>NC_068432.1:21522119-22140869 GCF_023373465.1 Oncorhynchus keta | reverse complement strand
GGGCCTCTGTACACCTGTGTAGATATTCCATTAAAAAGCAGTTTCCTGCTACAAAAGTCATGTACAACATTAACAATGTCTACACTGTAATTCTGATAAATTTGATGCAATTTTAATGGACAAAAAATGTGCTTTTCTTTCAAAAATCAAGTACATTGCGAAGTGACGCCAAACATTTGAACGGTAATGTAGATCCTGTCGGATGTTTACATACATCTTAGCCAACTACATTTAACCTCTTTTTTTCACAATTCCTGACATTTAATCCTAGTAAAAATTTCCTGTTTTCGGTCAGTTAGGATCACCACTTTATTTTAAGAATGTGAAATGTCAGAATAATAGTAGAGAGAATGATTTATTTCAGCTTTTATTTATTTCATCACGTTCCCAGTGGGTCAGAAGTTTACATACACTCAATTAGTATTTGGTAGCATTGCCTTTAAATTGTTTAACTTGGGTAAAATGTTTCGGGTAGCCTTCCACAAGCTTCCCACGGTAAGTTGGGTGAATTTTGGCCCATTCCTCCTGGCAGAGCTGGTGTAATTGAGTCAGGTTTGTAGGCCTCCTTGCTCGCACACACTTTTGCAGTTCAGCCCACAAATCTTCAACAGGATTGAGGTCAGGACTTTGTAATGGTCACTCCAATACCTTGACTTTGTTGTCCTTAAGCCACAACTTTGGAAGTATGCTTGGGGTCATTGTCCATTTGGAATACCCATTTCCAACCAAGCTTTAACTTCCTGACTGATGTCTTGAGATGTTGCTTCAATATATCCACATAATTTTCCTTCGTCATGATGCCATTTATTTTGTGAAGTGCACCAGTCTTTCCTGGAGCAAAGCACCACCACAACATGATGCTGCCACCCCCGTGCTTCACGGTTGGGATGGTGTTCATCAGCTTGCAAGGCTCCCCCATTTTCCTCCAAACAAAACGATGGTCATTATGGTCCAACAGTTTCATCAGACCAAAGGACATTTCTCCAAAAAGTGTGATCTTTGTCCCCATGTGCAGTTGCAAACTGCAGTCTGGCTTATACAGTGGGGAGAATAAGTATTTGATAACCTGCAAAATTGTCAGTGTTTCCTACTTACAAAGCATGTAGAGGTCTGTAATTTAAAACAAAAATCCAGAAAATCACATTGTATGATTTTTCAGTAATTAATTACGATTTTATTGCATGACATAAGTATTTGATCACCTACCAACCAGTAAGAATTCCGGCTCTCACAAACCTCTTTAAGAAGCCCTCCTGTTCTCCACTCATTACCTGTATCAACTGCACCTGTTTGAACTCGTTACCTGTATAAAAGACACCTGTCCACACACTCAATCAAACAGACTCCAACCTCTCCACAATGGCCAAGACCAGAGAGCTGTGTAAGGACATCAGGGATACAATTGTAGACCTGCACAAGGCTGAGATGGGCTACAGGACAGTAGGCAAGCAGCTTGGTGACAAGGCAACAACTGTTGGCGCAATCAGTAGCAAATGGAAGAAGTTCAAGACGACGGTCAATCACCCTCGGTCTGGGGCTCCATGCAAGATCTCACCTCATGGGGCATCAATGATCATGAGAAAGGTGAGGGATCAGCCCAGAACTACACGGCAGGACCTGGTCAATGACCTGAAGAGAGCTGGGACCACAGTCTCAAAGAAAACCATTAGTAACACACTACACCGTCATGGATTAAAATCCTGCAGCGCACGCAAGGTCCCCCTGCTCAAGCCAGAGCATGCCCAGGCCTGTCTGAAGTTTGCCAATGACCATCTGGATGATCCAGAGGAGGAATGGGAGAAAGTCATGTCATCTGATGAAACAAAAATATAGCTTTTTGGTCTAAACTACACTCGCCGTGTTTGGAGGAAGAAGGATGAGTACAACCCCAAGAACACCATCCCAACCGTGAAGCATGGAGATGGAAACATTCTTTGGGGATGCTTTTCTGCAAAGGGGACAGGACGACTGCACCGTATTGAGAGGAGGATGGGGCAATGTATCGTGAGATCTTGGCTAACAATCTCCTTCCCTCAGTAAGAGCATTGAAGATGGGTCGTGGCTGTGTCTTCCAGCATGATAACGACCCGAAACACACAGCCAGGGCAACTAAGGAGTGGCTCTGTAAGAAGCATCTCAAGGTCCTGGAGGTTGTGGACAGGTGTCTTTTATACTGATAACAAGTTCAAACAGGTGCCATTAAGACAGGTAACGAGTGGAGGACAGAGGAGCCTCTTAAAGAAGAAGTTACAGGTCTGTGAGAGCCAGAAATCTTGCTTGTTTGTAGGTGACCAAATACTTATTTTCCACCATAATTGGCAAATAAATTCATTAAAAATCCTACAATGTGATTTTCTGGATTTTTTTCTCATTTTGTCTGTCATAGCTGAAGTGTACCTATGATGAAAATTACAGGCCTCTCTCATCATTTTAAGTGGGAGAACTTGCACAATTGGTGGCTGACTAAATACTTTTTGCCCCACTGTACCTTTGTACCTGTTACCTCCAGCATCTTCACAAGGTCCTTTACTGTTGTTCTGGGATTGATTTGCACTTTTCGCACCAAAGTACGTTCATCTCTAGGAGACAGAACACGTCTCCTTCCTGAGCGATATGAAGGCTGCATGGTCCCATGGTGTTTATACTTGCGTAATATTGTTTGTACAGATGAACGTGGTACCTTCCTGTGTTTGGAAATTTCTCCCAAGGATGATCCAGACTTGTGGAGGTCTACATTTTTTTTCCTGGCAGATTTCTTTTGATTTTCCCATGAAGTCAAGCAAAGAGGCACTGAGTTAGAAAGTAGGCCTTGAAATACATCCACAGGTACACCTCCAATTTACTCAAATGATATCAATTAGCCTATCAGCTTCTAAAGCCATGAGATCATTTTCTAGAATTTTCCAATCTGTTGAAAGGCACAGTCAACTTAGAGTATGTGCACTTCTGACCCACTGGAATTGTGATACAGTGAATTATAAGTGAAATAATCTGTCTTTCAACAATTGTTGGAAAAATTACTTGTGTCATGCACAAAGTAGATGTCCTAACCGACTTGTTAACAAACTATAGTTTTGGCAAGACATTTGTGGAGTTGTTGAAAAACGAGTTTTAATGACTCCAACCTAAGTGTATCTAAACTTTCGACTTCAACTGCAAATACTGAATATATACTGTATACACTGTATATCTAAGGCTGTTGTCAGTTGTATAGGATCTCTTGTCATCTGTGGCGGATAAGCCAAGGCTGTGTGCACCATAACAATGGTGCACACAGCCATAACAATGTGGCCAATCAAGGATGTCTCTTGATGACACTGTATTTACTTTATGTATGCATCTGCGGTTGTCTTTCAGAAGCTTACAACTTGGAAATCTGAAAGATGTAGCATCTTAATTTGAGCCAGTTTTCTAGAGCAGGAAAATAATTCTGCGGGCAACAGGAAATGTGAATTATTATGTAGTAGTTGAAACATTTTTCATGAGGGCAAATCAAGTCTGAAATATCAAAGTGAAAATTACTAACTTTATAAGGCTTTTAAAAACTCATACAGTACAAGTTTGCATTTCCTGCATTGCAGAACATTTCTCAACAATAAAAGAGTGATCAAATTAAGATCCAACATCTGTAAGTGACTTTATGGACACCCATCTGACAATCTTTTGAACAGACATAGCTGATATGTATAGTACATCTTAATGGGAATCCCTGCTAAAATAAAGGTGAAAAATAACTTTCTGGTTTCAAATGATGTTTTGCTTCTGCCACTGTAGGATGTCAGTAGCTTGTGTCACACTCACAATGAGCCATTCTTCTTTAGTCTGCCTCAAATCCTGACCATTGCAAGTCTTTTGACTTCTCTCTTTCATAAGCTTGTGAACAGCAATTTATTTTCTTTCTGTATGGCACACACTAAGATGCTTTTAGTTATTTCTTTGAAGGTATGACGGTGTGGAAAGACTAAATGTTTTCCAAAGTGGATACAGAGAGAAGCAGAGAAAAGCCTGTAGCTGGTCTGGACGAGGCCTGTCAGTGAAAAAGTGTTTAATAAATGACTGCTAACACTCGGACAGAGAGGCCAGGGACCTCTGTTAGAAACCTCACAGGCTATAAATCTTAAAAATCAATATGACAGCCCCAAGTAATCAGTATCAATGATTTTATACTGAAATAAGTCCCCTGGGGAGGATTATAAAATCCTCCAACTCAGCTCTGAAAACATCTCTCCAATGAAAGATGGAGGGCGGTGAAATACCCTATTGATGCTCCGAGCACCTAAACAGTAGAGTCAGGGACATACAAGTGGCAAATGTTGTGGATTGTGAAAGTTGTGATTTCTCTCTCTCTCTCTCTCTCTCTCTCTCTCTCTCTCTCTCTCTCTCTCTCTCTCTCTCTCTCTCTCTCTCTCTCTCTCTCACACACATCATTTTTCTCATAGAAGGGGTTTGAAACTGAGCAAACTGATTGTGTCACTGTTTTTCATTCTCCCTATCTTTCTTACCTCTGTACTCTCAACTTTGTCTCTTCCTTTCTGTTTCTCTTAACTTCTGTCTGTGGCACTTTTCATAAGCCCATATTGGCAAAGAGAAAATGGGAAATTATTTGGTGTAAGGCATGTTTGGAACGGGCTGTGCCCTTTCTGTCAACAGTGTTTAATCGCCTTGCTCTGGCACCAGTAAGAAACCATGTGAATAGCATCCTGTCATGCTTGTAGCTTCTGGGACCTTCTGTGGGTAATTGTCAACAAATACAATTTTGTCAGCACTTTAAACATTTCTCTTCTAGAATTCAACCTCTAGGGATCCCTGGATGTATTTTAAGCTGAAATAAAGCCTAATGTCCTTATATTCACTCTAGCCATAGTTCCAAGGCATTCATTTCTGCAGATGAATTTGGCATCCAAAACAACTCCTGTTTAAAAGTCTGCTAATCTCAAAACTCAGAGCAGGTATCATCCTACATTGGCATAAAAAACACAGCACCAGCCATATAGGCTATATTGAATATCTCTGTATTACATTTGGCACGGTGAGCTAATGTCAAGCTATATAGGAGGGCAACTACTATACACCGGAAAGGTCAACTGAAAGGCCATATTAGCTAAAGGTCTGAAAGCAGAATTTCCTGATACTGCAGGGATTTGGAGAGTGAATAGGGAGGAGATGATGGGAGGAAAGCTTCTGCTGTTGCTGCCTCCTGCTCGATAGTGCCCATGCAGCCACACTAATTTCCTCAGGGGTATGCTTCTGCTAAGAGGAGCTCCACTCTGACTCTGCTCCGTCTCAACCTCCACTCTCTCCATAGTGAGCCAGTCGCTCACTAACTGCATATTCAGTTGAGATTAGGCTGCATCCAAAGTTCATGTTTGTGTTGCACACTGCAACTTCATAGCACCACAATATCTCTTCCCCTTCAGTGAGCTGTTTAAGCCACAATCTGCAAGTAGCTTCATTGAAGTCTCACAAGAAAGTTCTGCTTACTTGGACTTCTGTACTGTCAGTAAAGGAATTATGCATAATGTTTCCTAGCATGCACCCATGATGCATAATGTGTTGTTGACAACAGCCTCTAAAGTAGTGGAATAATAAAGAAAGTGAACGAATGTAAAACGATTATGAAGGCCAGTGACGAAGATGTGTCAAGCGACTTGCTGGCGCCGAGGCCCAGCGTGACGACACCATCACGATTTATAGCAATGTTTGCATTAAAGACCATCTGTACGCTATCACAGGGGTTAAACACACCGTATATGTGGCAATCTCGATGAAGAGACATTCCCACTGAAATCCTAGCGTCACTGAAGCCAGGAGAGGTGAAGACTGATGAAACTTGAATTGACTAAACTTGGTATTTATTTATTTGATTTTATTTCACCTTTATTTAACCAGGTAGGCCAGTTGAGAACAAGTTCTCATTTACAACTGCGACCTGGCCAAGATAAAGCAAAGCAGTGCGACAAAAACAAAAACACAGAGTTACACATAAACAAACACACTCAATAACACAAAAGAAAAGAAAATTAGAAAAATATATGTACAGTCGTGGCCAAAAGTTTTGAGGATGACAAAAATATTAATTTTCTCAAAGTCTGCTGCCTCAGTTTGTATGGTGGGAATTTGCATATAGTCTAGAATGGATATGAAGAGTGATCAGATGAATTACAATTAACCTCTCTGGGGTAGGGGGCACTATTTCTAAGTGGGATGACAAATGTGACCAAAGTGATCTGCCTGTTACTCAGGCCCAGAAGCTAGGATATGCATATACATAGTAGTCGTAGAAAACACTATGATAATCGCATGGTATGCTTTCGCCGTAAAGCCTTTTTGAAATCTGACAAAGCAGCTGGATTAACAAGAAGTTGATATTTAAGACGATGTTTAACCTCTCTTGGGTAGGGGGCAGTATTTTCACCTCCTAATGAAAGTCGTTACTGTTACTCAGGTTCAGAAGCTGGGATATGCATATGATTGGTAGATTTGGATAGAAAACACTTTAACGTTTCTAAAACTGTTAAAATAATGTCTGTGAGTATAACATAACTGATATGGCAGGCAAAACCCAGAGGACAAACCATCCAGGGAAAAAAATGAGGTCATATGATTTTCCAATTGTTTTCTATGGGATACCCTTATTATTAGGAACCTGGTTGCAGTTCCTATGGCTTCCACTAGATGTCAACAGTCTTTAGACATTTTTTTATGTTTTTCTTTGAGAAATGAAGAAGTTGTCCTATTCATTGTAAGTGTAACTCCAGGTGGAATCTACTGTTTTGGTGCTCGTGAACTGGAGTGCCCTTCGTTGTTTTTAATCTGGTATTAGAAACAGTTTATTCCATCTTAAATTTGATTGATTATTTACGTTTTAGGGTACCTGAGGTTGGATTAGGAACGTTGTTTGACATTTCTGGACCAAGTTTACAATTTCACCGGATGTTGGCCAGGTGGGACAGTACCATAAGAAGATAACACTTGTATTTTTCTATGAACGTTTATTATGACTATTTCTGTATTATGAATTTGGTGCACTGCAATTTCATCGGATGTTGGCCAGGTGGGACGCTAGTGTCTCACCTACCCCAGAGAGGTTAATTGCAAAGTCCCTCTTTGCCATGCAAATTAACGGAATCCCCAAAAAACATTTCCACTACATTTCAGCCCTGCCACAAAGGAACAGCTGACATCATGCCAGTGTTTCTCTCATTAACACAGGTGTGAGTGTTGACGAGGACAAGGCTGGAGATCATTCTGTAATGCTGATTGAGTTCGAATAACAGACTGGAAGCTTTAAAAGGAGGGTGGTGCTTGGATTCATTGTTCTTCCTCTGTCAGTCATGGTTACGATATTGTTTAGGACCTTGAGCGTATCTGAGGTGCACACATGACCAGCTCGGAAACCAGATTGCATAGTGGAGAAGGTATGGTAGGATTCGAAATGGTCGGTGATCTCTTTATTAACCTGGCTTTTGATGATTTTAGAAAGGCAGGGCAGGATGGATTTAGGTCTATAACAGTTTGGGTCTAGAGTGTCTCCCCCTTTGAAGAGGGGCATGACCGCGACAGCTTTCCAGTCTTTGGGCATCTCAGACGACACGAAAGAAAGGTTGAATTGGCTAGTAATAGGGGTCGCAACAATTTCAGCAGATCATTTTATAAAGACAGGGTCCAGATTGTCTAGCCCAGCTGTTTTGTAGGGATCCAGATTTTGCAGTTCTTTCAGAACATCAGTTATCTGGATTTGGGTGAAGGAGAAGTGGGGGTGGGTTCAGGCACGTTGCTTCAGGGGGTGCTGAGATGTTGGCTAGGGTAGGTGTAGCCAGGTGGAGAGCATGGCCAGCCGTGGAAATGCTTATTTCAATTATTTATTATCATAGATTTATCAGTGGTGACAGTGTGTCCTATCCTCAGTGCAGTGGGCAGCTGGGAGGAGGTTCTCTTATTCTCCATGAACTTTACAGTGTGTGAATTAAATTGTGTTTAGTGTGAATTGTTAAATTCACAAATTGTTAAATATGTGAATTATTAAATGTGTTAAATTATTAAAAGTGTTAAATTGTCATGTTCGGATTGTTTCAAGAGTTCATAAATAGCTATTTATTTTAATATGTTTCAATCTACTGTAAGTGCCATGATTTATTGTTACAGAGAAACTGTGTTATTCCGTTCGCCGGACAGCAGACAGTTCAAAGCGGAGCAACACAGGAGTGTGCCCATATACTTTAGTTAAGAGTTGTGATGATTAGATCCAATAATGTGTGTGTTGTTTTCATGCCTTTGTTTTAATGTTTTGGGCCATGGAAAGTGATGTTAATTAGTCTATGGGAGATACATGGATTTGGCACTTTTGGAAGAATAAAAGCTGTGTTTAAACATTGATAATGGAGTCATTGGTAAACCGATCTCCTGATATATGCTTGAACAGGATGTCATAGTGGTGAATTTTCAAAATGCTGTTAAATACTTTTTGTACTATTTTAATCATAAAGATTTCTGGTATGTAATGTAGCATTTGTTAATTGCATTCTTATTGCGTAATTGTAAAGCATTTGATTAATTTTAAATGGGTACAATTTCCGAGAAAGATTCCTTGAATTATTATTTGGTGAAATGTCTATTGTCATTCACAATATACATAGCATATGCTTGGTCTCTAACTGTGCATCTCTGAGCTAAGGTTAACTCATTTAATGCTAGGACATTGATTGCAAGATATTAGATCTTTGTTCCTCAGCCTCTTAATAATTGCATAACAGTAAATCTAGACACGTGCAACTTACAGTATAGTATTCCGAGACGTTACACAAAGCTCGCAACCTTGGCTGTACCCACTAGACACGATTATGAGCCTAAAGACTATGAATAAAATCAGATAGTACATCATAGGGTCACAGACCCTCTAAACTTATTCTCTGTCATCCTCAGACGAAGTGAATTTTCCCTATTCTACACCCGCCAACATGGCGAAGGTTAACCTGACAGCTAATGATAATTAATTTCACATCTCTTTTATTAGTTGTGGCATTGCTATTAAATAAAAAATGTTATTCACTAGATGGTTTCCTCAGGAAATGGTTCGCCTTATTCATAGAAATACTTAATTGTCCCTTCTTGGTAATATCTTGGCGCAGAGTCAAGCTAGCTCTAGACTTTGAGAAAATTCAAGGACTTTATAACAACCGAAACCCCCAGCAGTAATTGAGGAAGTATAGAGCACAACATGATTGAACCAAATGGTTTGAAAGGAGTATTGTCTGTCAACTATGTGACACAAGTAAACTGTATAAGTTAGATTGCAGTGACGTGAGAATTGAAGGTAAGGTATTTTCAGAAGTTATCAATGATAAGCATACTACCATACATTTACCTCTGCACATTAATGTTATCTGCTGAAGTAAACTTCTGTGAAGGAGTCATTTCAGTAATTTGTGTTTCCGGTATCTCTATTCTCAGCATGGTGGTGGTGATGTGTGTGTAACATTTCATTTTCCCTCAATATAAGACCTTAATAATTATTATCAGGTGTGAACAACAAGCACAACTAAGTAATTTTTCTCAAAGTTGCCAGAATGCCAGTGCATCCACTTATAGAACTTTATTTGTAACAGCCTAAACATTACTTAACTTCTATTTGATCAAATAAGCCTCACATAATTCAACACTCTTAAAAAACAAAACTATTCCACTTAGTCTGCCTATGTCATTCAGAGAATTTGAGTAAATCCTCTCGCTTTGACTCTTCCTCTCGAGTAGTACTGTTGTACTGTTGTTCCCACCCCAGAAGTACTGGCAACACTCTGATATGTGCAAAGGGCCGTTTCAGACCATTCCACATCTGAAAACCCTCCCACTTGTTGGCCAACAGATTTTGTCTATCGTGCTATTAGTGCTATCCGGAATCCTTGGGACGTCCCTACCCTAAACCCTAGCCTTAACCCCTACCCCAGCCTTAACCCTTACCTAATCCTAACCTTAACCCGTACCTTAACCATTTTAAATGTCAACTTCAAATGGGGTAGGGACGTCCCAAGCACTCCGGACAGCATGGACATTTATCTAAAGCCATCACTTTAAATTTGGTGTACCTTTCATTTTAATGTTATAGGCAGTTATATAGAGAGAACAGTTCAGAATATTAGGGATCCATGGATGGGTTGGTTAGCAAAAAAACGATGCGTGCGCAACTATGAGGCAAAACAGACAATGTTGGCTTAGATTGTTAACACATTTATTTAACTAGAGAAGACAACATGTAAACAATGTTTATTGAAAAACATAAATACATTTGCACAATGAGCACTTGTCTCTCAAATACATTGTTAAAGAATTTGCCATATTAGCATAGACATGACATGAGTCATAACACCACAAAACAAGACATGGTACAGTATCAATAGCAACATTCAACTAGCCGAAGCGAGCCACCTATGATTAGCCACTTTGCAGCTTTCTGCCTCATCAATGTGCAACTACTTGTAGGAATGTTGTCAAAAGATTTGTCCATGATAGAAAACCATGTAAATACATGAGTATTTGTATCTGTCACACTGGTATAAATTATTCGGGATAAAGGCAGAGGAATGCGTAATATGGGTTTTTATTACACCCAAATTACAGTGTGCCATATAAGGGCACAGGGACAAAGACCAAACAGACATGTAACAAAACACAGGGTTGAAACGCAAACAAAGGAGCGAGGAGTACCTTGAATAAATAACACACGTGCACAATTATGCACAATTATGCACGGCCTTAATGCGGTGACACTCCATCACCACCCCCGAGGTAGAAATGCGATAACCCAGGAAGGAGACGGCTCGTTTGGAGGACACACACTTCTCAGCCTTGACGTATAGGTCATGCTTCAGCAGTCTACCAAGCACCTTGCGTACAAGAGACACATGCGCGGCGCGGCTGGAGGAATAGATCAGAATGTCATCGATATAAACAACCACGCCCTGCCCGTGCAGGTCCCTGAGAATCTCGTCTACAAAGGATTGAAAGACAGCTGGAGCATTCTTTAACCCATATGGCATGACTAGGTACTCAGTGGCCCGATGTGGTACTAAATGCGGTATTCCACGCGTCTCCATCCCGAATACGCATCAGACTATACACGATCCTGAGATCCACTTTTGTGAATAACTGTGCTCCGTGAAATGATTCCACCGCTGTAGCGATGAGAGGTAGTGGGTAACTGCAGTGGCCTAGCCAGTCTCCAGATCTCAACCCCATAGAAAATCTTTGGAGGGAGTTGAAAGTCTGTGTTGCCCAGCAACAGCCCCAAAACATCACTGCTCTAGAGGAGATCTGCATGGAGGAATGGGCCAAAATACCAGCAACAGTGTGTGAAAACCTTGTGATGACTTACAGAAAACGTTTGACCTCTGTCATTGCCAACAAAGTGTATTTAACAAAGTATTGAGATAAACTTTTGTTATTGAACAAATACTTATTTTCCACCATAATTTGCAAATAAATTAATTAAAAATCCTATAATGTGATTTTCTGGATTTTTTTTCTCATTTTGTCTGTCATAGTTGACGTGTACCTATGATGAAAATTACAGGCCTCTCTCATCTTTTTGAGTTGGAGAACTTGCACAATTGGTGGCTGGCTAAATACTTTTTTGCCCCGCTGTATGTCTCCATAGCCAACGTCTCCTCCTGGGACAATGGGTACACGTGACTCTTGGGAAGCGTAGCGTTTACCTGGAGATCTATCGCTCAATCCCCTCCCGGTCGATGGGGTGGTAATTTAGTCGCTTTCTTTTTACTGAAAGCGATTGCCAAATCGGCCTATTCGGGGGGATGCGCACCGTGGAACCCTGGTCTGGCTCTCCACCGATGTGGCACTGATGGAAACTCCCAGACACCTTCCAGAACACTCCTCTGACCACCCCTGGAGAACCCCCTGTCTCCACGAAATCTTAGGATTGTGCCGAGCAAGCCAGGGAATCCCCAGCACCACTGGAAACGCAGGCAAATCGATAGACTTAAACGCTCCCCATGATTCCCCTGCGTCACCATGTCCAGTGGAACCGTGGCCTCCCTGACCAACCCTGACCCTAATGGCCGGCTATCTAGGGAGTGCGCGGGAAAGGGAGAATCTATCGGCACAAGCGGTATACCCAGCTTGATGGCGATTCCGCGATCCATAAAGTTCCCAGCTGCACCTGAATCGACTAGCGCCTTATGCTGGGAAGAGGGGAATAAATCAAGGAAAAAAATCAAGACAAACATGTGACCAACAGGTGGTTCTGGGTGAGTTTGGTGCTGACTCACCTGGGGTGACCGAGAAGCGTTCCGCCTACCATCTCGACTCCCAGACGGGCCCCCCCATCACCGATCGGCCGTGTGTCCTCTCGGACCACAGCTGGTGCAGGGGGAGCCTCCTCCTCCGCTACCCCTCGGCACAGCCCCTCCCAATTCCATCGGAATGGGAGCGGGGGTGCTGGGTGGTGGAATGCACAGGACCCTCTCCGAACGCCCGCAGGCAGCCAGCAGATTGTCCAGCCGGATTGACATGTCAATTAGTTCATCTAGGGAGAGAGCTAGCTCCCAGCGGACGTCCTCCCGAAGACTACACTGGTAGTGGTCTATAAGAGCGCTGTCGTTCCACCCAGACACAAGGCCCGGAACTCCAGCGCATAATCCTGGGCGCTCCTCTTCTCCTTGGCCCCCTGGAGGGTGGTCAAACACGGCACGAAAGCGGCAGGTGAACTCCTGGTAGTGCGCCTTCGCTGAGTCTGGATCATTCCAGACCGCGTTTGCCCACTCCAGAGCACGACCCGTCAGGCAGGAGACGAGGACACTCACCCTCTCCGCTCCCAAGGGAGTGGGTCTCACGGTCGCCAGGTATAGTTCCAGTTGTAGTAAGAACCCGTGACACCCCGCCGCCGCTCCATCGTAATCCCTCGGGAGCGCAAGATGGGGAGAGAGGAGAAGGGGAGTCTTGAGCCGAAGGTGGAGAGACTACTCCTCTCCCATCGGTCCATTCTCTCCATCATTTGGTCCATGGCGGATCCGATCCGATGGAGGACGGTGGTGTGGTGGAGAACACGTTCCTCCATCGATGGGAGGGGGTTGGCCGCCGCTCCTGCTGACTCCATATTTACAGGTGCGGAATTCTGTAATGCCCGGGGTGTAGTGGAGGAAGGAGGACGCAGGAGACAGAGAGTTCAGAGTAGGCGACTTCTTTATACACCGACCAGGTGAAAACAGACACCACTCAAAACAAATAACCCAAAACACAGGGGAACTAAACAGTATCAACAAACAGCTCACGTACACGAACAACCGTGACATACATGCGTGTACAACGAGTACACATGAAACAATCCTGCACACCCACCAGGCGGGCCGGCTGGCTAATAAAGCCCTACTAATAACCTAATTGATAACAGGTGTAGCTAATAAACAGACATGGAGGGGGAGGAAAGAAATCAGTGGCAGCTAGTAGGCCAGTGATGACAACCACCGAGCGCCACCCGAACGGGAAGGGGAGCCACGTGACACAGACGCGTAATTTTTTTTATTGTACGCATATTACGGCGTGCCGTGTAAAAGGCATGGGGACGAAGACCAAACAAACACTAAACAAAAACACATGGTTGAAACCCAAACAAAACCTGAGACCCGTCATCATCCTCGCAATCCACAAGGGCACGCAAGCCCAAAACACACAGCACAGGTACTCACATGCACCAACGGACATTGTAACAATAATCAACAAGACCATTGAAACCAAAGGGCACATATATACAAAAACGAATCAGTGGGAACAGGGGACAGGTGTGCGTGATGAAAGTTCCAGCAGTGCAACGACTTCAATCTCAAGGACGATTACAGGGTGAGGATCGATCAGGACCCGATGCAGCTGCCGAAGTTGTTGTATATTATTTAAAGTATTAAAGTATTTATGAATAATTTAAAAAAACTGCCATTATGCACAAAATGTATTGGTAAGTAAAAAATACAGTGGTTTGATTCATCCAGAAAGTTTACATATTCATTTGTTTAACCTATGAAATTGTGGACGGTGAGAAAGTGTACAATAGGGGTTGAACAGTAATCCTATAAATCTACCCTAATAATCCACACTAATTATGGAACTGTGATGACAACAGTCCAGTTGTCCAGATCCTCATGCCAGGCTCCAGGTTTAAACTGCTATGTATGGTCTGCATTCCATAATGATTCAAATAGGCTACATGTCCCAAATTATTGCACAATTTAGCATAATATAATCCACTATTTCTAGGGATCCTCAGGGACAACCACATGAACATGACAGAGGTAAGAAAGGTAAACTAACGATGTAATGGAATGATGCAAAATGTAAGAACTAATAGTAAAGTGACAGTTATAAATGTGTGTGACTATAATTGATGGTGGCTATCGATGGTGGCTAATATTTAACATGATAAAAAAGTGTAAAAAATACAGTGAAAAGTCTGGGCATATAATTAAAATATTCTAGGAATTATAACTCAACTCATTAGGTTTAGCGCTATACTGTCATTTGCACATGGTTGCAGAAGCCTATAGCTTGGCTCTCCAAATTTCATAAACTTCACTGTGGAAAAGGTAATATGTTGATACTTTATGCTTCAGTTTGCTGCCATTTAAAATAATCTAAAATAATTGTCATTTATATTTACAATCCCATTATGCAAATGACTTATTTATTTACCTAGCTCTTATCAATAGCTCTTATCAATTTGTAAATGACAGTGCATGGAGAATGGTGTTATTTATATCAAAAAAATAAAGTAAATGTTCTTCCACTTTGAACCCAAAGGTTGCTTGACCTTATTCATTGTGCTTAAAGCTTACCGTATGCTTCCCAGTTCAAACAGTTTGTGCATATACACTCAGTTACCAGTTTTTTGGGTACACTACCCCGTTCACGAAAATGGTTTGCTCCTACATGACTGTGGGGTGCTATGTAAAGAAGACAGACAGGCATTGAGGCATTTACAGTTGAAGTCGGAAGTTTACATACACTTAGGTTGGAGTCATTAGAACTCGTTTTTCAACCACTCCACAAATTTCTTGTTACAAAACTATAGTAGGAAGTGCTGGATGGGCTGATGGGCCTCACCTTTTATCTGCCAGTGCCCGGAGGGAGAGAGAGGGGAAAGAGACCAGGGAGAGAGAAAGGGGGAGAAAGAAAGGGAGATAGTGATGGAGTAAGAGATAAAGAGGGAAAAAGAAAGAGGGAGTTGCAGAGGTTGTAGGGGTGGAGGAGAGGATAGGGGAGAGAGCAAGAGGGAGAGAATGACACTGTAGAGAAAAGAAGAGTACATTATCTCTTGTGAGCATGCACAGTACATCACAGCACAGCCTGTTAATAAGACATCCAGATAGGTGCTGGGGCCTCTCTCCTTTGGTAATTGGGGTATTCTCTGGTTTTGACTCCCAATCGCTCATAATATATCTCAAGTGCATTCGAGGCCTCTCCAATGGGAGCAGCCGAGGACACCGCCCAGTAAGAGTTGCATTCCTATCAAGTGTGTTTGTGCATTCCCCAAATGCACAGTTTGTTCCTGGAGAGTGGATGTGTTTCAACTACCACTCCACGGGAAAAGTAATTTTTAGTCTCCATCTTTGACTTTTTTTTTTTAAACAGTGAAGCTTTGATCTGGTCTCTTTTCACAATATCTCGCTTCCTTTCATGAGTGGAGAGACATGATCCCTTTTTTTAAAAAGCTTCAGAAAGAGAGTGTGTTTATTCGGTGTAGTCTGATTGGTTTGCAGTCGCTCATCCCTTTGTGGAGCTCACAGGATATTTGTAGTGCTATCAATGTTCCCTCTAATTCTTTTTGGCACTGAACAAATTTCGTGTCTCCTGAGCGCTCTTGAACTTTGTGAACTCTGAGGATGTACCCGCTATACGTTACAGTTATAACAGAGGCCAAGTAGGCTACTGAGGCTATTTGATCATAACGTAGTCCTACCATAAAGAACAATGGAGAAAATGCATCCCATAACATTTTAACATGGAAATAGGTGTTATATCATTTAGCCTACAGTAGCAGCCAATGTGTGGTGTTCAACGTAGGCCTACATTCCATGAGACTTTTGAAAAAAGCATGTAGGGATTGACATTAAACCTGTGTCATGATGTTGTATTGATTAATGCGAGGACTGCTGCTCATCGAATGATTAACGGTTTATAATTACATGATTAAATAATTCAGGTAATTATTAGCTCATTAACCTGAGGCACCATGAGAATGTTTGTTCTAATGACTTTCCATTTCCCAAATTAACAAAAAAATGTCAGAATATTGATTTTACAACAGTCGCTAATTAATCAATTTCCTCTACAGTCTCATTCTGAACGTCGCATAATTCGGGAATCTGCACAAAACCACAAGTCCCACCACTGAGTCCGTACCACACCAATTGAGTTGATTATTTATTTACTTCAAGCTAAAATGATAATATAAGATATACATATACAAACACACAGTCTAGGCTTGTCACGTTCTGACCTTAGTTCCTTTTTTATGTCTCTATTTTAGTTTGGTCAGGGCGTGAGTTGGGGTGGGCATTCTATCTTTTGTGTTCTATGTTTTCTATTTCTATGTGTTTGGCCTGGTATGGTTCCCAAGCAGAGGCAGCTGGCAATCGTTGTCTCTGATTGAGAACCATACTTAAGCAGCCTTTTTCCCACTATGGGTTGTGGGTAGTTATTTTCTGTATAGTGTTTTGTTACACCTTGTGGGAACTGTTCATTTGTCGGTTTGTTGTTTTTGTTCAGGATTCATCTTTATTAAAATTGATTATGAATACGTACCACGCTGCACTTTGGTCCTCTTCTCCTTCTCCCGTCGACAATCGTTACAGAACTACCCACCACAAACGGACCAAGCAGCGTGGTGAAAGGGACTCCTGGACAGGTGAGCAGCGCTATCTGGACAACCTAGGAGGAGATAGAGACGTGGTCGGTCGACCCAGGGAGAGTGCTGGAGCCCGTCTGGGATTCTCTTGAACAGTGCGAGGAGGGATACCGGAGAATGGAGAATGGAGCAACATAAACACGGCTGGCAAGGAAGCCCGAGAGGCAGCCCCCAAATTCTTTTTGGGGGGCACACTGGGAGTGTGGCAGAGTCAGATTGGAGACCTGAGCCAACTCCCTGTGCTTACCGTGGCGGGCGTCGTACTGGTCAGGCACCGTGTTATGCCGTGGAGCGCACGGTGTCTCCAGTACACTTTCTTAGCCTGGTGCGCTACATCCCAGCTCCCCGCATCTGCCGGGCTAGGGTGATTATACAGCCCTGCTCTCCAGACCTCCAGTGCGTCTCCTCGGGCCAGGATATCCTGTGTCGGCACTGAGCACTGTGTCTCCCGTGTGTCTGCACAGCCCAGTGCGTCCTGTGCCTGCGCCCCGCATGTACCAGGCTAAAATCACCATCCAGCCAGGACGGGTTGTGCAGGCCCTTAGTTCGAGAGACCTCCAGTGCGCCTCCACGGTCCGGTCTATCCTGTGCCTCCTCCGAGGACCAGGCTGTCTCTCCGTCTCCTCCCTCCAGGTTCTCCTGCCTGTCCGGCACTTCCAGAGTCTCCCTCCTGTCCGGGACGGTCAAAGCCGCCCGTCAGAGCAGGGCTGCCAGAGCAGCACATCAGTCAGGAGCTGCCAGAGCCGCCCATCAGTCAGGAGCTGCCAGAGCCGCCCGTCTCTCAGACGCTGCCAGAGCCGCCCGCCTGTCCGGCGCTGCCAGAGTCTCCCGCCTGTCCGGCGCTGCCAGAGTCTCCCGCCTGTCCGGCGCTGCCAGAGTCTCTCGCCTGTCCGGCGCTGCCAGAGTCTCCCGCTTGTCCGGCGCTGCCAGAGTCTCTCGCCTGTCCGCCGCTGCCAGAGTCTCCCGCTTATTTGGGGTCCGCTGTAAGGGCCCCCAGTTCGGGGTTGGCGGCGAGGGTCGCCGCTCCAAAGGCGCCACTTAAGTGGGCCAAGACTACGGTGGAGTGGGGTCCACGTCCCGCGCCAGAGCCGCCACCGCGGGCAGATGCCCACCCAGACCCTCCCCTATGTGGGTTGTGGGTAGTTATTTTCTGTTTAGTGTGTGTTGCACCTGACAGAGCTGTTTCGGTTGTCTCTTTGTTGTTTTTGCATTTTTAGTGTTCAGTTTCTAATAAACATGACGAACACGTACCACGCTGCGCTTTGGTCCTCACCCTCTTCCACCAACGGCCGTTACAAGGCTATTGATTAGAACTTAGTTCAACAAAACAGCTCCCTAGCGGGCCAACACAATATGACACGTGTTACACAAAATGGGGATTTCAAAAGAGAGTGAGAGAGTACACGAGAAAAATACACTTCGGTACATTTGTCAGCTATGCTTATTTGAACCCTAACCTTGCCCCGAACTGCTGCTCTTGTGGGTCAGAATATAATGATGTAATTACGTGTTGAAGGTCTCCTACGGGGGTCTCTGCATGGACTGTTTCGGCTTCTCGGATTAATCACTTTTTTGGTTACAGGGTATAACTCTTTGGTTGTCCTAACGATGTCAGTGTCCTTTGTCTTAGTGGTCTGCTTCCTCGCACTTGTTCTGAAAGGGGTCTTTTGAGAACAGCCAGCCCTGTAGCTCAGGGCTCACAGCGTAGGAAGGAAAGCAGTGTAGACACATGATTCGATGTAGAGTGGTGGCCGGGTGGTCCTGCTTGAATTCACCCTCTTGGACACATCTACTCATCCGTAGCATAGATAGATAAAAGATTCCTTTGTCTTCAACCTCGTGTTGCGTTTTGGGGTGGCTGACGACTCAGACCTTGGCTGCAGCTCAGGCAACTTAGTCTGGTATGTTAATTCTTAAATCACATGTTTTATACCCTCGGGTCAGAAATGGGTGTTTCCCCATTTAGGGCAATTCTCTGGGCGTACCAAGTTACAAGGCAAAGTCTGGATTTTACTCAGATCCAATTTAGACAACTAACTTCACATTTAATCTTTACAAAAACATTTGCTTTGATCTGGACATTTCAACGTACAATATGCAAACCTCAAGCATATACTAGGAAAACTCTTAAAGTTGCAATGTTTTCATTATAACGTTGTCCTTTAACTTTTAATAACATAACAAAAACAACATTAATTTTCATATTCCATCTATCGTCATTGCCACCATTGTGGCTGACGAAACCTATTGTCCCAAAGTCCATTTATTGCATGCTAATGTTCTGAGGACGGTTCTCCATAGTGACAGGACAAAGAAATTTTGTCTGCTGCCTTAGATTTACAATGGGTATGAGGTGTCAGAAACCCCCCCATCTTCATACCCCTCGATCTCTTCCCCTCTGGCGGGTGTGAGAGATCTCTCTGTCGGATTGTGGTCCACGGTAACCTGACCCGAGCAGGCCAGTCATGCCACCTGTTTATCAACTTGTCCATCAGACAAGGAGGTGACTGAAAATGTTGTGCTGTTTGATGCAAGAAACCCATTTACAAAATAAAATTAATGATTATTCCTATACAATTATCTGAAAATCTGAATCTGAAAATATATGCTCCCCTCTGTATATTGGCTACTTAGCTTTTTCAAGCCTGTATCAAAATACAACACAGCCCCTTTAACTAAAGGGGAAAACTAGAAAAATTTAGTGAAATTCAATCTTGTGCTTCTCTGCGCGGGCTGATATTTCTTCTGCACTGGCAGTCCTGGGAGCTGCACGGTCAGCATGCAGGCAACTTAAAGGGAACTTTGGTGCTCACCATTCTCCCTGTTCTTCTGAGGGCTACACACTCCATTTTATAAATAGAAAATGGAAGCTCACTGTCCCAAGCAATTAGGAACATTTTCAGTCAACAGATTCTGTTGATTAAGACTTTCTACCTCCCCCAGATGACAATCTACCCATAGAACACAGAGTGGAATAAGGAGTGGCTTGTTTGTTTCCCATGTGAAGCTCTTTGGCTATACTGTATTAACTTCTTCAGGATTGACGGTTGAGCTAAGATATGCTAATGTGATTAGCATGAGGTTTTAAGTAACAAGAACATTTCCCAGGACATAAACATATCTGATATTGACAGAAAGCTTACATTCTTGTAAATGAGTCCAATGAGAAGGACATACTGCTCTCCCGGGAACAGTCCCAATTGCCCGTCATTTGCACAAAGAAAAGATGGAGGAAAGGAGGACGCAGATCGGGATGCCTTCTAAGAATCCATAGGTGAGCGAATAATCTCCCACTGCCTTCCATTCTACTTGCTAACATGCAATCATTGGAAAATAAAATTGATGACCTACGATTATGATTATCCTACCAACAGTGTATTAAGAACTGTAAAATCTTGTGTTTCACTGAATCGTAGCTGAACGAGGACACGGATAATATACAGTGCCTTGCGAAAGTATTCGGCCCCCTTGATATGTGAGAGCAGAGCTAATAAACGGGCTCTGCCCGATCACTAAAATGGCCACCCCTGTCAGAACTACAGATCACAAAATGGCCGACCGCCAAAACTACAAGTCCCAGAAGTAAGGGGAACCCTCAGAAGGTGGAGCCGACTCACAGATAAAGGGTCAAGAAAAACCAGGAAGAGAAAGAGAGAGTGCTGGAAGGAGCTATGAACAATAGAGAAAGCGACTATAGAGATTGGCTGGATTTACCGTGTATGAGCTGGATTGTTTGGACTTACCTGTTGGCGTTTGGACCTGGACCTACCGAGAACCCGATTCGTGTACCGAACCCTGCTATCCTTGACCTCGCCTACGGCCTGGGTGGACCAGGACGGAGAAACAAACACACAGGTACTGTCCTGTTCGAAAGAACTCTCATTCTTGGGTGATTTGGTGACAGTTTACCACTTAGTTTGTGACAAACGCTCCTAACCTTGAAGAGGTTTGCCACACCACATTTCAGGCTTCAAACATAAAGATATAAAACTGTATTTTTTTGTGAAGAATCAACAACAAGTGGGACACAATCATGAAGTGGAACGACATTTATTGGATATTTCAAACTTTTTTAACAAATCAAAAACTGAAAAATTGGGCGTGCAAAATTATTCAGCCCCCTTAAGTTAATACTTTGTAGCGCCACATTTTGCTGCGATTACAGCTGTAAGTCACTTGGGGTATGTCTCTATCAGTTTTGCACATCGAGAGACTGACATCTTTTCCCATTCCTCCTTGCAAAACAGCTCGAGCTCAGTGAGGTTGGATGGAGAGCATTTGTGAACAGCAGTTTTCAGTTCTTTCCACAGATTCTCGATTGGATTCAGGTCTGGACTTTGACTTGGCCATTCTAACACCTGGATATGTTTATTTTTGAACCATTCCATTGTAGATTTTGCTTTATGTTTTGGATCATTGTCTTGTTGGAAGACAAATCTCTGTCCGAGTCTCAGGTCTTTTGCAGACTCCATCAGGTTTTCTTCCAGAATGGTCCTGTATTTGGCTCCATCCATCTTCCCATCAATTTTAACCATCTTCCCTGTCCCCACTGAAGAAAAGCAGGCTCAAACCATGATGCTGCCACCACCATGTTTGACAGTGAGGATGGTGTGTTCAGGGTGATGAGCTGTGTTGCTTTTACGCCAAACATAACGTTTTGCATTGTTGCCAAAAAGTTCGATTTTGGTTTCATCTGACCAGAGCACCTTCTTCCACATATGTGTCTCCCAGGTGGCTTGTGGCAAACTTTAAACAACACTTTTTATGGATATCTTTAAGAAATGGCTTTCTTCTTGCCACTCTTCCATAAAGGCCAGATTTGTGCAATATACGACTGATTGTTGACCTATGGACAGAGTCTCCCACCTCAGCTGTAGATCTCTGCAGTTCATCCAGAGTGATCATGGGCCTCTTGGCTGCATCTCTGATCAGTCTTCTCCTTGTATGAGCGGAAAGTTTAGAGGGACGGTCAGGTCTTGGTAGATTTGCAGTGGTCTGATACTCCTTCCATTTCAATATTATTGCTTGCACAGTGCTCCTTGGGATGTTTAAAGCTTGGGAAATCTTTTTGTATCCAATTCCGGCTTTAAACTTCTTCACAACAGTATCTCGGACCTGCCTGGTGTGTTCCTTGTTCTTCATTATGCTCTCTGCGCTTTTAACGGACCTCTGAGACTATCACAGTGCAGGTGCATTTATACGGAGACTTGATTACACACAGGTGGATTGTATTTATCATCATTAGTCATTTAGGTCAACATTGGATCATTCAGAGATCCTCACTGAACTTCTGGAGAGAGTTTGCTGCACTGAAAGTAAAGGGGCTGAATAATTTTGCACGCCCAATTTTTCAGTTTTTGATTTGTTAAAAAAGTTTGAAATATCCAATAAATGTCGTTCCACTTCATGATTGTGTCCCACTTGTTGTTTATTCTTCACAAAAAAATACAGTTTTATATCTTTATGTTTGAAGCCTGAAATGTGGCAAAAGGTCGCAAAGTTCAAGGGGGCCGAATACTTTCGCAAGGCGCTGTAGATCTGGCAGGATTTTCCATGCACCGGCAGAAGAGAGATGCTATGTCTGGTAAGATGAGGGGAGGGGGTGTGTGTGTCTTTTTTGTCAATAACAGCTGTCTAATATTAAAGAAGTCTCGAGGTATTGCTCCCCTGAGGTAGAGTACCTTATGATAAGCTGTAACCACACCATCTACCAAGAGAGTTCTCATCTATATTATTCGTAGCTGACTATTTATCCATCACAGACCAATGCTGGCACTAAGACCATACTCAACCAACTCTATAAGGCCATAAGCAAACAAGAAAATACTCACCCAGAAGCGGTCCTAGTGGCCGGAGACTTAAATGCATGCAAAGTTAAATCAGTTTGACCAAATTTTTACCAGCAAGTCACATGTGTAACCAGATGAAAAAATGCTCTAGACCACCATACTCCACACACAGAGATGCATACAAAGTTCTCCCTCGCCTTCCATTTGGAAAATCTGACCATAATTCTATCCTCCCGATTCCTGCTTACAAGCTAAAACTAAAGTAGGAAGTAACAGTAACTCGCTCAATACGGAAGTACAGGACTGTTTTGCTAGCACAGAGTGGAATATGTTCTGGGATTCATCCAATGGCATTGAGGAATATATCACCTAAGTCATCGGCTTTATCAAAAACTGCATCGACAACGTTGTCCCCACAGTGACCGTACGTACATATCCCAACCAGAAGCCATGGATTACAGGCAACATCCGCATCAAGCTAATTGAGGTAATCGAGCTAATAATCCAGACGCTTATAAGAAATCCCACTATGCCCTCAGATGAACCATCAAACAAACAAATTGTCAAACACAGGATTATTATTGGCTCTGGCGCTCGTCGGATGTGGCAGGGATTGAAAATTATTACGGACTACAAAGGGAAACCCAGACGCGAGCTGCCCAGTGACGCGAGCCTACCAGATGAGCTAAATGCCTTTTATGCTCACTTCGAGGCAAGCAACACTGAAGCATGCACGACAGCACCAGCTGTTCTGGATGACTGTGTGATAACGCTCTCAGTAGCTGATGTGAGCAAGACCTTTAAACATGTCAACATTCACAAAGCCGTGGGGCCAGATGGATTACCAGGACGTGTACTCAAAGCATGCGTGGACCAAATGGCAAGTGTCTTCACTGACATTTTCAACCTCTCCCTGACTGAGTCTGTAATACCTACATGTTTCAAGCAGACCACCATAGTCCCTGTGCCCAAGGAAGTGAAGGCAACCTGACTAAATGATTAACGCCCCGTAGCACTCACATCGGTAGCCATGAAGTGCTTTTAAAGGCTGGTAATGGCTTACATCAACAGCATCCTCCTGGATACTATAGACCCACTCCAATTCGCATACCGCCCCAACAGATCCACAGATGACACAATCTCAATCGCACTCCACACTGCCCTTTCCCACCTGGACAAAAGGAACACCTATGTGAGAATGCTGTTCATTGACTACAGCTCAGCGTTCAATACTATAGTGCCCACAAAGCTCATCTCTAAGATAAGGACCCTGACACTAAACACCTCCCTCTCCAACTGTAATCCTGGACTTCCTGACGGTCTGCCCCCAGGTGTTGAGGGTAGGCAACATCACGTCCGCCATGCTCACCCTCAACACGGGGGTCCCACAGGGGTTTATGTTCAGTTCCATCCTGTACTCCATGTTCACCCACGACTGCATGGCCACGCTCGACTTCAACACCATCATTAAGTTTGCTGATGACACGACGGTGGTAGGCCTGATCATCAACAACGACAAGACAGCCTATAGGGAGGAGATCAGAGAACTGGCAATGTGGTGCCAGGACCACAGTGTCTTCCTCAATGTGAGCAAGACAAGGGAGCTGATCGTGAACTACAGGAAAAGGCGGGCCAAACAGGCCCCCATTAACATTAACGGGGCTGTAGTGGAGCGGGTCGAGAGTTTTAAGTTCCTTGGTGTCCACATCACCAACAAACTATCATGGTCCAAACACACCAATACAGTCGTGAAGAGGGCACGACAACACCTTTTCCCCCTCAGGAGACTGAAAAGACTTGGCATGGGTCCCCAGATCCTCAAAAAGTTCTACAGCTGCACCATCAAGAGCATCCTGGCCTTTCGCATCACCACCGGGTATAGCAACTACTCGGCATCTGACTGTAAGGCGCTACAGAGGGTAGTGCGTACGGCCCAGTCCAGGACCTATATAATAGGCGGTGTCAGATGAAAACCCATCAAATTGTCAGACTCCAGTCACCCAACTGAGTCATAAACTGTTTTCTATGCTACCGCATGGCAAGCGGTACCAGAGCGCCAAGTCTAGGACCAAGAGGCTCCTTAACAGCTTCTGCCCCCAAGCCATAAGACTGTTGACAATTAATCAAATGGCCACCAGACTGTTACATTGACCATCCCCCTTGTTTTGTACACTGCTGCTACTCGCTGTTTATTATCTATGCATAGTCACTTCACCCCTACCTACATGTACAAATTACCTCAACTAACCTGTACCCCCGCACACTGACTCGGTACTGGTACCCCCTGTATATAGCCTCATTATTGTTATGTTATTGTGTTACTTTTTATGATTTAGGACAGACACTTCAAAACCTTGTTTCTTATTACATATTTTTTTAACTGTCCTTTTTCCATTTATGAATGTGTTTTTCAAATTGCTTCTATGGGCTTTGGTATGCTTTAGTATGTGATGCTTGATGCCTCTGAAACTTAAATGAAAGGCATGCTCATACAGTATATTTTAACACAGACATAGTGTAGCCTACATTCATTTTAATGTTACATCAGCTTCACAAAGGATATGTATGGGCTTGTAGGTTAAAAACACTATGTCAACAAAATACATTTCATTCAACTGACTGCTCACTGTTTGCCAAAGGGATGTACAGGCATGCACACATGCGGGGAAAGTCGTCTCTCACTAATAGCGTGCTTCATTATCATGCCCACACAGAGATGAAACACCTCTATTTGGGTTGATCATGGCGCTCTAAAGTAGGCTGACATGCTCTTTGATCAATCACCAGAGTCACAGTGCTTTACATGCCTTGCTAATCCTCCCTGAAACATTTCTTATTTCTGTTCTGCCTTGATGAAGCTCCTCATTCTACACTAGGCTACGTACTTCCCAAATGCCCAAGTCCATTACACTCCAATCCGAGAAGTATTTTGCCTGTAATAGGCCCACATGCATTGAATAATATATGCCATTTAGCAGACGCTTTTATCCAAAGCGACTTACAGTCTGTGTGTATACATTCTACGTATGGGTGATCCCAGGAATCGAACCCACTACCCTGGCGTTACAAGCGCCATGCTCTACCAACTGTGCTACAAAAGGACCACAGCTAGGCAGAGAAGAAATGTGTGAATTCTATAACATAAAAATGTTGCTATGATGATCTCAGCTTTGCACATAGCTTTCCATTCAACTTGGTTAATGTATACTATCCAAGCCCATTTTGTAGCATTCTCAGCACAACTGACAGGCTTGAAATTGAAAACTCAGCATATTTTTTAACTACAGTAAACACTCATTATGCTCATAGTTATGGCCATCACGGTAACATAATTAAGCTTTGACTCAGTTAATTTACTATAAAAGGTATGCCAAACAAAAAACATTGATTTCAAAGTTTAACAAACCATACAACTATACTGTACTCTACTATACTGTATTTTTCTTTACTGCAATGTACATATTGTATTGGACTGTACTACTGTATTGTATTGGACTGTACTCTACTGTTCTATACTCACTGTATTGTACTCTATGGTACAGTACTATACTCAGTACTGTATTTTACTGTACTGTACACTACTCACTGTACTGTAATGTACCCAGTACGGTACTGTATTGTACTGTATTGTGCTGTACTCTACTGTGCTCTACTCACTGTACTGCACTGTAGTGTACTACCCAAACTTGTGAAACATACGTCTATGAAAGGTTCAAATTTGGACTAGTCCGGTCCGACTGTGGACGATAACATCAATGCCAGGAAGAACTGAATCAATTTCATCCATTTGGTCAGTGCTCAGTGAATGAGGATGCTGGTTAAAGTAAATTGAAAGAGATGGGTAGGTGTCAGAAAGAGCTGGGAGAGGTGACATGACTTAACCCATAAGAGTCTAAGGGGGGACAAAATATATTTTTCCTTACTGATGTTAGCCCATACAAAATCATAGAATAACAGATTCACTTTAGATAGTCCCCCACAAACAATCAAAGGAAAGTTTTAACTGAAGTGTCTATCCTATATCTGAGAGATTTAAGAAAGATCAGGAAACATTGTAATTAACCCTTTATTTCTGTCACTAAACAGTCTCCAACTATGGTTTGTGACTATTAAGATATCCCATTGTAGCCAATTCAGTTGCAGTAATTCAGTTGCAGATTTTTTGGGTAATTCTGTTATCAATTTGGTTTTGATCACTTAATAATTCATAAACAAAATGTATATCAGTAAAATCACTATAACTAATTAGTAGGTCTACCATTACTTGTTACTCCTGTGAACCTTCTGCAATTACAGTTTTGAGTCTTTCTGGGTAAGTCTCTAAAAGCTTTGCACAACTGGGGTCTCATTTATCAATCATGCTTAAGCACACATCTGTGCGTAATCCATGCGTGGGATCATTTCCTTGCAAAGTGTGATATTTATATATTTGCTTGAGAGTGTGCGTAATGATTCAAATCTGTGAAATTGAGAGTAATAGTTGATTAACTTTTCAATTTCATTGTATTTATTTTGTGAATTCATCCAACATATCTTGACATGCTGTATAATTTGACCACATCAATGCATTTGTTACGATAATAATCCATATAAAGGACAGTTATTTGTTAAATTAGAGGTAAGTGAAACCATTGTTTAAATACTATAAAAGACTGAGATAATGGGAACTTGAATGAGCGATGGCTGATCTTGCTCTATTTGATCCAAGTGCTATCCAGCCTCAGGTTCTTTGGCAACCGGTACTATTCAGCAGGAGCTTGCTGATCGGCATCTCACAGCCCTTGATGAGCCAATGTTTTGGATGCAATCATCAGCAAAATACAATTTCCATATACCATTGCACAACAGGTTAAACTTCAGGGGTTTATTGTTTACAGTGCCATCAATGGGTTCCCAAAAACGATTTAAACTATGTGAAAATAAAAGGCTTCCGCTCTTTATGTGCAGGTGATAGGTTATGTGATATGCAAAAGATGCTGCTGAATGTTGTAGCAAGGTGGCGAGGTGGAACGCACAACTCATTCATTCTGCAGAACAGCAATGTTGGCCTATATAAGCTTCAAACTTCAGGTTTTAAGGTCACATGCACAAGTACAGTGAAATGCCTTTCTTGCTTGCTCTAATCCCAACCATGCAGTAATCAATAACAATGTAATACTAAAAATAACATAAGGTATTTTATTTATTTTATTTCACCTTTATTTAACCAGGTGGACAAGTTGAGAACAAGTTCTCATTTACAATTGCGACCTGGCCAAGATAAAGCAAAGCAGTTCGACACATACAACAACACAGTTACACATGGAGTAAAACAAACATACAGTCAATAATGCAGTAGAAGAATAAGTCTATATACGATGTGAGCAAATGAGGTGAGATAAGGGAGGTAAAGGCAAAAAAAGGCCATGGAGGCGACGTAAATACAATATAGCAAGTAAAACACTGGAATGGTAGATTTGCTGTGGAAGAATGTGCAAAGTAGAAATAAAAATAATACAAATAATGGGGTGCAAAGGAGCCAAATAAATAAATAAAATAAACTAGGGGAAGAGGTAGTTGTTTGGGCTAAATTATAGATGAAATTATAGATTTCCAGTTTCAGAGATTTTTGTAGTTCGTTCCAGTCATTGGCAGCAGAGATCTGGAAGGAAAAAATTGGTTTTGGGGGTGACCAGAGATATACCTGCTGGAGCACGTGCTACAGGTGGGTGCTGCTATAGTGGCCAGCAAGCTGAGATAAGGGGGGACTTTACCTAGCAGGGTCTTGTAGATGACCTGGAGCCAGTGGGTTTGGCGACGAGTATGAAGCGAGGGCCAGCCAACAAGAGCGTACAGGTCGCAGTGGCGGGTAGTATGTGGGGCTTTGGTGACAAAACGGATGGCACTGTGATCCACTGCATCCAATTTATTGAGTAGGGTATTGGAGGCTATTTTGTAAATGACATCGCCGAAGTCGAGGATCGGTAGGATGGTCAGTTTTACGAGGATATGTTTGGCAGCATGAGTGAAGGATGCTGTGTTGTGAAATAGGAAGCTGATTCTAGATTTATTTTTGGATTGGAGATGTTTGATGTGATTCTGGAAGGAGAGTTTACAGTCTAACCAGACACCTAGGTATTTGTAGTTGTCCACATATTCTAAGTCAGAACCGTCCAGAGTAGTGATGCTGGACGGGCGGGCAGGTGCAGGCAGCGATCGGTTGAAGAGCATGCATTTAGTTTTACTTGTATTTAAGAGCAGTTGGAGGCCATGGAAGGAGAGTTGTATGGCATTGAAGCTTGTCTGGAGGGTTGTTAACACAGTGTCCAAAGAAGGGCCAGAAGTATACAGAATGGTGTCATCTGCGTAGAGGTGGATCAGAGACTCACCAGCAGCAAGAGCGACATCATTGATGTATACAGAGAAGAGAGTCGGCCCAAGAATTGAACTCTGTGGAACCCCCATAGAGACTGCCAGAGGCCCGGACAACAGGCCCTCCGATTTGACACACTGAACTCTATCAGAGAAGTAGTTGGTGAACCAAGTGAGGCAATCATTTGAGAAACCAAGGCTATCGAGTCTGCCGATGAGGATGTGATGATTGACAGAGTTGAAAGCCTTGGCCAGGTCAATGAATATGGCTGCAGAGTAGTGTTTCTTATTGATGGCGGTTAAGATATCGTTTAGGACCTTGAGCGTGGCTGAGGTGAACCCATGACCAGCTCTGAAACCAGATTGCATAGCGGAGAAGGTTGAACAGGCTAGTTATAGGGCTTGCAACAATTTTGTCAGATCATTTTAGAAAGAAAGGGTCCAGATTGACTAACCCGGCTGATTTGTAGGGGTCCAGATTTTGCAGCTCTTTCAGAACATCAGCTGACTGGATTTGGGAGAAGGAGAAATGGGGAAGGCTTGAGCAAATTGCTGTGGGGGATACAGTGCAGTTGAGCGGGGTAGGGGTAGCCAGGTGAAAAGCATGGCCAGCCGTAGAAAAATGCTTATTGAAATTCTCAATTATAGTGGATTTATCGGTGGTGACAGAGTTTCCTATCCTCAGTGCAGTGGGCAGCGGGAGGAGGACTTTACAGTGTCCCAGAACTTTTTTGAGTTTTTGTTGCTGGAAGCAAGTTTCTTCTTGATAAAGCTATCCTTGGCTTTTCTAACTGCCTTAGTATATTGGTTTGTAACTTCCCTGAAAAGTTGCATATCACGGAGGCTGTTCGATGCTAATGCAAACGCCATAGGATGTTTTTGTGTTGGTTAAGGGCAGTCAGGTCTGGAGAGAACCAAGGACTATCTATACCTGTTCCTGGTTCTAAATGTCTTGAATGGGGCATGCTTATTTAAGATGGTGAGGAAGGCATTTTAAAAAATTAACCAGGCTGACGGGATGAGGTCAATATCCTCGGAGTGTGGTGTCAGGAACGTAACCTCACACAGAACGTCAACAAAACAAAGGAGATGAATGTGGACTTCAGGAAACAGCAGAGGGCGCACCCCCCTATCCACATCGACGGGACAGTAGTGGAGATGGTAGTAAATTTTAAGTTCCTCGGTGTACACATCACGGACAAACTGAATTGGTCCACCCACACAGACAGCGTTGTGAAGAAGGTGCAGCAGCGCCTCTTCAACCTCAGGAGGCTGAAGAAATTTGGCTTGTCACCAAAAGCACTCACAAACTTCTACAGATGCACAATCGAGAGCATCCTGTCGGGCTGTATCACCGCCTGGTATGGCAACTGCTCCACCTACAACCGTAAGGCTCTCCAGAGGGAAGTGAGGTCTGCACAATGCATCGCCGGGGGCAAACTACCTGCCCTCCAGGACACCTACACCACCCGATGTCAAAGAAAGGCCATAAAGATCATCAAGGACAACAACCACCCGAGCCACTGCCTGTTCACCCCGCTATAATCCATCCAGAAGGCGAGGTCAGTACAGGTGCATCAAAGCAGGGACCGAGACTGAAAAACAGCTTCTATCTGAAGGCCATCAGACTGTTAATTAAACAGCCACCACTAACATTGAGTGGCTGCTGCCAACATACTGACTCAACTCCAGCTCATGTATCACTAGCCACTTTAAACAATGCCACTTAATATAATGTTTACATACCCTACATTACTAATCTTATATGTATATACTGTACTCTATCATCTACTGCATCTTGCCATCTTTATGTAATACATGTATCACTAGCCACTTTAAACTATGCCATTTTTATGTTTACATACCCTACATTACTACAGTACATACTGTACTCGATACCATCTACTGCATCTTGCCTATGCCGTTCTGTACCATCACTCATTCATATATCTTTATGTACATATTCTTTATCCCTTTACAGTTGTGTGTATAAGGTAGTAGTTGTGGAATTGTTAGGTTAGATTACCTGTTGGTTATTACTGCATTGTCGGAACTAGAAGCACAAGCATTTCGGTACACTCACATTAACATCTGCTTAACATGTGGATGTGACAAATACAATTTGATTTGATCCTTCCAGGATACCCAGGCCAGGTCGCTTAGAAAGGCCTGCTCGCTGAAGTGTTTCAAGGAGCGTTTGACAGTGATGAGTGGAGGTCGCTTGACGGCTGACCCATTATGGATGCAGGCAATGAGGCAGTGATCGCTGAGATCTTGTTTGAAAACAACAGAGGTATATTTAGAGGGCAAGTTGGTTTGGATGATATCTATGAGGGTGTCTGTGTTTACGGCTATGGGGTGGTACCTAGTAGGTTCATTGATAATTTGTGTGAGATTGAGGGCATCAAGTTTAGATTGTAGGGTGGCTGGGGTGTTAAGCGTGTTCCATTTTAGGTCACCTAGCAGCACGAGCTCTGAAGATAGATGGGGGGCAATCAGTTCACATATGGTGTCCAGAGCACAGCTGGGGGCAGAGGGTGGTCTATAGCAGGCGGCAACGATGAGAGACTTGTTTTTAGAGAGTTGGATTTTTAAAAGTAGAAGTTCAAATTGTTTGGGTACAAACCTGGACAGTAGGACAGAACTATACAGGCTATCTCTGGAGTAGATTGCAACACTGCCCCCCATGGCTGTTCTATCTTGTCTGAAAATGTTGTAGTTAGGGATGGAGATTTCAGAGTTTTTGTTGGTCTTCCTAAGCCAGGATTCAGACACGGCTAGGACATCCGGGTTGACAGAGTGTACTAAAGCAGTGAATAAAACAAACTTAGGGAGGAGGCTTCTAATGTTAACATGTATGAAACCAAGGCTATTATGGGTAAAGAAGTCATCAAAAGAGAGCGTCTGGGGAATAGGAGTGGAGCTAGGCACTGCAGGGCCTCGATTCACCTCTACATCACCAGAGGAACAGAGGATGAGTAGGATAAGGGTACGGCTAAAAGCTATGAGAATTGGTCGTCTAGTACGTCCGGAACAGACAGTAAAATGAGGTTTCTTGGGGCGGTAAAATAGCTTCAAGATATAATGTACAGACAAAGGTATGGTAGGTTGTGAATACAGTGGAGGTAAACCTAGGCATTGAGTGATGATGAGAGAGATATTGTCTCTAGAAACATCATTGAAACCAGGTGATGTCATCACATGTGTGGGTGGTGGAACTGAGAGTTTGGATAAGCGGGCCCCGACCAGCGCAATGTCCGGGCCCGTCTGAAGTTTGCAAATGACCATCTGGATGATCCAGAGGAGGAATGGGAGAAGGTCATGTGGTCTAATGAGACAAAAATAGAGCTTTTTGGTCTAAACTCAACTCGCCGTGTTTGGAGGAAGAAGAAGGATGAGTACAACCCCAAGAACACCATCCTAACCGTGAAGCATGGAGGTGGAAACATCATTCTTTGGGGATGCTTTTCTGTAAAGGGGACAGGACGACTGCACCATATTGAGGGGAGGATGGATGGGGCCATGTATTGTGAGATCTTGGCCAACAACCTCCTTCCCTCAGTAAGAGCATTGAAGATGGGTCGTGGCTGGGTCTTCCAGCATGACAACGACCCAAAACACACAGCCAGGGAAACAAAGGTGAAAGTGATTTTCTGGATTTTACAGTGTCCCAGAACTTTTTTGAGTTTTTGTTGATTTCAGATTTGAGGTGAATAATACGTTTAAAAAATAAATAATTGGTGAGGCGGGTTGCAGGAGTGTTTTGAAGTTGAGATTTTTAGAAGGAAAAAAAGATATAAAAAGATATGCGAAGAAAATATGTAAATATATATACATGGGACACGACAAGACGAGGACTATCCAGCTATGCCATCTTGGGTCAAATAACAAATAGAAAGAGAAATCAAATAAAAAAATAAGAAGAACATGAGAAAGTAAGAAGCATACTATATATGACAAAAATACAAACTCAACATGTAAAGTGTTGGTCCCATTTTTCATGAGCTGATATAAAAATCCCCAAAATGTTCCATATTTACAAATTTAGCTTGTCTCTCAAATGTTGTGCACCAATTTGTTTACATCTCTTAGTAAATATTTCTCTGTTGCCAAGATAATCAATCCACCAGGTGTGGCATATCAAAAATCTGATTTAACAGCATGATCACTACACAGGTGCACCTTGTGCTGGGGACAATAAAAGCCACTTTTGTCACACAACACAATGCCACAGATGGCTTTAGTGTTGAGGGAGCGTGCAATTGGCATGCTGCCTACAGGAAGCCACTGCTCAGTAAAAGGCAGCCCGCTTGGAGTTTGCCAAAAGGCACCTAAACGACTCTCAGATCATGAGAAACACGATTCTCTGGTCTGATGAAACCAAGATTGAACTCTTTGGCCTGAATGCCAAGCGAGACCTGGCAGAAGAATGGGAGAAACTCCCCAAATACAGGTGTGCCAAGCTTGTAGCATCATACCCAAGAAGACTTGAGGCTGTAATCACTGCCAAAGGTGCTTCAACAAAGTACTGAGTAAAGGGTCTGAATACTTATGAAAATGTCATATTTCAGTTTTTTATTTGTAAAAAAGTGCAAACATTTCTAAAAAATCTGTTTTTGCTTTGTCATTATGGGGTATTGTGTGTAGACTGATGAGGGGAAACAAATAAACAATTTAATAAATATTAGAATAATGCTGTAACGTAATAACATTTTGAAAAAGTCAAGTGGTCTGAATACCTTCCGAATGCACTGTATACAGGGTCAGATAGTTCCAGTACCTTATTGTGCAGGGATAATGGAGTGACAGAGGTAGATATGGAAAGAAAAAGGTGACTATGCATCAGGATATATGATAAACAGGTTAGCAGCAGCGTATAAGATGATTGTCTGTGAGTGGGTGTGCGTGTGTGTAGAGTCAATATACTGTAAGTGTATGTGCATGTGTGTGTGAGTAAGTGATGGAGTGAGTGCTTGTGTTGTAGAACGCCGCAGCCCGTCTGGTGTTCAACCTTCCCAAGTTCTCTCATGTCACCCCGCTCCTCCGCTCTCTCCACTGGCTTCCAGTTGAAGCTCGCATCCGCTACAAGACCATGGTGCTTGCCTACGGAGCTGTGAGGGGAACGGCACCTCAGTACCTCCAGGCTCTGATCAGGCCCTACACCCAAACAAGGGCACTGCGTTCATCCACCTCTGGCCTGCTCGCCTCCCTACCACTGAGGAAGTACAGTTCCCGCTCAGCCCAGTCAAAACTGTTCGCTGCTCTGGCCCCCCAATGGTGGAACAAACTCCCTCACGACGCCAGGACAGCGGAGTCAATCACCACCTTCCGGAGACACCTGAAACCCCACCTCTTTAAGGAATACCTAGGATAGGATAAGTAATCCTTCTCACTCCCCCCTAAAAGATTTAGATGCACTATTGTAAAGTGGCTGTTCCACTGGATGTCATAAGGTAATGCACCAATTTGTAAGTCGCTCTGGATAAGAGTGTCTGCTAAATGACTTAAATGTAAAATGTAAATGTAGAATCAGTGTGCGTGAGTGTGTAGGGTCCTGTGAGTATGCAAAAAATGTAATACAAAGGTCAACTCAGATAGCCTGTGTAGCCATTTTTCTTAGCTATTTAGTTACCTATTTAGCAGTCTTATCGCTTGGGGATGGAATCTGTTCAGGAGCCTGTTGGTGTCAGACTTGATGCACCTGTACTGCTTGCCGTGCAGTAGCAGTGAAAACAGTCTATGGTTTGGGTGGCTGGAGTCTTTAACGATTTTCGGGGGCCTTCATTTCACACCACCTGATATAGAGGTTATGTATGGAGCCAGATACCTGCCAAAAGGTTGAACGTAGGTATCGTTAGGATCATAAGAAAAACCATACGTAAATTATTAGGATCGTAAGAAAAGCCATGCGTTAAACATGAACATAAATGTTGAATTTCATCTGTGAACATAGAGCGTTGGGCCAGTAACCGAAAGGTGGCTGGATTGAATCCCAGAGGTGACAAGGTAAAAATCTATCGTTCTGCCCGAACAAGGCAGTTAACCCACTGTTACCTGGCCATCGAAGACGTGGATGTCGATTAAGGCAGCCCCCCGCACCTCTCTGATTCAGAGGGGTTGGGTTAAATGCGGAAGACACATTTCAGTTGAAGGCATTCAGTTGTACAACTGACTAGGTATCCCTATTTCCCCTAACACCAAGTTACGATTACGGACTAACATGTTTGGCTTGAACAAAAAATATCACCAACAAAAAAAACTTACACCAAACGGCCTGTGAGGAGTGGGACCTGAACAAGCATAACACAATAAAAAAAAACAGAAGTCAGGGAAAATGGAAAGCGGTATCCTGCACGTTTTCAAGTTAAAAGTCTTTATTCTCTATTACTCCTCAATTGAGATTACTTCACATTTAAGTAGCTAATGTAATGGATGTGTTTACCAGCACAAGTCTAGATAGCACTAGCTTTATTATGCCTACAACAGTGAAGTTTCAGTCCACTAGGTGTATCTCTACAGCATGGGCATATCTCTGGGTGAGTGGACATCCCCATGCATGCACCTTGTCAAAATATGATTAATTCAATATTGCACCATCCTATTCTCTGGGCTCTGTCTGTAATCATAACCAGTAGTATATACCAGGAATAATAAAACATAGAATATCAAATGTATTTATATAGCCCTTCGTACATCAGCTGATATCTCAAAGTACTGTACAGAAACCCAGCCTAAACAGCAAGCAATGCAGGTGTATAAGCACGGTGGCTAGGAAAAACTCCCTAGAAAGGCCAAAACCTAGGATGAAACCTAGAGAGGAACCAGGCTATGAGGTGTGGCCAGTCCTCTTCTGGCTGTGCCGGGTGGAGATTATAACAGAACATGGCCAAGATGTTCAAATGGTCAAATAATAATAATCACAGTAGTTGTCGAGGGTTCAGCAAGTCAGCACCTCAGGAGTAAATGTCAGTTGGCTTTTCATAGCCGATCATTAAGAGTATCTCTACTGCTCCTGCTGTCTCTAGAGAGTTGAAAAGAACAGGTCTGGGACAGGTAGCACGTCCGGTGAACAGGTCAGGGTTCCATAGCCGCAGGCAGAACAGTTGAAACTGGAGCAGCAGCACGGCCAGGTTGACTGGGGACAGCAAGGAGTCATCATGCCAGGTAGTCCTGAGGCATGGTCCGAGGGCTCATGTCCCCCAAGAGAGAGAAAGAAAGAGAGAAAGAGATAATCAGAGAGAGCATACTTAAATTCACACAGGACACCAGATAAGACAGGGGAAATACTCCAGATACAGTATAACAAACTGACCCTAGCCCCCCGATACATAAACTACTGCAGCATAAATACTGGAGGCTGAGACAGGAGGGGTCAGGAGACACTGTGGCCCCATCCGATGATATCCCCGGATAAGGCCAAACAGGAAGGATATACCACTAGAGGGACATCTTCAACCACCAACTTACCATCCTGAGACAAGGCAGAGTATAGCCCACAAAGATCACCACCACGGCACAACCCAAGGGGGGATGCCAACCCAGACAGGAAGATCACATCAGTGACTCAACCCACTCAAGTGACGCAGGGCAGAATATAGCCCACAGCCTATAACCCCTCTTAGGGATGGCATGAAAGAGCACCAGTAAGCCAGTGACTCAGCCCCTGTAATAGGGCTAGAGGTAGAAAATCCCAGTGGAAAGAGGGGAACCAGCCAGGCAGAGACAGCAAGGGTGGTTCGTTGCTCCAGAACCTTTCCGTTCACCTTCACACTCCTGGGCCAGACTACACTCAATCATATGACCCACTGAAGAGATGAGTCTTCAGTAAAGACTAAAAGGTTGAGACCGAGTTTGCGTCTCTCACATGGGTAGGCAGACCATTCCATAAAAATGGAGCTCTATAGGAGAAAGCCCTCCCTCCAGCTGTTTGCTTAGAAATTCTAGGGACAATTAGGAGGCCTGCGTCTTGTGACCGTAGTGTACGTGTAGGTATGTACGGCAGGACCAAATCAGAGAGATAGGTAGGAGCAAGCCCATGTAATGCTTTGTAGGTTAGCAGTAAAACCTTGAAATCAACCCTTGCCTTAAAAGGAAGCCAGTGTAGGGAGGCTAGCACTGGAGTAATATGATACATTTTTTTGGTTCTAGTCAGGATTCTAGCAGCCGTATTTAGCACAAACTGAAGTTTATTTAGTTCTTTATCCAGGTAGCCAGAAAGTAGAGCATTGCAGTAGTCTAACCTTGAAGTAACAAAAGCATGGATACATTTTTCTGCATCATTTTTGAACAGAAAGTTTCTGATTTTTGCAATGTTACGTAGATGGAAAAAAGCTGTCCTTGAATCAGTCTTGATATGTTCGTCAAAAGAGAGATCAGGGTCCAGAGAAACGCTGAGATATTTAAGAGATAATAAGAGATGTTTTGTGCATCTATGAATGATGTATGACCACTGGAGTCTTTTTTGTTGTTGAATATTTTGATATTTATTTAATCACCAAAAAATCTTGCCAAAGATTTAATATGAACAGGGGTTAATATGAATTTAAAATAATATGACATGATTTATATGAATCGGGTCATGAAATGAACAATAGAGAGGTTAAACATTATGTAGGAAGCTTATTCCTACACTTTACAATAACGTAGTAGTCTCCGTATAGGCTATTCCATCCATCAAGACACTGCTGCCCAGTTGAAGAGCTTGTGATCTCCATGCAGCACCACAGCACCATGCACCTTTGGAAAGGTACCCCTCAGCTTCAGAAAATGCCTTTCCGGAGGCATGCAGCTATAGAGTCATTATACCCTAATGTAGGCCTATTTGCCTGCTAGCCAAATAAAGAGCATGCATGATGCGTGCAATTTGTCATTGCAACATATTTGAACATTTAATTACTCCATCATTCCATTCAGTCAGTATGTCATCAATTCAGTCATTTGTCTGCAATAGAAAATAAATCAAAGATAGGTGAACAGTCATATCCATTTGTTTATTGAAATCCATGTGTTTTCCATCACTAATAATTCAATGCTTAATTTAGGCCTATCCAAATAAAAAAAATTGGCCTTCAACTTGTAGGCATTGCAATTTAGGATATCATTTTGGGTACTGGTGTCTTGGGGAATAATTCTAGAACTCTATTTGTGTTTTAGAAGTGTTTATAATATAGGGGATCCCTGTAAAAAAGAGGCCCTAGCTCACAGGCCTCTAATTACATCTTAAAATAAAATAGTTGAAGAGCAAGTGCAGTGGCTGATAGGTAAAAACTGGATCTGACAATAAAAATAGGCTATAGATAGTCTTAACCATTTGGGACCTCTTGGCTATTTAACTCAGGACAGGTTTTTCCTATGGGAAAAACGTGTGATTCATTAGGTTACATGATCACCAAAATAACCCCACGTGGCTATAAAAAAATTATGCAATTATATGGCCATTAAATAACACACAACATCATGGCATATTTAGAATAGACCTAGTCTAAATCATATTTACTTTCTACTTTGCAGCTCAGATGGTTATTCTATTCTCTTCTGTGTCTTTATCAATCTCACACAGTAATTTGCTGAAGGCTCAAGCCTATACTATGCCATCTACTGGTATAACATCATAATTGAATGCAGTTCTTAAACAAGCTCTACACTTTTGTTTTGGAAATGAAACTGAAAGCTGCAAAGCAACTCTAAAGTCTGGGCTAGAGTTGCTTGATTGACTAGCTAACTTCAAGTAGCTACGTTCGGTTCATGCCCTTTTCAGATGCCACATTACTGACAAATGTTTGTACGCATAAAAAGATCTGTAACCGAGTAAAGAGAGATGTAAAGTAAGACCTGAACGTGTAAATGTTCATTGTCATATGTTTTATAGATCTATTTTAACGTTTTCGTTTCATGTTTCACACATTGCTTTTCTTACTATCCTAACAATTTACGTATGAATTTTCTTACTATCCTGACGATACATACGTTCAACCTTTTGGCTTGTATCTGGCTCCATAGTCATGGATGGCAGGGAGCTCAGCCACAGGGATGTACTGGGCTGTCCGCACCACCGCCTGTACTGCCATGCGACCAAGGGTGGTGCTATTGCCATACCAAGCAGTGATGAAGCCAGGCAAGATGTTCTCAATGGTACAGCTGTATAACTTTTTGAAGATTTGAGGGGCCCATGCCAAAACTTTTCAACATCCTGAGGGGGAAGAGTCACTGTTGCGCCTTCTTCACGACTTTGCATGTGTATGTGGATCATTTTAAGTCAGAGATTTGGACGCCAAGGAACTTGAAGCTCTCGACCCGCTCCTCTGAAGCCCGTCGATGTGGATGGGGGCGTGCTCACCCCCGCAATTCCAGTAGTCAACGATCATCTCCTTGGTCTTACTGACATTGAGGAGAGGTTGTTGTCAAATCAATGTTTATGCAGCTAGCCCGGTTAGCCACTGTGCGGGAGCACTGGTTGGTCGGCCCAATTGAGGAAGTATGTACATGAATGTATAGTTGAAGTGACTATGCATATATGATCAACAGAGAGTAGCAGCACAACACAACCTCCTACCTGTAGTCTGTCTCATCGTCACCGGTGATCAGACCTACCACCGTTGTGTCATCAGCAAACTTAATGATGGTGTTGAAGTCGAGCGTTGCCATGCAGTCATGGGTGAACATGGAGTAAAGGATGGGACTAAGCATAGTTCCAGGCTCCTAAGCTTGGCGACAAGCTTGGAGGGGAATGAACAGCATTCTCACATATGTATTCCTTTTATCTTGGTGGGTTAGGGCAGTGTGGAGTGCAATTGAGATTGCATAGTCTTTGGGGCGGTATGCAAATTGGAGTGGGTCTAGGGTGTCTTGGATGATGGAGTTGATGTGTGCCATAACCAGCCTCTGAAAGCACTTCATGATTACAGATGTGAGTTCTTAACCTTAGTTCTTGGGAAAAGGAATGATGGTGGTCATCAAGGAGAGATTGAAAATTAGCATGAATATACCTGCCAGCTTTTCTGCGCATTCCCTGAGAATGCGCCCTGGAATACCGTTCAGCCCCACAGCCTTGCAGCTGTTGACCTGATTAAAGGCCTCACTCAATTCGGCCTAGGAGAGCGAGAACACCCAGTCCTCTGGGTCGATTGCAGCCCTCACATCTGGAACAATGTTGTTATTGTCGAAGCGTGCATAAAATGTATTCAGCTCGCCTTTGTAATCCGTAAATTACTGTAGCCCCTGTCAAATGTGGCAGGCATCAGAGCCTGTGTAATATGAATCCACTTTATTTGTATATTGTCCTTTTGCTCGTTTGTTGACTTCGTGGAGGTCATAGCGAGACTTCTTGTACTTGTTCCTGTCTTCTTCAGTCGCTGCCTCAGGGTTCTCTATGATACCCCCGTCTGCGGCAGCCCTGTCCCTTAGTTTAGCGTCAACCTCTAAATTTAGGGCTTTTCTTTGGGGAAGCAGCAAACCTTCACTGTGGGGTCAACATTGCAGATGCATTTCCTAGTGAAGCCGGTGACGGAGGTGGTTAACTTATCTTCCTGTTTGAGCTTTTGCTTGTAAACAGTAAGCAGTACAGACAGAGTCATGATCTGATTTGCCTAATGGCAGATGAGGAAGGACCTTGTAGGCTTGCTTGTGGGTATAATAATAGTGGGCTAGGACTTTATCTCCCCTAGTGGTGAGGGAGACATGTTGATGAGAGTTGGGCATCACATGTCTTTATCAAAATGGTCAGCAACCAGAAAAGCAGCCCCTGGATGTAAGTTTTCCTGCTTGTTTAAAGTCTCTGATAGTTTGTTATTTTTCTTGTCTTGTGGTAGAATGTACAGTCGTGACCAAAAGGTTTGAGAATGACACGAATAGTAATTTTCACAAAGTCTGCTGCCTCAGTTTGTATGATGACAATTTGCATATACTCCAGAATCTTATGAAGAGTGATCAGATGAATTGCAATTAATTGCAAAGTCCCTCTTTGCAATGCAAATGACCTGAATCCCCCAAAAACATTTCTACTGCACTTCAGCCCTGCCACAAAAGGACCAGTTGATTTCACTCGTTAACACAGGTGTGAGTTTTGACGAGGACAAGGCTAGAGATCACTCTGTCATGCTGATTGAGTTTGAATAACAGACTGGAAGCTTCAAAAGGAGGGTGTTGCTTGGAATCATTGTTCTTCCTCTGTCATCCATGGTTACCTGCAAGGAAACACATGCCGTAATCATTGCTTTGCACAAAAGGGTATTCACAGGCAAGGATATTGCTGCCAGTAAGATTGCACCTAAAACAACTATTTATCGGATCATCAAGAACATCAAGGAGAGCGGTTCAATTGTTGTGAAGAAGGCTTCAGGGTGCACAAGAAAGTACAGCAAGTGCCAGCACCGTCTCCTAAAGTTGATTCAGCTGCGGGATCAGGGCACCACCACTACAGGGCTTGCTCAGGAATGGCAGCAGGCAGGTGTGAGTGCATCTGCACGCACAGGTGAGGCGAAGACTTTTGGAGGATGACCTGGTGTCAAGAAGGGCAGCAAAGAAGCGACTTATCTCCAGGAAAAACTTCAGAGACAGACTGATATTCTGCAAAAGGTACAGGGATTGGCCTGCTGAGGAATGGGGTAATGTCTCTTTGATTAATCCCTTTTCCGATTGTTTGGGACATCTGGAAAAAAGCTTGTCCGGAGAAAACAAGGTGAGCGCTACCATCAGTCCTGTGTCATGCCAACAGTAAAGCATCCTGAGACCATTCATGTGTGGGTTTGCTTTTCAGCCAAGGGAGTGGGCTCACTCACAATTTTGCCTAAGAACACAGCCATGAATAAAGAATGGTACCAACACATCCTGAGAGCAACTTCTCCCAACCATCCAGGAACAGTTTCCTGATGAACAATGCCCTTTCCAGCATGATGAAGCACCTTGCCATAAGGCAAAAGTGATAACTAAGTGGCTCGGGGAACAAAACATTGATATTTTGGGTTTTGAAACATTGATATTTTGATATTTTGGGCCAGGAAACACCCCAGACTAATCCCATTGAGATCTTGTGGTCAATCCTCAAGAGCTGGGTAGACTAACAAAAACACACAAATTCTGACAAACTCCAAGCATTGATTATGCAAGAAAGGGCTGACATCAGTTTAGGATGTGGCCCTGAAGTTAATTGACAGCATGCCAGGTCAGATTGCAGAGGTCTTGAAAAAGAAGGGTCAACACTGCAAATATTGACTCTTTGCATCAACTTCATGTAATTGTCAATAAAGGCCTTTGACACTTATGAAATGCTTGTAATTATTCTTCAGTATTCCATAGTAACCTCTGACAAAAATATCTAAACACACTGAAGCATCAAACTTTGTGGAAATTAATATTTGTGTCATTCTCAAAACTTTTGGCCATGACTGCATACAACAGTCACGATAACAGCTGAAAACTCTCACGGGAGGTAGAAGGGTCGCCATTTGATCATTAGGTATTTCAAGATGGGTGAACAATTAGTCGATACTACCACCACACTCGAGTAAGCACACCAGTTGTTTTTGATGAAGAAACAAACCCTTCCCCCATCTTAATTTCTCTGAATCCACTGTCCTGTCCAGACGGTGAATGGAGAATCCATCGAGTTGGATAGCCATGCATCAGAAAATCTGAGAATATTGCAGTTTCGAGTCCCATTGGTAGAAAATCTGCGATCGGAGGACATCCATCTTATTATAAAGTGACAAGTAGAATGGAGGGAAGTCTTTCATTTGCCTTAATCTCACCAGGATCCCCCCTCTCTTGCCTCTGTAATGCCTGCGTTTCCTCTTGGGGTAGCCTGAACACTGGGTAAGATTTACAAAAAGAGCCCAGGGCAGATCAGTCGAAGTTGAAGCCAGAATTGAGGTAAGTAACTGCCAAATATGATCTTCAAAAGTTCTTGTCGGTTGCAAGAAGTTATAGCAGATACATTTTGTGAAAATAAAGTACAAATAAACAACAATAGAATCACAAAATAGCGAAGTTGGGTCGGAGCTTGCAAAACAGGGACCATCTAGTACGTTGCCCTTTTGTCTGGAAAAGCCTACAGGAAAGAGCTGTTGAGGAGGGATGGTTTATTGGTGAGTGTTGCCTACTATTTGAAGTATATTTGCCATTGCTACATCAACTTGAATCCTAATGGTGTCCTCTCTTTGTAGCTATGTTTTATTTTTTTCTGGTCAAGTCGCAGCTTTCTTCACACCTATTATTGCACAGATAGTGAGACCATGCAATTTATTATGAGACTTGTTATGAGACTTGTTCAGCACATTTTTTACTCCTGAACTTATTTAGGCTTGCCGTAACAAATAACGTTTTACATAACAAAAAAAATCAACTTTATTTATCCAGGGAGGCCAGTTGAGAACAAGTTCTCATTTACAACTGCGACCTGGCCAAGATAGAGCAAAGCAGTGGGACACAAACAACACAGATGTAGACATAGGATAAACAAACATACAGTCGATAAAACAATAGAAAAGTATATATACAGTGTTTGCAAATGTTGTAAGATTAAGGAGGTAAGGCAATAAATAGGCCATACTGACAAAATAATTACAATTCAGCAATTAAACACTGGGGTGATAGATGTGCAGAATATGAATGTGCAAGTAGAGCTCCTGGGATGCAAAGGAGCAAAAAAAAACATGGGGAGAGGTAGTTGGGTGGGCTATTTACAGATGGGCTATGTACAGGTGCAATGATCGGTAAGCTGCTCTGACAGCTAATGCTTAACGTTAGTGAATATAAGTCTCCAGCTTCAGTGATTTTTGCAATTCGTTCCAGTCATTGGCAGCAGAGAACTGGAAGGAAAGGCGGCCAAAGCAGGATTTGGCTTTGGGGATGACCAGTGAAATAAAACTGCTGGAGCGTGTGCTACGGGTGGGTGCTGCTATGGAATACTAAGTTGAATACTTATTGACTCAAAACATTTCAGCTTTTCATTTTTTATTAATTTGTAAACATTTCTAAAAACATAATTCCACTTTGACATTATGGGGTATTGTGTGTAGGCCAGTGACACACCATTTACATTTTGTCCATTATAAATTCAGGCTACAACACAGCAAAATGAGGAAAAAGTCAAGAGGTGTGAATACTTTGTGAAGGCAATATAGTTTTGTAAGATTTAACTAACTCAGTAGAGACCAAAGGAATTTCCAGAGTTATCCATCCCTGAGACCGGGTGTGGTAACTCCTATGACTAAAGTTTAGTAATGATGTTTGGTACAGTGGGACTTTTTGTAAAACGGCTTTATAAATGAAAGCATAGCAATGTATCAACCTACTGTATCTGACATCAGAGGGCCAACCAACTTTCTGCTAGAGAATGCAGTGACAAGTTCTACAATTGTCGCCCGTAATAAAACTCAGTGCGCTATGATAAACTGCATCTGACGGCCTTAATGAAGTGGCAGCTGCATTCAGATAGATGATGTCGCCATAGTCTAAGACTGATAGGATTGTCAACTGAATAATCTGCTTTCTACTATTTAGTGAGAGGCAAGACTTATTTCTATAGATGAAGCCCATTTTTATTCAGTTGACTAAACTAACTCATCAATATGCTTTTAAAAACACAGGTTTTCATCTATCCAGATGCCCAGATATGTGGAAACCATACAAAGTACAGTATCGGTCAAACGTTTGGACACGCCTACTTATTCCAGGGGTTTTCTTTATATGGACTATTTTCTACATTGTAGAATAATAGTGAAGACATCAAAACTATGAAATAACACATATGGACTCATGTACTAACCAAAAAAGTGTTAAACAAATCAAAATATATTTTATAATTGAGATTCTATATAGTAGCCACCCTTGGCTTGATGACAGCTTTGCACACTCTTGGCATTCTCTCAACCAGCTTCATGAGGTAGTCACCTGGAATGCATTTCAATTAACAGGTGTGCCTTGTTAAAAGTTCATTTGTGGAATTTCTTCACTTCTTAATGCGTTTGAGCGAATCAGTTGTGTTGTGACAAGGTAGGGTTGGTATACAGAAGATAGCCCTATTTGGTAAAAGACCAAGTCCATATTATGGCAAGAACAGCTCAAATAAGCAAAGAGAAATGACAGTCCATTATTACTTTAATACATGAAGGTCTGTCAATGTGGAAAATTTCAAGAACTTTGAAAGTTTCTTCAAGTGCAGTCGCAAAAGCCATCAAGCGCTATGATGAAACTGTCTCTCATGAGGGCCGCCACAGGAAAGGAAGACCTAGAGTTACCTCTGCTGCAAAGGATAAAGTCATTAGAGTTACCAGCCTCAAAAATTTCAGCCCAAATAAATGCTTCACAGTAAGTATTTAAGTAACAGACACATCTCAACATCAAAAACGTTGGTCGAATTAGACGAATTGCTCCAAAGAAACCACTAGAAAAGGACACCAATAAAAGAAGAGACTTGCTTGGGCCAAGAAACATAAGCAATGGACATTAGATGATTGGAATCTGTCCAAATTTGAGATTTTTGGTTCCAACCGGCGTCACTCGGAACTGTGCTCCCGAGTGGTGCAGCGGTCTAAGGCACTGCATCTCAGTGCAAGAGGCATCACTACAGTCCCTGATTCAAATCCAGGCTGTATCACATCTGGCTGTGGTTGGGAGTCCCATAGGGCGGCGCACAATTGGCCCAGCCTCGTCCGGGTTTGGCTGGGGTAGGCAGTCATTGTGAATAAGAATTTGTTCTTAACTGACTTGCCTAGTTAAATAAAGGTAAACGAAAACAAATAAAAAATTGTTTCCAGAGTCCAATGGCGGCAACCTTTACACCACTCCAGCTGATGCCTGGCATTGCGCCTGGCGATCTTAAGCTTGTGTGCGGCTGCTCGACCATGGAATCCCATTTCATGAGGCCCCCGACGAACAGTTATTGTGCCGACACTGCTTCCAGAGGCAGTTTAGAACTCTGTAGTGAGTATTGCAACCAAGGACTGTCTATTTTGACGCATTACATGCTTCAGCACTAGGCGTTCCCGTTCTTTGAGCTTGTGTGGCCTACCACTTCAAGGCTGAGCTGTTGTTGATCCTAGAAGTGTCCTCTTTACAATAACAGCACGTACAGTTGACCTGGGCAGCTCTAGGAGGGCATCAATTTGATGAACTGACTTGTTGGAAAGGTAACATCGTATGACGGTTCCAAGTTGAAAGTCACTGAGCTCTTCAGTAAGGTAATTTTAGTGCCAATGTTTGACTATGGAGATTGCGTGGCTGTGTACTCAATTTTATACACCTGTCAGCAATAGGTGTGGCTTGAATAGCCAAATCCAATAAATTCGAAGGGGTGTCCATATACTTTTGTATATATATAGTGTATGTGTATAAGGTTCATCAGTCTTATCCAATTCTATGATCATTGGTAATTACTTTATGTAAGCTGCTGTAGACTTATAAAACAGAGCAATGTCCTTCGCTATTCAAACCCACGTCGGGTTGAGCCTAGTAATATACTGTGCATTGGAGGATAAGGCTTCAATTTGAGCCCTGGACAGAGCAGAATGACCTTCATTAGCACAAGCTGACTTTGATAGTAATTTACATTCTCTCACTAATCGTTCTGTATGGATGTGCACATCTACTCTGTGAAGAATGGAAGGAAGGAAATGTGTTGTGTGGTAGCAGCACAGAGTTAACACAGTTCATGTCATTTTCCTGTCCTGATATCGCTTTAGTCACATGCACACACATATACGCACTCACACACACACAAACCCATCCACCTACCCACACACTCACACCCATCCACCTACCCACACCAACGTTTCTGAATGTAATTTTTTTTTATGGGAGGCTGTTACAGGATATCTGCTGAAACCTCCACATTTTTAGGACCTCCTGACGTGCCTATGGGCTCCACGCTCCGTTCCGTCAGGTCCTAATTCGTGAAATTGTTACTTTTATGCCTCACCTGAAAAGGGAAACATGGTATCACTTGCATCCGCCTCTCATTCAGTGTATCACACAGCTCTCTGGTGAAGTGCTCTTTGCTGCCCTGCTCTTGGCCTATCATTGTGTTTTGGCTCTGGCAGGCAGAGTGGTACGGGCAACTCTCTCTCGTTCATGAGTCATGGGCAGCCTTCCACTCTCTCACTGAGCACCATTCATTTTACATCATTTAATGGATGCTTGGGTAATTCTCAGCTTTATAAAGCCTTTTGGGCCCCTTTTGAGCTTTTTTAATCTCTAGGTCTAACTGACCTTGATTATCTGAGCAAGGATGTCTTTACTGTTTTCCCCTGTAATGATGAGTCATTTTTCGGGTACCATTTTTTTAAACTGAAAATGGCTGGGAAAAATGAGCATCAATACTCAGTATAATAATACCCTCTAAAGTTCTCCCTATGGGACTGAATGCTGTGTATGAAGATGTTCAAGGTGTACGTCAGTCTGAAGTTGTTGCTGAGAGGGGTACAAGTTAAGTGCTCAGACCCATATCTGCTGATCGTATTATTCTACGACTACATATCAGGTGATTAATAACCTACCAGGGACATCATTACACTGTCTCGATAATAGACTCAGCACAATCAGAGGTGGGGAGGGATGTGTGTGTCAATTTTGTGTGTGCATGCGTGTGTGTTTGCATGCTTCCGTGCATTAGGGGTTGGAATTTGTGTGGGATGTCTGGAGGTTTGTGTGCTACTCAACCTCTGTTTTCAGCAATCCGTTTATAAGTCTGATGATGTCTGGTTGCTTTTTTCTTTGTTTATCTTTTGTTTTGTCTTTGTCTGTATATCATGGCAGTGCTGCACTGTGATTTGTCTGGGTTGTTGTTGTCGGGCAGATGGGCAGCCGGAGCAGCCATGCTGGCGGGACTGAGGGAATGGGAGGGTGTTTGATCTGTCTGGGTCTGGAGGAGAGACTGACTGTCATCTTCAGTCTGAGGAACTGCTGCAGGAGGAAAAGCATAGCGCTTCAGAGATCATGGCAAGGCAGTTTAATGAGGCCACCAGAGAGAAAGAGGGAGAGAGAGGGAAGGAGAGAGAAAGAGGGATCAAGTGAGAGATAGCGAGAGAGATAGAGAGAGAGAGAGATATGGCATGCAGCGTAGCGGCCCACAGCCTTTAAAGGTGTAACACACACACCTCTGTTTCACACATTCACTAACTGAGTTAGAGTATGACACACGCCAACAGCAGAGCATAGGTACTGTACTGTGAGGCAGTTGAATTCCTTCTCTTGACGTTTTTCACTCTCTCACTCCCAATAGAACAACCCAAGCATACAGGCTTTCCTTGACAATGTTCAAACGGTTGCAGCTGTGCCCTGGAAATGACTAAACATTCCGGACGAGACACATAAGCAACAGTAACGGATTTATCCGGGACTTTCAGAATCAACCAGCAGCATTCCATATATTCTACATGAATTTATAAGCTCATGCATACCAGTGCTCAGCAGTCTGAGTATTGAATCCAGTGTGGATGGATCCACAGGGTCCAGCTTGCCTTACTTCAGCCCATTGTGCTATTCTGCTGCTCTATTTCGTCCACAAATGCAGCGGAGGCATATGACAGCTTGGCAGGACTACTGGAGGGGACAGTGCTGTGCTCTGCTCTCCAGCTGCTTCAGAGTGCTGCTATGAAAAGCCTGTTAGTAGCTCCCTCCCTCACACAAATCAACAGGGACGGATGGGGGAAAAGTCTGAACAGGAGAGAGTGCGAGTGAGTGAGGGAATTTCCCGCCATAACTCAAGGTCTGTGATGTGTAAAGAAAATGTCATGAATTTGTAAATGTTCAGTCTGTCCTAGTCTGTACATGGAACAGTACATGGAAAATTGACTTATTAGGCCCATAACAATACAGGTCATCATTGATGCTTATTAATGAGTGCATTGCATTGTGGAGAGATGCTGCAGATGGATGATGTGACCTCCAGCTCAGGTTCAATGACACCGCTTGATTTACAGTGGGGAACAGCAGGCAGAGTGGAGCAGAGCAGAGCGTGGTGAAGGGGACAGCAGATTAACTAGCAGTTTGACCTTTCTGTAAGGCTCTGACTCATCCACTCATTCCCTTTGTCACAAGATTAAGCTTTTCAATGCACTGTATGGTCATGGAGTTTACACAGGTGTATCTCTCTGGCGGATGAGACTGGATGAGGGCTGTATGGAAGTTTGTTCAGTTAGAGGAGACATAGAGAAGGTACTTTCTCAGCCCTGCCTAAAGTGGGATTGCTCTGGCCTGAGTTTGGAGGTGTTTTGTCATACATACTCTGCATGAAGCTAGAGAGGAATACACTATAGTAGCTCCTTATGTGAACATCTTGGACTCTGTCTGTGTGTGCATGCGTATGCCTGTGGGCATGTGTATACACCCTCTCCCTTTCTCACCAGCATACATGCCCATCTATTTGTTACCCAATGGCCTCTCTTTCTCTCTCTGTCTGTCTAGCTCAGATCTCCATGATCTGCCATGGGAGGGCATCATACACATCTGTGAAGTACAGTTTGGCAAAAAAGTATTTGTGCAGCAATTGTGCAAGTTCAAACAAGCAAGAAACAAAAAAAGATTTCTGGCTCTCACAGACCTGTAACTTCTTCTTTAAGAGGCTCCTCTGTCCTCCACTCATTACCTGTATTAATGGCACCTGTTTGAACTTGTTATCAGTATAAAAGACACCTGTCCACAACCTCAAACAGTCACACTCCAACCTCCACTATGGCCAAGACCAAAGAGCTGTCAAAGAACAGCAGAAACAAAATTGTAGACCTGCACCAGGCTGGGAAGACTGAATCTGCAATAGGTAAGCAGCTTGGTTTGAAGAAATCAACGGTGGGAGAAATTATTAGGAAATGGAAGACATACAAGACCACTGATAATCTCCCTCGATCTGGGGCTCCACGCAAGATCTCACCCCGTGGGGTCAAAATGATCACAAGAACGGTGAGTAAAAATCCCAGAACCACATGGGGGGACCTAGTGAATGACCTGCAGAGAGCTGGGAACAAAGTAACAAAGCCTACCATCAGTAACACACTACGCCGCCTGCTTAAGCCAGTACATGCCCAGGTCCATCTGAAGTTTGCTAGAGAGCATTTGGATGATCCAGAAGAAGATTGGGAGAATGTCATATGGTCAGATGAAACCAAAATATAATTTTTGGGTAAAAACTCAACTCGTCGTGTTTTGAGTACAAAGAATGCTGAGTTGCACCCAAAGAACACCATACCTACTTTGAAGCATGGGGGTGGGAACATCATGCTTTGGGGCTGTTTTTCTGCAAAGGGACCTGGGCGACTGATCCGTGTAAAGGAAAGAATGAATGGGCCAATGTATCGTGAGATTTTGAGTGAAAACCTCCTTCCATCAGCAAGGGCATTGAAGATGAAACGTGGCTGGGTCTTTCAGCATGACAATGATCCCAAACACACCGCCCGGGCAATGAAGGAGTGGCTTCGTAAGAAGCAATTCAAGGTCCTGGAGTGGCCTAGCCAGTCTCCAGGTCTCAACCCCATAGAAAATCTTTGGAGGGAGTTGAAAGTCCGTGTTGCCCAGCAACAGCCCCAAAACATCACTGCTCTAGAGGAGATCTGCATGGAGGAATGGGCCAAAATACCAGCAACAGTGTGTGAAAACCTTGTGAAGACTTACAGAAAACTTTTTACCTCTGTCATTGCCAACAAAGGGTATATAACAAAGTATTGAGATAAACTTTTGTTATTCACCAAATACTTATTTTACACCATAATTTGCAAATAAATTCATAAAAAATCCTACAATGTGACTTTCTGGATTCTCCTTTCTCATTTTGTCTGTCATAGTTGAAGTGTACCTATGATGAGAATTACAGGCCTCTCTCATCTTTTTAAGTGGGAGAACTTGCACAATTGGTGGCTGACTAAATACTTTTTTGCCCCACTGTGTGTGTGGTGCCTTCACTCATCTTACTTCAGTCTCTCGTTGGACCGACTCTCCCTAAGTAGAGCCCCACCAGCCACTATATTTTAATTTAATTCACAAGGTATTACAAACTGACCACAGTATTCAATTGGCAGTCTTTCTCCAATGTATTTATTTATGATGACAAAATCCACAGATTTTTGGTACATTAGGGGAATAGTAGGAGCTTAAAAGCCTTAAAAAGGCATAGCGCCTCAACATACAAAGAAGTACATCCAGCGAAATTGGAGGGCGTGCAATTCAAATAAATAATCGTAATATTAAATATTCATGAACATACAAGTATCTTATATCATCTAAAAGCTTAAATTATTTTTAATCGAACTGCGTTGTCTGATTTACAATAGCGAAAGCATACTATGTGATTATCTGAGGACGGCGCCCCACATCAACATATTTTTCACAAAATCACAAATAGAGATTAAATAAATCACTGACTTTTGAAAATCTTCCTCTGTTTGCAATCCCAAGGGTCCCAACATGAATGGTTGTTTTGTTAGATAAAATCATTCTTTATATTACAAAAAGTCTGTTAAGTTGGTGCCATCGATTTCAGAATTCAGTAATTGTTCAACATGCAGACAAAGGATTCCAAAAAGCTACTGCTAAACTTCGCGCAAACAAGTCAAACTACGTTTCCATGTAATTCTCAGGTAGTCTAAAATGTAAATAAACCATAATATTTCATACAGAATGTAGTATGTTCAATAGGAAAGCAGAATTATTAAGCACGCGCCCTCTCCCTCGTGCACCAAAAGACTGATATTGTTCCGGTACGCTCTTCACCAAAACTCCAAATTCTTGCTTGTTTTTCAAAAAACAAAAAACAAGCCCGGAACCTTGAATAAAGACTGTTGACATCTAGTGGAAGCCATAGACATTGCAATCTGCAAGACGGAATTACATAGGACCCATAAGTTTCCATTGTAAGAGCCTGCCATATCAATTCTGTTATAGTCTCAGACATTATTTTAACATTTGAACAGTTTTAGAAACTTCAAGGTGTTTTCTATCCAATGCTACCATTCAGGGAACTAGACCATATCCCTAACAAGTTAACTTCTTATGGTATAGGGGACGCTTGCGTCCCACTTGGCCAACAGCCACGGAAAATGCAGCGCTGCAAATTCAAATAAAATTATATAAAAATCTAACTTTCATTAAATCACACATGTAAGATACTATATTAAAGCTACACTAGTTGTGAATCCAGCCAACATGTCAGATTTTTAAAAGGCTTTATGGCGAAAGCATAAGAAGCTATTATCTGATGATAGCACAGCAGTAAACAAAGAGAGTAGTATATTCCAACCCTGCAGGCGCTACACAAAACACAGAAATAAAATATAAAACATGCCTTACCTTTGACGAGGTCCTTTTGTTGGCAGTCCAATATGTCCCATAAACATCACAATTGGTCCTTTTGTTCGATTAATTCCGTCCCTATATATCCAAAATGTCAATTTATTTGGCGCGTTTGATCCAGAAAAAAAACAGCTTCCAAATTGCGCAACGTCACTACAAAATATTTTTAAAGTTGCCTGTAAACTTTGCCAAAACATTTCAAACTACTTTTGTAATACAACTTTAGGTATTTGTAAACGTTAAAAATCGATCAAATTGAAGACGGGTCTATCTGTGTTCAATACAGGGAGATAACAAACCAAGCTACTTTTCAAGTCTTGCGCAACTCTCAACAGTGTTACGCAGGCCCTAGATGGCCTTACTTCTTCATTGCACAAAGGAATAACCTCAACCAAATTCCAAAGACTGGTGACATCCTGTGGAAGCTGTAGGAACTGAAAACAAGTACCTAAGAAATATCCTTTCCCAATGAGAACTCACTGAACAGACAGAGACCTCCAAAAAAAAATCTGAACTGTTCGTCCTCTGGGTTTTGCCTGCTACATAAGTTCTGTTATACTCACAAACATGATTCAATCAGTTTTAGAAACCTCAGAGTGTTTTCTATCCAAATCTACTAATAATATGCATATCTTATATTCTTGGCATGAGTAGCAGGAAGTTGAAATTGGGCACGCTATTTATCCAAAAGTGAAAATGCTGCCCCCTATACCTTAAGAAGTTAAAGGTCTTACTCACATCAGCTGCGGAGAGCGTTATCACACAGTCTTCTGGAACGGCTGGTGTTCTCATGCATGTTTCAGTGTTAATTGCCTCAAGCGAGCATAGAAATAGTTTAGCTCATCTGGTAGGCTCGTGTCACTGGGCAGCTCTCGGCTGTGCTTCCCTTTGTAGTCTGTAATAGTTTGCAAGCCCTGCCACATTCAACGAGCGTCAGAGCCGGTGTAGTATGATTCGATCTTAGTCCTATATTGAAGCTTTACCTATTTGATGGTTCATCAGTGGGGATAGCGGGATTCCCTACAAGCTTCCAGGTTAGAGTCCCGCTCCTTGAAAGCAGAAGCTCTAGCCTTTAGCTCAGTGTGGATGTTGCCTGTAATCCCTGGCTTCTGGTTGGGGTATGTACGTAGGGGTATGTATGTCACCGTGGGGACAATGTCATCTATGCACTTATTGATGAAACCAATGACTGATGTGGTGTACTCCTCAATACCATTGGAGGAATCTCAGAACATATTCCAATCTGTGCTTGCAACACAGTCCTGTCGCTTGGCATCTGCTTCATCTGACCACTTTTTTTATTGATCTAGTCACTATTGCTTCCTGCTTAAATTTAGCTTATAAGCAGGAATCAGAAGGATAGAATTATGGTCAGATTTGCCAAATGGAGAGCAAGGGAGAGCTTTGTATGCGTCTCTGTGTGTGGAGTAAAGGTGGTCCAGATTTTTTTCCCACTGGTTGCACATTTAACATGCTAATAGAAATGCGGTAAAACAGATTTAAGTTTCCCTGCATTAAAGTCCCCTGCTACTAGGAGCGTGCTCCTAGCTGTGTGAAAGTTAGTGTATCAGCTAATGATCTATCACGTATGACATTCCTGGTAGTGCGCAAACTTACATGCTTTATTACCATAGCATTTTTTATGTTCTCTATCATTATGTACTTGAAAATGTATCAATTGACCAAATGTGCAAACTCCTGGCAGACTTGTTACAAAATATTGTGCAGTAATGTAATTCTTCACTGGATCAGTGTGAAACGCACACAAATCTAAATTGCACCTAATCTCCTATCTGAAAGTATGGCCTTTTTCTTACATTTCAAAGATTATGAAAGAAAAGTTTTTTTGTTTGTATTATCTTTTACCAGTTCTAATGTGTTATATTCTTCTCCATTAATTTCACATTTCCACAAACTTCAAAGTGTTTCCTTTAAAATGGTATCAATAATATACATATCCTTGCTTTAGCTACAGGCAGATTTGAGTATGTCATTTTAGGCAAAAAATGAAAAAAGGGTATGATCCCATATTGAAGAAGCTATTACTTAAATACTGGAAGTCAAATGATACTCCACCGCTAAGGGAATGGAATTATCAAAAACGTTATTATTTGAATATTTAAATACATCTGGCTACAGACAGAAACAATAACACTATTTTAAGTAATATGGGGAGACTTACAAGCTTTAGAAACAACATTGGGTGTGGATATGGTGGGAACATCTGAGCAAGTGTGATGTCATTAATGTTTGTGGAAATGTGTGTATGTAAGTGTTAAGTTGTCTATTGCTTTTGTCTATATGTTTTTGTTTATTAAAATATTTATTTGACATGGCTCCTGTAATTTGAAGCATCATCCACAACCAGGGCCGCTCTCTCTTCAGCGCAGCGAGGAGCGTCCGTTCTCCTAGGAGTCCCGCTGCCTTTCCTCCTCACAGCTGCATACTTCACGCAGAGCCAAAGTGTGCACAAATTGGCATTTAGCCATCATACTGTATGCCTGGCAAACCACACACACCCTCTCATGGAACAGAGCGTCGCTCGGCAGCACACTGGCCAATGCAGATGGTAAAATTAATTCCGCTACAGACTTCCCAAACATGCACTCACTCACTCACTCACTCGCTCACTCACTCGCTCACTCACACACACCCTTCCCAGATTCCTAGCTCAGACTCAGTTCCCCTATCTGGTTACTATTGACACAATTCTATGAGAAGATGAGCAAGGTAGAAGGAGGCTCCAACTGCTTTATGATGCCAGGCAGCGAAAGTAAACATATTTACAGTACCAGTCAAAGGTTTTCTTAATTTTTTACTACTTTCTACATTGTAGAATAATAGTGAATACATCAAAACTATGAAACGACACATATAGAATCATGTAGTAATCAAAAAAGTGTTAAACAAATCAAAATATAGTTTATATTTTAGATTCTTTAAGGAATCACCCTTTGGGCTCCCGAGTGGCACTGCAGTCTAAGGCACTGCATCTCAGTGCACAAGTCGTCAATGCAGTCCCTGGTTCGAATCTAGGCTGCATCCCATCTGGCTGTGATTGGACGTTCCATAGGGCGGTGTACAATTGGCCCAGTGTTGTCTGGGTTTGGCTGGGGTAGGCTGTCACTGTAAATAAGAATTTGTTCTTAACTGACTTGCCAAGTTTAAAAAGATTATAATAATCTGCCTTGATGACTGCTTTGCACACTCTTAGCATTCTCTCAACCAACTCATCCCAAACCATATCAATTGGGTTGAGGTCGGGTGGTAGTGGAGACCAGGTCATCTGATGCAGCACTCCCTCACTCTCCTTCTTGGTCAAACAGCCTTCACATCCTGGAGGTGTGTTGGGTCATTGACCTGTTGAAAAACAAATGATAGTCCCACTAAGCATAAACCAGATGGGATGGGGTATCGCTGCAGAATGCTGTGGTAGCCATGCTGGAGAAGTGTGCCTTAAATTCTAAATAAATCACTGACAGTGTCACCAGCAAAGTCACCCACTCCATCACACCTTGTCCTCCATGCTTCACGGTGGGAATCATACATGCAGAGATCATCCGTTCACCTACTCTGCATCTCACAAAGACAGGGCGGTTCGAACCAAAAATCGCATATTTGGACTCATCAGACCAAAGGACAGATTACCACCAGTCTAATGTCTATTGCTAGTTTTTTTGGCCCTAGCAAGTCTCTTCCTATTATTGTTGTCCTTTAGTAGTGTTTTGTTTGCAGCACATCGACCATGAAGGCTTGATTCACGCAGTCTCCTCTGAACAGTTGATGTTGAGATGTGTCTGTTACTTGAACTCAGTGAAGCATTCATTTGGGCTGCAATTTCTGAGGCTGGTAACTCTAATTACTTTATTGTTTGCAGAGGTACATTTTCTGCATTGACTGACCTTCATGTCTTCAAGTAATGATAGACTGCCATTTCTCTTTACTTATTTGAGCTGTTCTTGCCATATTAAGGACTAGGTCTTTTACCAAATAGGGATATCTTCTGTATACCACCGCTACCTTATCACAACACAACTGATTGACTCAAAGGAAAGAAATTCCTTAACAAGGCACACCTGTTAAATAAAAAGCTGGTTGAGAGAATGCCAAGAGTGTGCAAAGCTGTCATCAAGGGTGGCTATGTTGAAGAATCTAAAATCTAAAATATACTTTGATTCACACTTTTTTGGTTACTACATGATTCCGTATGTGTTATTTCATAGTTTTGATGTCTTCACTATTATTCTACAATGTAGAAAATAGTCAAAATAAAGAAAAACCCTTGAATGAGTAGGCGTGTCCAAACTTTTGACTCATAATGTATGTTAGCTATCTATGAGATTGTGAGAGGAAAACACAGCAGCTTAACATTTTTCATCAAATAGCTTGTTCTGGAGGCAGCTCTGCAGAGTGGTCAATGGCTGGCACAGCCACAAAGTCATCGTATTTTATACATACATTTAACCCTAACCTTAACCACACTGCTAACCCTAATACATAACCCTGACCTTAAATGAAGACCAAAAAGTTCATTTTTATTTTCTTGAATTTTTACAATATTATATATACATTTAGAATTTTCAACTGGCCAATCTCATGGGAAATTGCTCAGTTCTGCCTCCAGGACAAGTCTCATAACAATAAACATCAACCTGAGAAAAGCCACAAGGTGAATTATTAAAACAATAATGATTTGAGGCTGTACATTGTACTGGTGTTAATGAGGCCACAGGAGATTGAGGGAGCAGGAGCTAGAGGAGAGGAGGGCCTCAGTGTCTTCTATAGCATATTGATATTTTATACAGAGGATGCCTCCACAGGCTTGGCAGTAAGCATCGTGTTGACATGTTATGTCACTAACGTTTTGTGTGACTTGTTTAATGAATCTTTATTTGCCCTTGGCTTTGTATATGGCGAGATCTCGGTAAAGGTTGGTAACGAAGTCACTCTTGCAGATGAGTGAGGTATGTAGCTAGTCAACCAGCATGTTACAGTTACAATGTTGTCACCTTTAACTACACAATTCAAAGTGTGGGTTCACAGCTCCAATCCAGATGGGTTGATCATTACTGAGACCAAGTCTGTCCCAAAATAATTTGATTTGCTGGTTTTAAGCATTAAACTTTCAAATAGCTCTTTGTTGACTGTTGCTGGGTGCTATCGTCCTCCATCAGCACCGACCTGTACCCTACCTGCCCTAAGCTCTCTCCTGGTCCCTTACACTAAGTCTGAATTTGTCCTGCTAGTTGACCTAAACTGGGACATGCTTTAAAACACTTGACCAAGTCCTAAAGCAATGAGATTCCCTAAATCTTTCTCAGATTATCACCAATATCACAAGGTATGACTCCAAACATCCAGAAAAGGCTACTCTCCTCGATGTTATCCTCACAAATAATCCTGATAGGTATCAGTCTGGTGTTTTCTGTAATGATCTTAGCGATCACTGTTTTACAGCCTGTGTTCATAATGGCTGCTAAGTGAAACGACCTGTCCTGATTTGTCATAGACGCTAGGTAAAACACTTTAATGAGCAAGCCTTCCTTCATGAACTGGCCTCTGTAAAATGGTATAGACTCAGCTAGATCCCCTCTGTTGAAGACGCTTCGACCATCTTTTTTGATATTTTCATTGGTATTGTTAACAAACGCCCCCATAAAGAAAACGAGAATTAAAAATAGGTTCAGGCCCTGGTTCGACCGTTATCTTGCGGAGTTACTCCAACTCAAGAATTGCATTTGGCGAAATGCTCGGCACACGCAAACTCAAGCTGACTGGCTTTAAGCAAATGAGAAATAAGTACACTCAGGCTATCCGGAAGGCCAAAGTTAGTTACATTAAGGAGCAGTTCTCTCTCTGTGGGTCTACCCTCAAGAAGTTCTGGAAAATGTTTAAAGACCTGGAGAATAAACCCTCCTCTTCACAGCTGCCAATGTCCCTTAATGTTGATGATGTTGTTGTTACTGACAAGAAGTACATGGCTGAACTCTTTAATCACCACTTCATTAAGGCTGTCCAACATTTCCTCATCTCCCACCCCTTCTAATGCAACTATCCCTGATGCTTCTCCCTCTTTTTCCGCTGCCCCGCTACAAAGTTCTCCCTGCAGACAGTCACTGAGTCCGAGGTGCAAAAGGAGCTCCGTAAAACTTATTCGGGATCGGTGTCCCTTCCACGGGACGGTTGAGCTAACGTAGGCTAATGCGATTACTATAAGGTTGTAAGAAACAAGAACATTTCCCAGGACATAGATATGTCTGATGTTGGCAGAAAGATTAAATTCTTGTTAATCTAACTGCACTGTCCAATTTAGAGTAGCTATTACAGTGAAAGAATACCATGCTTGTTTGAAGAGTGTGCACAGTTTTGAACAATTATTCATGAACACATTAGGCACAGTTGGGCAGTCTTTATACAACATTTTGAACAGAAATGCAATGGTTCATTGATCAGTCTAAAACTTTGCACATACACTGATGCCATCTAGTGACCAAAATCTAAATTGTACCTGGGCTTGAATTATGACCTTTCTCTTGTATTTCAAAGATGATGGCACAAAAAAAATACAAAAGAACAGTTTTTCCTTGAGTTACCTTTTACCAGATCTATTGTGTTATATTATACTACATTAATTTCACATTTCCATAAACTTCAAAGTGTTTCCTTTCAAATGGTACCAAGAATATGCATATATTGCTTCAGGGCCTGAGCTACAGGCAGTTCGGGTTGGGTATGTCATTTTAGGCAAAAATTGGAGAAAAAAAGGGGCAAATCCTTAAACTTGACCCCAAAAAAACATTTGGGTCAGATGGTTTAGACCCTTTCTTCTATAGTCTTGGTACCATTTGAAAGGAAACCTGGTTTGTCCTCGTTTGCTAACTACCTCTCTCAAAGAGTGCAGTGCATAAAGTCAGAAAAGCTGCTGTCTCAGCCACTGCCTGTCACCAAGGGAGTACCCCAAGCCTCATTCCTAGGCCCCACGCTCTTCTCAATTTACATCAACAACATAGCTCAGGCAGTAGGAAGCTCTCTCATCCATTTATGTGCAGATGATACTTATACTCAGCTGGCCCCTCCCCAGATGTTGTGCTAAATGCTCTACAACAAAGCTTTCTTAGTGTCCAACAACTTTTCTCTATCATTGACTTTGTTCTGAACACCTCCAAAACAAAGGTCATGTGGTTTGGTAAGAAGAATTACCCTCTTTCCACAGGTGTTATTACTACCGTTGAGGGTTTAGAGCTTGAGGTAGTCACCTCATACAAGTACTTGGGAGTATGGCTAGATGGTGCACTGTCCTTCTCTCAGCATATATCAAAGCTGCAGGCTAAAGTTAAATCTAGACTTGGTTTCCTCTATCGTAATCGCTCTTCTTTCACCACAGCCGCCAAACTAACCCTGATTCAGATGACCATCCTACCCATGCTAGATTACGGATACATAATTTGTGGATCAGCAGGTAAGGGTGCTCTCGAGCGGCTAGACTTTCTTTACCATTCGGTCATCAGATTTGCCACCAATGCTCCTTACAGGACCCATCACTGCACTCTATACTCCTCTGTAAACTGGTCATCTCTGTATACCAATCACAAGACCCACTGGTTGATGCTCATTTATAAAACCCTCTTAGCCCTCACTCCCCCCTATCTGAGATATCTACAGCAGCCCTCATCCTCCACATACAACACCCGTTCTGCCAGTCACATTCTGTTAAAGGTCCCCAAAGCACACACATCCCTGGGTCACTCCTCTTTTCAGTTCGCTGCAGCTAGTGACTGGAACGAGCTGCAACAAACACTGAAACTGGACAGTTATCTCAATCCCTTCATTCAAAGACTCAATCATGGACACTCTTACTGACAGTAGTGACTGATTTGTTGTATTGTTGTCTCTACCTTCTTGCTCTTTGTGCTGTTGTTCGTGCCCAATAATATTTGTACCATGTTTTGTGCTGTTACCATGTTGTGTTGCTACCATGTTGTGTTGTCATGTGTTGCTGCCTTGCTATGTTGTTGTCTTATGTCTCTCTTTATGTAGTGTTGTGTTGTCTCTCTTGTTGTGATGTGTGTTTTGTCCTATATTTATAATGTATCTTTTTTTTTTATCCCAGGTCTCTGTCCCCGCAGGAGGCCTTTTACCTTTTGGTAGGCCGTCATTGTAAATAAGAATTTTTTCTTAATTAACTGTCTTGCCTAGTTAAATAAAGGTTAAATAAAAATAAATAAATAAAATAGTTTGAAATCAATCGGCAGCCCCCCAACCCAGTTCTAAACAAAATGTCATGATACAACATTATGCTCTCTTAATTGTGAACAAATAACTTTTATACCTTGGGTTTTGCAATTCATTTTGTTCAGTAAATTCTCCTTCATCTAGTTCATGCGAAAGCTGTAATAACATAAAACGAAGAAATAAAGCATATATTCCACATTCCACCCAGACCATCGCTCCCCTTTGCTACACTAAATTAAATGATTCTTTCTGCACAAAAGCAAAACTTTTATCGACCATATGCCAAAACTTTGCAAACTACATTGAGAATTTAGTATGGGAACAAATTTAGAATTGCAGACAGGTCAAAATAATAGATGAGCGAATTAAAGGCCTTTTTCTGTAAAGAAGGGTGGTTACTATTGTTGCAGGCATTGCAGACATATTTGATTCAATATTGTCACCAAAGTATTGTCAGTGTCTGTAAATCTGCTTTTGTTTCAAGGACAGGACGTCGTGTGTCCAGTTTAAACCACAATCATAGGGAAATTGCATTAGTGTGTAATAATCGACCAATACTTTTTTGCTGGTGAGGCAGACATTGCAACATCACGCCCCTCCTGCCTCCTCCTTACTGGCAAAATCAACACACTGAGCAAAACTGATGGTGGGTGGAAGGTGACGACAAAACGAGAATTGCCTGTATGTATTTTTGTGTTATTCCAATCGATCATCGTATTAATAATTTCTTCAATTGTCCGGCCAGTGCTTTTGTTCTAATGAAAGTTGAGGCTGGGCTGTGTGAGGGCATTGATTCCTCTGGTTAAATGATTATGACCAGGCTCAGATCAATTTTACAGCTTGTTGGAACACCTCATATTCAGGGGTCTCATTCCTTCTCATCACCTTTTCTGCATTTACTGTAGCCCCTCATTTGATGGATGACGGACCCCCACCTCCCACCCTCACCCTCCCTGACATGGAGCTGTTCTCGCCCTGTCCCTGTCATAGTTCAGCCTGTCTGTCCATGAATTGTTGCTCATCAGGCTCCACTGTGGTCCTGCATGTAAAAATAGCAGACCTGAAACCCTACAGGACTTCTCATTAGGAGTCAGGGTGCAAAGCATAGATTGGTCTCTCTGTCTTTCATTCTCTCTCTCTCTTCTCTTTTTCTCTGTCTCTCTCTCATCCCTTTCTCTCTCTCTCTCCCTCTCCCCTCTTTCTTTCTCTCTCTCTCTCTTTTTCTCTCTCTCTCTCTCTCTGTGTGAGCCCATTAAGGATTCATGCTCACTGTGGATCACAAAATCAGACAGATGGTTGCAGTGTGGAGAGTAAACCTCTGCAATGTTTAAGTTCAGCCTCTTACAGATATATTGTTAATTCATCTGCTCGGGGGTGCAAACGTGTTCAACATTTCCATGCCATGTTTAACAATGCCGTAACAGGAGATCGGTTACACTGGTTCTTTGCTCAGTGGTTGTTATGGTTGATTTGATGGCAGTGGTTATGACAGCCATGTATAGTATTTATAAGAGATAGTCTAAAATGTTTGCACTCCTTAAGAAATTTCTCAGATCACAGGTGCATAGGAGAAGCAAAAGAGGAAGTAGAATATTAGAATGGTCACCCACCCACTGCATAACCTAAGGGTACTTGCAAATTAAACACTTGTTTGAAAGTGTCACATTTCGGTCACATACGGTAGACCTTTATACATAGCACTACTACAGCACCAACCACTTCGATGAAATACCTCTTTTCAAACTAGCTGAAAAGTCCATCCACAGGCATTTTCGCTGACAGACATTGATCAGAGATCATAGAAACTTCCACTTTTCCCTAAGACCTGCCTCTGGCTGTCTAATTTAAAGTAAGTCCTAAAGTTGGGAAGAAAAACTGCTGTACAGCCAGTCAGTTCACCTAACATAATCTCAGACAAGTATTTAAGGACATTTTCACACAAAACTATAGCTGAAGAATTCTATTAAAGTGATAACTTGCAAGATTAGACTTAGTCATGGTGGAGCAGACAGGTTTTAGATGAGCCAGGGTATGCAAGGTAGAGGGAGATTAATAGTCCAACAGAGCAGCATAAGAAAGAGTAACAAATTCTCATACACACACACACACACACACACACACACACACACACACACACACACACACACACACACACACACACACACACACACACACACACACACACACACACACACACACACACACACACACACACACACACACACACACACACACACACACACAGCTCTTCACATTCATGAGTGACATTACTCTCTCCACTGCCCTCTTATTATCAACTTGCTGATGATGGAGTTGTGCTGGTGGTTGGGTGGAGATGTGGTGCTTTAGGGCCAAAGAGATGGATCATCTGTCTCTGACTGACGCACTGCCTTTGTGCCCCTGAGATCAGCATGGCTTTGTGATCGAAATGGGTTTGTTTTTAAAGTGTTCTTCATTGAAGAGTGGCCCAGCTTTCCAGCCTATGCCACAGTATCAGTGTTTGTTGTGATATCAGCTGTTGTGAAGGTTGCTGTGAAGTATCCCTACAGGCTGTAATGGGACCTCTCTCATATGCATTCATCAAGGTGTAGGAGTTACAGATGGCAGCTAGTTTAGCATTGTGTAGTAGTGACATGCTGTGAGTCCCTGAGACCTGACATAATAACCCCAAACATACCTTTAGGGTCAATGGTAATGACAGTGTCTTGTGAAGTTTGGTATGTTGTTGTGAGCATGTGTTATTGTAGTGTGGACTGGTACATGCCACACTGATGCAAGGTACTGTAGACGGACTCTTTCTTATCACAACTGACTGTACAAAGCCATATGCCTCAAAACAGCAGGAAAAAACAAAAGTTTCCAATAAACTGGAACTTTTAACTAGGGACACAGCATCATACTCATTATCTCCAGCATTGCCCTCAATCTCTGACATTGTGTAATCTTCTGTTATGAGAAGTCTAGGTTTTTCTTTTTAAATTATCTGCTTGGAGGTTGATATGTTTCACACTCAATCTGAGTTGTTAGACAGAATATGGGAGATTGTTTCAATCTTTGGTATTGGCTTCATTGTGATGCTTGGATGTTCTGCATGCAGATGCTCTGTTGGTTTCCTGCCAGCATTGACACACCGTGCTGTCTCCGTACCTGCCATACTCTCAAATGCATGAGCATGTCTGACATTCAATGAAAGTGATCAAAGCACAAAATGATCAAACAGCAGATATGATTCTTACACAACCCTGCTTATCAGTATTGATCAGTGCTGTACTGTACTTTATTCTCTGTTGTTGAACACACACGATTTGAAAACCCCAAGCTTTTCGAGACAGGAGATTGCTTCTAATCAATGTTTTCTTCTGCAAAATAAACACAAATCAATCTTGTTGGGGTGTGTAATCAATCTTGGTGGCGTTTGTTTAGACTCATCAGCACCAAACAGTGGCTGGTGAAGACCTTATCCTCATCATTTATTGCAGACGGGCTAATTCATTGTCTTTAAAGACAATCAAAGTGGAAAGGAGTGACACAATTTATCTTAGGGTAGTAGCTATAGCCTCAACACAATCAAGCCTAGATTCTACTAACCACACTGAGAGGAATGGCTAATTATGACTATGCATAGCCCTGCGGAGCTAGCTATCCCCAATTCTTCTGTTGTAGCTTCCACCATGTGCATAATGCTCAGCGACTTATTGCCAAAGACAGGATAAGGAACCATCTGGAACCATCTGGAGGGCTTAGTAAGCAGGTGTACTTCTGTTTTAGGCTTGTTTAGCAAAAATGGAGAGGAAACAGCAATTTGGATAAGCTTTTTGAAAAGCTTAAACGTTGAATCATGATTCCATGGAAAACATGGATTTGTTTTGTATAATTGAGCAAACTATGAAATTAAGGCAGAAAGATTGTCGTTACTGTACAGATTAGTCTAAAGACTTTAGCGTGAAAAATATAAATCATTATCATGAAAAAACAAATAAACATTGCGATTATTTCACTGACTACAGTAAGTAAGTAGCCTTGCATGAGCCTTGGCTTGTGCGACCGGAACGGCTTTTAGGAGCAGGAGCCTATCTCCTGTGAGGCAGCTTGATGTCCAAGTACTCCCCCTTGGCAGGACGTTAGTCTAATCCAAGGCTTTATCCCCAATCAACTGTATACAGTGCATTCGGAAAGTATTCCGACCCCTTGAGTTTTTTCACATCTTGTTACGTAACAAACAGCCTTATTCTAAAATTAAAAGAAAAAAAATCTACCTACATGCAATAAAAAACAGAAATATCACATTTATTTAAGCATTGAGACTCTTTACTCAGTACTTTGTTGAAGCACCTTTGGTAGTGATTACAGCCTCGAGTCTTCTTGGGTATGACGCTACAAGCTTGGCACAGATCCTCTCAAGCTCTGTCAGGTTGGATGGGGAGCGTCGCTGCACAGCTATCTTCAGGTCTCTCCAGAGATGTTCGATCGGGTTCAAGTCCGGGCTCTGGCTGGGCCACGCAAGGACCCTCAGACTTGTCCCGAAGCCACTCCTGCATTGTCTTGGCTATATGCTTAGGGTCGTTGTCCTGTTGGAAGGTTAACCTTCGCCCCAGGTTTTCATCAAGGATCTCTGTACTTCACTCTGTTTTCTGTCAGGTTCTCCAATCGCCACAGCGGAACTCTGGAGCTCTGGCCGTGTGGCCATTGGGTTCTTGGTCACCTCCCTGACCAAGGACCTTCTCCCATGATTGCTCAGTTTGGCGGCCAGCTCTAGAAAGAGTCTTGGTGGCTCCAAACTTTTTCCATTTAAGAATGATGGAGGCTTCCATGTTCTTGGTGACATTCAAAGCTGCAGAAATTGTCCTTCCCCAGATCTGTGTCTCAGAGCTCTACGGACAATTTCTTCGACCTCAAAGCTTGGTTTTTGCTCTGACATGCACTGTCAACTGTGGAACCTTATATAGACAGGTGTGTGCCTTTCCAAATCATGTCCATTCAATTGAATTTACCACAGGTGGACTCCAATGAATTTGTAGAAACATCTCATGCACCTGAGCTCAATTTCAAGTCTCAAAGTAAAGGGTCTGAATACTTACGTAAATAAGGTATTTCTGTTTCTAAAAACCATTATGGGGTATTGTGTGTAAATTGGTGAGGAAAATGTTTATTTAATCTATTTTAGAATAAGGCTGTAACGTAACAAAATGTGGAACAAGGGAAGGGGTTGGAATACTTTCCGAATGCACTGTATACGTAAAGTTGGTATCCTTAGTTGCTACATCCATTTTTGGATTCAATGATATGTACCCATTGATCATTGAAGAATATAAACATAGAAATGCCTCATGAGTTACTGCAGTTCAACTGTCTTAACCCATAAGAACGCAAAATATGAGCTTGTTTTATTCCAATGTTTGTAAACAAAGTAAATGAAAACAAACAGGATAGAGCCTCAAAACACAGTTCAGACTATCATGTCAATATCACGGATGGTCAGTCCTTGCATCCATAGCTCGGTCTATGACTATGAGAGTGGTTACATTTCTCCAGCTGCAGCCTTTTATTTATTTTATTTTTAGATGGTAGATCAGCTTTAATATTGCAGATAGATTGTAGCTTCCATCAATCTAATTGTCTAGATCACTTCCAATGCCCCATATATTTTTTGTGACATATACAGTGGGGAGAACAAGTATTTGATACACTGCCAATTTTGCAGGTTTTCCCTACTTACAAAGCATGTAGAGGTCTGTAATTTTTAATCATAGGTACACTTCAACTGTGAGAGACGAAATCTAAAACAAAAATCCAGAAAATCACATTGTATGATTTTTAAGTAATTAATTTGCATTTTATTGCATGACATAAGTAAGAATTCCATCTCTCACAGACCTGTTAGTTTAGGTACACTTCAAGTGTGTGTTATGAAGACGGAAAAGTCATTTACCCTGTCTGCACAATATGTATACAGTGATATCCCCCATCATATTTGGTAGACTTTCCACTTCACAATAACCGTATTTACAGTTGACCGAGGCAGCTCTAGCAGGGCAGAAATTTGATGAACTAACTTGTTGGAAAGGTGGCATCCTATGACGGTGCCACATTGAAAGTCACTGAGCTCCTCAGTAAGGCCATTCTACTGCCAATGGTTGTCTATGGACTTTGCATGGCTGTGTGCTCGATTTTATACACCTGTCAGCAACAGGTTTGGCTGAAATAGCCAAATCCACTAATTTGAAGGAGTGTCCACATACTTTTATATATATTATCAAGGTACATTATGTTGCAGTGTAGCAAAATCCAGTCAAATATACCTGTAGAGGTCTTATTGTATAAATGTCTATTTATATCAGGGATGGAGCAGCCCGCGGCCCCCATTTGTAGGCCAGAGGATCAATTTCCAAATAAGAGAGAGACTTTTTTTTTGGGGGGGGGGGTTCAGTCGGTGTCCCAATGATGAGCGTTACAATAGTAGAATTCACAAGGTGCAATTTTGAAATGTGGTTGTGCATCAGCAGTTTCTCTCCTGTTATGTCAGTCATTAGATTAGATTGGTAAATTAGTCTAGCCAGCTATCTAAACTTGTTGTAATCATGGTAAAATTACCAACCTGGTGGCCTCCACTGATTTTCTGAGTCACTCTCACTCAAATATCACATTTTAAAAGACAAACATTTCTCTCCACTCTATGGCAAAATTAGTAGAATTGCAGGAAATTAGTTTAAAAGTTGAAAAATCTTCTCTCCGCCCCATGACAAAATGTGTTGAATTGCAGCAAACCTGCTTTAAAACTAACATTGTCTCTACACCCAATTGAAAAATCTGTAGAAAACTGAAGGCCCCCAAAAGAATAGGGCCTTGACGGCATGTGTGTGTATGGATGTGGGTATGCAGATCTGCGAGCCACTGTGGCCCATCATGATGAGTTCAGATATTTTGTGGCCCCCACCCCAATCAAAGTTTCCCATCCCTGATCTACATGGAGTTTTTGTGCTCTTGAGTTGAAGGTATCATAATGAAAGTCAACCTTTTATGTCCATCAAACAGAGTCTCATGGATACTGCATTCTCTACTCCCTTCACCTGTGTACCAGTCAATTCATTTATATTTCATTCCAATCTCTTTCAATCGCACTGAACCTACACCAGTCAAACAACAGGGAAAAGGAGTCTTTCTTTCTTTCTTTCATTCTCTCTCTCTATCGCTCCCTTTCTCTCTCTGAGTCAGAATGAGATCCGCAGGTGCAGAATGATGCTGTCTTTTTTGTTTGGAGCAAAGCTCTGAGCTAGCCGATGACATTTCAGGAAGGATTTAATTGAGTGATTTTAGTTCATTCTTGTCTGTCGGGACCTTAGTCCAAACAGCGATCAGAGCCTTAACACCGTTGTGATAGCTGTTTATCTCCTCTGTGTATCCCCAAGACAAACCAAAACATCCTCAACCTTTTACTTGAAGGTTGTTGCCAGTGTGTGCACACACAGGATAAGAGTGGAGCTGTGATTGTTTTTGTAGACACGGGCATAATCTTTTTTTTTTTGACCTGAGCTCTTCACGAACATGCCATCACTGTGTGACCCCTCTTACAAGCTCTCTCCCCACTTGGTTGAAGTGTGCTTTCATTCTCTAAAGTGCTTTTTACTTGTTGTTTTTGCACTCAGTGTGGAGAGCAACTCAACAAGTGCCATGCGTCAGAACAATATAAAAGCTCAACCCAAGATCATCTTATTAGTTCAGCTGCTGTAGCACAACTCCTCCTTTCTGTATCTATAATATGCATAGCATCAGTGGGCATACTGTAGTGTTTACATCCCAGCCTCACCACCTCCTCATTTGTTAACATATATGTCCTGGTTCGTCTGTACAATTACCCGAGGGAAGAGCCTCCACACAGGCAGGTTGTCAAGCCCTCTCTCTGTGCTAAGCAGCTTTTAATGCCAAATATGCTATTTACGAATAGCTCAATAAGGCCTTTCAAACAAATCAAATTCAGGGTTTCCATTAGCCAATAAGAAAAGAAGGTGGGTTGCTAGCAGAACGCCTGCGCCAGAAAGGTTAACCTTCCTCCTCCCCTTCATCTACACTATATTGTAGTGTGCAGGGTAGCCTAGTGGTTAGAGCGTTGGACTAGTAACCGAAAGGTTCAAATCCCCGAGCTGACAAGGTACAAATCTGTCGTTCTGCCCCTGAACACGCAGTTAACCCACTATTCCTAGGCCATCATTGAAAATGAGAATTTGTTCTTAACTGACTTGCCTAGTAAAATAAAGGTCAAATATATATTTTTTTAAATGTAACAAGTGACTTCAATAAGGTATCATAGCTTTCACCTGGATTGACCTTGTTACTAACTGGCTCGTAGCCGTAACAAAGAGGTAGACAACGCGGAGTTAAAGAATAACAAAAACATACTTATTAAACAATGTAAACTATATACAAGTAACAATGGTGTGTGTTGTCAGTAGTGTAAGTGAGTGAATGCATGCATAGATGGTGATAATAGGGGATGTTGAGAGGTGCCAAAATAAACAAACACAACAAGCCCCAAAATGCCACAACAAAAAAACAACAGTGTGTCTGCGTGTGTGGAGAGAGTCTCTTCGATTTATGGGGTAAAGATGTATTTGTGACTCGTTTTAGGAAACTAGGCATATGTCAACGGGTCACTACTTCACAGGAGAGCCATTTGAACATAAACTTTTTTAAATCAAAATGTTTTTTTTTTTGGCAGAAATGCCTTCTGGAACATGTGAAATGTAATGTGCCTTAATAACAAACGTCTATGCATCTGTAAATATTAATAAAATAGTTAAATTACGAGCTAGTTGGTTTAGCCACAGAAAAAGTCAGCAACCTTCCCACTAGCCATGATTGGCTGAGATAATGAGTGGGCTGGACATGCCGAAAGATACGTTTAGATCGGTCTGCCATGTAGAATGCTTCTATCCATTTGAGCTGGTCAGTATGTGTAGGTAATCCTTTCTAACGTAGCTTTAAAAAAAGATATATCGTAGTAGAACTGCATAAGTGTTGCTCTCCACTTTCTGGAGAACCAAGTTTTGAAATGAGTGGAATTAGAGTGTGATAGCTAAAGAGATGGAGAAAACACCTGTCTCCAGATTACATCTTCAAACTAAGGGCAACCATTGCATCCGTGACAGAGAGGGAGAAGTGTCCATCCATCTATACGGCTAACATTTTCAGATATTACACGTTTCAAATTTAAAGTGCACTGTTAGCTAGCTAATCTGTCTGGGGAGCGAATACTGTAAAGAAGTTCCTAAAGAAACTACGACAATAACCAATAATTTCCAAGAAATGCATCAGCTCTTTTTTAGTGGTTGGCGGTGGAAAAGCATCAATGGCTACCAATTTAGCCCGAACAGGACGCACCTCACCCTGCCCAACCACCATACCAAGGTACGTAATGGTCGCCTGAGCAAACTCACACTTTGCCAGGTTGATAGTGAGGCGACCCGCAGCCAGGCGGTTGAACAAGGCTTGAATAAGGGACAGATGCTCCTCTCAAGTATCTGCATAAACCACTACATCATCCAGATAAACATCACACCTGACCAAACCGGGACAACCCTATTCATAAGGCGCTGAAAAGTGGCAGATTTGTTACGCAGGCCGAAACTCATAACCGAATACGAGTACAGACCGTACAGTAGTCCGTCCAAAATATGTTTGTCCCATCTGATTTACTGATCAAGAAGAACCCAGCGATGTAACAGTATTGGCCAAAATAACAGGTTTCAACGTCCACTGCGGACTCCCACGTGCGTAATAGGGTTTTAGCAGATTTACATGAGCTTTCCTTTACATGCGCTTTCCTCCATTCCAGAGTGGCAACTGGATAGTTTTGCTCAGTGCACTGGCGCTCAACCGTATATGGACCTTGAAACTTGGCTTGAAAAGGAGAACTAACATTTGGCAGCAGAGCAAGAACCTGGTCACCTGAACTAAAGTGACGAGGCTCACCTTGCTGATCAAATATTCCTTTCATCCCCCCTTGTGAAGGTGACAGGTTGTCTTTAGCCATGTCATCAGCAGCGTACAGGTGTCGCCAGAAGTCACACACAAGATAACAGGGACGGAGGTGTCTTGGGAGACTTCCAGTCATCCTGGAGCACAGCCCAAGCACACTATGTCCAAACACTAGGTCATTTGGATTGAAACCTGTGCTCTCCTGTGAAACCTCTGGGGGCTAACAGTAACCATGGCAACCCCCTCCCAATCCTTAACCACCTCAGTACAATAAGCTCTCAACAAAGTGTTTGATGGAACCGTTCCAGCGCTCCTTGATTCTGTGTGATAGGCGCTATCCAAATTGTGTTTCATATGGAGCTGACCAAACAGAGAACCTGACCAAACAGATTAGAGAGTAAATGTGAACCTTGGTCAGTCTGAATAACCTTAGGGATTCCAAACAGCAAAATAAACTGAGTCAAAGCTTTTAGCATGGACTTAGTCGTGATAGACCGGAGAGGATAGGCAGTAGGAAACCTAGTAGTCTGACACGTCATAGTGAACAGGGAACTACTACCATTCTTAAAGCAAGGCAGAGGGCCAACACAATCAACAATCAGACACTCAAAAAAGGCTGGCTGACTGCGGGAAGAGGAAACAGCGGTACCGGTTTATTACATTGATTAGGTTTACCCATTAATGGACATGTGTGACAGGTTTTGATGAACGCAGAAACATCCCTCTTTAACCTAGGCCAAAATAAATGTCTCATTATGCAATTGTGGGTTTTCCTCATGACCAGATGTCCAGCAACATCATCATGGGAAGTTTTCAACACCAACTCACAAAACTTAATTGGTACAACAACCTGACTAATAGCCTCCCCCACAAAACTACTGAGGCACCCATTTTCTCATCAAGATATCATCCTGTTCCACAGTGACAATTTGGTCACACAACAGTTCTAATGTGGGGTCAGCCCACTGCTCCTTGATTATATCCGAGCGTGGCACAGATAACGGAATAACAGGGAAAGTAGCGACAGATTTATTTGTAATCAGTATCGTTAGCCGGTGCAGTAACCAGGTCGCCACGGCTCACGGAATGCTTTACCACGCACGCAGAGAACACCTCTGGGAAACTCTGCTCACTCTCATTGGGAATCCCTACAAACGGCAGTTTAGCGGAAACCACTAGAGGTGGAGACACAACAGGCCATACTCGCTCACCAGTCAAGTTATCCCCAAGGATAATGTTGATACCTTCAACATGAAATGAAGGATACACGCCTACAACAACCGCCTTTCACCATTTCAGAATCCAAGTGTTCAACCTGATTGCCATAATTAAAAGGTGAGGCCCAAATCTCTCTGAACACCCCCACTCACTCTGAATATGGGACTCTGCAAACCACTTTTGTAAGTCAAAACAACCACAACAGCAGCTTCAGAGACAGTCTTCACTTTTCGTTCATTAATGTCCGTGGCTATTCGATCAGGGATTGTGTCCTTAAACTGTTCTAGCATAATCAGGTCACGCAGCCCCTGGAAAGTCTAAACCATAGAGGCGGGACACCAGCAACTAAACTGCAAAGAAGACTCTCTTGTGCAAACTCACCATGAGTCTGTTTATCAGCCCTTTTTAAAGTTCTAAATGGTTGGCGGTAAGCATCTGGAACCAATTCGTAAATCTGTAACACATCCATTTAATCCTTAGTATAGATTACACTGTCGGCTACACCAAGAGCTGAATATTCTTCCTGTGCTTTACCAGTCAACATACTGCAACATTAAAGTGCGATCAGAATCTGGCCAACTCCTACCATCAGCCACATGCTCAAACTACGAAAACAAACTCCAACAACATCAAATGTGTCCGGGGCACGACTGAGAGAGGTGGGACCGCTAGGTGAATCAGGGCCACCTTCCCTAAGTAAACTGCCCCCCGAGAGCATTCCATCCCTAAACAATTCTAGCCGCTCATTGCAGCTTGATTTTAGCGAGCTCCAAATCTTGTTTAAATTCCAATTACCTTTCATGTATAACATGGTCATGCTCAAACTGTAACAGAAGCAGTTCTTTCTGGAAGACTAACAGACGGAGTGGCCATTGTAGCGAAACGGGGAGACGGTTGGGGGATGGCGAGTCCTCGACAGAGGCTGCTCCAGTGGTAACTACGAGTATACCACTCTCCATCAGATTGGCCTTCAATATCAACATAAGTTTTTTTTCAATCTGGAAATGTTCAGAGATCTTCAACAGCTGTTCTTCAGCACATAATTCTAAGAGTTCCTCTGATAGAATGTGAATGAACTCATCGACATTAGATGACATAGTCACAAGTGACAGCTAAAAAAAATCTTGCTCTTCCCCTCAGCTGAGCACCCCAGCACAGACTACAACAAGAGAAGAGAATCACACTGGGCACCACAGGAGAGAGATGAGATACAGTACCAGTCAAATGTTTGGACTCACCTACTCATTCAAGGGTTTTTCTTTATTTTTTACTATTTTCTACATTGTACAAAAATAGTGAAGACATCAAAACTATGAAATAACACATATGGAATCAGATAGTAACCAAAAGTGTTAAACAAATTAAAATATATTTTATTTTTGCGATTCTTTGAAGTTTCCAATGTTTGCCGTGATCACAGCTTTGCACACTCTTGGCATTCTCTCAACCAGCTTCATGAAGAATGCTTTTTCAATAGTCTTAAAGGAGTTCCCACATTCAAAAACATGTTGGCTGCCTTTCCTTCACTCAGCGGTTCAACTCATCCCAAACAAACTCAATTGGGTTGATGTCAGGTGATTGTGGAGGCCAGGTCATCTGAGGCAGCACTCCATCAATCTCCATCTTGGTCAAATAGCCCTTACACAGCCTGGAGGTGTGTTGGGTCATTGTCCTGTTGAAAAACAAATACTAGTAACTACTAAGTGCAAACCAGATGGGATGGAGTACAGCTGCAGAATGTGTGGTAGCCATGCTGGTTAAGTGTGCCTTGAATTCTAAATAAATCACAGACAGTGTCACCAGCAAAGCACCCCCACACCATCACGCAGTCTCCTCTGGACAATTGATGTTGAGATGTGTCTGTTACTTGAACTCTGTGAAGCATTTAATTGGGCTGCAATCTGAGGTGCAGTTAACTCAAATGAACTTATCCTCTGCAGCAGAGGTAACTCTAGGTCTTCCTTTCCTTTTGCGGCCCTCATAAGAGCCAGATCATCATAGTGCTTGATGGTTTTTCTGACAGCATCTGTCCCGGATTGACTGACCGCCATGTCTTAACCTCTCTGGGATATGTGGGACGCTAGCATTCCACCTGGCCAAAAGCCAGGGAAAATGCAGAGTGCCAAATTCAAATAAATTACTATAAAAATCAAACTTTCATGAAATCACACATGCAATATAGCAAATTAAAGCTACACGTGTTGTGAATCCAGCCAACATGTCAGATTTCAAAAAGGCTTTTCGTCGAAAGCAAATGATGCTATTATCTGAGGATAGCACCTCCGTAAAAAACCTTGACCCGGAAATCAAATCTCCCATTCCTCTCAAAACATTTTGAAAAAGCTGTTGCGCTGCAACTCACTGCCTTCCCGAAGACAAATAATTAATACAAAATGCTTCAGTCTGGTTTTAGACCCCATCATAGCACTGAGACTGCACTCGTGAAGGCGGTAAATGACCTTTTAATGGCGTCAGACCAAGGCTCTGCATATGTCCTGGTGCTCATAGACCTTAGTGCTGCTTTTGACACCATCGATCACCACATTCTTTTGGAGAGATTAGAAACCTTAATTGGTCTACACAGACAAGTTCTTGCTTGGTTTAGATCTTATCTGTCGGAACGATATCAGTTCGTCTCTGTGGATAGTTTGTACTCTGACAAATCAATTGTACGTTTCTGCGTTCCTCAACGTTCCATTTTAGGCCCACTATTGTTTTCACTATATATTCTACCTCTTGGTGATGCCATTCGGAAGCACAATGTCAACTTTCACTGCTATGCGGATGACACGCAGCTGTACATTTCAATGAAACATCAACATCAACATACCCTGGAAGCCTGTGTTTCAGACATTAGGAAGTCGATGGCGGCAATTTCTTTATTTTAAACTCAAACAAAACAGAGATGCTAGTTCTAGGTCACAAGAAACAAAGGGATCTGACAATGAATCTTGATGGTTGTACAGTTGTCTCAAATAAAACCTTGGCATTACTCTGGACCCTGATCTCTCTTTTGACAAACATACCAAGAATATTTCAAGGATAGTTTTTTTCCATCTTCATTTTGTCCAAAAATAATGCAGAGAAGCTAATCCATGCTTTTGTAACTTCTAGATTAGACGACTGCAATGCTCTACTCTCCGGCTACCCAGATAACCCACAAATCATTACATGGGCTTGCTCCTACCTATCTCTTCGATTTTGTCCTGCTGTACATACCTACATAATACATAAACTCTAAGGTCACAAGACGCAGGCCTCCTTATTGTCCCTAGAATTTCTAAGCAAACAGCTGGAGGCAGGGCTTTCTCCAATAGAGCTCAATTTTTATGGAATGTTCTGCCTATCCATGTGAGAGACGCAGATTCGGCAACAACCTTTAAGTCTTTACTGAAGACTCATCTCTTCAGTAGGTCCTATGACTGAATGTAGTCTGGGCCAGCTGTGCGAAGGTGAATGGCAAGGCACTGGAGTGATGAACTGCCTTGCTGTTTCTGCCTGGCCGGCTCCCCTCTCTCCACTGGGATTCTTTGCCTCTAACCCTATTAGGGGGGCAGAGTCACTGGCTTAGTAGTGCTCTTCCATGCCGTCCCTAGGAGGAGTGCATCACTTGAGTGGGTTGAGTCACAGACATAATCTTCCTGTCCGGTTTTGCGCCCCCTCTGGCTTGTGTAGTGGAGGAGATTTTTGTGGGCTATACTCAGCCTTGTGTCAGGGTAGTAAGCTGGTGGTCTGTTGATATTCCCCTAGTCGTGAATTTGGCAAATTAGGTGGAGTTATATCCTGCCTGGTTGGCCCTGTCTGGGGGTATAGTTGGACGGGGCCATAGTGTCCCCCAACCCACCCGTCTCAGTCTCCAGTATCTACGCTGCAATATTCTATGTGCCGGGGGGCTAGGGTCAATCTGTTATCTTGTGTAATTATCCTGTCTTATCTGGTGTCCTGTGTGAATTTAAGTACTCTCCCCTCTCCCTTCCCTCCCGGAGGACCTGAGCCCTAGGTTCATGCCTTAGAAATACCTGGCTTGATGACACCTGGCTCTCCCCAGTCCACCTGGTCGTGCTGCTGCTCCAGTTTCAACTTTTCTGCCTGCGGCTAGGGAAGCCTGACCTGTTCACCGGACGTGCTACCTTATCCCAGACCTGCTGTTTTCGACTCTCTCTCTCTCTCTCTACCACACCTGCTGTCTCGACCTCTGAATGCTCGGCTACGGAAAGACAACTGACATGTACTATTGAGATACTGACTTGTTGCACCCTCTACAACCACTGAGATTATTATTTGACTGTGCTGGTCATCTATGAACGTTTGAACATCTTGAAGAACAATCTGGCCTTGAATGGCCATGTACTCTAATAATCTCCACCCGGCATAGGCATAAGCTTTCTTCCTAGATTCCTGCCTTTCTATGGAGTTTTTCCTAGCCACCGTGATTCTACAGTATATCTGCATTGCTTGCTGTTTGGGGCTTTAGGCTGGGTTTCTGTATAGCACTTTGTGACATCTGCTGATGTAAAAAGGGCTTTATAAATACATTTGGTTGATTGATTATTTGAGAGGTGCCAAAAATAAACTAACACAAAAAAGCCCCAAAATGTCACACAAAAAACGAGCGGTGTGTCTGCGTGGAGAGAGTCTCCTTGATGTATAGGGGAAAGGTGTGTTTATCCCTGGGACACACGCGTGTCTAGGTGTGTCCAATTTCACTGAGGACCCTCCCAGCTCTGCCAACTGATATCCTGTTAAAGAGAACAAGAGCAGAGAGAAAGAATTAGGCAGACAGAGTTGGATTTTCGTCACAACCTGGTCAGTCTGTCAGGGAAAGAGTTTTGTACACTCAGTGTAAGTTTCTAATGGAGATTTTCATCCTGCTCACATCAGGTGTGCAGTTTACAATGGTGTTTTCCCGCAAATTGCAATTTGGTAAGTGTTTGAAATTGTACTTTTTATTGGTGGCTTCATTACAGGAGATGCATGTTCTGTTAAGGTAAATTGTAATGTGATTTCTGTCATTCTGAGCACCATGGGTGGATGCCCATTAGGTCATGCACCCAATGACTATGGGTCCGGTAAATTTCTCAAATGGCCAGTAAATTAAAATCTTTCAGGTCACGTTGTCCAGCACCACTTTTTCCTAAAAGAAACCCTGGTTCGGGGGTCCTTCAGATGTCAATGAGTGTGTGCGTGGCTATTAGACTTATTGGTGTGTGTGGGCTGTATGTATGTGTGTCTGTGTGTGTTCCTGTCTGTGTGGGTGCGTGTACTGTATGTGTCTGTTATCTGTGTGCGCACTAGGCTGCATCTGTGTGTGCCCTCGGCTCCAATCTGTCCAACACCAGCAACAATCAAATCTCTACAAAAGGCCCCTTCATTTCTGACTCACTGAACAGTTAAACAATAGTAACAGTGCCAAGGAATGTTTAACGCTGCCGTCTCTAAACTGTGACTGAAACATTTTCTATTGTCCTCCACTGGAGTGTTCGCTCGTCGGAGCGCTCCTGTCTCAGGCTGCCAAAGCCATCATCTTGGCCTACATCATTCCCTGCTCCTACGGAACACAGTCAGTACATTTCTTTGGAAAATGCCAAGACATAATGGGAGCAATATGTTTCTTCATTTCCCTCTCCACTAGCTATGGGGGGACAGTGAAACATGAAGGCACAAGCCTGGAATGACAGATGCTAATTCTATTAGCGACTCCTGAGGAGCACTTTGGGTGTCCACCAATGAGTTGAAACAGTGTCATGTGGTGTAGGAAAACACAAACAATGTGAGGCAGGATGTGATGCCACTGGTGTTACGGCTCTGGCTCAAAGGTTCCCATATGAATAGATTTAGGATCAGCTTTACCTTAGTCATCAATGTCTTAACTGGCCTCAGATCATTGTCTGGTGGCAACGTCATCTTATTCTGTTGTTGCTGCTCTGGATAGTAGTTCCCTTTGGCACAGATCTAGGATCAGCCTACCCTTTAATCACTATGGCAACTAAAATGCTAAGCTGACCTTAGATCAGTATCTAAAGGGAACTTTATCCTATTCCGGTGATACTGGAATGATGAGATTTCCATTATGTCTAGTAAGACTCCTATCCTGGCAGAACGCTATGATTATTACCTTGCACTGTCTCTATGTAAGACATCTGCTTCAAATCCACACTCACAGTCTTATATTTGACATTTGACTTATTTAGCAGATGCTCTTATCCAGAGCGACATACAGTCTTCTATCCACTGAAACAGCAGTTTGGACAAAGCAAGATTCAAAGCAGTGGGTTCCAGAGCACACAAGTATTCAATACCCAGAAATAGCCATTCACATCCAAAAATCCAAACAACAGTGAATGATTGATTAATTGATTTTGGGGGGACAATGCAGGAAAGACATTGCTCAGATGCCATACGAGATGCTAGGAGAATAGCTCCGACTTAAACAATTGACTGTGGGAAATGGACCAGACATGTTTATTAAAAACTATCTATTCTGGAATTTTATTCTATTTTTATTTGATTTTATTGGGACCCCCAATAGCCGACGCCAATGGAGACAGCTAGTCTTCTTGAGTTCCGACACATAACGAAAAAAGACACGCTATTATTTGACTACAGCTCAATGTTCAACACCATGGTGCCCTCAAAGCTCATCACTAAGCAAAAGGACTCAACACCTTCCTCTGCAGCTGGAGCTTGAAATTCCTGACGAACCGCCTACAGGTGGTAAGGGTAGGTAACAACACATACTCCATGCTGATCCTCAACACGAGGACCAGGGGTGCTTGCTCTGTCCCCTCCTGTACTCCCTGTTCACTCATGATTGCATGGCCAGGCATGACTCCAACACCATAATTAAGTTTGCAGATGACACAACAGTAGTAGGCCTAATCACCGACAACAACGAGACAGCCTATAGGGAGGAGGTCAGAGACCTGGTTGTGTGGTGCCAGGATAACAACCTCCCCTCAACATGATCAAGACAAAGGAGATGATTGTGGACTACAGGAAAAGGAGGACCGAGCATACCCCCATTCTTATTGACGGGGCTGTAGTGGAGCAGGTTGAGAGCTTCAAGTTCGTTGTGTTGTTTTACTTGTTTTTTAAAGCTAATTTTGCTATTTGCTTGAGTAATTTGAGATGTGTGGGAGTTCCATGTGATCATGGCTCTCTGTAATACTGTGCCTTGTCTTGAATTTGTTCTGAATTTGGGGACTGTGAAGAGATGCCTGTTGGAATGTCTGGTGGGGTAAATATGTCCGTATTGATTATACATACAATTTGGAATTTAACAAAATTATATTTCTCACAAAAACAATAATTGTTACAGTCAATATATCCTCTACCTTGAACCAAGAGAGACTGACATGCATACTGTTGACATTTAGCCCTCTGTGTACATTGATGGGTAAGATGTGTTGCTCTGTTTGGGGCCCGCTGCAGCTTTTCTAGGTCCTTATTTGCAGTGCTTGACCATATCACAGGGCAATAGTCAAGATTAGATAGAACTAGAGCCTGCAGGACTTGTTGGGTCGACTGTGTTGTTAAAAATGCTGAGTATAATCTCTTTAACACAGACAGACTACTCTTTACAACAACTGAATCAATATGTCTTGACCATGACAATTTAATCTAAGGTTACATCAGGAAGTTTAGTCTCCTCATCTTGCTCAACAGCCACATCATTCATTACCAGATTCAACTGAGGTCTAGATTTTAGAAAATGTATCAAATACAATGCTTTTAGTTTTAGATATGTTTAGATATGTAGCCTAGTGGTTAGAGCATTGGACTAGAAACCGAAAGGTTTCCCCAAGCTGATAAGGTAAATATCTGTCATTCTGCCCCTGAACAAGGCATTTATATCGTAGACTCAGTTGCTTTGTGGTAATTTTCCCAGCAAATACTTTGTGTGAAGTGTGCTGTCATGTTCCATGAAACCACAAACTTACCCTGACACATATGCCTATAAGTACCCAATTGTGAGGGATTGTTGAAGTCCTCAAAGCTAACCTCTTGCTATTTGCAGTTCCTCGGTTTGGAATTATTCTTATGAGCCCTTAATTGATAAATTCCAAATGTAAGTGGAGTAATTGGTGGGAATTGGTGGAAAGTCACTTCTGACAATAGCCCCAGGTGAGAAGTGGTCACTTTGTGAACGTCTGCCAATCAGAGCCTGGTCTATTTGTGGACAACTCAGAAGTGGTGACTTGCTTAATTGTTTTATTACAGGTTTTTCCCACTCCAGATTAAAACTTATACATACTAACAACAACTTACAGACGCACACAAACAATGACTACATCTCATCTGCCCAGACCCACATGTTCACACACCCATTCCTAGTGCCTGCGTTATTGTTTGTCAATTGTCCTTAAATTGTACAAATTCGTTTTTCTCAGATTTCAAATCGACATTTCGTGATATGTAACTTTTAAGTTGCATGTATTTGAAAGTATCTACATTGGTCAGTCCAAAATTACTTTTTAATTCTGTCATGGAAATTAATGTACTTCCTGTTAGTCATTTTTTGGGGTGGTAGGTAGCCTAGTGTTTAGGGCGTTGGGTCAGTAACCGAGAGGTTGCTAGATCGAATCCCTGAACTGACAAGGTAAAAATCTGTCGTTCTCTCCCTGAACAAGGCAGTTAATCCTAGGCCGTCAATTTGTTCTTAATAACTTCTTATGGCTGGGGGAAGTATTGAGTAGCTTGGATGAATAAGGTGCCCAGAGTAAACTGCCTGCTCCTCCCAGTTGCTAATATATGCATAGTATTAGGATATTCGGATAGAAAACACTCTGAAGTTTCTAAAACTGTTTGAATGATGTCTTTGAGTATAACAGAACTCATATGGCAGGCAAAAACCTGAGAATAAAATCCAAGCAGGACGTGAGAAATCTGAGGTTTGGTCATTTTTCAACTCATTCCCTATTGAAGATACAGTAGGATATTGGTCATGTTGCACTTCCTGAGGCTTCCACTAGACGTCATCAGTCTTTAGGACCTTGTTTGATGCTTCTACTGTGAGGTGGGGGCGAATGAGAGGGGAATGAGTCAGAGATCTGACAGAATGCCTTGAGCTCGTGACGCTAGTTGACGTGAGAGCGAGCTCTGTTCCATTGCAATTCTACAGACAAAGGAATTCTCCGGTTGGAACATTTTTGAAGAATTAATGTTAAAAACATCCGAAAGATTGATTCTATAATTAATTTGACATGTTTCTACAGACTGTAACAGAACTTTTGGACTTTTCAACTGCTCCTAGTGAACGCGCTTCGTGAGTTTGGATTTGTTTGGACATAAATGATGGACATTATCGAACAAAACCAACATTTATTGTGGAACTGGAATTTCTGGGAGTTTTTGACTTCTGTTGACTGCACAATATGGCGGATATCTTTTTGGCTTGTTTGGGCCCTGAGCACCGTACTCAGGTTATTGCATGGTTTGCTTTTTCCGTAAAGCTTTTTTGAAATCTGACACAGCGGTTGCATTAAGGAGAAGTGCATCTAAAGTTCCTTGTATAACACTTGTAATGACATTTACATAACATTTATAATGAGTTTTTCTGTAAATTGATGTGGCTCTCTGCAAAATCACCGGATGTTTTTGGAACTACTGAACCTAACGCGCCAATGTATACTGAGATTTTTTTTATATAAATATGAATTTTATCAAACAAAACATACACAATACATGTAACATGAAGTCCTATGAGTGTCATCTGATGAAGATCATCAAAGGTTAGTGATTAATTCTATCTCTATTTCTGATTTTTGTGACTCCTCTCTTTGGCTGGAAAAATGGCTGTGTTTTTCTGTGACTTGGCTCTGACCTAACATAATTGTTCGTGGTGCTTTCGCCGTAAAGCCTATTTGAAATCGGACAATGTGGTGGGATTAACAAGAAGTGTATCTTTAAAATGGTGTGAAATACTTGTATGTTTGAGAAATTTTAATTATGAGATTTCTGTTGTTTTGAATTTGGAGCCCTGCACTTTCACTGGCTGTTGTCATATCGATCCCGTTAGCGGAATCTCAGCCATAAGAAGTTTTAACTGACTTGCCTAGTTAAATAAATAAAAAATAAACTGTTTCTATGGATTTAATTCTCCATGTGGACCTATTTATCGGTGAATTCTGAAAAGCTTCGAATGATTGTTCCATAAGGTTGTGGTTTTTATGGAGCGATATTGGTTGTTGTAATACTGATACCGGTTATATTTGGATCCGGTCTAATTCTTTCTGCAAGTGGTTCAATTGCCAGTCCAAACAGGAGGGGGAGAGCAATTTCATCAGATAATGTATTATCTGTGTATATGTCTATTTTTGCTGTAGGACATTTACAATATTTTTTATAAAATTTATTATTTCAGCTGTAAAGTTAGAAGCTACCCATTCTGGGTATCAAAAAGCCTTTTTGTGTATCAACAGTCATTATTTTTTACATATTGTATTAAAAATGTTCTTGTATTTTTTTGCAAGTGTTTATTTTTGTGAATTAATGCCACACCCTGATCTGTTTCACCTGTCCCTGTGCTTGTCTCCACCCACGTCCAGGTGTCACCCATCTTCCACACTTATCCCTTGGGCAGTTATACCTGTGTTTTATGTCTGTTTGTGACCATTTGTCATGTTTATCAACCAGTGTTTTTTCTCAGCTCTTGCTTTTCCCCTGTCTCTCTTTTTCTCTGCCTCCTGGTTTTGACCCTTGCCTGTCCTGACTCGGAGCCTGCCTGCCTGACCACTCTGCCAGCCCCTGACCCTGAGCCTGCCAGCCGTCCGGTGCCTTTGACCCTACTCTGGATTACCGACCTCTGCCTGACCCGACCCTGAGTCTGCCTGCCATCCTGTACCTTTGCCACTCTACTCTGGATTATCGACCCCTGCCTGCCTTAACCTGTCATTTTCCTGCCCTTGTTGTTGTAATACACATTGTAACTTACATTTACATTTAAGTCATTTAGCAGACGCTCTTATCCAGAGCGACTTACAAATTGGTGCATTCACCTTATGACATCCAGTAGAACAGTCACTTTACAATAGTGCATCTAAATCTTAAAGGGGGGGGGGGGTGAGAAGGATTACTTATCCTATCTTCAACACAGTCTGCACTTTGGTCTTACCTGAAACATGATAATAAACCCTGTTTGATTGATATGTATCAAGTCTGGTAAGACTTTTGCCATTCTGTTTGCTTATAAGCTTTGTTATTATTTTATTGTCACAATTTAACAGTTTGATACATGAACCTAGGAAGTACTTAATTCCATACCCACAGCACTGCCGGGAATCGGAGTTGACTCTTGAGTTTTTTTCCCCTCCACTGACTGTCTGATTGGAATTAATTGCGTTTTTTTCCTAAGCTGAGCAGACACGTCCTCGACAAATCAAATGGACTGGTCATGGATTTTGATTCCCCCCCCCTACCCTTGTGCCTTCAGAATGTAGACTTTTGTCTGATATTTCCACAGCTTTTAGATTACCAAGCAAGGGTATTTAGCGTTCTCATATTTCACGTCGATCTGATGGCATCACGCCAGATCCTCCAGTGATACATCCACCCCAAGCTTATCCGATATCAGCTTGATTACATATCTGGAAAGGTCTCCTTTTTCCTCGTATTCTGGTAGGGACAATATTTTGTCTCAGTTTCTAGCTGGTACAGTACATCTTCTAAGGTTGGTAGCTTTACTTCCAAAAGGTACATTGTGTTGTTTTGTTCGTCCACATGCCCACCCTGTATACATGAAAGACTCTGCTTTCCTTTCGAGCAAATCTACTTTTTTAACAACCGATTTTAACAGTTTGTGTGTTTTGGTGATCATTGAGAGCATTTTAGCTATCTTTTCATGGATATCCTTCAGCTCTGCATTGCTCTGATTTGTATCTCCAAGTTCTTTGTTTTTTCCTGTAAGGAAGCCATTTTGCCCACAGATTGGTTCATCATTATATATAACTGACCGCTCATTCACTCCCGGTTGCTTGGGGATATATTGATCTATCGATTTTAAAGGATTCATTTCAACTATGCTGTCTGGCTTCAACATATAATCACAGTGTTGACGGTACAAAACAGAGCTACTCCCTCCACATGCGTCCTGTCGGTACAAGCATGCTCCTCCGTCTCCTTACTGGGGATTGAAAGTGATTGACTTTCAATCGCCAGTAATTACACCAGTAAATGAATCAAACACAGTGAGTGACCAGAACAAACTGCAAAGCCAGAGGGCCTGCATGGGACCAATGCTGGGGAAGCCTAGCTAGTTAACATAGTTACAGATGTAGGATCTTAATTTCACCAGTATTGTTGCAGCAAAATAATCCTGCAGCAACAGGATTTGAGAGTAATGTTGCATGATTGGTGGATAGGCAATAGAGCCCCACAGTGGAGGTGTCATAATACCCATTAAACCTAGCGGTCAAACAGAGAAATGGTTCCAATTCTTTTTCCACCATTCAATTTAGAAACACTTAAAATAAGGGCTGTGTTTTGCGTAGTCTTACCCTGGCGTGATGTTTTGATAACCGTGTAAATCTCTTTCGGACAACAAGACTTTTATCAATATATTTGTCTCTATTTACTCTCAGATTCAAAAATGCTAATTAGCATCAAAGTAGACATCAAGCAAAACAAAAATTCCCTGCAAGCTCTTGCACGTCATCTCTAGCTGACATCTTTGCTAACAGGTATTGTGTCCATTTAAAACTTGTGCAAGACAGTTCACAGAATTGTACATTTAAAGAAATGTAGCAAATTTATTCATTACTACATTTAGCTAACATTAGTTAATAGTCAATCCAGAGATTTTTACCTTTGCCTCGATTCGGCAGTCGATGGCATTTGTAGTGCTTTATGATAGCCACATTAGCAGCTAATTAGCGTTTCATTTTTGGAGGTAAATACAGGTGAATACCTTGTCCTAGAGAGATTTATCAAAACATCACATCAGGGTAAGCCTACAGGAGTTTCTAAATTCCCCTACGGGAAAATGAATGGTGGAAAAATGATTGGAATCATTTCCCTGTTTGTCCACTAGGCTTCATGGGTATTATGACCCATACTGTGGTAGTCTATTAGCTGGCCAACATTAGGTTACATAAACGTGCAATAATAAAATATAAACGTGTGTAAGTCCGGGTTTTCAGTGAATTTATGTACATCACAACGCTGCGCAGGAAAATTCTCAGCAACACAAGAGTGATCAAATTAAGTTCCAACACCTGTAGTTAGCTAGATTAGCTGAAAAAAGAAAGATTGGCTGACATGTACAGTTTAAGTCGGAAGTTTACATACAACTTAGCCAACTACATTTAAACTCAGTTTTTTACAATTCCTAAAATTTAATCCGAATAAACATTCCCTTTCTTAGGTAAGTTAGGATCACCACTTTATTTTAAGAATGTGAAATGTCAGAATAATAGTAGAGAGAATTATTTATTTCAGCTTTTATTTCTTTCATCACATTCCCAGTGGGTCAGAAGTTTACATACACTCAATTAGTATTTGGTAGCATTGCCTTTAAATTGTTTAATTTGGGTCAAATGTTTTGGGTAGCCTTCCACAAGCTCCCTGAAATAATTCGAATTTTGGCCCATTTCTCCTGACAGAGCTGTGTAACTGAGTCAGGTTTGTAGGCCTCCTTGCTCGCACACGCTTTTTCAGTCCTGCCCCCAAATGTCCTATTGGATTGAGGTCAGGGCTTTGTGATGGCCACTCCAAAACCTTAAGCCATTTTACCGCAACTTTGGAAGTATGCTTGGGGTCATTGTCCATTTGGAAGACTCATTTGCAACCAACCTTTAACTTCCTGACTGACGTCTTGAGATGTTGCTTCAATATATCCACATAATTTGCCTCATGATGCCATCTATATTGTGAAGCGCACCAGTCCCTCCTGCAGCAAAGCACCCCCACAACATGATGCTGCCACCCCGTGCTTCATGGTTGGGATGGTGTTCTTCGGCTTGCAAGCCTCCCTCTTTCTCCTACAAACATAACAATCGTCATTATGGCCAAACAGTTCTATTTTTGTTTCAACCAACCAGAGGACATTTCTCCAAAAAGTACAATCTTTGTCCCCATGTGCAGTTGCAAACCGTAGTCTGGCTTTTTTATGGTTGTTTTGGAGCAGTGGCTTCTTCCTTGCTGAGCGGCCTTTCATGTTATGTCGATATAAGACTCATTTTACTGTGGATATAGATACTGTTGTACCTGTTTCCTCCATCTTCACAAGGTCCTTTGCTGTTGTTCTGGGATTGATTTGCACTTTTCGCACCAAAGTACGTTCATCACTAGGAGACGGAACGCATCTCCTGTGGTATGATGGCTGCATGGTCCCATGGTATTTATACTTGCATACTATTGTTTGTACAGATGAATGTGGTACCTTCAGGCATTTGAAATTGATCCCATTGATGAAACACACTTCTGGGGGTCTACAATTTTTTTTTCTAAGGTCTTGTTTGATTTCTTTTGATTTTCCCATGATGTCAAGCAAAGAAGCACTGAGTTTGAAGGTAGGCCTTGAAATACATCCACAGTTACACCTCCAATTGATTCAAATTATGTCAATTAGTCTATCAGAAGCTTCTAAAGCCATGACATAATTTTCTGGAATTTTCCAAGCTGTTTAAAGGCACAGTCAACTTAGTGTATGTAAATGTCTGACCCACTGGAATTGTGGTACAGAGAATTTTAAGTGAAATATTCTGTCTGTAAACAATTGTTGAAAAAATTACTTGTCATGCACAAAGTAGATCCTAACCTACTTGCCAAAACTATAGTTTGTTATCAAGGAAATTGTGGAGTGGTGGAAAAACAAGTTTTAATGACAACCAACTGTAACTATAGGTATTCACTCACATATGATTGTAATAGTCAGCTAATGTTTTGACATTTTCTGTTGGTTTAATAGAGTAGCTCTATGATCAGACGATAATCGAATCATTTCAATATTGTGATTGAGTGCCCCATAATACCATATTTGATGAATTGTGAAATCATAATCATGACAAAAAAATCAGGGAATTACAGGCCTATATTTCAGAAGTAGAGCAGGTGTTTGGAAGGCAAATAGCGAGAGAGTAGTGAATGTTGGTAGAAGAATGAAAACCGGTATTTATTCATGATGACATCTGTGTCACAATCCATATTTACCAAAGCTCCATGTGTTTGGACCAGCTCTAAATCCTGTTGCTGGAATCTCACTCTAATTGGTTGTTTTCAAACACATGTCAGAATAAAGAAAGAGCCCTGGGAGGATCCGCAGCCAATTCTAGCCCAGATATACACATAACAGGTTGGGGAATTGTCTCCGTGGTGAGATTCACACAACAACACAATAAGACCAGGAGTAAGCAAATGCTTTCCCCTCCTGAAACTCAGACATACTCTTGTTTTGGTGTTCTATCTCTTCTATCCATGGATCGTTCCACCAATTCGGTGCCTTTTAAGAAGTATAACTTAAAAATAAGGGATTTCACCTCATTTTAACATTCTGTGATAAAAAGCAGATGTTCAACTTAATAAAAAAATGTTTCCCTAATAAATTAACATAGTTAGTGTCTATTATATGCAAAATAATGTAACCAGGTTGATTGTAACAGGGATTGTCGAATTCTTCTTTAAAAAGTCATGAATCTCCTTGTGACAGGCTTGTTGTGTCCTACAGGGAGGGGCAATTGAATGCAAGCTTCACTTTTTTTTTATTAAAACATTTCTAGTCTCTCTATCTACAGTATGGATAACAGGGTTGATATGTTATGCTCGACCCACTCAGTTTTCCACCAGAAAATTGCCAAAAATAGTACATCCAGCTCACCTACTTTTTAATATATGATTTGACTATTAGATATTCAATGTTTCTTTTGAAAAATATATATTTAAAAAGGAATAGTTTCACCATATTAGAATGAGAGTTCAGCTCACGTAATAGGGTTGACCTTGAAATGAGGGACAGACATAAATGAATCACTAATCACATGATCAATGATAATCTTCTGAAATTATTTTGTCAAAGCAGACAAATAACCAGGTCTTTACAATGAATGTTAAACTTTGAGACATTTTGGAATTAAGTGGGTTAAAATCTTCCTAGAAGTGACACAGGGTTGATGGAGGAATATGGCAAAATGCTCAACTTCAGAACTTTATCAAGCCTATATTCATGTAAAACATCTGATTTATTGTATTATCCATGGGGTCTATATTAAAGGGCACTTCATTTAACATAACAGGCTTTTCAAATTGTTTTACAATTCCTACTTAAAATATAAAATGGACGCAAAAGGCACTAATTTCATGGAACACCCCCGTCTTCACAGCTTCCTCTTGGAATCTTTAAATATTTAGTTAAAACAGGGAAATAGATCTCCCCAGATGTATTCAAACAGCAGGCGACATCCTCATCAGCAAGTCGAAAAGCTGAGGAGTGTTGTCTCTCTTACTGCAGGCCTGTTAGGTATTTCCCTTTATTGAAAAAATGATAATCAACCAAAGCGGTTGAAGCTCCATATCACCAAACAACAACAATAATAACACCATGCATTCCCTGGTGTCCGTGAGCCGTCTTCACTGACCACTTCAAATGCTGAACGGGCTGTGCCTGTTAAACAATGATTACTATTGTTCATCTGCTCTGACCACACTGTGGGTATGGCTGGTAGGAGGGAAAAAAGAAAGTGCTGTGTAGGAAAAGCTTTGTGGTTATTTCCTCCCTTGCTAGACAGACTGGCAGGCCACAGCATATTAAGTGGAGGAGGGGAATGTATTTTTTTCTATTCTTCCAGTCCCTCTTTCTCACACACACACACACACACACACACACACACACACACACACACACACACACACACACACACACACACACACACACACATACATATACACACACACACACACCGTCAGAAAGGCTTGTCACAATCCAGGCAGCCTTGCCTCTTTAACTTCCCACATGTGTCTGGGCTTCTAAATCTGTCTGGCGACCATAAGGCTGTAACTCAGCCCTAGCAGCCTTAGCAGAGTCGTGCAGAATCTCCAGTCCCCACGAGTAGCAGAGCAGAGTGGAGTAGAGTAGCCTCCAACGAGACCTCTTGGATAACGGAGTGTGCGTAGTGTCCAGGAAATACCTCACGACTTGGGCAGGGACATGTTATTGGAAAAGCTGACAAGGGGGCTGCCTGGAGTCTGTCATGCAGCTTTTTAAGAGGAGCTCAATCTCCTTTTATCTGCCTGACACACCCTGATTTAGTGAGAGATCACTGAGAGCCCTGAGTGAGAGACAGAGAGAGGGATAGGAGAAGGAGAGCAAGACAGGGGGAGAGGTACGTTTTTTCTTTTCCTGTCTTTTGTTTTACAGGGACTTTTAAGTTTGCTACTCATAATGTTGAGTGATGGAATGGGGAGTAGGCGTGAAGAAGACTGCTCTTTATTTAGAACACTATTGCCTCATTGTTCGGAAGAAACTAAATTAAGTTTGCCCTTCTCTTTTGAAAAGAGTCATTTTAGTTTGTCTCAGTAACTGTTTGTTTTTGCTTCATGTTTTTCCCAGCACTCACAAAAGTCTATTTTATAACCATTGTTCAGGGAGACCTCTGGACTGAGGCGGGGAATGTACCGTATGTGTTTCCAGGAGAAGTTACAGGGGCGGATTACCCAAACTTTTTCTGAAAAATTCATTGCATAAAGATTTTCAATGGTGTTGCTCTGTAACTCTCTCCTCACAGCCGCTAGCGATCGTACGCTGGGACTGACTGGCCAACTTCACCATATCAGTCCTGTCGGCATTATTTTGTTTCAATTGCTTTGCCCCTATGGGATACATGTTCCTATAAATAAGTAACTTACCGTGGAAAGAGTTCAGGCAGCAGGCTTGTGGTTGTGGGGATCCACTGAGAAGAGTTACATACTTTACTACTTTACTACTGACTGTAGTTTCAGCAGTGTAGGAGGGGGTTGGGGCTACTGGTATGTCTATGTGTGTGGGCTGGGTTCGGGGGGGGTTGGCGGTCTTTGAGAGAGACCCTTCCCAATATAGTGTTGTGAACAACAGATGCTGTGTGTCCATTGGGACAGTCCTAAACCCTTATATAGCAACGAGGATCCAAGCAGGTGTTGAGTGTTTATTCGCGATGTTGATATTTGCTGTGACCACGTGAGTCAAAGGCAGAGGGGCGGGTGTCAGGAGTAGAAGTGGAGGTGTGATATAGCTATTTCCTCATAGGGATAAACACAGCCAGGCAAGCATTGACCTGACATGACAGAGATGGGGACAAATGTTGTGTTATTCATTCTGTATAAATTTACTGAATAAAATCACCTACAGATCTCACGTGCACAGTATTGCCTTGGTATGCAATCTCAGCTGGGCATTGCAAACTCTATTGTGCATTGTACTGTGCATTCCTGTATTTGTAGTGTGCAAACAAGCCAGATAGGTGTTCTTTCCTCTGTATCAAATGTAAATCCTGTGAGAATCAACAGCTCCTTTCCAGTCTGCCCCAGAGACAGCGCTTGTTGAAGATGTCTGAGTTTTTCTCAGAAGGATCTGTGCCAAGGCTCAGTATGTAGCACAGACACACTTCAAAACGAGAGCTCCTTCTCATCTGCTTAACATTTAGCTAGACTGTGTACTGATGTTTTCTCTGCCCACTCGAAATCAGAGAGAGAGAGAGAGAGAGAGAGGAGAGCAAGAGAGGGAGAGTAGAAAGAGACATAGTGAGAGAGAGGAAAAAGTGAAAGAGATTGAGGGGAAGAGTGTAAGAGAGAGGCAGAGATATGCTGAGTGATAATGTGTGGATTATACTTTTGAATAGTTACCACATGATTCCCAGTGCTTCCCAGTTGAGTAGGGCAAGATGCTACAAAAGTAGTTCCTGTGAAAACGTCTTTCCACATCTTTTTATATTAGTGTTGTTGATATTATTGATATTCTATCCTTGGGAGACGTTTAAAAACGGGCATATTGAGAGTTATTTTTATTTTTGTTTAGTTCTGAGTAACATATATCCTGACTTGACATTGTGCAAGCAGCTCCTCCATCGGCTGTTTCTTGTCACTCTCCAGATCATTAGGCCTTCATTAGGGTGCACCAACTCACTATAAAATATAATTGGGGCGCAGCAGTCAAATCCAATGGTCCTAAAGAGTCACTCACCCCTCTTGGAATGGGCTCATAAAGTTTTTATGATGAAGGCATTAATTGAGTCATATTGATCACTTCCTTTAATATTAATTCCCTAACTACAACTAGTCACCCGCCTTTTAAATAGGCGTCATCTGCCTGCACAGGTTATTTTTTGTCTTTAAATAATCAATACACAGTTTTCCTGACTGCTGTGCTGTTTTTAAAGCAATGCAAAATACTACTGAGTCTCATTCAGATCACTTGAGGTAGAGTGCAGTTCTTTTCTTCATATAACACCAAAGCTTTCAGAGGTGTTTCTCTCTGTAAGTGTATGGATACTAAGTATAGTTGCATGTGTTGTCTATGGCGCCTCTCAGTCCTTCTCCCTCCTGACAGTTCCTTCCTGAGTACACGGCAAACAGGGTCAACTCTGGCCTCTCTCTCTCTTTGTCTACTTTAGTCTGCAAAGTCCTGTTATTGAGCAGAATGACTGATTGGTATAAAAGGTAATGGTTTCAATGTATAGAAACAGTCTCCATTGTGGGATGGTACTGTGCCTACTAAAGAGCTATAAGTAAAGGATAAGGAGGGAACAATACTATATGCCATTGGTCCGGCAGGTAGACTAGTGGTTAGAGAGTTGGACGTGTAACCAAAAGGATGCAAGATCGAATCACCAAGCTGACAAGGTAAAAATCTGTCTTTCTGACCCTGAACAAGGCAGTTAACCCACTGTTCCTAGGCCGTCATTGAAAATAAGAATTTGTTCTTAACTGACTTGCCTAGTTAAGTAAAAGAAAACAATTTATCAGACACTTTTATTCAAAGCGACTTACATTTATGCGTGTATACATTTTGGCTGGCCCCGGGAATCAAACCCACAACCCTGGCGGTGTAAGCGCCATCCTCTACCAACTGAGCCATACAGGACAACCATGCCCTTCTCAAATAAGGGTCTCATGTCCCACAAGACATTTGGCCTGCAATAATCTATCGCATTGTGCAATTTTGCGAAGTGTAATAACAGCCTGTTATGTATGCAAAGCATGACCTGCGTGCAGACTGTACCGTCATCTGTATATTCTTTAAATATGACAGCCGACCTGGGTGGAAGTATATTTTTTAAAACATTAAGTTTAGGCACTCATTCCAAATGGTTACGGTAAGGGTTAGCGTTTGGGATAGGGTTAAAATAAAAATAAATAAAAAACAGTGTCCCCAACTGGGATCGAACATGCAACCTTCTGATTCATCATCCCCATCCACAATGTGCTAGCAAAACCCAAGCATACTTGATGGTAATAGCGCTCACTGTTGCCCCTAGTGGCCTATTTTGAAGGCATTTCCAGACATCCTCAGGACATGGATAGACGTCCAATTTCACCTGGCTACAGTATACTATAAAATGCTATACTACACATGATCAAGGGATACTACAGTGCGTGGTGTAGTATTCTCCAGTATACTAAACAATTCTAAAGTAAGCAATACATTATCAAGGGATACAGTGGGTAGTATAGTATCCGCCAGTATAATACAAAATTGTATAGTAAGTACTATAATATTCTATAGTAAACTGTATTATTTTTTAATGTGGGTTACTTGGGAAATGTTTTAGGTTTTTATCAGCGTGCTCCTGAAAAGAATTGGGATTGTGTTTTGTCTCATTCTACTGTAAGCACTATGTAAATGCACACAGGGAAAGGGAGCAATACTTGGCTCTCTGAGTAATATTTTGTGATTTTAGTGGTGAGAGAACTAGTATGCCATCTGGTTAAAGACAGCTTTCAGCTCCTGGTGTTTCATATTCTCTGGCTCCATGCTAAACATTTAATGTAAGAGATGGGCATGAAACAACAGTTATTTATAGATAGCTGATAGTTGTTTTTCTACATTTTTCATAACATTTTCATTTCATGTACTGTTTTTGCATGGCATGTACTGTGTACAATTTTGATTATAAGCTGAAATGTCAGTATACCGTCTCCCGCAACATGTGTGAATGTCACAATATTAATGAGCAACAGACTCATTTCAATACAGCTTTCCACATCATAGCCCTGCTCCAGAGACTCTTCTTGGATGCAATTGTTGTACACTGTTTACACCACAGTGGCTGTGACCTGTTATTAAAAAAACTGCCACAGTGCTTATGACAATCTAAGGATTAAGGTTTTAACCTCTCACAGTATAGAGAGCAAGCGAGAGAAAAGATTCCAGCGCAGAGAAATGCAATTTGCCATCACTGTCTTTTCCCAAGGGAGGAAGGCGATAGGAGGCGAGGGGTGTTGTGCGTCTGACTCCCTCTGACCTGTCACCACATTATAGGCTGATCTGTGGGAGGGTTTCTCTGCTCCTTCTTTCTCTCTCTGCTCCCTTTCTCTCGCTCTCTCTCTCTTTTCCCATGTCTTAATCACAGTGGGGCACTGCTCATCTCAACCCCTAGCCCATGTAATTCCCTCAAAACATTTTTTTAAGTAGTGTCAGTTTAAAGCAGATTGAAATAGTTTGGCTGAGATCTACTCAGTTCTGCTCTGCTTGTGGTCACTCAGATATGCAGCGAGACCTACAGTAAATCAAATAATATTATGGCAATTGTAGGGCTTTTTAACTTAAAACCTAAAAATCAATACATGAAGAGAAGTACATTTGGCCTGTACTGCAACAGCATTGATGTTTCTTCCCAAACTGGTCTCAGAGCATTTTGTATGATTCTGTAAGTAAATCCGAGATGCCCGTTTTATTTTATTTTTTTATTTCACCTTTATTTAACCAGGTAGGCTAGTTGAGAACAAGTTCTCATTTACAACTGCAACCTGGCCAAGATAAAGCAAAGCAGTGTGAACAGACAACAACACAGAGTTACACATGGAGTAAACAATTAACAAGTCAGTAACACAGAGAAAAAAGGGGAGTCTATATACAATGTGTGCAAAAGGCATGAGGAGGTAGGCGAATAATTACAATATTGCAGATTAACACTGGAGTGATAAATGATCAGATGATCATGTACAGGTAGAGATATTGGTGTGCAAAAGAGCAGAAAAGTAAATAAAAACTGTGGGGATGAGGTAGGTGAAAATGGGTGTGCTATTTACCAATAGATTATGTACAGCTGCAGCGATCGGTTAGCTGCTCAGCTAGCTGATGTTTGAAGTTGGTGAGGGAGATAAAAGTCTCCAACTTCAGCGATTTTTGCAATTCGTTCCAGTCACAGGCAGCAGAGTACTGGAACGAAAGGCGGCCGAATGAGGTGTTGGCTTTAGGGATGATCAATGAGATACACCTGCTGGAGCGCGTGCTACGGATGGGTGTTGCCATCGTGACCAGTGAACTGAGATAAGGCGGAGCTTTGCCTAGCATGGCCTTGTAGATGACCTGGAGCCAGTGGGTCTGGCGACGAATATGTAGCGAGGGCCAGCCGACTAGAGCATACAAGTCGCAGTGGTGGGTAGTATAAGGTGCTTTAGTGACAAAATGGATGGCACTGTGATAAACTGCATCCAGTTTGCTGAGAAGAGTGTTGGAAGCAATTTTGTAGATGACGTCGCCGAAGTCGAGGATCGGTAGGATAGTCAGTTTTACGAGGGTAAGCTTGGCAGCGTGAGTGAAGGAGGCTTTGTTGCAGAATAGAAAGCCGATTCTTGATTTGATTTTCGATTGGAGATGTTTGATATGGGTCTGGAAGGAGAGTTTGCAGTCTAGCCAGACACCTAGGTACTTATAGATGTCCACATATTCAAGGTCAGAACCATCCAGGGTGGTGATGCTAGTCGGGCATGCGGGTGCAGGCAGCGATCGGTTGAAAAGCATGCATTTGGTTTTACTAGCGTTTAAGAGCAGTTGGAGGCCACGGAAGGAGTGTTGTATGGCATTGAAGCTCGATTGGAGGTTAGATAGCACAGTGTCCAGTGACGGGCCGAAAGTGTATACAATGGTGTCGTCTGCGTAGAGGTGGATCAGGGAATCGCCCGCAGCAAGAGCAACATCATTGATATATACAGAGAAAAGAGTCGGCCCGAGAATTTAACCCTGTGGCACCCCCATAGAGACTGCCAGAGGACCGGACAACATGCCCTCCGATTTGACAGACTGAACTCTGTCTGCAAAGTAATTGGTGAACCAGGCAAGGCAGTCATCCGAAAAACCGAGGCTACTGAGTCTGCCGATAAGAATATGGTGATTGACAGAGTCGAAAGCCTTGGCAAGGTCGATGAAGACGGCTGCACAGTACTGTCTTTTATCGATGGCGGTTATGATGTCGTTTAGTACCTTGAGTGTGGCTGAGGTGCACCCGTGACCGGCTCGGAACCCAGATTGCATTGCGGAGAAGGTACCGTGGGATTCGAGATGGTCAGTGACCTGTTTGTTGACTTGGCTTTCGAAGACCTTAGATAGGCAGGGCAGGATGGATATAGGTCTGTAACAGTTTGGGTCCAGGGTGTCTCCCCCTTTGAAGAGGGGGATGACTGCGGCAGCTTTCCAATCCTTGGGGATCTCAGACGATATGAAAGAGAGGTTGGTAATAGACAGGCTGGTAATAGGGGTTGCGACAATGGCGGCGGATAGTTTCAGAAATAGAGGGTCCAGATTGTCAAGCCCAGCTGATTTATACGGGTCCAGGTTTTGCAGCTCTTTCAGAACATCTGCTATCTGGATTTGGGTAAAGGAGAACCTGGAGAGGCTTGGGCGAGGAGCTGCGGGGGGGCCGGAGCTGTTGGCCGAGGTAGGAGTAGCCAGGCGGAAGGCATGGCCAGCCGTTGAGAAATGCTTGTTGAAGTTTTCGATAATCATGGATTTGTCGGTGGTGACCGTGTTCCCTAGCCTCAGTGCAGTGGGCAGCTGGGAGGAGGTGCTCTTGTTCTCCATGGACTTCACAGTGTCCCAGATCTTTTTGGAGTTGGAGCTACAGGATGCAAACTTCTGCCTGAAGAAGCTGGCCTTAGTTTTCCTGACTGACTGCATGTATTGGTTCCTGACTTCCCTGAACAGTTGCATATCGCGGGGACTGTTCGATGCTATTGCAGTCCGCCACAGGATGTTTTTGTGCTGGTCGAGGGCAGTCAGGTCTGGAGTGAACCAAGGGCTGTATCTGTTCTTAGTTCTGCATTTTTTGAACGGAGCATGCTTATCTAAAATGGTGAGGAAGTTACTCTTAAAGAATGACCAGGCATCCTCAACTGACGGGATGAGGTCAATGTCCTTCCAGGATACCCGGGCCAGGTCGATTAGAAAGGCCTGCTCACAGAAGTGTTTTAGGGAGCGTTTGACAGTGATGAGGGTGGTCGTTTGACTGCGGCACCATAGCGGATACAGGCAATGAGGCAGTGGTCGCTGAGATCCTGGTTGAAGACAGCGGAGGTGTATTTGGAGGGCCAGTTGGTCAGGATGACGTCTATGAGGGTGCCCTTGCTTACAGAGTTAGGGTTGTACCTGGTGGGTTCCTTGATGATTTGTGTGAGATTGAGGGCATCTAGCTTAGATTGTAGGACTGCCGGGGTGTTAAGCATATCCCAGTTTAGGTCACCTAACAGAACAAACTCTGAAGCTAGATGGGGGGCAATCAATTCACAAATGGTGTACAGGGCACAGCTGGGAGCTGAGGGGGGTCGGTAGCAGGCGGCAACAGTGAGAGACTTATTTCTGGAGAGAGTAATTTTCAGAATTAGTAGTTCGAACTGTTTGGGTATGGACCTGGAAAGTATGACATTACTTTGCAGGCTATCTCTGCAGTAGACTGCAACTCCTCCCCCTTTAGCAGTTCTATCTTGACGGAAGATGTTATAGTTGGGTATGGAAATCTCTGAATTTTTGGTGGCCTTCCTGAGCCAGGATTCAGACACGGCAAGGACATCAGGGTTAGCAGAGTGTGCTAAAGCAGTGAGTAAAACAAACTTAGGGAGGAGGCTTCTGATGTTGACATGCATGAAACCAAGGCTTTTTCGATCACAGGAGTCAACAAATGAGAGTGCCTGGGGACATGCAGGGCCTGGGTTTACCTTCACATCACCCGCGGAACAGAGAAGGAGTAGTATGAGGGTGCGGCTAAGGGCTATCAAAACTAGTCGCCTAGAGCGTTGGGGACAGAGAATAAGAGGAGCAGGTTTCTGGGCATGGTAGAATATATTCAGGGCATAATGCGCAGACAGGGGTATGGTGGGGTGCGGGTATGGCGGAGGTAAGCCCAGGCACTGGGTGATGATGAGAGAGGTTTTATCTCTGGACATGCTGGTTGTAATGGGTGAGGTCACCGCATATGTGGGAGGTGGGACAAAGGAGGTATGAGGAGTGGGACTAGGGGCTCCATAGTGAACTAAAACAATGATAACTAACCTGAGCAACAGTATACAAGGCATATTGACATTTGAGAGAGACATACAGCGAGGCATACAGTAATCACAGGTGTTGAATTGGGAAAGCTAGCTAAAACAGTGGGTGAGACAACAGCGAATCAGCTAGCATAACAACAGCAGGTAAAATGGCATTGACGAGGCAACGGGGCCGACAGATAAAACAAACAAGCAGAATGGAGTACCGTGATTAATGGACAGTCCAGCGTGCATCAGCAATGTAGCCAAGTGATCAGAGTCCAGGGGGCAGCGGTGGATGGGGCAGGGGGGCTGGACTGGCGAGTGTTATCCAGTTTTAAAAAATAACAATGACTAAGTAGCTTGTAGCTAGCTAGCTGGTTAGCGTCTGGAGGTTCTTGAGTGTGTTCTAAAAATAAAGATAATAGCGATTCCGTATCACATTGGGTGAGGCAGGTTTCCGGAAGGTATAAACATTTTTTTTTTTTTAATCGGGAAGAGATAGAAAGTACATATGAGCCACTGCGTTTTTGGGACGCGGCGATGCAGACGGTTAGCAGGCCTGTGCTAACAAGCTAACAGATTAGCAGGCCGGGGTAAACAAGGTAGTAGTTAGCGGACCTGGGCTAAACAAGCTAACAAGCTAGCAGTTAGCATGCCGAATTCGCAAGCAAGGAGATAGCGAGCGCTAGAGAGTTAGCCTTTGGAGGACGTTGCGATGGGGTGAGTCTGTTTATTCCTCTTCATGCAGTGATATCGATAGACCGGTCGTAGGTCCAGGTATTGTAGCCCAGGAGTATGCTAGGAGCTCTGGCCGGGCTAGCTTCAAGCTACGTGGGTGGAAACGCTAGCCAGGATTAATCAACCAGGGTTGCTGTTTAGCTCGATAGCTAGTTGTGAAGATCCAGCTGAAGAATGTTCCGTTTGTGGTGGGAATCCGGGGGTAAAAAAATTAAATAGGTCCGTTATGCTCTGGTTAGCGTCGCGTTGTTCGAACTGGCGAGAGCTTTCCGAGCTAAAGGTTAGCTGATGACCGGTTAGCTGAAGACCACTAGCATAGACATTTAACATTTACATTTAAGTCATTTAGCAGACGCTCTTATCCAGAGCGACTTACAAATTGGTGCATACACCTTATGACATCCAGTGGAACAGCCACTTGCATCTAAATCTTTTTTTTTTTTTTGGGGGAGAAGGGGGGTGAGAAGGATTACTTACCCTTACTTACCCTATCCTAGGTATTCCTTGAAGAGGTGGGGTTTCAGGTGTCTCCGGAAGGTGGTGATTGACTCCGCTGTCCTGGCGTCGTGAGGGAGTTTGTTCCACCATTGGGGGCCAGAGCAGCGAACAGTTTTGACTGGGCTGAGCGGGAACTGTACTTCCTCAGTGGTACGGAGGCGAGCAGGCCAGAGGTGGATGAACGCAGTGCCCTTGTTTGGGTGTAGGGCCTGATCAGAGCCTGGAGGTACTGAGGTGCCGTTCCCCTCACAGCTCCGTAGGCAAGCACCATGGTCTTGTAGCGGATGCGAGCTTCAACTGGAAGCCAGTGGAGAGAGCGGAGGAGCGGGGTGACGTGAGAGAACTTGGGAAGGTTGAACACCAGACGGGCTGCGGCGTTCTGGATGAGTTGTAGGGGTTTAATGGCACAGGCAGGGAGCCCAGCCAACAGCGAGTTGCAGTAATCAAGACGGGAGATGACAAGTGCCTGGATTAGGACCTGCGCCGCTTCCTGTGTGAGGCAGGGTCGTACTCTGCGGATGTTGTAGAGCATGAACCTACAGGAACGGGACACCGCCTTGATGTTAGTTGAGAACGTCAGGGTGTTGTCCAGGATCACGCCAAGGTTCTTAGCGCTCTGGGAGGAGGACACAATGGAGTTGTCAACCGTGATGGCGAGATCATGGAACGGGCAGTCCTTCCCCAGGAGGAAGAGGAGCTCCGTCTTGCTGAGGTTCAGCTTGAGGTGGTGATCCGTCATCCACACTGATATGTCTGCCAGACATGCAGAGATGCGATTCGCCACCTGGTCATCAGAAGGGGGAAAGGAGAAGATTAATTGTGTGTCGTCTGCATAGCAATGATAGGAGAGACCATGTGAGGTTATGACAGAGCCAAGTGACTTGGTGTATAGCGAGAATAAGAGAGGGCCTAGAACAGAGCCCTGGGGGACACCAGTGGTGAGAGCGCGTGGTGAGGAGACAGATTCTCGCCACGCCACCTGGTAGGAGCGACCTGTCAGGTAGGACGCAATCCAAGCGTGGGCCGCGCCGGAGATGCCCAACTCGGAGAGGGTGGAGAGGAGGATCTGATGGTTCACAGTATCGAAGGCAGCCGATAGGTCTAGAAGGATGAGAGCAGAGGAGAGAGAGTTAGCTTTAGCAGTGCAGAGCGCCTCCGTGATACAGAGAAGAGCAGTCTCAGTTGAATGACTAGTCTTGAAACCTGACTGATTTGGATCAAGAAGGTCATTCTGAGAGAGATAGCGGTAGAGCTGGCCAAGGACGGCACGCTCAAGAGTTTTGGAGAGAAAAGAGAGAAGGGATACTGGTCTGTAGTTGTTGACATCGGAGGGATCGAGTGTAGGTTTTTTCAGAAGGGGTGCAACTCTCGCTCTCTTGAAGACGGGAGGGACGTAGCCAGCGGTCAGGGATGAGTTGATGAGCGAGGTGAGGTAAGGGAGAAGGTCTCCGGAAATGGTCTGGAGAAGAGAGGAGGGGATAGGGTCAAGCGGGCAGGTTGTTGGGCGGCCGGCCGTCACAAGACGCGAGATTTCATCTGGAGAGAGAGGGGAGAAAGAGGTCAGAGCATAGGGTAGGGCAGTGTGAGCAGAACCAGCGGTGTCGTTTGACTTAGCAAACGAGGATCGGATGTCGTCGACCTTCTTTTCAAAATGGTTGACGAAGTCATCTGCAGAGGGGGGGGGGGAGGATTCAGGAGGGAGGAGAAGGTGGCAAAGAGCTTCCTAGGGTTAGAGGCAGATGCTTGGAATTTAGAATGGTAGAAAGTGGCTTTAGCAGCAGAGACAGAGGAGGAAAATGTGGAGAGGAGGGAGTGAAAGGATGCCAGGTCCGCAGGGAGGCGAGTTTTCCGCTCGGCTGCCCGGAGCCCTGTTCTGTGAGCTCGCAAGGAGTCGTCAAGCCACGGAGCGGGAGGGGAGGACCGAGCCGGCCTGGAGGATAGGGGACATAGGGAGTCAAAGGATGCAGTAAGGGAGGAGAGGAGGGTTGAGGAGGCAGAATCAGGAGATAGGTTGGAGAAAGTTTGAGCAGAGGGAGGAGATGATAGGATGGAAGAGGAGAGAGTAGCGGGGGAGAGAGAGCGAAGGTTGGGACGGCGCGATACCATCCGAGTAGGGGCAGTGTGGGAAGTGTTGGATGAGAGCGAGAGGGAAAAGGATACAAGGTAGTGGTCGGAGACTTGGAGGGGAGTTGCAATGAGGTTAGTGGAAGAACAGCATCTAGTAAAGATGAGGTCAAGCGTATTGCCTGCCTTGTGAGTAGGGGGGAAGGTGAGAGGGTGAGGTCAAAAGAGGAGAGGAGTGGAAAGAAGGAGGCAGAGAGGAATGAGTCAAAGGTAGACGTGGGGAGGTTAAAGTCGCCCAGAACTGTGAGAGGTGAGCCGTCCTCAGGAAAGGAGCTTATCAAGGCATCAAGCTCATTGATGAACTCTCCGAGGGAACCTGGAGGGCGATAAATGATAAGGATGTTAAGCTTGAAAGGGCTGGTAACTGTGACAGCATGGAATTCAAAGGAGGCGATAGACAGATGGGTAAGGGGAGAAAGAGAGAAAGACCACTTGGGAGAGATGAGGATCCCGGTGCCACCACCCCGCTGACCAGAAGCTCTCGGGGTGTGCGAGAACACGTGGGCGGACGAGGAGAGAGCAGTAGGAGTAGCAGTGTTGTCTGTGGTGATCCATGTTTCCGTCAGTGCCAAGAAGTCAAGGGACTGGAGGGAGGCATAGGCTGAGATGAACTCTGCCTTGTTGGCCGCAGATCGGCAGTTCCAGAGGCTACCGGAGACCTGGAACTCCACGTGGGTCGTACGCGCTGGGACCACCAGGTTAGGGTGGTCGCGGCCACGCGGTGTGGAGCGTTTGTATGGTCTGTGCAGAGAGGAGAGAACAGGGATAGACAGACACATAGTTGACAGGCTACAGAAAAGGCTACGCTAATGCAAGGAGATTGGAATGACAAGTGGACTACACGTCTCGAATGTTCAGAAAGTTAAGCTTACGTAGCAAGAGTCTTATTGACTAAAATGATTAAAATGATACAGTACTGCTAAAGTAGGCTAGCTGGCAGTGGCTGCGTTGTTGACACTACACTAATCAAGTCGTTCCGTTGAGTGTAATAGTTTCTACAGTGCTACTATACGGGGGGCTAGCTGGCTAGCTAGCAGTGTTGTTTACGTTACGTTGCGTTAAAAGAACGACAATAGCTGGCTAGCTAACCTAGGAAATCGCTCTAGACTACACAATTATCTTTGAAACAAAGACGGCTATGTAGCTAGCTACGATCAAACAAATCAAACCGTTGTACTGTAATGAGATGAAATGAAAATGTGATACTAACTGTGGAGCGAAGCGGAATGCGACCGGGTTGTTGTTGGCTAGCTGTTAGCTGTTGGCTAGCTAGCAGAGTCTCCTACGTTAAGGACGACAAATAGCTGGCTAGCGAACCTCAGTGAATTAAGATAATCACTCCAAGGCTACACACACTAAACTACACAATTATCTTGGAAACAAAGACAGCTATGTAGCTAGCTAACACTAGACTAATCAAGTCGTACAGTTGAGTGAATAGCACTACAGTGATGCTAATCTGTGTGCGTTAGCTAGCGCTTGCTAGCTCCTGGGCGAATAGCAGTGAAGGCTACGTTAGGGCGACGAAATACGATAATTATGCAATTATCTCTGATACAAGGACGGCTATGTAGCTAGCTAAGAAGAATTGCTAAGATTAGACAAATCAACCGTTGTACTATAATGAAATGTAATGAAAAAGTTATACAACCTGCAGAGCGAAGTGCGAATGCGACCGCTCGCTCCAACCCGGAACCGACTTGCCTAATTAAGAATGAATGAGTCGAGTTGTGTTGAAGGGTCCCTTGGTCACACTGAGACACTTCCCTTATGGAAAAAGATTGCAGTCAAAGTGCAGTATAGCTGCAGTACACTGTAGTAGAACTCCAGTCAGAGTGCAGTATAACTGCAGTACACTGTAGTATAACTCCAGTCAGAGTGCAGTATAACTGCAGTACACTGCAGTATAACTCCAGTCATAGCTGGCTAGCTTCAGTTGAAGGGTTCCGGTTTCGAAGTAAATATAAATACTTTAGGAAAAGTAGCTACATTGGCGGGTTGCAGAAGAGTATTTGGAAGCTTAGGTTTAGCAAAATGTTTTTAAAGATATGCGAAGAAAAAAATATCTAAAATATCTAAAACGAAAAAGAGACGATATTTACAGAGAGACGATACGACAGGACGATTTACTGCTACGCCATCTTGGATTAAAAAAAAGTTAAGGATAGGGTTAAGTTCAGGAGGTTAATAAAGGGTTAGGGGAAGGGTTAGCTAAATGGGTTAGGTTTAGTTGAAGGGTTAGTTAACATGTTTAGTCAGAGCAAAGTAGCTAAAAAGTAGTAAGTAGTTGAAAAGTCTGCTAAATGACTTAAATGTAAATGTAAATGTAGCTAAAATGCTAAAGTTGTCCATGATGAGATTCAGACGTTTAACCTTTGGGTTGCTAGGTGTTCGCGTTATTAGGCCCAGCTGCCTGCCCTACTACCCTCCTTTCTTTTTTGCCTTAAGTAATCGTTTGTCTTATCTAACCATACCAAATGTAACATATCATGGATGTCGTACAGAATTATACGAAATTCTCTGAGACCAGGTTGTTCTTCCTTCTTAAATCAAGTTGAACTTGAGTCTTTGAATCCACTGGTATTGCACCCTGTGTTCACATTCTTGAAAATGAATACAGAGTTTTTTTAGGTTTGATCTTCAGAACGATTAACTTCAGTACATGGGCCCTGAGATAATCAGAACACCATTAGACAATGATGTTCAGAGGTATCTTATCTAATTATGTTGGAGGGCATTCTAAGCCAAAAAAAAGCCAGGGAGGGACACACTTACACACCGTGCCAAGTTTCCTTGATCAGGTTTGTAAGCAAGGAGTGGCCATTTTGAAAAGCTGGCTCTCTTAATGTATGTATAAGAGACGATGAACACAGAGCATGTTGAGCTCTTAAAGTATTCATTGTGCCCTGCAGACAGCAATGGTTAATGATGGGCTTCATGGGCTTCAGACCAGCATTAGTTAATTAATTCTGTTGATTGTGTAGCTGGAGCTCAGTTACTTATGACTCATTTCGAGAACACTTTGTTAGATTTGGAGCAGACTCAACACTCCTTAAGTTGTTGACTGTGATTATATGACCTTTAAAATCGATATAAATTAGCTATACTTAGCTACTTTATGTAAAGTGGAACAGTGTTTCCGTGGAATAAGACAATAAGGAAAAGAATATGGCGAAGATAGACGTTAGAAATCTTGTGTGGTGAAAATGAAGATTAGGACTGCTTGTGAATGTTAATTAGTTAAAAGGGGCATATGGCACAATATTTTCTTCCCATAATTGTGCATATACAATACACTCCCCCTTAAATTTGGACAGAATGGAAAACTGGGGAAGAAGTTGACAGATTCTGGTACCCGATCCACACGTTGTTTATAAAACAGCGTAGTGGAGAGATGCCCAGTGATTTGGCAAGAGAGAAGAAGCAACAACATTCAGCAATGCTTGGATTACCTCTAATCGGAAACAGACTTTGTTTTGTGCCACTGTGCTTTCTTTAGGCTCCTAATAACAGAACAGAGTCCCCCTGTTGGACAGTAGCTATATAGTCAGAGGAAGCTCTCATAGGGCAGTGCTCTGGTGGGCCTCCAAATGTCCATGTATTTTTCCTGGAGCATCAGTTTTTCCTTCTGTGCACCAGTCCCTTTATGGGTGTAAAATACCATGATTTAAACTGTAAGCTGCCTCAATTTTTCCAATCATTCTGCATGTGGGAGTTCTTCCCCATCTGGAATGTGTGGTGAGAGATGACGCTGTTGAGTTGTGTATGAGTTGACTCTGTGCTAACTCAGTGTGTAATACGACATGAGGTTTATGTGGCTGATGTACAGAAAGATGACACTCCAGGGGGTCACACAAAGTTATGATTTATCGATGGCCTCCAACAGGGTTATGGTTTATACTCCAACAGTGATGTTTTACAGAAATACAGTACTGCTGTGTGTAGATCCTGTCTCTCACTGTCTGTTTGTTTCTGTACTGTGTATTGTGTACACACCACCTGGGGATGCTTACAACTGTATCCACATTCATTTTTGTTATATAGCCAGCCCACCTGGTGAGAGTCACTGAAAGGAACCCTCTACCTCCTTTTGTAGATTGTGTGTTGCTCTTGTGTAGTACACTGGGGGTCCCCAGCCCTAGTTCTAGAGATCTACAGTGTCTGCAAGCCTTGGTTCGAGCCAGTACTAACACCCCATATTCAATTAATCAAGCTCTTAGTCTGTGTATGTACAGTTCTGCTCTAAACTCAAAGTTTACTTTGGAAAATGTAAGATTGATGCCAATCTGGAGATGTGCAATAAGTGGTAAACAAAACTTAATTGAATGTAATTGAGTATTTGGTCCTGTTTGAAATGCAACAGTAAAATCAAATTTTTTGCTGACTGGCTTTAGAGTTTTCACAGGGGCTGTCTCGTGTCATTTGTTTCAGTTTGCGGTGAATGTGTGTGGTTGTCAAATGTGATTGGCTTTGGTGTCGGAGCCAGCCACTCCTAGCATTGTAGACAATAAATTCTATTTTGTACAGAGTTATAAGGCTATAATTATGGTGCTTGAAGTGAACAATGTCTTCTCCCACTTTACAGGCAGACAATTAGAATCATCATTAATGGACACTATCAGCACATCAATGGTGCAGAGAGAGAGAGTAATGGAGATATAGAAAGCTTATGAGACAATGAGTTTGGAATCAAACTAACTAAATTGTATTTTATTGTGCTCAAACTCAATGGCTGACTATGGCTTCAACAGTAGGGCCAGAATGTACGCTTTTGGGAGTGTGATAGTTTCAGAATACATCTTCTTTACTTTCAGGAAGTCACTTATCCTCTTCTTCTTCTCTTGCAGATGACCCAAGAACAGTGCACTCATAGGAACAATGTCCAGAGCTCAGAGAAACCACACGTGTACAAAGTGGGGATTTATGGCTGGCGGAAACGTTGCCTTTACTTCTTTGTGCTCCTGTTAATGATCCTGATCCTGGTCAACCTTGCTTTAACCATCTGGATACTAAAGGTCATGAACTTCACCATTGTAAGTCCTCCTCCTTACCTGCTTTTTACTTGGGATTTGCTTTTATGACTGTGCTCTAGAGGAATTGATTATTGTATTTGCTTAGAAGTGTACTGGAATAATAGGGTTTTTCTCCATGGGGGGCTATAATGACAGGCCAGTAATTACAAGCTGTGGCGTTTTAGCCCGCCGCCTTAATTTTCCCTCACAGTGGTCGATCTGCTACGGTGTAGCTAACTCCATGCTAGCGGCCTCTCTCCTCCCCTCCTCTCGCCTTCTCTTTCTCCCTTCCTTCCATCCCTGCATGTTGTTAGTTTCCGAGTACCCCACTGTTCTTTTCTTCTCTACCTGAGAGAGTTCAGTTGAGGGCATGTTTAGTATTCAAGTGCAGCCGCCTCAAGGTGCCCGTCTGGAACCAATGACACTGTCACTTCCTGCACAGTAGAGAGGTGACATCAGCACAGGATAGGGGTGATATCAGCAAAGGAGAGTGGTGACACCAGGGCCATACACTACATTAGATTACACATGTGTACCATTCATCTCAATGCCATGTCATACAGTACTTAGCACTAGACTGTAGAGTTTGACATACATTTGCACTGTGTTTCTCTGAATATCTGGAGTGTTAGTCTGGAGCTCAAACCCTTTGAGCCATGTCGTTTGAGGCTGCTTTTTGCTAGATAATCCTCAGCGATGAGTCAGACACTCAAAGCAAGGCAGTTAACACACTGTTCCTAGGCCATCATTGAAAATAAGAATTTGTTCTTAACTGACTTGCCTAGTTAAATAAAGGTAAAATAAATAAAAAATACTCAAAGAAATTTGGATGTCTGGTGTGTCCGACTGCATAGTATGTTCTAGACGCTGAGTGGCTATATTAAGGGTCCTAACCTTTATCCAAATAGATCCAAGTGGGATGTGATATCATGGTGAAAGTGATCCAGCTAAATGCCTGCATAAACCTTAGATTTGACCATCATCCTTGTAGGGAAGAAACTATAGCCCCTTTAAAAGCTTCAAACATGGACGATCAAATATCTATCTTCATTTTTGCCGAAGCTACATAAGTTCTACAGCCTATGAAACAGTCCACTGTCCCCCGGATAACCCCTAGAAAGGTGTTGCTTTCTCATGTTCCTTAGACGGCCTCAAGGACATAGATTGTATGGAGAGTGATTGAGGACAGGCCTGGAGATCCATGGATGCAGAAGAGCAGGTGTCTGCTTGTCAGATTTATGTTGCATTTAATTGCTCCGAAGCCCCACAGTACTGGATGACATGTCAAGGATGGGTTTCGATGAAATATTCAAAGTCTTGAGTTACAGTGAGACTGTGAAAATGAATGTGGAGAGGAGGTGGGTGTTGAAGGGACACACACACACACACACACACACACACACACACACATCTATTGGCAGTAGTCCTATCTGGGTTGCCCCGGTTAAATTCATCACATTGTACTGTTCTGGAGTGGATTCATAAGGCAAACTCCACTAACATCATGTGTCAGCAGTAATGGTAATTAGCAACACTGTCATTATTCCGGCTCTGCATGTAAAACCCACTCTCATACTGTTAAACCTTCCTCATTAAGAGCAGGAAGAGAGATAAATGGGGCATACCGATTCAGACTGTGTGCCCGAAGTCTAACCTTAAAGCATTGGTGCGTGTCAGAGACAGACGAGCCACGCAGGGTTACAGGAACCTTGTCTTCTCACCAACCACCTCTGCTTGCTGCTGCTGCATTTTTAACTGTGGGCAGAAAGGTTACCCAGCATTTTGACCTGAGAGTCAGAGGTAGTCGTCATATTCAAACACAAGCCTGGCTGCTCTGGGCTCCATGCCAGGTCACCCTGCTCTGCTTGCCCTGACTAGGATAGTCTGCTCTCTAATAAGGTGAGAGGGGAGCATAGGCGCCTCCCTGGAGCAGCTGCTCCAACCACACCTCCCAGCCATAGCCCTCTTTCTGGGGAGTGGATCACCACTCTGGGGAACCTAATCTAGGGCCCATGCAGGATGGAGCAGCAACAGGCACAGTTAACGCTCCACAGGGCCAAAAGACAAGCCTTTCTTGTCTGGCCAGATACATGATGTATCATTCTCATCCCCTGTCCATTTAGCCATTCCCATGTTTTTGTGCCACCACCTCAACACCCGTTTGATTAGCACAGCACTCTCTGATGAAAGATAGAGGAAATGGACAGAAAGCCTGGCAAATTCACGATTCACCAGTACCACCATTGACCTGAGAGTCAGAGATAGTTCTCATTGTTCAGAAGTGAACTTTTCCTTTAATCCCCAGTACTTGACACCAGCCATTTCCGAGTCATCGCCCATCTCTGTTTTTATTGGTGCTGCTGGTGCTCTCAGGCCTGGACTGAGCTAAGCGGGTCTGTCATATAAAGGGGCTGTGGAGCTTGTTTTTCTGTTTGTTTATGGTAGGTGGTGATGGGCCAAGGAGGCAGTGCTAGATTTCTGCCAGACTGAAATGTTTAACATTTTCTATTAACCTCCGAGAGGCTGTTTAATATGTCAGTGTGGCAAATATTTTTTTTATCCCTCGTCTCGCTCCACTCTCCACAGTCGTTCTCTCTGCTCTGTACTATCTACTATCTCTATCTCTCATATTCTCTCTGATACATTTTCTCTCATCATGGTACACCACTGCAGTTTGTCTCTACGCAGCAAGTCAGAATTATATATTATATTATTATATAACTCATCTTGTGTTGCTTTCACTGGCATCAGCAGAAATGTCTATGCATTACACTGTATAGTTTTGTTTGTAATATATGTGACTCACCACCTGGATTCGGTCTTACGTAGCAAAATTCGATTTTCAGTATTTTTACATTGGATAAAAGTAGAGACTTGGAGCAAGAAAATGATATATCATACGCAACATTTTTGAGGAACAATGGGAAATTAATTCTAATTTGGTACCTATTAGAGCTCTTCTTTGTCTACACCCATTCATCATTGTTCACACCCTCATAAGCCAGTCCCACCCATCTCTATAAGGATTCACATGAGGTCATGTGCTAAAGATTAAAAGTGGTAGTAGCCTACAATAAGGAAAACTTCCAGGTAAACAGAAAATGTCCAGATAAAAAGATTTAATAAATATTAGATGACGCTTACCCAGATACACTTGTCTAAATTGATGGGTCATGTGAAAGAAATGCTATAACCCCCAGCCACATCCACTGTTGGAAAAAGTACTAAATTGTCAAACTTGAGTAAAAGTATAAATAATTTCAAATTAAACCAGACGGCACTATTGTATTAAAAAAATGTTATAATTAACAAATAGCCAGGGGCACAATATACTTTGTACTTTGTACACAATGTACTTTCTCCAAAAAGTACAATCTTTGTCCCCATATGCAGTTGCAAACCGTAGTCTGGCTTTTTCATGGCAGTTTTGGAGCAGTGGCTTCTTCCTTGCTGAGCGGACTTTCAGGTTATGTCGATATAGACCTCGTTTTACTGTGGATATATTTAGTCAGCCACCAATTGTGGAAGTTCTCCCACTTAAAAAGATGAGAGCGGTATCATAGGTACACTTCAACTATGACAGACAAAATGAGAAAAAAAATCCAGAAAATCACATTGTAGGATTTTTAATGAATTTATTTGCAAATTATGGTGGAAAATAAGTATTTGGTACAAACAAGCAAGATTTCTGTCTCTCACAGACCTGTAACTTCTTCTTTAAGGGGCTCCTCTGTCCTCCACTCGTTACCTGTATTAATGGCACCTGTTTGAACTTGTTATCAGTATAAAAGACACCTGTCTACAACCTCAAACAGTCACACTCCAAACTCCACCATGGCCAAGACCAAAGAGCTGTCAAAGGACACCAGAAACAAAATTGTACACCTGCACCAGGCTGGGAAGACTGAATCTGCAATAGGTTAGCAGCTTGGTTTGAAGAAATCAACTGTGGGAGCAATTATTAGGAAATGGAAGACATACAAGACCACTGATAATCTCCCTCTATCTGGGGTTCCACGCAAGATCTCACCCCGTGGGGTCAAAATGATCACAAGAATGGTGAGCAAAAATCCCAGAACCACACCTAGTGAATGACCTGCAGAGAGCTGGGACCAAAGTAACAAAGCCTACTATCAGTAACACACTACGCCGCCAGGGACTCAAATCCTGCAGTGCCAGACGTGTCCCCCTGCTTAAGCCAGTACATGTCCAAGCCCGTCTGAAGTTTGCTAGAGAGCATTTGGATGATCCAGAAGAAGATTGGGAGAATGTCATATGGTCAGATGAAACCAAAAAAATTACTTTTTGGTAAAAACTCAACTCGTCGTGTTTGGAGGACAAAGAATGCTGAGTTGCATCCAAAGAACACCATACCTACTGTGAAGCATGGAGGTGGAAGCATCATACTTTGGGGCTATTTTTCTGCAAAGGGACCAGGATGACTGATCCATGTATAGGAAAGAATGAATCGGGCCATGTATCGTGAGATTTTAAGTGAAAACCTCCTTCCATCAGCAAGGGCATTGAAGATGAAATGTGGCCGGGTCTTTCAGCATGACAATGATCCCAAACCCACCGCCCGGGCAATGAAGGAGTGGCTTCGTAAGAAGCATTTCAAGGTCCTGGTGTGGCCTAGCCAGTATCCAGATCTCAACCCCAGAGAAAATATTTGGAGGGAGTTGAAAGTCTGTGTTGCCCAGCAACAGCCCCAAAACATCACTGCTCTAGAGGAGATCTGCATGGAGGAATGGGACAAAATACCAGAAACAGTGTGTGAAAACCTTGTGAAGACTTACAGAAAATGTTTGACCTCTGTCATTGCCAACAAAGGGTATATAACAAAGTATTGAGAAACTTTTGTTATTGACCAAATACTTATTTCCCACCATAATTTGCAAATAAATTCATAAAAAATCCTGTCATTTTCTGGATTTTTTTTCTCATTTTGTCTGTCATAGTTGAAGTGTACCTATGATGAAAATTACAGGCCTCTCATCTTTGTGAGAGAACTTGCACAAGTGGTGGCTGACTAAATACTTTTTTGCCCCACTGTAGATACTTTTGTACCCATTTGCTCAAGAATCTTCACAAGGTACTTTGCTGTTGTTCTGGGATTGATTTGCACTTTTCTCACCAAAGTACGTTCATCTCTAGGAGACAGAACGCATCTCCTTCCTGAGCGCTATGACGGCTGCGTGGTCCCATGGTGTTTGTACAGATTAACGTGGTGCCTTCAGGCGTTTTGAAATTGCTCCCTTGGTTGAACCAGACTTGTGGAGGTGTACAATTATTTTCTGAGGTCTTGGTTGATTTATTTTGATTCACCCATGATGTCTAGCAGAGCCACTGAATTTGAAGGTAGGCCTTGAAATACAGCCACAGGTACACCTCCAATTGACTCAAATGATGTCAATTGGCCTATCAGAAGCCATGATATCATTTTCTGGGATTTTCCAAGCTGTTTAAAGGCACAGTCAACTTAGTGTATGTAAACTTCTGACCTGGAATTGTGAGACAATGAATTATAAGTGAAATATTCTGTCTGTAAACAATTGTTGGAAAAATGACTTGTGTCATGCACAAAGTAGATGTCCTAACTGACTCCAGAACTATAGTTTGTTAACACTAAATTTGTTTAGTGGTTGAGAAACGAGTTCTAATGACTCCAACGTAAGTGTATGTAAACTTCTGACTTCAACTGTAGTTATCAAAAGTAAACCATTTCAACTTCATTATATTAAGAAAACCAGACGGCACAATTGTATTATCTTTTATTGATGGATAGCCAACACAGACATCATTTTCAAACAAAGCATTTGTGTTAAGTGAGTCTGCCAGATCAGAGGCAATATGGATGTCCAGGAATGTTCTCTTGAGAAGTGTTTGAAATTGACAATTTTCCTGTCAAAATGTAAGTACTTTTGTTGTCAAGGATAACGTATGGAGTAAAAAGTACATTTATTTTCTTTACAAATGTAGTGAAGTGAAAGTTGACAAATATACATAGTAATGTACAGATACCACAAAACACTACTTAAGTACTTTAATGTATTTTTACTTAAGTACTTTACACCACTGCCCAAATGCCTTCACACCAGGACATTAACATACTTTATATACTGTTACACTTATCACATAGTATTCCATACATAAGTGAAGGTCATGCAACCCGAGTTGAAACCTGAGTGAGATGCACATGTACAGTACATAAACAAATGCATTCGCAATATATTTAAGTGGTGGAGACTTGATATGGTCACATGATAATTTTATGGTCACAAAATCATGTTACGACCAAACATATGAATATTCTGCTAAGTTGCGAAGTGGATGGTCTCTACAGAAGGTGTAAACAGTACAGCCAAATGGTTACTAGCATAGTAGCAATATCAGAAATAGATAGGGTCAATATAAATAAAATATACAGTACGTATAAGAAGAATAACGATAGTGATCGACGAGGTAGTTATATGCATACAATCAGGGGTAAAGTGGCTGAGCAGCAGGATAAAAAAAATAGCAGCAACATATGGCATGTGTGTTGGGAGAGAGTCATGTGAATAGAGGCACTGCAGATAGTGCTGTTGACTGGCTCGTCCAAACCATGCATGAACAAATGAATCTATATTCGGAGAGTCTGTTTCTGTCCTGCCCTTGACTTTGGTGCAGGGCACGTGATGTCCATAGCCTCTTCGTCACAAAACTCCCTTATCATGTCAAAAATATAGTTTGTCTAGCTGTGTCCAGTCCAGGTGGTGCTTTTACAGGCAGACAATCTATGGGAGTAAGGATGTCAGCGTTGTGCAGCAGCTGAAACCTGGTCCTGACAGTCCGAACACTCCTTGGAAACAACACCAGGCTCCGGAGTATTGACGCTGTGAAACAGGGAATAACAAAAAATCAGAAGACATTACAACCCTGCACAACATCAATTCACCTCCCAAGTTTAGATAAGAATAACCTCATAAAAATAACATTATTTTTACCTGACCCCTGTACTTCACAACACCACCAATCTCAGACAAAGTGTTTACTCTGGTATTGCTGAAGCGTTGCTTGATGAGGCCAAAGCACAAAGTCAGGGGCGAACTTGGTGCGGCCTGTGATCTGGAAGTGAAGGTTCAGATTTTGGTTGAGCTTTTGCATGAACCACCAGGCACAATACCAGAGCACAAACTTGTTTTGGCCACTGCAGTTATCACAACTCAGGTCCACACGAGTTTTCCCAACTCCGTAGTTGGTGAAGAAATGGTTCATATAGATAATAACTGTGCTGTTTTATCTTTTGTTTAGACATGTCACGTTAACGTTAGCTAGAAAATGTACTATAATCCCAATCCACAGAGTAACGTTACTAGCAATACAAACCAATTGTCATAACAAGCTAAAGTTAACCAAATAACGTTAGGCTCATTGTTAGTTAGCAGCCATCGAACTCCAACTGGCTAGCTAAAAGAGAAGCTTTATTTAGCTTGCAATAAGACATCCTGTGTTGTATCCGTTTAGTTTGCATAACTTGTTTGGCTCGTTGTTCCACTGATTTCAAAACGTGTTATGAAATGAGAGTCAGCATTGCATGGCACGATCTTTGTCTAGAAAGTAGTCCAGAAAGTAGTCCATCACAACCTTTTCCCACTGACCTTTGTCGATAGCGCCTGATAAATTCAGGGCAGCAATGTTATTGAGAGCAGCAGCAACATACTGTATTTGCAGTTCTCCATGGCTAACCTAATATCTTTCCCAAAACAAATGCAGTAGAAATTATTATTTATGCATGACGAGCAGCTCATTTTATAGACACAGGATGCAACACCGACCAATCCAAACTCATCTCTCGGCATGTCCAGCCCACTCATTATCTCAGCCAATAATGGCTAGCGGGAAGGTTGCTACCTTTTTCTGTGGCTAAACCAACTATGCTCGTAATTTAATTTAACAATTTTATTCGTACAGTATTTACAGATTTGATATTAAGTCACATGAAAGTTTACATGTTCAAGAAGACATTTCTGCCAAAAAAAACGCATTTTGATTAAAAAAAGAAATCCGTTCAAAAGGCTCTCCTGTGAAGTTGTGACTTTCAACATATGCCTAGTTTCCTGAATCGGACCACATATCTGTAATTACATATACAACAAGCTGGTTGGCCACGTTTGTCATCATGTTGGTTTACCTGACAAATACACAGACATATGATTATTTGGTACTCTGGTCCTCATAATCAAAATCAACTACAGCATGACAGACCTGGCAATATTTGTCTCCACAGTAAGATCATAGGTTCAACTTATAGGTGGTTCATGAGACCTAGGAAATGAAATGTGTTGAGTAAATTCAACCCATTCATTTTTCTGCTAAATAATTTCTGTCAATTATTTTTCTTCAATATTTGAGGTTCATCAGCCACCATGGTAAATTGAACAAACAATATTGTTTTCTCTCTTAATTTTGTTTATTTGTACACATAATAAATAATTTAAACTGTGTGGTGATAGACATATATTGCAGCAGCTGCACACACAATGAGGAAAAATAACATTGATGAGCTTTGATTGTCTGACTCCCCTTAGGGTTTAAATGAGTTATGCTAAAAGCCTCTTCCCTTTCCATCCCTGTACCAACTGGATAGTTGTTTTTCCATACAGAGAGGCCTCTGTCTTACATGAATTGGCCCACGTTGAATCTAAACAGCCCATTCTCTCCCAGGCAGCCTCCAGATTGCTGGATTCACTGCCTGTTTAATTCCCAGTCTGTTGATGATGTGCGGCCTACTGGCTGGCTGGCTCTCACTCTGGACAATTAAGTCTCACTACACATAAACAGCATGGAAAGGTCAGAGACAGAGAGCATGGAGAAACATGCCAGCTTGTTTCTCCACCTTTCCAATGTAATTCATTTACAAAATGAAGAGCAGAATGGAGAATGTGCTGGAATTGGATTTTGTTTGGAAGTGTGGGAAATCAGCCTGGCTTGAAAGATTAGATGTAACATAGTAAAAGTACATTTGTGGCACTTAAATTGGAATGGAATGTTGCATTTGGTATGGTTACAGAAGGTTACTTAAGCCAAAAACAATGGAGGTGTGAGGGATCAGCCTGGCCTCAAAGACGTAACATAGTAAACATAAATCTGTTACACTCAAATTAGTATGATATGTTATGCTTGGTAAGGTTAGTTAAGGCAAAAACAACAGGAGTTGTGAGTAATCCGCCTGGCCTCAAAGACTAGATGTAAAATAGTAACATAGTTACAAAGGAGGGAGGCTAGTCATGGAGGATGGATGGGTGTATAATGCGAACGTCTAGCAACCCAAAGGTTGCGTGTTTGAATCCCATCACGTACAACTTTAGCTTTTTAGCTACTTTGAAACTACTTAGCATGTTAGCTAACCCTTCACCCAAACTTAACCCCTAACCCTAACTCCTAACCTTAACCCTGAGTTTAACTATAACCTTAACTCGGAACCCTTACCTTAACCCATAACCTGAACTCCTACCTCTAACGCCTAGTTAACGTTAGCCACAACAAATTGAAATTCTTAACATATCATACAAATTGTAATTCGTGACATATCATACGGAAATAATGATGGACATCCACAAATGAATACATACTGTACCATATGAAATGTAACATATCATAGTAAAGATACGTATGTTACGTCTACATCGTCCTTGGTTTCTCTTCGAAAATACCTAAGTGTGCATAACACAATTTGTTTATTTAGAGTGGAATTTTATTCTATTGATCAAGTTGTGGTTTGTACCACTAGATATATTATATTATATAACAAGGCATGGGAAGAGAGGGAAGTCAGTGTCTCTTTGAAATGGAGATCAAAGACACTAGTGGTCTATCCCTGAGGATTGTACTACAGTGATGCCCCTGGAGTAGCCGCTGGTTGGGAAAGTATCAGGACATTTCTATACACTTAGTGCTATTGTCCCTCTGGACTACACATGGTTAGCTCTGGTCCTCTGTGCCCTGAGTGTCTGTCTGCTGGTTTGCTGATTTACCCTCTGTTGGCACCAGTGGTGTAAAGTACTTAAGTAAAAATACTTTAAAGTACTACTTAAGTCATTTTGGGGGGTATCTGTACAATACTTTACTATTTGTATTTTTGACATCTTTTACTTTTACCTCACTACATTCCCGATGAAAATATTGTACTTTTTACATTTTCCCTAAGACCCAAAAGTACTCGTTACATTTTGAATACTTAGCAGGACAGGAAAATGGTCCAATTCACACACTCATCAAGAGAACATCCCTGGTCATCCCTACTGCCTCTGATCTGGCGGACTCACTAAACACAAATGCTTTGTTTGTAAATGATGTCTGAGTGTTGGAGTGTGCCTCTGGCTTTTTGTATTAAAAAAAAAAAATAAAAAAAAATGTTATCAGCATTTATATCCAGCCAACCTTATATGTCATTCTAGTCAAGGTTTTTGGTTATTACTGCACCCTACATTCAGGGTGGTAGTAGATATGATTGCGGTTATTCTAAATTTAAAAAACATGATAGCAGTTATTATTATTTTTCTACCTAATGCTGCACTTTGCCTCAATGCCAAACACTTGCTCTTTGCAGACTTTCTCAGATAGACACTTTTCCCCAATTGATCTGAAGTAAATATCAATACTGGCATTCACAGATCAGAGTGATGTTACTTGTCATTATTTCTTGCCTTGCAGGCCATTCTCTCTCTTTAAGATCACTGCAGGGGCTCTGAGAAAACAAGATGTGCAGATCATTGACAAATCTACATGTTTTCAAGACAAGGGAAATCTATTTCAGATCTTCTGTCTATCCCCTTTCTCTCCTTCTCTCTCCCTCTGTGTCTTTCTATCTGATGATGGGATTCACTTTTTGATGACACAGTATTTGCTATTAACATAATAATAATAATAATACAATAACGTGAAAAATAGACATGAATATATTTTAGACTTAAAAATACTCATCCAATTTAGTTTTAAACAGCCTTGACAATATTGTAGATTCCCAGTGAATGCCCAGGATGCCACTTCTGATGTGGCATAGCCCTGAAGGTTATGGTTTTTCATGGGGAAAAAATAACCAAAATGTAGAGATCAAAACGTAGACAGGAGATAACTCTGACAACTTGTCCCAGTATATAGGGCTGACTTGCTATCTTCGGGGATGTGAGATAACATTGGGGGAATGCAGGACTATTCAACGTACTACCTCAACGAACTAGTCAAAATGAAAAGCTTTAGAATCTCAGGCATACATTGTTTTATTCAATTGACTCTACTCACTCTTATTCATACTGTACAGAATAGACTAAAAACAATTCTACTGTATAGGATGTTTAAAAAAAAAAAACTTTGCCGTCTGTGACCCGTTTTCTACCATGCGGTGCCACACAATTACCCCTGGGGAACGATGAATAACTAAGCAGTTACACAGATTAAAATTCCTCTACAGAGTCTCTGTTTGGATGGGGATGGTGTATAATAGTGGAAATGCAAGACATCTCTCATGTGAAATCAACATTAGAGCCAGGATAAAGGAGTGTTGACAGGCCTGAGTCTCTAACTCAACTTGATCAGGGGAGAGAGGAAGGATTGCAATTGGTTTCCAATCCCCCAAGAGAGAGAGAGAGAGAGAGACCCTTCCCCATACCTACTGTACACACCTTGTACTACACCATCCCCCAAAGCACCGCCGCAACGACTTATATTTTACAGCAAAGGCTACAGCAGAAGTGAACTCCTTTGTTGGCAACTCTCATCCGTGTGTGCGCGATTGGCTGAGGAACGCCAGCTGGCTGGTGGTGCCATGGGGAAGTGAAGGCTGTCATATTTCTCCATGAGAAAAACTAGTTTTAACCTGTCTGAAGGCTCTTATATATTGGTTCACTTATGAAGTTAAAATACACTTGTTTATTAGGCAGAATATTGAATAAAATGCTCTGCATTCGTTGCCTTCCTTTTAGATAAAGCTCCGCCTTATCTCAGGTCACTGAACACCCACCCGTACGTAGCACATGCTCCAGCAGGTATATCTCACTGGTCATCAATACCTTCTTTGGCCGCCTTTCCTTCCAGTTCTTTGCTGCCAATGACTGGAAAGAATTGCAAAAATTGCTGAAGATGGAGACATATCTCCCTCACTAACTTTAAGCATCAGCTATCTGAGCAGCTCACCGATCGCTGCAGCTGTACACAGACCATTGGTGAATAGCCAATCCAACTACCTACCTCATCCCCATATTGTTTTTATTACATGTTTTTGCTCTTTTGCACACCAGTATTTCTACTTGCACATCATGATCTTCACATCTATCACTCCAGTGTTAATTTGCTAAATTGTAATTACTTCGCTACTATGGCCTATTTATTGCCTTACCTCCTTACTCCATTTGCACACACTGTATATAGATTGTTCTACTGTTATTGACTGTACTTTTGTTTATTCCATGTGTAGCTCTGTGTTGTTTTTTGTCGCACTGCTTTGCTTTATCTTGGCCAGGTCGCAGTTGTAAATGAGAACATTTCTCAACTGGCCTACCTGGTTAAATAAAGGTGAAATCAAATAAAATACAGAATAAATAAAACAGGATTGGGGCGAATAACTTAAATCTAATTCATAAGTCTACCAATATATTCATTAATACACAACAAAGTTATTTCAATCTTGTAATAATGAATGTTCTTTCAATTTGCTCTATAAAATCTATTTATCAATATAATGAAACTAGGCACATTATATTTCCTTGAATAAACCTAGCCTACTCAAACGTCATAATTGGCTTTAGCAAGGGCTGTACAAATTCATAAATTTTCAGCATAGTCATGATGAGGTTTTAGGATAGGCTAATTATTAGATATTCTGCCCAGCTGTTTGTCGGCAGCATACTAAATATTTCCAGAGATTTGAGGAATATTAGTGATCAGCACCAATAGCCTATGTAAAGTCTGTATCAATAGGCTTCCAGTTGTATTCTAAAATATATAAGGAAATATGACGGACATGCGCTGCACATAGGAAAGTGTCCAGACAACTATGAGCTGATTGACCAGTAGGCTAGGTGTGATCTGATCTAGTCTAATCAATTATCTCAATACAAAACCGTGCAGTAATATCTAACAAGTAAATCTAACAATTTCACAACAACTACCATATACACACAAGTGTAAAGGAATGAATACGAAAATGTACATATAAATATATGGATGAGCGATGGCCGAACGGCATAGACAAGATGCAGTAGAAAGTATAGTACAGTATATACATATAGTACAGTATAGTAATGTAGGGTATGTAAACATGATTTAAAGTGGCATTGTTTAAAGTTACTAGTGATACATTTATTACATCCAATTTTCAATTATTAAAGTGGCTAGAGATTTGACTCAGTATGTTGGCAACAGCCACTCAATGTTAGTGATGGCTGTTTAACAGTTTGATGGCCTTGAGATAGCAGCTACAGTGCCTTGCGAAAGTATTCTGCCCCTGTAACAGCGTTCTTCGTTTGTGGAAAGAGAGTCGGACCGAAATGCAGCGTAGTGGTTACTCATATCTTTAATGAAGAGATCGTGATACATGAAATAACTTATACATATACAAAAAACAACAAACGGAACGTGAAACCTAATTACAGCCTATCTGGTGAAACTACACAGAGACAGGAACAATCACCCACGAAATACAAAGCGAAACCGGGCTACCTAAATACGGTTCGCAATCAGAGACAACGAGAATCACCTGACTCTGATTGAGAACCGCCTCAGGCAGCCAAGCCTATACAACACCCCTAATCAGCAGCGATCCCAAATACTACAAACCCCAATACGAAAATACAATAACATAAACCCATGTCACACCCTGGCCTGACCAAATATATAACGAAAACACAAAATACAATGACCAAGGCGTGACAGCCCCCTTGAACTTTGCGACCGTTTGCCACATTTCAGGCTTCAAACATAAAGATATAAAACTGTCTTTTTTGTGAAGAATCAACAACAAGTGGGACACAATCATGAAGTGGAATGACATTTATTGGATATTTCAAACTTTTTTAACAAATCAAAAACTGAAAAATTGGGCGTGCAAAATTATTCAGCCCCTTTACTTTCAGTGCAGCAAACCCTCTCCAGAAGTTCAGTGAGGATCTCTGAATGATCCAACGTTGACCTAAATGACTAATGATGATGAATACAATCCACCTGTGTGTAATCAAGTCTCCGTATAAATGCACCTGCACTGTGATAGTCTCAGAGGTCTGTTAAAAGCGCAGAGAGCATCATGAAGAACAAGGAACACACCAGGCAGGTCCAAGATACTGTTGTGAAGAAGTTTAAATCCGGATTTGGATACAAAAATATTTCCCAAGCTTTAAACATCCCAAGGAGCACTGTGCAAGCGATAATATTGAAATGGAAGGAGTTTTAGACCACTGCAAATCTACCAAGACCTGGCCGTCCCTCTAAACATTCAGCTCATACAAGGAGAAGACTGATCAGAGATGCAGCCAAGAGGCCCATGATCACTCTGGATGAACTGCAGAGATCTACAGCTGAGGTGGGAGACTCTGTCCATAGGACAACAATCAGTCGTATATTGCACAAATCTGGCCTTTATGGAAGAGTGGCAAGAAGAAAGCCATTTCTCAAAGATATCCATAAAAAGTGTTGTTTAAAGTTTGCCACAAGCCACCTGGGAGACACACCAAACATGTGGAAGAAGGTGCTCTGGTCAGATGAAACCAAAATTGAACTTTTTGGCAACAATGCAAAACTTTATGTTTGGCGTAAAAGCAACACAGCTCATCACCCTGAACACACCATCCCCACTGTCAAACATGTTGGTGGCAGCATCATGGTTTGGGCCTGCTTTTCTTCAGCAGGGACAGGGAAGATGGTTAAAATTGATGGGAAGATGGGTGGAGCCAAATACAGGACCATTCTGGAAGAAAACCTGATGGAGTCTGCAAAAGACCTGAGACTGGGATGGAGATTTGTCTTCCAACAAGACAATGATCCAAAACATAAAGCAAAATCTACAATGGAATGGTTCAAAAATAAACATATCCAGGTGTTAGAATGGACAAGTCAAAGTCCAGACCTGAATCCAATCGAGAATCTGTGGAAAGAACTGAAAACTGCTGTTCACAAATGCTCTCCATCCAACCTCACTGAGCTCGAGCTGTTTTGCAAGGAGGAATGGGAAAAAAATTTGGTCTTTCGATGTGCAAAACTGATAAAGACATACCCCAAGCGACTTACAGCTGTAATCGCAGCAAAAGGTGGCGCTACAAAGTATTAACTTAAGGGGGCTGAATAATTTTGCACGCTCAATTTTTCAGTTTTTGATCTGTTAAAAAAGTTTGAAATATCCAATAAATGTCGTTCCACTTCATGATTGTGTCCCACTTGTTGTTGATTCTTCACAAAAAAAAAACAGTTTTATATCTTTATGTTTGAAGCCTGAAATGTGGCAAAAGGTCGCAAAGTTCAAGGGGGCCGAATACTTTCTCAAGGCACTGTACTTTTCAGTCTCTCGGTCACAGCTTTGATGTACCTGTACTGATCTCGCCTTCTGGATGATAGCGGGGTGAACAGGCAGTGGCTCGGGTGGTTGTTGTCCTTGATGATCTTTTTGGCTTTCCTGTGACATCGGGAGGTGTATGTGTCCTGGGGGCAGGTACTTTGCCCCCGGTGATGCGTTGTGCAGACCTCACTACCCTCTGGAGAGCCTTACGGTTGTGGACAAAGCTGTTGCCGTACCAGGCGGTGATACAGCCCGGCATCTGTAAAAGTGGATGAGTGTTTTCAGTGACAAGACACATTTCTTCAGCCTCCTGAGGTTGAAGAGGCGCTGCTGCGCCTTCTTCACCACGCTGTCAGTGTGGGTCGACCATTTCAGTTTGTCCGTGATTTGTACACTGAGGAACTTTCCACCTTCTCCACTACTGTCCCGTCGATGTGGATAGGGGGGGTGCTCCCTCTGCTGTATCCTGAAGTCCACGATCATCTCCTTTGTTTTGTTGACGTTGACTGTGAGGTTGTTTCCTGACACCACACTCCGAGGGCCCTCACCTCCTCCCTATAGGCTGTCTCGTCGTTGTTGGTAATTGTTACGGATACCAGTATCCTGTGTGTGTATCCTGTGTGTGTGTGTTTCTTTTCTCTCCTTCTCCCCTCACAGGTGAAAATCATCACTCCCCAATCAGTCACCAATCATCAATCAGAAGACACACCTCCTCCTGTTTCCTACCCTATCACAGTTCCTATCACCCTCCTTTCCCTTGGTTTAAAAACCCTGACAGTTGTTTGCTTTAGAGCTCAATCTCTCTGTAAATGCCATGTCTGTGGAGCTCTCTGTTGCACTCTCTTTATGTATTGCGCTATCTTTTGTTTGAGCACCTCCATATCACTTTGTCCTCACCTGTGAGTATTGTTTTTGATTATGGTGTTTGTTTTCTGGTGGGAAAAGGGGGAACCAAGACAAGTCGCCCATGGGCATACACTACCCGTAGGTAGACTTTGTTAAATACACTAGTTAGAACTGGGCGGACCACCCACTGTATTTTTGGTTGGTTAGTTAGCTGGTGTTGAAATAGACGAGTCTAGCTTAGGGGTGTTTTTGAATACTTATTTCTTTCCTTGGGTCCAGCTCAGCCTCTTTTCCTGCTCCCCCCATTACTGTGTGTTTTACAATAAACCTTGAGTTTGACGGTAGATTTCAGTTGTTGTGGTTATTTCGTTCTCACTTTTACTTTGTCACTATTATAAATTGCATGAGTTATGTTACGGGTCTCATTACCATCCCCCCTAGACTGTCGGGCCAAAAGGGATTCGTAACAGTAATCAAGCCTACCACTGTAGTGTCGTCTACAGGGACTCCAATCCCTTTAATCATAGAGGCTATTGTTACAATGTTTCCATTTATTTTGGCAGTCTATTTTGAATTGGAACGCACAAATGTCGGCCTTTTACCAGATCCCAAAATCTTAGCATAAACTGTTTACTTTCATAAATTCGATAGCCTACACTATACTATAATATTTTGCCCATATTAACAAATGTATTTTAGGCCATAGCCTAAAGAACAGCTACATGATTTAATGAAAAGCAGCAAATAAACACAGCATTATTTCACATTCTTTAATGAAAGACTCATAAATAGGCTACAGCTCGCTTCAGTTTTCTTGCCAAATAGGCCTACAAGGAAACTCAATGTATCTCAACAATGTAGTAGAGCAGCGTAGTACATTCCACAAAAAAAATGTACACAAATACACGTAAGCCCGAACACTCTCTTCTACACAGCTCTAGTTAATTATAGGTAGCGTTATACAGGTCAACTCAATTAAAACATTATCTCGAGTTGCAGGGCTGTGTTCGAGTCCGGAGGGAACATACATTGCCATTGACACTTCCCTGCTAAAATAGACAGGACAATATATACAGCACTATTGGCTATAGCTTTCATAACTAGGTCCAAGGACAGTGCAAAATAGCATAGCTCAATAGAAACATACAGCAGGTTCTTCTGTAAAATATCTCAAGAAAATTGCCTGTTTTTCAGTGTTAGACAGAGGATGACAAAGAGAGAATACTTTTTTTTACTGGGGGAGGCACCATAGCAGTCATATTGAAAAGGAGCACAGAGTGAATAAGAGGCTTGCCTTTGTCCAGTGTCTCTGCAGTAGGGGAGTAAAAAGCCTTCCCCACTCTGCTGTGGCAGAATCTATTAAGACCTTGAAGCCAGCACTTCCCTTTGATGTTGTGCCTTGAAAACAAGGCTATTCAATCTCCCTGCTCAGAGTCAATAAAGCCCTGGTGTCGTAAATTTGTACATGCAGGTTGTTATGGAATCCTGATCTAGTGGCATGGATCTGGGGGAGATGCTAGGAGGCTATGAAAAATACCTAATTTGAAGTGTCTCGGTGTGCAAACAGAGAGTGACGGGGAATGCTGCAGAGGCACTTTAGTTTTTGCGGCCGTCTTGTAGGGAAACAAAGTTGGTGGTGGTGGACAGTCAACTTCCCTCTGCTTGAGCGGTTCGGTCAGGTCAATTCCAGGACATTGCGTTTCATCATCAGCCCAGTCAATCAATGTCCAAACTGTGTCTCTTCAATTCGGAGAGTGCACAGTCACAAAGTCATGGCTTGAGCGTGACAATCACTGCCTCTTCCTAGAAGCTCTTTCAGCCTCCATGTCCACCTGAAAAAATAATAATAATAACTGTTTACAATTAGCGGTGAGAGATGAGAAATTAAGAGGTGATAATTGCACTTTTTGGTATTGTATCATGAGCCATCCATTACGGGGAGGGGGCTCTAGTGTGTTCTGGCACAGCATATCAATCACTGTCATGGCACATCTTGATTCAGCACTCCTATAGGCGGCTCAGGGTTGTGTTGTACAGCCCGAATGAATATAAAGTTAATAGGAAATCTATAGCAGCTGACTGACAGTGAATCCCCCTCTCTTAAATCAGGGTCAAACTCAGATGGAGTGGTGTGCACACTTTGCCAGGTTAATTCAATGGGACAGATATCTCTCTCTCATCCCTCTCTTTTTCTTTCTGTGTCTCGCTCCTCTTCTTTCCCATCTCACTTTCTTTCCCTCTCTATTGTGTCTGTCTCCATTGTCTCTTTCCCTCTCTCTCCATCTCCCTCTTTCTCTATCTTTCCCTCTCACTCTCTCTTACACTCCTCCTCAAAGCCAAAATACTCTTGATGGATGATGTGGTGTTGGCTTCTCTTTGCTTTGAAGGCCTCGATCAGTAGATGTGGTATTTGGATGCTGCATAGAGCAATCTGAAAGGCAATTCCACTATATATTGTATATTTATGTACAGTTGAAGTCGGAAGTTTACATACACCTTAGCCAAGTACATTTAAACTCAGTTTTCACAATTCCTGACATTTAATCCTAGTAAAATTTCCCTGCCTTAGGTCAGCTAGGATCACCTCTTTATTTTAAGAATCTGAAATGTCAGAAGAATAGTTGAGACTATTCAGCTTTTATTTCACATTCCAAGTAGGTCAGAAGTTTACATATATACACTCAAATAGTATTTGGTTGCATTGCCTTTAAATTGTTTAACTTGGGTCAAACGTTTCGGGGAGCCTTCCACAAGCTTCCTACAATAAGTTGGGTGAATTTTGGCCCATTCCTCCTGACAGAGCTGGTGTAACTGAGTCAGGTTTGTAGGCCTCCTTGCTCTCAAGTGCTTTGTCAGTTCTGCCCACACATTTTCTATAGGATTGGTTCAGGGATTTGTGATGGCCACTCCAATCCTTTACTTTGTTGTCCTTAAGCCAATTTGCCACAACTTTGGAAGTATGTTTGGGGTCATTGTCCATTTGTCCAATTGCTCCCAAGGATGAATCAGACATGTGGAGGTCTAGAATTTTTTTTCTGAGGTCTTGGTTGATTTCTTTTGATTTTCCCATGATGTCAAGCAAAGAGAGACTGAAATACACTAAAATAACACATCCTAGATATGAATGAATGAAATATTCTTATTAAATACTTTACATAGTTGAATGTGCTGACAACAAAATCACACAAATTATAAATGGAAATCAAATTTATCAACCCATGGAGGTCTGGATTTGGAGTCACACTCAAAATTAAAGTGGAAAACCACACTACAGGCTGATCCAACTTTGATGTAATGTCCTTGAAACAAGTCAAAATTAGATCCAGTAGTGTGTGTGGCCTCCACGTGCCTGTATGATCTCCCTACAACGCCTGGGCGTGTTCCTGATGAGGTGGCGGATGGTCTCCTGAGGGAACTCCTCCAGTCCAGACCTGGACTAAAGCATCCGTCAACTCCTTGACAGTCTGTGGTGCAATGTGGCATTGGTGGATGAAGCGAGACATGATGTCTCAGATGTGCTCAATTGGATTCAGGTCTGGGGAACGGGCGGGCCAGTCCATAGCATCAATGCCTTCCTCTTGCAGGAACTGCTGACACACTCCAGCCACATGAGGTCTAGCATTGTCTTGCATTAGGAGGAACCCAGGGCCAACCGCACCAGCATATGGTCTCACAAGGGGTCTGAGGATCTCATCTCGGTACCTAATGGCAGTCAGGCTACCTCTGGCGAGTATATGGAGGGCTGTGCGGCCCCCCAAAGAAACGTCACCCCTCACCATGACTGACCCACCGCCAAACCGGTCATGCTGGAGGATGTTGCAGGCAGCAGAACATTCTCCACGGCGTCTCCAGACTGTCACGTCTGTCACATGTGCTCAGTGTGAACCTGCTTTCATCTGTGAAGAGCACAGGGCGCCAGTGGCGAATTTGCCAATCTTGGTGTTCTCTGGCAAATGAAAAACGTCCTGCACGGTGTTGGGCTGTAAGCACAACCCCCACCTGTGGATGTCGGGCCCTCATACCACCCTCATGGAGTCTGTTTCTGACCGTTTGAGCAGACACATGCACATTTGTGGCCTGCTGGAGGTAATTTTGCAGGGCTCTGGCAGTGCTCCTCCTGCTCCTCCTTACACAAAGGCGGAGGTAGCGGTCCTGCTGCTGGGTTGTTGCCCTCCTACGGCCTCCTCCACGTCCCCTGATGTACAGGCCTGTCTCCTGGTAGCGCCTCCATGCTCTGGACACTACGCTGACAGACACAGCAAACCTTCTTGCCCCAGCTCGCATTGATGTGTCATCCTGGATGAGCTGCACTACCTGAGCCACTTGTGTGGGTTGTAGACTCCGTCTCATGCTACCACTAGAGTGAAAGCTCCGCCAGCATTCAAAAGTGACCAAAACATCAGCCAGGAAGCATAGGAACTGAGAAGGGGTCTGTGGTCCCCACCTGCAGAACCACTCCTTTATTGGGGGTGTCTTGCTAATTGCCTATAATTTCCACCTGTTGTCTATTCCATTTGCACAACAGCATGTGAAATTTCTTGTCAATCAGTGTTGCTTCCTAAGTGGACAGTTTGATTTCACAGAAGTGTGATTGATTTGGAGTTGCATTGTGTTGTTTAAGTGTTCCCTTTATTTTTTTTGAGCAGTGTACATCCACAGGTACACCTCCAATTGACTCAAATGATGTCAATTAGCCTATCGGAAGCTTCTAAAGGCAATGACATAATTTTCTGGAATTTTCCAAGCTGTTTAAAGGCACAGTCAACTTGGTGTATGTAAACTTCTGACCCACTGCAATTGTTTTTTAATTTATTTAACCTTTATTTAACTAGGCAAGTCAGTTAAAGAACACATTCTTATTTTCAATAACGGCCTAGGAACAGTGGGTTAACTGCCTGTTCAGGGGCAGAATGTTAGATTTGTACCTTGTCAGCTCGGGGATATGAACTTGCAACTTTTCGGTTACTAGTCCAACGCTCTAAACACTAAGCTACCCTGCCGCCCCACTGGAATTGTGATAAGTGATATCATCTGTCTGTAAACAGTTGTTGGAAAAATTACTTGTGTCATGCACAAGTAGATGTCCTAACAGACTTACCAAAACTTGCCAAAACCGACTTACCAAAACTATAGTTTGTGAAGAAGAAATTTGTGGAGGGGTTGAAAAATGAGTTTTAATGACTCCAAACTGAGTGTATGTAAACTTCCGACTTCAACTGTATATATATATATATACATGACCACAGCAGAATTGCAGCTATCACTTGTGGAATAAGTGGAATCGTCTGCAAGATGGGCTGTGGTGTTTGAAATCAAAGGGTTGAAACTATATCAGTGCATTGTCAAAATGTATTACTGAGGACTTAGAGCTGAAGTAGCAAGCAAAGCCACTAGGGTGGCAAAGGAGCGTTGAAAGAGCACCAAATGTTCTGAGCTAGACATTTGTCTGTTTTGTCATTTATTTATTTATTTTTTCACTTTAGGACAAGTTGTAGTGACAGAAGGTATTTAAAGTGAAAACAGCGGCTGTCATTTCAAATGAGAAAATCACACCTACACATGCTTCAGGATCACATAATTCTCACATTTTCAACTATAGCATATGGCTTGTTGTTTGTTTTCATGTCCTGTGATCTGCAATTGATCATTATATCCTTCATTCAGGGGTTAAAACTGTAAGCTGCTGGAAGGGGTGTTGTAATTTAAGCTATGGTAATCCTTAAGTTTGATCACATCGTATATCCTGATAGATTGTAATGTATTAGACTTTATGAATCATGGCTGGGCTGTATGCAGAGGAACATTGTAATCCCATTCTATATGTTAATGAACCATGCCATGGCCTCCAACCCTCTCTAAAATAGTTACATCTATTTCTACCATAGCAACAACCTACTGTTTTACCGGACAATATGAACTAGGCCTAAAGCTCATCTTTTCGTCAGTCTTCTTCTTACCTCCACTTTTTCATCAGTCTTCTAATTATATCCACTGATGTGTTATACTTACTTTACATGATTTTGTAGAATAGTTTTTCGGGAATTTAATAATTGCAATGACTCAGTCAGGGAAGGAATGTTTGCTAATCATTTAAACTCAAATTAGCGATTGTGTACAGTCATGCAGAGTTTGCAAAGGAAAAGTACTGTCTCTCCTCGTAAAATACATGATTTTATGATTTTTATGAGTATCCTAATAAATAGATCCTGTGCAGTGACTACAGCATATAGAAAAAGCTAACTAATACTTTTCTCTGTTAATCATAAAGATGTTTAAATCATCTCACTTTATTTGTTCTTGCCTCAAGTGATGAGGGAATAAGTTACATGTTGATAATAGCTCTGAGATCCCTCAATATTGACATTATGAATCGTAGTGATTTCAAAGTGTCCCACACTTTCTCTCCGGTTGTGGAGTGAGACTGTGTGTGTGTGTGTGCGTGTGCATGTGCATGTGTGTGTATGTGTACGCCATCTGTGTGTGTTTGTGTGCACATCTGTGCGTGTATGTGTGAGAGCACGCAATTCCATTCTCACGTCTGAAAGCGTACTTTGTCCCAGACACTGCCCCATCACCTTGTGTCTCCTGCCCAGCCCACTACGCCTGGCACAGCTTGGTTCTGTTCAGCAGGTAGGTCACCTGTACTGATGCATGTGCATTCATTAGCTAACAGGGGGCGAACAACCTCCTGACTCTCATGCAAATGTGTGCTGCTGCTGTGTCGTTGTCTCCTTTTGTCAGCATGGCAGATAAGATCTGGTGGCTTGGCGGAGAGGACCCTTAACAGCTGTCGACAAGGAGCAGTGTTGTTTTGGCTGTGTGCTTCGCTCCCGCTGGCTCACCGCCATCCCTCAGTTACATCAAGAGATGGAATCTACATCTTAGCCAGGGACACTGTCACACACACACTGACACAGGCAGACCGGCACGGAGGCACCCGCACAAATGCAGGCAGGCACACATGCTCACAGACACACACACTACACATGCAAGCTACACACAAGCCACACGCTCCATTCCACATTCTTGGGTCCACAATAAATATCAAACTCCCAGAGCAGTGACATTCGTGCCAAGATGTGTTGAGTGGAAATCAATTTACTCCTTGATGCTGCATAAATTGTGGCATGCGAGTGAAGGTTTGTTGATTCCCGACGGACCGGAGCGATGTGTAGCGAGGAGAGTAGAGGAAAATAGAGAAACATAGAAGAGAGGAGAAGACACACCTGAGTGTACTGGTGCTCCTCTGTCAATGAGTGCCTATCTGCATTATTCATGACATGCCTCCTGCCTGTCCTCCCCACACCACCCCACACCATACTGCTCACTCAGAGAGAGAGAGAGGGAGTAGGGAGAGAGAGAGAGAGAGAGAGAGTGAACACTGGCTGTTGCATTCCTATACCCAAATACGTGTGTGTGTGGGAGGTAAGAGATTATGGCTATCTCACCTCGAATTGTCCAGGATATTAGGTTTTGATACCTTTCAACTGTTCTGTCCAAAAACATTCCAGGAATAGTCCAGCACCGGTTTCAAACCCCCAGGGTACATTGCCAGAAATTTTCTCAAAGATGAAAAAGTGTCCCTTTTCATAATGGTGAAGTTTCTTCCCACTGGGATGAAAAATTGGTTGATCAACGTTGCTTCCACATCATTTAAAAAAAAATCCATGTGATAATGTTGAGTCAACGTGGAAAACTGATTGGATTTGAAAAAAGTAATCAACATAAGGGAACTGGCTGTTTATCACCCAAATTGTAACCTAAATCAAATGACGTGGTGATATTTGTTGTTGATTTCACATTGAATTCACATTAGTTGACAACTCAACCAAATGTAACTCAAAACTAGACTTTGAAACTACATCTTTACCCAGTGGGTTGTTAGCTGTGTTACTCTCATGTTGCGCACTTTTGGGAGAGGTGCAAGACTCACAAAATCGGTGGAATTCCTGGAATTCGAGTTTCCTACAGTACTCAGAGATCTGTGCATTTATACACAGTGTCACAGCATGTCTCAGATGCTCAAACTCTGGGGATGTGAGTTTCTGTAACAGAGGGAGAGATGAAGAGGATGAACAAGTGACTATATCAACTATTGTGCGTCTTCAGTGATGGTTCAGATAGCTTCTGAAATGGAAGAGCTGTGAGGGTAACGAGTGAATAATAATACAGCAAAAGCAGGACAGAGTGAATCCGAATCTTTGATGTAAATCAATGGCTGAATCGGATGATTAAGGCAGTCACTTTCCTCCATAGTGGGAAGGTGGACATACTGCAGAGTGGCAAAAAAGATATATCTAGTCATCACATAGGCTTTTGCCTTCTTCAAAGTGTCTATGCTACTTCCATTTATCAGCTATATCATCTCATATGGTTTGCCGATCCACAGGATAGATATATACATATTCAAGCCACGTTCAGATCTCACTTTACATTTCTCACTATCTTGTCAGAATTGGAATAGAGAAGGTAGAAAGAGGTGGGAAGACGGAGAGAGGAGGGATCGTCAGAAGGTGTTTTAAAGCATTCAGATCCAGAGGGATTGCACGGGTCTTGGTCTCCATTTGGTAATGCTCCTCAGAACTCAGGATCAAATATGGATCAAATATCTCCTGATGATCACATGGAGGAATAGAGAGAGAACGAGAGCTCCTGTCTCTTATCAGACAAGTATATCATCTTTACAGTGATCCACCATGCTTATTTATTGACCAGGGGAAGCAAAAGGTCAAAGTCAAACCTGTTGGAATCAAAGGCGCTCTGTGAACTCCTCTCTGTTCTCCAAAGCTCTGCTCATCATTGCTTGATATCCTTTAGTCTGACATGGTTCAGTAACACAGAGAAACAGATAGGGGCTTTGTGAACACTGTTCCAATATCCAGTGCTTGATATTGTGGTATTCACACCATTACTGTAGCTAGTTGATTTATGCCTATATCAATATGTTTACGTCCAATGAAGTATGGATGAGATGAATTCATGATATGTGTGCATTAGTACCATCAGCAGATGGAACTCCCTCAACTCCTACTTAAATATTGACCATATCCTATTCCTTTTCTCTTTCTATACAGGATGGTATGGGCAATTTAAGAATAACGGAGAAGGGCCTGAAACTGGAGGGGGACTCTGAGTTTCTTCAACCTCTGTATGCTAAAGAAATTCAGTCGAGACCAGTAAGTACTGCCCCTGACACTTCCACCACTAAATAACATTTTGATTGTCATATGCTTCGTAAACAACAGGAGTTGAGTCAAAGTGAAATTATTACTTACAACCCTTCCCAACAATGCAGAATACAATAAAAAAATAAAAACATAATAATATAATAAAATTGTAACACGAGGAGTAAATACACAATGAGCAATGATAGTTTGGCTCTATAGCCCCACAATGGAGGTATCGTAATACCCATAAAACCTGGCGGTCAAACAGTGAAATGGCTCCAATCGTTTTTCCACCATTTATTTTTCCCATAGGGAATTTTAGAAACACTTAAAATAAGGGCTGTGTTTCATGTAGGCATTTTGATAACTATGTAAATCTCTCTCAGACAGGGTGGCTTTTATCAATATATTCAGCTCTATTTACTCTCAGACTACAAATCCCTGCAAGATCTGGCACGTAATCTCTAGCTAACACCTTTGCTCACAGGTATTGTGTCAATTTAAAACGTGCACAAGACAGCTCACAGAATTGTCAATTTAAAGACATTTTGCCAATTTATTCATTACTAAATGAAGAATCCAGAGATTCTTACTTTTGCCTTGATTCAGCAGTCTCGTTCAGATCATCATGGCATTTGTAGATTTCTATGATAGCCACATTAGCAGCTAATTAGCATTTCATTTTTGGAGGGTCAAAACAAGCAAATATATTGATTAAAGTCACCTGGAAAAATGATTGGAACCATTTCCTTATTTGACTGCTAGGTTTTATGTTTATTATGACTCATACTGTGGTACTGCCGATATGCAGGCAACAAGGAAATTGAGGTAGGTATGGGTAAAGTGACTAGGTAACAGGATAGATAATAGACGGTAGCAGCAGCGTGTGCGTGTGCGTGTGCGTGTGCGTGTGCGTGTGCGTGTGTGTGTGTGTGTTGTGCTGGAGTGTCAGTGTAAGTATGTGTGGGTAGAGTCCAGTGAGTCAATGCAGATTGTCCGGGTAGCTATTTGGTTAACTATTTAGCAGTTTTATGGCTTGTGGGTGGCTATTCAGGAGCCTTTTGGTGCCAGACTTAGCGCTCTGGTACCATTTGGCATGCAGTATTACAGAGAACAGTCTATGACAATTTTTAGGGCCTTCCTCTAATACCGCCTTCCTTAGAGGTCTTGGATGGCAGGGAGTTCGGCCCCAGTGATGTACTGGGCCGTACGTACTACACTCTGTAGGGCCTTGCGGTCGAATGCCGATCAGTTGCCATACCAAGCGGTGATGCAGCCAGTCAAAATGCTCTCAATGGTACAGCTGTAGAATTTTTGGAGGATCTGAGGGCCCATGTCAAATCTTTTCAGCCTCCTGAGGGGAATGAGGCATTGTTGTGCCCTCTTAATGACTATGTTGGTGGGTTTGGACAATGATAGGTCCTTAGCAATGTGGACACTGAGGAACTTAAAGCTCTGGACGCGCTCCACTACAGTCCCATTGATGTGAATGTGGGCGTGTTCGGTTGGGATATGTACGTACTGTCACTGTGGGAACTACAGCGTCAATGCACTTAAAGCCGGTGACTGATGTGGTAAACTCCTCAATGACATCGGATGAATCCCGGAACATATTTCAATCTGCGTTAGCGAAATAGTCTTGTAGCTTAGCATCCTCTTCATCAGACCACTTATGTACTGAGCGCTTCACTGGAACTTCTTGTTTAAGTTTTTGCTTGTAAGCAGAGATCAGGAGGATAGAGTTATGGTCATATTTGCCAAAGGTTTACAAAAGAGGGAGAGTAGTATCAGAGAGAGGTGATGTCATAGGAGATGGAGCGATAGACATTCTCACCCTCTGCCTGGCAGTAATAATACCACAGAGCATGCAATGGATGGATAGTTTGATAATGTGCAGAGCCACATGCTTTATCTCATCTGAGAGAGAGAGAGAGAGAGAGAGAGAGAGAGAGAGAGAGAGAGAGAGAGAGAGAGAGAGAGAGAGAGAGAGAGAGAGAGAGAGAGAGAGAGAGAGAGAGAGAGAGAGAGAGAGAGAGAGAGAGAGAGAGAGAGAGAGAGAGAGATAGTAATTATCGAGAGAGAGAGAGAAATGGGAGATGACAATTGTCTGATCCAAAGGAGATAAATAGATAGAAAACCCTAAGCAAGGATCCTCTCTACTGCTTTTTCCCTCCATCTCTCTTTTGTTTCTCTCTCTCTTCTCCAATTCTTCTCCCTCTCCCACATAGTATACTGTATTAGTGTTGTTCCAACAATTGGGTGCCTTTTGAGAAGTGTAGCATGAAAGAAAATTCTAATAATTTACGCCACGTTCAGGTCTCACATAACACTTAATAACATTATAAACAACATTCATCTCAGGGATATTGCCCTCAGAATGTATCTGATATTACATAATATGATTAGAATAAGCATTACAATAGCAATAATTGGCTTTTACAACTTCAATTTCTTCTGTACATCCATTACACTAGGCATATAGCTATCACGTGAACAGTCCGAAGGGGAACAATTTAAAAGCCCAACATTATTTTACAGTCTTATAGTTTATCATCTTTCAATGTTAGGGCTGCATTCCAAATGGAACCCTATTTCCTAGACAGGGTGTTAGTGTAGACATATTTGATAGTTATGTTTTCCCTCTCATTTAGGTGCTACACAAACAAACCACTTCCTATTCTCCTTGGTATCTTTCTTGTAACAAACCCTATGATTACTAGAGTTGGCCTCTGGTACATTAAATTTTCACTCTTTCTGTTCTGACAATTAGCAAATTGTTAGCTTGATATTTTATCAGACTGTGTCATATAGCTAACTCCTATGTGTAGCCAACTTCTTTGGTAATATGGCATGACAACAATCATACAATAGGAGTTGGCAAGACATCACAAACAGATCTGGGACCCGGCTAGCCAAATGTTGATTTTCTGTGTGGGAAAAATAATGATTTATTGTTTAATAAATCCATAACACATACTATAAAAACGTTTTGAGTCACTAAAGGGCTGTAGGCTAACCAGAATTATCTGACTTATAGGAAACACTTTCTTTGCTTGTGTCTGGATAAGTTCATCCATCACACATGGATAAGCCATCACCTGATCAGGGACAGTCATAGTGGACCAAACTCAAAGTATTCCATCCTATCTAGTTAATTTAGGATTGAGTAATTTCGGTAATATAGCTAGCTAATTACCAGGAGCTAACAGTACAATCCTAGAAATATATCTCTGCCAGACAGTAAAACCATGTCAGAAAACCTGATAGACTGAAGTTGGTGCATAGGTAGCTTCTACTGTTGTAGCCATATTTTACATGGCTATGTTCAGAGAGGATCAGTTCAGAGAGGATTTTGTCACATTGACACAATTACATTAATTATAGAATAAAAATACAGTTTTATCAATTACATGTGGAAAAACACATTTGAGTCAACATTAGCTAGCAAGCCAGCAGCAGATGAAACAGAAAGTTAATTATCTTCCCTGTCTCTATCCCCGGTTTTAGTTTGCGGCTATCACTGTCCAACTGGCTAGATTTTACTAGCCAATAGTAGTGACAAACTTAGTTATGTTATCGAATCATGGCAGTACACAAACAAAATCTAGCTCACCTATTTTGCTAGCTAGAAAAATAAATCTACATAAATTCATTCAGAAACAGAGGAAGAGGATAGCTAGTTAGAACAAACTAACATTAGCTGCTACCTCACAGCTACCAGTAGCGAACGCCAAGCTGCAATTTAGTCAGGACTGTAAAATATACTTTTTAACAAAGTAATTTTGTCTTTCATGTGACAATATTTATTAAACATTGTCATAAACAATTGAACAAATGTATTACCTAAACTGATCTAACTTATTTGTATTTTGAAACTGTCAAAACAGCACTTCACATACTGACTTTTGGGTGAAGTAAAAAAGAAAGTTCCCGCCCATAAAGCCCTAAACCAATTATATCCATTTGTAGCTTATGCTGTCATGTGTAAATGGCAGTTTTCAGGAATACAATTGGTGAGTGGACGGCAGTGATATGAAGGGTGAAACTATGACTCTGAAAGGTTTTAGTGCCAAGTAAAGTAAAAGGGTTGACGATTTCATCTTAAACCAGCCATAAATCCCATTCTGTCATATGCAACACTGTTGTCTCATCCATGGCAAGGATGTTGCTCTCCTTTATCCTCTTTTTCAATCTTTGCAGTACTCACTGAAGTTCACTCGTAAACAATTCATTTAGACCCAGTGTTTATTTGCTGAAATGTGTTTCGATGCCGGGCTATTAAAAGGGACAGGCGTTTAATTTAAGTTTTATGGTATATTAAAGGGCACTTCATTTAATAAAACAGGCTTTTAAAATACAATATGTGTGCACAATTTCTACTCAAAATATCAAAGGGATGCAAAAGGCACTCATTTTGTGGAACAAACCATTAATAGGGACGAGAGGCGGCACAATCAGTGTACATGAAAGCAGGTCCTAAGGATACACACTGTAGCAGGAGAAAGAGTCTGGGAGGCTAGACATTCAATTCCATGAATCGCAGCAGAACAAGAACCATTCCTGCGTTTGCCAGTGGGGCCTAATATACTAAAAGAACAATATGACATAACCTCTTAATTCGAATCTCATGTAATCAACCACATTGTTAAAGTGACATATGTCTATTCAGGAATATCATTTTTTTGTTTATTTCCTGTACTGCTTAGCTGAAAGGAACCTTGATAAGCATGAAGGGCCATAATATTATCTATAATATATATGAGATGCATTATCTTGCCGGCTTTAAGCGCAACACAATGGCTGCCTACTATCTTTAATTAAGAACTTGACTGAAGCATGCAAGATTACTTTGGCACGTAAGACAGATCCAGGGTTCAGACGTGATTTGCATTTCAGATTGGCTCTTGACTTGTGGGCTAATGGAAATGATCTGTAAAACATACAGTCCTAGTTACACACTCACACTGAGCACTAGGGTCACTATTGTTGGGTTTGTGTTTTTGTGAACTGCATTGTTTGTTTACTTGCTTTGTCTCCGCAGGGCAGCCCACTGTTACTGCAATCCTCCAAAAATGTGTCCATCAATATCCTCAATGGGAAGAATCAGCTGGTCACACAACTTATTGCAGGTAATATCATGCAACACGATCGGAGACAGTCACACATCCATGGAGGGTTTATCCTAATATGGACACCGTACAAAGCAATGAAAATCCATTGACATGGATGAGAGTTCTCTTTTGTTCCAAACAAACATTTCGATCCATGAACAGCTACAGACAAACACTACTCACATGGTAAACTGCAGTAACATTTGTCTTCTGGCTGTTGATTATCGTGCAAAGATGTTGAGTGGATCAGTGAGCAATAGGAATACGGTATGCTAGAGACTCCACTCCAGACACAGCGAAGCAGAATCAATTGTTTTCATGACGTGTCAGTCGCCCTCTGCTCAGATCGCTTGTTTCTCCCCACGACATGAAACCATTTCAGGATCATCCAAGTAAAGGAGTTGTTTTTTTCTCTGCTGTTTGTTTTGATGTCGGGCTGCGTTTATTCTATATTTTGATCTGCTTTACTTTGTCTTACTCTTGAAGTATTTGACTGTAGTTATAGTTCAGTTATTGTCTCCTTGCATAAATCAAGCTGTCTTTCTTGGTTTTTCATATAGCAGCTACCTAAACTTCACTGACTTTTCCTGACACCTTTTGCTCTGCCCAGGATCCAGTGGAGTGCGTGCTCGAGGGAAGATGTTGGAAGTGAAATCTAGCACAGGGAAGCTGCTGTTCTCTGCTGATGATCAGGAGGTGGTGGTGGGAGCAGAGAGGCTACGGGTGACAGGTAGGTTACTGGATCAGACACTGCATTATACTCAAAAGTCTACTAGCAATTTATTGAACTGGACTTTTAAACTTGACTGCTCACCATCTTTAAGTGTGGTGATCTTTTGGATGTAATCATTTTACAGTTAATTGAAATTTAGCAAGAAATAGCTGCCCTTTGACGGCTAGTCAACAATTGAATGAACAATCATCACAGACAAAATAATAATTGACAACTCACATTTAAAGAACTGTCTAACATAAATTAGACTATAAGACATAAAAGACTCTGCGTCTAAGTTTTCTATAAGGGACGATGAGTGATTCTGTATTATTTCGATTTGGAGAAATCATCCAATTTTTTTGAACAAGAGCAGATTCTGTCACTTTTATGTTGTATAATATTGGTACACTATCTGAGTAAGGTAATCAAAAATATGTAGAAAACACAAATCCAATCATTTCAATCATTCATTCACATTCATAGAAAAAGGGTGAACGTTTTCAGGTTGTTTTCCATGCATTTGATAATCTCTGAACATCCCTCCCAAGGCAGCAATTACTCACAACACTCATCTACATTTATTTCCCCCTCAGCTCCTCAGCCAGAGTTCATTACCCTATTCAACTCAACTATATTTCGGTTGAATGCATTCAGTTGTGCAACTGACAAGGTTTCCCCTTTCTCTTCCCTTCCACTAAGCACAGGGATGCAGAGAGAGAGGGAGGGAGTGGTACAGAGAGAGAGGGGGAGGGGTACAGAGAGAGAGAGGGAGGGAGGAATAGAGAGAGAGAGGGTAGGGAAAGATAAGAAATGTAGTGATGTTTCTTCAATTACTCCATTTATCTCTGACCCTTTTTGATGGGGCTGCCAAGGGCCACAGGGTTCATCAGATGCCTTGGCAACCACAGTCGTCAGTCGAAAAGCCTTCTTAGTTCTAAATAGGCCTCTGTTGTACTAATAGTTTCTGTGCATATGTGTGGTTGGGCATGCAGGCATACAGTATATGTGTTTATGCATGCGTGTGTATGTGTGTGTGCATCTATGCCTATCTGCGTGTGCTTCAAACCATGCCAAACAACAGCTGTGTGAATCAATAAATATAGCCAATGATCTCAGGCCTGGAGAAGCTGCTGCTGACCGCTTTCCCTCTGTCATTCCGTCCATCAGACAGGATGAAGTGAGGCCAGATTCCTATAAAACTGTCACATGCCATTACCAAATGAATGCTTTTGTCCAAACCAATAAAATGCATAATTATGCTGAGCATATAACTTTAATTGGCCCAACTGAGGTCATTGTAAATCTATGATAGAGCTTTTGCTGCATTCATTAGGCATTTATTGCACTATCTACTGTAAAAACTGATCCAGGAAGCCCCAGGGTCCAATGGGGAATATGGGAGGTGTTTGGAATCATGCTAACTTTGCAATTTGGTGCTAGCTGTGATATGAAGTAAATCAAAGATCTCTAAAAAGCTAATCAACTCCCTGAAATTATTGTATTTTTTATTACACAAGAGCGACAGGTGCTGCATCCAGAGAACATAACAAGCAACTTCGGGATAAGAATACAGCCTTTGATTGATGGAAAAAGCAATCTGCGACTTAAATGTGGCTCGAAAATTGGCTTTCAGAGGCAAAAATGGAGTTTAATTGTTTCATTCGTATGTGTCTCGCTTTGTAACACAAGGCTCAATCAGTGCTGCAGGGTAACACTTGATTACAGTGATCTGAAACTCTTTGAAGACGGTCTCCAAATGGAGCGTTGCTATATAAATCCAGGCGTAGTGTAACTGTATCCATCTGAATGCAATGAAATGAAAATATAAGCTTGACACTTGAGGAAAACAAAAGTGAAATATTTCTGACTAGAGCACTGGAGGAAGTGAGTTTGATTGTGATCCTTGTGATGCCCCCGTCAGAATGCATGGATTATTGTCCAATGAGAGACCCCTGAGAGACTGCACGGCTGTATTATGATATCAACATTGTTGTAATGCAATTCAAAGTTCAACTGTTTACTGTTGCTTTTACATAACGTTTGCAAGTTCCTCACAAGGTGGATATTATTTATATATATTTTTGGTTATTAATACACCATTGTGGAGCAGAATAGGGTTATGATTTATCAGTTAGAGCAATTGTTTTCAGCTGTGTGAGTAATATTATGGTAATACTGTACGTCACTGAATAAGCCAGAAGCCCGAAGAACTGTAATGGTTGTATACTGTACACGAGACCACACACTGTGCACTCTGGAGACCTTTAATTAAGACAGAGTGAGCTGTGGCAAAATGGCAGTGTACGTTGCATATACAGTTGAAGTCGGAAGTTTACATACAATTAGGTTGGAGTCATTAAAACTGTTTTTTCAACCACTCCACAAATTTCTTGTTGACAAACTATAGGTTTGTGCATGACACAAGTCATTTTTCCAACAAATGTTTACAGACAAATTATTTCACTTATAATTCACTGTATCACAATTCCAGTGGGTCAGAAGTTTACATACACGAAGTTGACTGTGCCATTAAACAGCTTAGAAAATTCCAGAAAATGATGTCATGGCTTTAGAAGCTTCTGATAGGCTAATTGACATCATTTGAGTCAATTGGAAGTGTACCTGTGGATGTATTTCAAGGCCTACCTTCAAAATCTTTGTGTCTTTGCTTGACATCACAGGAAAATCAAAATAAATCAGCCAAGACCTCAAGAAACAAATTGTAGACCTCCACATGTCTGGTTCATCCTTCGGAGCAATTTCCAAATGCCTGAAGGTACCACTGTCATCTGTACAAACAATAGTACTCAAGTATAAACACCATGGGACCACGAAGCAGTCATAGCGCTCAGGAAGGAGATACATTCTGTTTCCTAGGGATGAACGTACTTTGGTGCGAAAAGTGCAAATCAATTCCAGAACAACAGCAAAGGACCTTGTGAAGATGCTGGAGGAAACAGGTACAAACGTTTCTATATCCACAGTAAAATGAGTCCTATATCGACATAACCTGAAAGGTTGCTCAGAAAGGAAGAAGCCACTGCTCCAAAACCGCCATAGAAAAGCCAGACAACGGTTTGCAACTGCACATGGGGACAAAGATCGTACTTTTTGGAGAAATACCCTCTGGTTTGATGAAACAAAAATTAAACTGTTTGGCCATAATGGCCATCGTTATGTTAGGAGGAAAAAGGGAGGCTTGCAAGCTGAAGAACACCATCCCAACTGTGAAGCACGGGTGTGGCAGCATCATGTTTTGGGGGTGCTTTGCTGCAGGAGGGACTGATGCACATCAGGCAGGAAGAGTATGTGGATATATTGAAGCAACATCTCAAGACATCAGTGAGGAAGTTAAAGCTTGGTCGCAAATTGGTCTTCCAAATGGACAATGACCTCAAGCACACTTCCAAAGTTGTGGCAAAATGGCTTAAGGACAATGAAGTCAAGGTATTGGAGTGGCCATCACAAATCCCTGACCTCAATCCTATACAAAATGTGTGGGCAGAACTGAAAAAGCATGTACGAGCAAGGAGACCTACAAACCTGACTCAGTTACACCCGCTCTGTCAGGGGGAATGGGCCGAAATTCACCGAACATTTTGTGGGAAGCAAGTGGAAGGCTAGCCGAAACGTTTGACCCAAGTTAAACAATTTAAAGGCATTGCTACCAAATACTAATTGAGTGTATGTAATATTCTGACCCACTGGGAATGTGATGAAAGAAATAAAAGCTGAAATAAATCACTCTCTCTACTATTATTCTGACATTTCACGTTCTTAAAATAAAGTTGTGATCCTATCGGACCTAAAACAGGGAATGTTTTCTAGGATTAAATGTCGAGAATTGTGAAAAACTGAGTTCAAATGTGTTTGGCTAAGGTGTATGTAAACTTCCGACTTCAACTGTACATTCTCGTGAGCCTGCCCAGTACAGTACAGAAGTGCCACGAGCAGTCTACAGCGATCCTCCATCGTCTTCCCTAGGAAACCACACGTAATCAATTACACAGGAAAAACAATGGGAGAAAATAATGAATTAGCCTGAAATGCAAGGACACAATGGAGCACTCCTTTGTGGCAATTCAAATCTGCTTTGAACAGGGAATTCCAGATTTTTAATGGAGCATGCTCAATAGAGTATTCCCATATTCCCCCCATCCCTCTCTATCCCCCTGTCTCTCCCATACCATAATTAGCAGGAGTCCACAGAATACTGACATTACCTGCTGCTGTTTTTTTGTTATAATTATAATTAAAGGCTCATTGATTAGCCTCAATTAGAGCCCATTGACTCACTGCAGTGGAGGCTAATTTAAATTGAATAGCACACTTAATAACCACATCAGTACACTGATGAGGGAGGAGCTCGAAAACAGATATGGTAAGAAAGGGATACTGCGAGATTCTGGCAGATGCCCTTTTTATCTCTCTGCATACAGTAGGAAAGAAGTTAGAGGTAGTTGCGCGAGCCAATGCTAACTTGCGGCAGCACAAAGGCTGGAAGTCTACAGGTACGCTAGGGTATGCAAATCTATCGCTAAATCATGTCATACTGCATACAGACATAAAAATCACCACGTTATTAGAATTGCACAGATGATGTGGCAAACCCCATTTTAGATGCTACACAGGGGGATGTCAATGTGGATTGAGAAAAGCAACATGCAGAAAGTAGTCCCATCCATTAGTGATGTGTCTGTCTCTTCACACATTAAGCACATCACCCAGAGAGTAATCACTACGCCAGTCCAGATGCTTGATCTAACAGATGGGGCAGAGAATGCCAACTCCATAATATTTTTACAATCCCTAGTCCGTAATATGACACCCGTCAGAGAAAATGGGAAATGTTTAATTCATATCAGGTTTATAAGGAGAGCATGATACAGATACAGATATCACCCTGTGGCCAAACAACCATGCCTTTATTTTCTTCCTATTTACTGTATCTATCATGATGGTCTTCAGACTTTCAGCTGTGATGTGTATTACAGTGTATGACTGCTGGAGAGCCACTTGACCTGACCTCATTTTCCTCCACTCTCAGCCAGTATCTAATTACTGTATAGGGCTAGGTTCACATCCACTCATGGTGGGTGGCTACCTGGCAGTGCTGGTCCAGACTGTTGATGATGGGGTCACAACCCTAAAGCAGGTCCCCTTTGACCTGGTTAATTTGGGGTCACTGTCTTACAGTCCTGGTGCTCTAGGTTGTTGTTGGAATCCACTGCTCTGTATCAGTGTCCAGTAGTCCGCATGGGCTGCAGTGGTCTATAGCCTCATGCCTTGTGCTTCCCAGGGTTCAGTGCACCTTGTGTCTGCTGTAAGAAAAAAAAGAGGGAGAGAGAGAGAATAGATAGATTATGAGAGAGAGAGAGCGAGCGAGAGAGACCTGGAACTGTGAAGTACTGTATATCCTTTCCTAGAAATAGTAAAGGAGTAATGGAAATATGACAGTAATGATAACCAAACTTTATTTATGTTTCACCTTCTGCATTACCATCAACATTATAGCCAAGTCATTCCTGAATATGATGACATTCATCCATTTCACTTCATTCTCTTCCTCAGTTTATCCTCCTCCCTTCCTCTCTCTCTCTCTTTGTGGCGCCAGCTTTCAGTAAGAAGATCATAAAGAGCAGCAGGGTTTTACTGTGTGACGAGTGTCATACATGACATTTATTTAAGGCATGAGAGGGAGACTACATTTCACCATTTGATCAGGTATGAATGGGGAATGTGCTTTGCAAAGTGACCATTGGATTTCTGTCAGGTGACCATGCTAAGTAGATGATAAAGAATCCATAAAAGCCAGTGAGTTATGTCCTCTGCTTCTCTGCACTCTGCTTTACCTGGGCCTCTTCCTAGGGCTTGGTTTCACGTTCCACATAAAGCGAGCCCACCACAGGTCACAAAGCTAGATTAGATTGTAACCGTGAAGTCAGTACAATCTCAGGGTTTACAGCAATGAGTGTCTCTGACAAACAAGATGTGTTTGAGAGCCCAGCAGGACATTTGCAAAATCATGGAGGCATTGTTTGCCTATCAAGTCTTGTTTATACAGAGCTTCAGAAAGTATTCACACCCCTTTACATTTTCCATATTCTGTTTTGTCACAGCCTGAATTTAAAATAGATTGTGTGTCACTGATCAACACACAATACACCATAATGACAAAGTGGAATAATGTAAAAAATGTATATATATATTATAATATGAAAAGCTGAAATGTCTTAAGTCAATAACAACTATTCAACCCCTTTGTTATCACAAGCCTAAATAACTTTAGGAGTAAGGATTTGCCCAACAAGTCAGATAATAAGTTGCATGGACTCACACTGTGTGCAATAATGGTGTTCAACATAATTTTTGAATGACTACCCCATCTCTGTAACCCACACATACAATTATCTGTAAGGTCCCTCAGTCGAGCAGTCAATTTCAAGCATAGATTCAACGATAAAGATCAGGGAGGTTTTCCAATGCCTTGCAAAGAAGGGTACCTATTGGTAGCTGAGTAAAATACAGACAATGAGTATCCTTTTGAGCATGGTGAAGTTATTCATTACACTTTGGATGGTCTATCAATACACCCAACCATTACCGCTCAAGAATGTCACCATGATTTGGTGATTTTAAACCAGTTACAGAGTTAAAAGGCTGTGATAGGAGATAGCTGAGGATGGATCAGCAACATTGTAGTTACTCCACAATACTAACCTAAATGGCAGAATGAAAAGAAGGAAGCCTGTACAGAATAGCAAATATTCCAAACCATGCATCCTTTTTGCAATAAGGTACTAAGGTAATACTGCAAAGACATGTGTCAAAGAAATGAACTTTTTGTCCTGAATACAAAGCATTATTTGGGGGGCAAATCCAACACAACAAACACATCACCGAGTATCACTCTTCATATTTTTAAGCATGGTGGTGGTTGCATCATGTTATGGTTATGCTTGTCATCGGCAAGGACTATGGAGTTTTTTAGGATAAAAATTAATGGAATAGGGCTAAGCACAGGCAAAGTCCTAGAGGAAGACCTGGTTCAGTCTGCTTTCGAACAGACACGGGAAGAAAAATCCACCTTTCAGCAGGACAATAACCTAAAATGTAAGGCCAAATATACACTGGAGTTACTTACCAAGACAACATTCTATGTTCCTGAGTGGACTAATTACAGTTTGACTTAAATCTGCTTGAAAATCTATGCCAAGACTTGAAAATGGCTGTCCAGCAATGATCAACAACCAACTTGACAGAGCTTTAAGAATTTTAAAAAGAATAATGGGAAGATATTGTACAATCCAGGTATGCAAAGCTCTTAGAGACCCAAAAGACTCACAGCTGTAATCACTGCCAAAGGTGATTCTAATATGTATTGACTAAGGGGGCTGAATACTTGTCTAATCAAAATATATGAATGAATTTGCTGTAAATTAATTATTATTATTTTAGAATTGTTCTTCCACTTTGTCAATACAGAGTTTTGTGTAGATCGTTCACCAAAAATTACAATTAAATCCATTTTAATCCAATTTGTAACTCAACAAATTTGTGGAAAACATAAAAGGGTGTGAATATTTTCTGAAGGCACAGTACTGTATGTCACTGGCATTACAGACGTATAATGTTTTTCTTCTCATTTTGAGGATATATAATTCCTGTCAAGGATATGTGAGAGGGAGGATGGTCTTGGTGTTGATGTATACCTCACTTCCAATGAAAATAGCATCTAACTGCATCCACCACTGATCCATGATAACTAATGGTATCTTGGAACATGGATGGCATTGGTAATGGACTTAAATGTAAGCCTGAGATTCTTTAGGTGACTTTTGCAGCAGTATGAGATCGGTTTTCGATTTACAATGACTGTCCTTTTTTCCTTGTTCACTTTACTCTTGCAATGGGCCTGTTGTTCTAATGGTTCCTCCCAAGGTCTGGCCAAGGACACACACACACAGACACACACACACAGACACACACACAGACACACACACACACACACACACACACACACACACACACACACACACACACACACACACACACACACACACACACACACACACACACACACACACACACACACACACACACACACACACACTGTACAAACACACACTCATCAGTGTTATATCACTCTTCCAGACTGTGGCTTCCCGGAGCTTGATTAACCACAAGGCACAGTGATGTGTTCCACAGCTCCATGTACAGCTCCATGCTACAGTAGCTCCTTGGGTGACAAATGGCCTGGTAGCAGAGGATGATGTTATCGGCTCCACTGACACTCTGTTCTCCCATCCCGCTCCATCTCCCTCTATACTAGGAGCCTGCTACGGGTGTGAGCATTGAAGTTTGTAGCTATAAACCGGATGACCAGATGACAGTAGACTACTTGAAAGCCACTGTGAAATCATGACGTTGCAAATATAGTACTTAATGTACGGGTGTGAGACCTGAAGTTTGTAGCTATAAACCGGATGACCAGATGACAGTAGACTACTTGAAAGCCACAGTGAAATCATGACGTTGCAAATATAGTACTTAATATACAAGTATATAGAAAATCAATACATACAGTAAACATTTACTTGCAATTGTGCATCAAAAATGATCAGCTACAAAATAAATATGTTCTGGTGTATTAAACATCACTCTCACGCCATCTGCAGTAGTCTCCTTAAAATACTTTACTAACAAACTATTTCCCCTTTTAATATCTACAAGTTATCAGTCCCTGTTTAGCCATGTTCTTGATGCTGTCTCACATTAAAAAATTGTTTACTATAGAATACTACAGTACTTACTATTAAATTCTATAGTAAATTTTAGAATACTATACTACATGCTGTTTAACCCTCAATCATGTGTAGTAAATGCTATAGAATGTTGTAGTGTTTACTACAGTTTATTTTTCAAATAATATTGGAGTATTTACCACAGTATTATCCGCAACAAAAAAACACTAGTAAATATTACAGTAAAGTCCACAAAAACAATTCACTTGGATCTAACTATAATAAATACTACACTATTTCATTTGCATATACCCTGCCAATTCCCCTCCACCATATCACAATTTGTCCACCTATAAGTGAGAAATCTATGCCAAGAATAGTCCATAAATTGTGTTCCCAACGGGTTATAGAAAAGAGCAGAAGCTCCGAACTATCTGTTCAGACCCCCAGTGTCATATAGCTACAGGTTTTGGAAAATGTGGTATTTTACTGTTTCTCCAGTAGGTTTCCTGAAGGAAAAAGCCTCCATTTCCATGTCAAAGATAACAAAACAAAAACACTATAGTAAATACTACAGTAATGTATGCAAAACACTACAGTAAATACTAAAGTATACTACAGTCCGCAAAGACACTATAGTAAATACTACAGTATACTACAATCTGCAAAAACACTACATTAATTACTATAGTATTTACTAAGGTTTTCTTTTACTACAGTAGTTACACTATAGTTAACTCTAAATACTACAGTATACCACAGTAAATACAACAGTATTGACTGTAGTGTTTTTGCCTACTTTGGTCCTCAAAAACACTACAGTGAATACGACATTAAAGTCTGCAGAAACACTAAAGTGAATTCTATAATATTTATACCATAGTACACAATTTTAAAAAATATATGTGGGGTGTGCTCTTCTCCTCCCCACCGCTTTCACCAATGCAACCATCCCACCCCTGTCTGACTTACTGCAACAATGAGGCTGATGCTACATTTATTTAATTATAATCTGCAATCTAGTGTATTACTGAGGATCCCTGGAGCACTCTTCAACTGTACATCACGTCCAAGAACCTACTTCTCCCCAACACTCAAGTGCACTTTTGTTCCAGAAGCGAGAGCCACTTTCACTATAAAAGGTCCACCGGGTCCTTGGAAACAAACTTATGTAATTCTGCCGCTAAATGGCACTGCACCCAAGGCAGATATATGGTTCCAATTTCCCTGCATTCGGCCACCTGGATTTTGCTCTCTCTGAGTACTATTGCTGGAATCCTATTTATGGATTCTGCACTAGTGTTTCCATGAATTGGAAATTAAATGACATTTTATTTGTCACATATGACGAATACAACAGGTGTAGACTTTACCATGAAATGCTTACATACAAACCCCTTTCCCAACAATGCAGAGTTAAAAAGTAAGAACATTTGCAAATAAAAACAGAAAATAGTACAATAAATAACAATAACGGGGCAATATACAAATCAAATCAAATTGTATTTGTCACATGTTTCATAAACAACAGGTGTAGGCTAACAGTGAAATTCTTACCTACGGGCCCTTGCTAACAATGCAGATAAAAAAAAATAGAAATAGTAAGAAAATAAAAATATATATAAAAAGAATAACACGAGGAATGAATAGAAAAATAATAACACAAGGAATAAATACACAATGAGTAACAATAACTTGGCAATATACACAGGGTACTAGTACTGAGTCAATATGAAGGGGTATGAGGTAATTGAGGTACATACACTATATATACAAAACTATGTGGACACCCCTTCAAATTAGTGGATTCGACTATCCAGGACAGCGGGAATGCTGAAGTGCGTTGCACGTAAAAATTGACTGTCCTCGGTTGCAACACTCACTACTGAGTTCTAAACTGCCTCTGGAAGCAACGTCAGCACAAGAACTGTTTGTCGGGAGCTTCATGAAATGGGTTTCCATGGCCGAGCAGCCGCACACAAACCTAACATTACCATGCCTAATGCCAAGAGTCGGCTGGAGTGGTGTAAAGCTCGCCACCATTGGACTCTGGTGCACTGGAAACGAGTTCTCTGGAGTGATAAATCACGCTTCAACATCTGCCAGTCTGACAGACTAATCTGTGTTTGGTGGACGCCAGGAGAACGCTACCTGCCCGAATGCATAGTGTCAACTGTAAAGTTTGTTGGAGGGGGAATAATAGCACTGTTTTTCATGGTTCGGGCAAGGCCCCTTTGTTCCAGTGAAGGGAAATCTTACCGTTAAAGCAGACAATGACATTCTAGACGATTCTATGGTTCCAACTTTGTGGCAACAGTTTGGGGAAGGCCCTTTCCTTCCCCCATGCACAAAGCGAGGTCCATACAGAAATGGTTTGTGGAGATCAGAGTAGAAGAACTTGACTGGCCTGCACAGAACCCTGACCTCATCCCCATCGAACACCTTTGGGATGAATTGGAACGCCGACTGCGAAGCAGGCCTAATCGCCTAACATCAGTGCTCGACCTCACTAATGCTCTTGTGACTGAATGGAAGCAAGACCCCCCGGCTTAGACAGGGCTTACAATGTTTCATTCCAAAAATGAGGGGTTAAATACATGTAAAAAAATTGTGCTCATCTATCCCATCTCAATCGATATACATCTATGAAATCATGATAGCCAAAGGTAATTTAAACATTGATTGATCCTATGTGTAGATACAGGTCTGCTCTCATAAGAAAGGCCCTTGAACATCCTAGTGTAAATACAGCAGTAGATCCAGATATCAGCTCAGCAGCAGTGCTATCCCAGTGAAATACTACTGATGTGGAAGACCCGCAGGCCATGTAATGTGGGTGCAGCCGTAATGCCTACTGATATGTCTGGATAAACAACATAACCTCTCACTGGGAGGCCCGGTCTGTACAGACTGTGCTACATAGGCTATTTAAAAACACGTCTCACATTTGTCATCCTTTGCCCATATACTCTTCTCCATCGCCTCCCTCTATCCCACCACCAGTCGCTATGGAAGACATTAAGTGAATGTTTATGAGGCCTCCAAACACTAGTGATATATCCTGCTGCATGCTTCATAAGGCGCTGATTGATCAGCAGGAGACTGGCGGACTGGGAGGGTCGAAGGAGACGTAATGGAAACACATTGACAGAATAATTTCAGAAGGGACATTATGTGGGAAGTTGGAAATAAAACTAAAATGGCTTTATCGATCTTTCACTCAATCTGTTTATGGACGTTTATGGCCGGTGCATTACAGGATGTCACTGGGAGAGTTGGCCCAGTCAGGTTCCCAATGGAGCGTTAAGAGAGAGGTGTGTGAATGTGAATGCATGTGAGTGTGCGCGTTCACAAACGTGTGAGTGTGTGAGCGTGTGTGTGTAAGCACGCTTGTGCACACATCAAATCAAATTGTATTTGTTACATGTGCCGAAAACAACAGGTGTAGTAGACCTTACAGTGAAATGCTTACTTACAAGCCCTTAACCAACAATGCAGTTTTAAGAAAATACATTTTTTTAAAAAGAGATAAGAATAACAAATAATTAAAGAGCAGCAGTAAACACTGAAACAAAAGCGGGGCTATATACAGGGGGTACCGGTACATAGTCAATGTGCTGGGGTACCGGTGTCGAGGTAATTGAGGTAATATGTGCATGTAGGTAGAGTTATTAAAATTACTATGCATAGATAATAACAGATAATAAAATGTGCACGTGTGTGGTTGCCTATGTATGAAAGTCGACTAAAGTCCATAAGGTGATGTGAGAAGATATTGGTCGATTGAATCTCATAGGCTGGCTATTGATTTAAGGCCATACGTAGTACAACTAAGCTTTGATCCTATCCAGCACTGCTCCCTATGTTGAACCCCATTGTATTACCAGATACCCAACTATGCAGTATGCTGCATATGGGGAATATCAAACATTCACTATTACAGTGTCCATATTAGGACTGCATCACATTAACTTAGCTCTCTAATTAAGGTGTGAAAGTGAAGACATTATAGACACTGTGTGGTATGCATAATACCAAAAAGGCACATACTGTACTGCTTACAGTCCTTTCTCCTAACTAACAGTACTGATCTGTCAGTTAGGCTGAATGGCACCACAGACTCAGCCACACACTGTGCATACAGCCAAAGGCTAAAGGCAGCCTTTATCTTCCCACAGTGTTTTTGTTTCCTGGTCTTGATCTGACTACGGCTGCAGTCTGTATGTCCACAATGAGTCGCTTTAATCATTTCTCTCCCAGGGGCTTTGATCATCTATTATTTTCATCTATGGACTGTGGCTAGCTGGCTGGTAGTAGTGTTTGAGAGAAGGCTGTCTGGGCCCTACTGTGTCAGAATGGGGAACTGATGTTGTGTTTTTTTGCCATACTGCACTGGCTGTTTAGTACACATTTTACAGGTTCTAACTCAATGTGTTAATGCCGTGTTGTGCATTTTGCCAAAACGATGCTGGGTTATATTGTTGGTTGAATCCCTCTTAACTGTATGAATACACCTACTGAAACAAACTTCAACAGACTGTACTCAACTTAAGTGTGATTTTTTTTTGTTGCCAAAAGAGGCCCATCATCTGTAAATCCCTCCCCAAAACTGGCTTTGACTGTACAGTATTCTGACATGCTGCTGTCTTGACAGCTCATCACACACCCTCACCATGTATTTTCTGAACATAACATTACATATGGACAGCCTCTATTACTCTTCATGGATATGGTTGGCAAGTTTGAATGGTTTGTGTATCTCCCCGATCAATGTCAATCTCGGCTGTCAGGCGGGGGGCTGAGTTTTTCTCTGTCAGCATTTTTACACAAAAAAGTAATTGTGAAATTTGTTACATTTGTTACCGCTAAGCTGGCACTGTATTGACCACCTTTCTCTCCATAATATAATAGTCGCTTACCGTACGAGACACCATAATGTGAAATATCTCCCCATAAAAGCTGCATCACAACTCTTTTCCATACCAATTGAGCAAAGGGCAATGTTTTGGCTGTGAGGCCTGGATAATTACTTGAAGGGCTCATGGCTACAGTGTAGTGTAGTTTTATTTTCTGCTCTGTAAGTCGGTGGGTTACTTGTGACAGGCTATTTGGGGTTGGGGACTGTGGGATGTCTCCTATCCGCTATACACTCTTAGAAAAAAAGGTGCTATCTAGAACCTGAAAAGGTTGTTTGGCTGTCCCCATAGAACACTTTGAAAAACATTTTTGGTTCCAGGTAGAACCCTTTCTTCAGAAGGTTCTACATCAACCCAAGGTTCTACCTGGAACCAAAAGGTTTCTCCTCTAGACAGTAGAACTCTTTTGGAACCCTTTTTTTCTGAGTGTAGTCTCATTAGTCTGTGGGTATATGCATGTGCTGTAGTCTACATTAAGTTACAGGCACACAATACATTACAATTATTGTAAATATTTATTGATAGTTCTGTAACGACCCTGGGTTTATAAGCACAGAAATCGAGTCTGCCGCATGAGCATGCTTTTGCGGCACAGTCGATAGCGGCGGACCACGGGCTCGAAGGTCGAGGGTTGCTCCCTCCTGTTTCATTACACTGAAACATGATCGATGTGTTGAAACGTTTATTTTGGTTGCCGATTTTCCGCATTTATCAAAGCCCAATCAGGTAGCCTGATTTTAGATGTGCCCATGCAAACGGAATTATTAGGGAAATCGTTCTTGCAAAGCATGTAAACATTTAAATCGAAATGTAATGAAACAGGCCTTCGAGCCCGAGGTCCGGCGCGCTATCGACTGTGCCGCAAAAGCATGCTCATGCTGCAGACTCGATTTCCACGCTTAAAATGAAGAATATTTTATTCTGAGTTCGGACATTTAAAGGTTGTACGTGAAAACAATTTCAAAGATGCATACTTTCAGTTTTTCCGAACTCACTTGCGCAAAAGTTGGAAGCTCGCCTTGCTCGTGGTAGCACATGCACAGATCAACGCTGATTAAGGCGTTTACATGTCCAATAGTTGGAAAGATTGCTCAGAAAATCTGGGGCCTCATTTATAACCGTTGCTTAAATTTCACACTACATTTTTGGATGCGCCATTTATTAAAAGTCTGCGCATATACTGTACAAAAATATATTGAGAATTATTAAACTTGGCGCAATCCATACATACACGTTTCCCGTTATCAATCAGAACTGTCGTAAAACGGTGCATGCGTGAACAAGCCTGAAAACTCAGGATGAAAAACGCCTCCATTCACCTTTTATGGTGACAGCCATTTATTTGCTGTATAATTTTGAACTATTGTGATTAGACCACGGCATGCAAAAGATTAATCTTTGTTCAATATTTAGTTTATCAATAGTTTGAGTTTATATGTCCTGAGTTGGTATAGGCTCTGAGATTAAATAGACAATGATGTTGTGCTCTTATCGCACAGCAATGCTGTAGCCTACCCATACTGTCAAATACTTAACATACACTACTGGTCTATTTACTTTGTTGGCAGAATGTTTTAATCTTTAGCAGTAATTTATGCTGTACCTGGAAAAGGCCAGCTCTAAGGCAGCCAGCTCTAAGGCAGCCAGCTCTAAGGCAGCCAGCTCTAAGGCAGCCAGCTCTTCCTCAGATCTGTTCCTCGACACAATCCTGTCTCGGAGCTCTACGGACAATTCCTTCGACCTCATGACTTGGTTTTTGCTCTGACATGCTCTGTCAACTGTGGGACCTTATATAGACAGGTGTGTGCCTTTGCAAATCATGTCGAATCAATTGAATTTACAACAGATGGACCCCCTAAAAGTGGAGTTGTTTTACGTTTCATCCATATACTTTACAACACAGAAGTCCAGTCTCATAGCCATTCCCTTCACCCCTGCTGAGGAGATGTGACTCCCAGAAGCAAAGCTGTCAAAGTAAAAGAATGGATCTAACTTCCCCCACCAAGCTAAGCTCTTCAAACCCAACACAGAGCAGACCTGCCAATCCTGCAACGAAGAGGAGGACCAACGCTGCCGTGCTGCTGCCAATACATATACAGTGCCGTAAGAAAGTACTCACACCCCATGACTTTTTCCAGATTTTGTTGTGTTACAGTCTACATTTAAAATTGATAACATGTAGATTTTGTGTGACTGATCTACACACAATACCCCGAAATGTAAAAGTGGCATTAGGTTTTTATAAATGTTTACAAATTAATTAAAAATGGAAAGCTGAAATGTTTTGAGTCAAAAAGTATTCAACCGTTTTGTTATGACAAGCCTCAATAAGTTCAGGAGTAAACATTTGCTAAGCAAGTCACACTACAAGCTGCATGGACTCACTCTGTGTGCAATACTAGTGTTTAACATACCCCACACATACAATTATCTGTAAAGTCCCTCAGTCGAGTAGTGAATGTCAAGCACAGATTCAACCACAATGACCAGGGAGGTTTTCCAATGGTTCGAAAAGAAGGGCACCTATTGGTAGTTGGGTTATCAAAAAAGCAGACATTGAACATCCCTTTGAGCATGGAACATTTATTATTTACACTTTGGATGGTGTATCAATACACTCAGTCACTACAAAGAAACAGGCGCACTTTCTAACTCAGTTGCCGGAGAGGAAGAAAACTGCTCAGGGATATCACCATAAGGCCAATGGTGATTTTAAAACAGTTACAAAGATAAATGGCTGTGATAGGAGAAAACTGAAGATGGACCAACAACATTGTACTATAGTTACTTAATGCTAACAGAGTGAAAAGAAGGAAGCCAGTACAGAATAAAAGATATTCCAAAACATGCATCCTGTTTTTAATAAGTCACTAAAGTAATACTGCAGTAATTGTGGCAAAGAAATTAACTTTTTGTCCTGAATAGAAGGAGTTGTTTTGGGGCAAATCCAAGACAACACATCACTGACTATCACATTGTTTGTCATCGGCATTGGCTAGGGAGATTTTTAGGATAAAATAAACAGTATATAGCTAAGCATTGACAAAATCCTTGACGAAAACTGGGTTCAGCTTTCCAACAGACAATAGAAGATTAATTCACCTTTCAGCAAGACAATTATCTAAAACACAATTACAAATACAATTGAAGTCGAAGTTTACATACACCTTAGCCAAATACATTTAAACTCAGTTTTTCACAATTCCTGACATTTAATCCTAGTAAACATTTCCTGTCTTAAGTCAGTTAGGATCACCATTTTATTTTAAGAATGTGATATGTCAGAATAATAGTAGAGATAATGATTTATTTCATCACATTCCCAGTGGGTCAGAAGTTTACATACACTCAATTAGTATTTGGTAGCATTACCCTTAAATTGTTTAACTTGGGTCAAACGTTTCGGGTAGCCTTCCACAAGCTTTCCACAATAAGTTGGGTGAATTTCGGCCCATTCCTCCTGACAGACCTCCCCACTCTGCAAGCCATCGGCCCGTCGCTCAATACCACACTGGGATGCCAAATCAATGGACATAATCTCTGAAGCCACAGATCTATATGGGCCGCCATGTCCAACAAGTCTCACCTACTCCACACAGTTAACTTTAGCTCTGAGCAACTGTAGTCCCACCCTGTGCTATTGAATAAAACCTAAGGTTAGGGTGCTGCATCACAGTAAGCAGAATCAGGCTAGTGGATCAAAGGTCTCGACTAAATGTTATTTCAAAGTTCGTTGAGTCACCGTAGGGACAAAAAAACACCTCGAAAAAAAGGGGTTATTTCAATTATAGGAACGGGATGATGGTCGGGTACCAGAGTACTTGAGAAAATTTACAGGGCCGTTATTACTTTAGGGTTGTTCTTAAATTACAGCTCTCAGATTTTCGCTCTGAAAGCGGCGAGGGTAAATATGCATAGAGAAGCGCTCCCTCGCCCATGTGGAAAGATAACTCTGTGCTTAACTATCTGTTCTAGGAGGAGCTCTCCTGTTCTGATGTACAGTCTTCAGAAAGTATTCCCACCCCTTGACTTTTCACACATTTTGTTGCTTTACAAACAATAGTACGCAAGTATAAACACCATGGGACCACGCAGCCGTCATTCCGCTCAGGAAGGAGGCACGTTCTGTCTCCTAGAGATGAATGTACTGTGGTGTGAAAAGTGCAAATCAATCCCAGAACAGCAAAGGAACTTGTGAAGATGCTGGAGGAAACAGATACAAAAGTATCTATATCGACAGTAAAACGAGTCCTATATCGACATAACCTGAAAGGCCGCTCAGCAAGGAAGAAGCCACTGCTCCAAAACCGCCATAATAAATCCAGACTACGGTTTGCAGATGGGGACAAAGATCGTACATTTTGGAGAAATGTCCTCTGGTCTGATGAAACAGAAATAGAACTGTTTGACCAATTGACCATGCTTGGGGTCATTGTCCATTTGGAAGACTCATTTGTGACCAAGCTTTAACTTCCTGACTGATGTCTTGAGATGTTGCCTCAATTTATCCACGTAAATTTCCTGCCTCATGATGCCATCTATTCTGTGAAGTGCACCAGTCCCTCCTGCAGCAATGGACCCCCACAACATGATGCTGCCACCCCCGTGCTTCACAGTTGGGATGGTGTTCTTCGGCTTGCAAGCCTCGCCTTTTTCATCCTGACAGAGCTGGTGTAACTGATTGAGGTTTGTAGGCCTCCTTGCTCGCACATGCTTTTTCAGTTCTGACCACACATTTTCTATAGGATTGAGGTCAGGGATTTGTGATGGCGACTCCAATACCTTCACTTTGTTGTCCTTAAGCCATTTTGCCACAACTTCGGAAGTATGCTTGGGGTCATTGTCCATTTGGAAGACTCATTTGTGACCAAGCTTTAACTTCCTGACTGATGTCTTGAGATGTTGCCTCAATTTATCCACCCAGGTCTCCTGGTTAATGTTGTGGTTCTGTGATTGCAGGTGCCGAGGGAGCCGTGTTCAGCAACTCTGTGGAGACGCCACACGTCAGGGCCGAGCCCTTCAAAGAGCTACGGTAAAATACATTTCTCTTTGAATAATTCCTCATGATGCGCACACATATTGTAGATACATACTGTACATACATACTTACACAAACTCACACACAGATATAACACCATGCATCACCTTTCTCATGTTCTATGCATTTATAATCAAACAACATGCAACAACAAAAAACTGATGGGGAATTGCTGTGGCATGTCACTGGGTTGCTATTATAAAATGATGGAAAAATTGCTCCCGTCGTGGGCAGAGGACCTACTGTACAGTTTAGTTTGTGCTGGTGCATTTGGGCTGGCTGAAGATTACAGGGCATTTCCCTAAGCCATGGTGTGTCGCTCAGCGAGAGTGAGGGTGTGATTTGGATGATTGCCTGTGAAATGATTTACTAACCCAAGGTTTTCCAAACTCGGTCCTTGGGACCCCAAGGGGTGCACATTTGATTTTTTGCCCTTGCACTACACAGCTGATTCAAATAATTAACTAATCATCAAGCTTTGAATCAGATGTGTGGTGTTTGGGGAAAAAAATGTAATGTGCACCCTTTAGGGTCCCGAGGGCCGAGTATGGGAAGCCCTGCTCCAGCCCCATGCATACTACCAATGTCAACCATTTTGCGCTGAAAAAAAATACAAAAGCAACATGTAAAGTGTTGGTCCCATGTTTTTTGAGCTGAAATAAAAGATCCCAGAATTGTTTCATACACACAAAAATATTATTTCTCTAAAATATTGTGCACACATTTGTTTACATCCCTGTTAGTGAGTTTTTCTTCTCTGCCAAGATAATCCATCCACCTGACAGGTGTGGCATATCAAGAAGCTGATTAAACAGCACGGGTGCTTGTGCTGGGTACAATAAAAGGCCACCCTAAAATGTGCAGTTTTGTTACACAACACAATGCCCGAAATGTCAAAATTTTTGAGGGAGCGTGCAATTGGCATGCTGACTGCAGGAATGTCCACCAGAGCTGTCGCCAGGTAATTTAATGTTAGTTTCTCTACCATAAGCTACCTCCAACGCTGTTTTCAAGAATTTGGCACTACGTCAAATCAGCCTCACAATCGCAGACCATGTGTAACCACGCCAGCCCAGGACCTCCACATCCAACTTCTTCACCTGCGGGATCATCTGAGACCAGCCACCTGGGCAGCTGATGAAACTGTGGGTTTGAACAACCAAAGAATTTCTGCACAAAATTTCACAAACCGTCTCATGGAAGCTCATCTGCCTGCTCGTTGTCTTCTCCAGGGCCTTGACTTGACTGCAGTTCGGCTTCATAACCAACTTAAGTGTGCAAATGCTCACCTTTAATGGGTACTTGCACGCTGGAGAAGTGTGCTCTTCATGGATGAATCCCGGTTTCAACTGTACCGGTCAGATGGCTGACAGCTTGTTTGGTTACGTGTGGGTGAGCGGTTTGCTGATGTCAACGTTCTGAACAGAGTGCCCAATGCTGGTGGTGGGGTTATGGTATGGGCAGGCATACGATACGGACAACGAAGTAAATTGCATTTTATCAATGGCTATTTGAGTGCACAGAGATACCGTGATGAGATCCTGAGACCCATAGTCGTGCCATTCATCTGCCACCATCACCTCATGTGTCAGCATGATAATGCACAGCCCCATGTCGCACGGATCTGTGCACAATTTCTGGAAAGCTGTCCCAGTTCCTCCATAGCCTGCATACTCACCAGATCTGTCACCCATTGAGCATAATTTCAGATGCTCTTGATCAACGTGTTTGACTTTGTGTTCCAGTTCCCGCCAATATCCAGCAACTTCACACAGCCATTGAAGAGAAGTGGGACAATATTCCACAGGCCACAATCAACAACCTGATCAACTCTATGCAAAGGAGATATGTCGCGCTGCCTGAGGCAAATGGTGGTCACACCAGATACTGACTGGTTTTCTGATCCACGCCCCTATCATTTTTTTAAGGTATCTGTGACCAATAGATGCATATCTGTATTCCCAGTCATGTGAAATTCATAGATTAGGGCCGAATGAATATATTTAAATTGACTGATTTCCTTATATGATATTAACTGTAACTCAGTCAAATCTGTGAAATTGTTGCATGTTTTTTGAAATACATCTCCTCAGCCACCCTTTCCAATCTAGAGCACTGTGTTGTGCGCAATCATGTCACATGACCTTGATTTAACCTTTATTTAAAGCATTACATTTTTTATTTCAGATGGTCTAGCACCATCCTCAGACAATTTTAATTCTCATTTCTGGATAAGGATAAAAACACAAGATAAAATCTGTTATGATGGTGCGAAACACATGGCCAAGGCTCTAAATCAACATTTTTCATCAGTAGCACTGGTGCTCCCAATCTTTTTTTAATTACGAGCACCACATGGAATGTAGGAGCACCATAAAATAACATTTTTTTTCAATTGATTGAGATACAGCCTATATTTGGCCTTTATGAATTGTAGCCACTTTTTAAACTAATATGTAACACTGCAAAGAGTTTATTAAAATATGTTGATACAAATCCCTGTTATTGAAATTCCAAAGTCATTTGAGGAGTATTAGGTTTCTACAATGTGTAAAAGCAAAATGTTCCTACTGAGATGCATTACATTTAAAATTGTACACTGTCTCTTTAAAATGTCAGGTTTGTCCTGACAACATTCAAGAAATCTGTCATTCATTCATTGCTATGATCATTGCTTTCTTCCGGTTGTCATCTCGTACGTGTGGCAGAGCCACAGAACAGAAATGGCAAAGAATCACACCACCCACAAGTCCCGTATGGCCCACAGGAATGGGATCAAGAAGCCCAGATCAAACCGCTATGAGTCCATGAAAGGGGTCGTAACTAAGTTCATGAAGAACATGCTTTTCTCCAAGAAGCACAATTAGAAAGTCCATAAGACAGCCAATACAGCAGCCAAGAAGATCGCTGATGCAGCACCAGCAAGCCCTTAGACTGGGTGGCTCTCTGTGTATCTCCAAGTTCCATTGACTTATGCACAATAAAGCTATGCTTTGTAAAACAATATATATATATATATATATATATATATATATATATATATATATATATATATATATACACAGTACTGAAGAGTGAAATGTTTGGACACACTGACTCATTCCAGGGTTTTTCTTTATTTTTACTATGTTCTACATTGTAAACTATGAAATAACACATATGGAATCAAGTGTTAAACAAATCCAAATATATTTTATATTTGAGATTCTTCAATGTAGCCACTCTTTGCCTTGATGACAGCTTTGCACACTCTTGGCATTCTCTCAACCAGCTTCATGAGGTAGTCACCTGGAATGCATTTCAATTGACAGGTGTGCCTTGTTAAAAGTTAATTTGTGGAATGTTTTCCTTATTAATGTGTTTGAGCCAATCAGTTGTGTTGTGACAAGGTAGGGGTCGTATACAGAAGAAAGCCCTATTTGGTCCATATTATGGCAAGAACAGCTCAAATAAGCAAAGACAAATGACAGTCCATCATTACTTTAAAACATGAAGGTCAGTCAATATGGAAAATGTCAAGAACTTTGAAATGATGAAATTGGCTCTCATGAGGACAACCACAGGAAAGGAAGACCCAGAGTTACCTCTGCTGCAGACTGGTACTGTATATATACACGTACATACATATTGTGTATACACAAAAAATGCTATGATCATTGATATCCTGAAGAAGCTATCCAATTACAATTTAGGAGACCATCTTATCCATAGCAATTTACGTATATACATTTTCATACTGATCCCATGTGGGAATTGAAGCCACAACCCTGGCATTGCTATACAAGCTGAGCCACACAGGATTATCATCCCTGTTCCTTTCTTTCTGTGCCACAAAATGCTTGGATATACTGGTAAAGTTACCAGGTTGTTAGCTTGCCAATGAAGTAACATGACTGAACAAAGAGTAAACAAAACATGAATGACTCGCGAGTAGTTTTAGAACATCCCATGACATGGTTTATGAATGTAAGCTGCAGTCCCGGCAAGCCACTATAGGAAGATAAAAATGCTGCGCAGGTAATATGGGTCAGATCTTTTGAACTGGTTGGGCTTCAAGCAAGCTGTTTTTGCTGTAGTAATGGTGCAACTATGACGCTATCGAATCTGCACTTGCTTTTTTTGTTTAGTGCACTTGGAAACAACGTTAGAGTGTAGCCTTATCATTAAAACAATTATTATCTGGGGGGTTTTCCTAGTCGCACAGTGCTCCCCAAAAAAACTCTTAGTCACACAGCAAAACATTTTGTTCCACTTTAGAGCCCTTTTTACAGTGTAACATTAAACTGCTAAAGCCTTTGAACTGGTTCAGAAGGTTTTGACTCTTTCTTCCAATTACCTGTAGCTTGGAGAAACTCTGTAAGCAATGTATACTCCTCCAGCAATTAGCTCTACTTCCTGTCCAGTAGAATGTCGATGGAGAACCATTCGGAAGCGTTATTTTGTGGATTCTGACATGTAGAGATCAATGGCCGTATCTTTGGCAGGACTGCTGCTTGGATCGGCCCTCAGTACGCCCAGATCAATGCCCGGATGCTCATCAAAATTGAATTCAAGGAGCTTTTCACTCGTGAAGAGGGAAAGATTAATGAGTTTAGGTGCTGGCTGGCAAGTGGTTGAGTAGACATGACAGGGGAGACACATTGGTAGAGAGAGAGAGATAATGAATGTTAGCAATTTATGTTATTCTTTAATAACACAGACCCCAATGCAAATCAGGGGGAGGAAAATCGGTTCATTTGAAGAGGACAAATCATACAGGTAGATAGATGGTCATTCTCCCCTGTCCTCAGGGGTGCTCTCTCCAGTGGATCTCTCCTGTGATTATCTCCCAAGAACAAAAGGACAGCATGTAGTTTTATAACCCAGCAAAAGCCTGTGGTTGACCAATTAGAATCCCTTGCAATAAAACTAGCCAATGGACAAATGACAAGTATCCTATTTCAGAAGACATATTCCTCTCATGTTTCTGAACCATTGATCAATAATTCCCTATTACAGAAAAAACACTATTTCCCTTAATCGTTATTACTCTATTGACTTCTTGTCCTTTTGACCTCTCGTCCTCTGTCTCTACATTGTGTATTTATCTTCAACATATCTTCAACATATTCATACACTCCCCTAAAGACCATTTAAAAAATAATGTATTTTTAGAAAACAATTAAAAAACATGAACAAATAGACAGTATAAAAAACATTAGCAGTAAGCATAAAATAATTCACATTAAACACCTTGCATTTCTATAAAACACAAAGGGCACACAGTACTTGCTGTAACAATAAAAAATGGATTTCCAAAAAGTTATAGAAAATAAGTATTAACAGGTGTAATGATGATGTCCCGATTCCTACCACATCCTGTATTAGGAGGAAACTCACACACACAAAAAATAACAATTGTCTGCAAGACAATATTCAATCATCCTATTGGCAAGGTAATCATTCCCCAAGTCCTTTAAAAGTGCTCTTCCACACTGGTATCAGTCCCACATAGATAACTGTTGGAAATTATGTTCTGACAGTCTGCCGGGAGTGAGAAATTCTTCTTCCGTTCCACTGGTTGCACTTCACCGGTAATCTTGTATTATTTCAGGTACAGTCCTTAAATCGAAGGATATTGCTGCAGCCTCAGACGATAGATGATCATAACCTGTAACGAAGGAAACAAAAAGTGAAAGTAACATGTCCTGGTTTTAAGAGAGATTGATATTGCACATAGATCTCCCTAAGTAAGCAAGCCCCAATTTTCAGAAAAACGTTGGACATTTCACCTAGATGTCCCTAATATGATGACTGCGGTATACAACATAGAAGCTTATCAGGTTCTGCTCATCTTACTATGCTTCTTCACCTGAGATTGGCCCCTGTTTCCTAATCAATCAGTCCTTTATTCTCCGGGCTCCACTTTGTCATCAAAATGGACAACCTTGCAATGAATGACATGTATCCATCGTGATTGCCCCTGTACTTTTACTGTTGAACTCGTTATGAGCAAAACTTGATAAGGACCTTCGCATGTTGGCCCTAATGTGTCTGTTTCATATTTTTTTACCATCACCCACTGTCCTGGTACTACATCATGTTCCCCCTTGGGAGTTATTCCCCACGCCTAATTGTCTGTCTGCTTCCCCTACTGTTGTATGCAATAGTTAAGCATTGTGTCACTCATGAAGTGAAAGTCTGCTTTTCTAAAATCTAACGTGCCTGGTATTATCACATTGTCCATTGTAGTAACTAACAATGCCCAGCCTGCCTCACACCCCCTCCACAATGCTTGAACCATCTGTGTATAGGATAAACTCAGGTTTTTCCAACGAATGACTCTATAAACCCATCAGAGAGCTGATCCTAAACCAACTCACAACAGTCGTGTTCACGTAATGTGGTATCTGTAGGATACATCTGAGTAGCTGGATTACATGGTGTCTTTTCAACTATACCCATGTCCCATAAATCTTTAATCGCTACTGTAGTAGCGTCCATAGCTTCCTTGCTAATGGGATATTGTTTTGTTCAAGGTGGGGCAACACCTGTCAAGCACACTGGTTCCATATCCCAAGTTCCACACAAATTTTTCTTCGTAGTACAAATAGGATGGTTCTGAACTGTAGAGCCCTGCAGTTGTCTAATTTGCCACGTCACCTTTCCTTCAGAAAAGTTCAATGTAGAGTCAAGTTGCATAATAAGAGCTTCTGGTCAGCGGGGTGGTGGCACCGGGATCCTCATCTCTCCCAAGTGGTCATTCTCTCTTTCTCCCCTTACCCATCTGTCTATCGCCTCCTTTGAATTTCATGCTGTCACAGTTACCAGCCCTTTCAAGCTTAACATCCTTATCATTTATCGCCCTCCAGGTCCCCTCAGAGAGTTCATCAATGAGCTTGATGTCTTGATAAGCTCCTTTCCTGAGGACGGCTCACCTCTCACAGTTCTGGGCGACTTTAACCTCCCCACGTCTACCTTTGACTCATTCCTCTCTGCCTCCTTCTTTCCACTCCTTTCCTCTTTTGACCTCACCCTCTCACCTTCCCCCCCTACTCACAAGGCAGGCAATACGCTCGACCGCATCTTTACTAGATGCTGTTCTTCCACTAACCTCATTGCAACTCCCCTCCAAGTCTCCGACCACTACCTTGTATCCTTTTCCCTCTCGCTCTCATCCAACACTTCCCACACTGCCCCTACTCGGATGGTATCGCGCCATCCCAACCTTCGCTCTCTCTCCCCGCTACTCTCTCCTCTTCCATCCTATCATCTCTTCCCTCTGCTCAAACCTTCTCCAACCTATCTCCTGATTCTGCCTCCTCAACCCTCCTCTCCTCCCTTTCTGCATCCTTTGACTCTCTATGTCCCCTATCTTCCAGGCCGGCTCGGTCCTCCCCTCCCGCTCTGAGGCTCGACGACTCATTGCGAGCTCACAGAACAGGGCTCTGGGCAGCCGAGCGGAAATGGAGGAAAACTCGCCTCCCTGCGGACCTGGCATCCTTTCGCTCCCTCCTCTCTACATTTTCCTCCTCTGTCTCTGCTGCTAAAGCCACTTTCTACCACTCTAAATTCCAAGCATCTGCCTCTAACCCTAGGAAGCTCTTTGCCACCTTCTCCTCCCTCCTGAATCCTCCTCCCCCTCCCCCCTCCTCCCTCTCTGCAGATGACTTCGTCAACCATTTTGAAAAGAAGGTCGACGACATCCGATCCTCGTTTGCTAAGTCAAACGACACCGCTGGTTCTGCTCACACTGCCCTACCCTGTGCTCTGACCTCTTTCTCCCCTCTCTCTCCAGATGAAATCTCGCGTCTTGTGACGGCCGGCCGCCCAACAACCTGCCCGCTCGACCCTATCCCCTCCTCTCTTCTCCAGACCATTTCCGGAGACCTTCTCCCTTACCTCACCTCGCTCATCAACTCATCCCTGACCGCTGGCTACGTCCCTTCCGTCTTCAAGAGAGCTAGAGTTGCACCCCTTCTGAAAAAACCTACACTCGATCCCTCCGATGTCAACAACTACAGACCAGTATCCCTTCTTTCTTTTCTCTCCAAAACTCTTGAACGTGCCGTCCTTGGCCAGCTCTCCCGCTATCTCTCTCAGAATGACCTTCTTGATCCAAATCAGTCAGGTTTCAAGACTAGTCATTCAACTGAGACTGCTCTTCTCTGTATCACGGAGGCGCTCCGCACTGCTAAAGCTAACTCTCTCTCCTCTGCTCTCATCCTTCTAGACCTATCGGCTGCCTTCGATACTGTGAACCATCAGATCCTCCTCTCCACCCTCTCCGAGTTGGGCATCTCCGGCGCGGCCCAGGTCGCTCCTACCAGGTGGCGTGGCGAGAATCTGTCTCCTCACCACGCGCTCTCACCACTGGTGTCCCCCAGGGCTCTGTTCTAGGCCCTCTCCTATTCTCGCTATACACCAAGTCACTTGGCTCTGTCATAACCTCACATGGTCTCTCCTATCATTGCTATGCAGACGACACACAATTAATCTTCTCCTTTCCCCCTTCTGATGACCAGGTGGCGAATCGCATCTCTGCATGTCTGGCAGACATATCAGTGTGGATGACGGATCACCACCTCAAGCTGAACCTCGGCAAGACGGAGCTGCTCTTCCTCCCGGGGAAGGACTGCCCGTTCCATGATCTCGCCATCACGGTTGACAACTCCATTGTGTCCTCCTCCCAGAGCGCTAAGAACCTTGGCGTGATCCTGGACAACACCCTGTCGTTCTCAACTAACATCAAGGCGGTGGCCCGTTCCTGTAGGTTCATGCTCTACAACATCCGCAGAGTACGACCCTGCCTCACACAGGAAGCGGCGCAGGTCCTAATCCAGGCACTTTTCATCTCCCGTCTGGATTACTGCAACTCGCTGTTGGCTGGGCTCCCTGCCTGTGCCATTAAACCCCTACAACTTATCCAGAACGCCGCAGCCCGTCTGGTGTTCAACCTTCCCAAGTTCTCTCACGTCACCCCGCTCCTCCGCTCTCTCCACTGGCTTCCAGTTGAAGCTCGCATCCGCTACAAGACCATGGTGCTTGCCTACGGAGCTGTGAGGGGAACGGCACCTCAGTACCTCCAGGCTCTGATCAGGCCCTACACCCAAACAAGGGCACTGCGTTCATCCACCTCTGGCCTGCTCGCCTCCCTACCACTGAGGAAGTACAGTTCCCGCTCAGCCCAGTCAAAACTGTTCGCTGCTCTGGCTCCCCAATGGTGGAACACACTCCCTCACGACGCCAGGACAGCGGAGTCAATCACCACCCTCCGGAGACACCTGAAACCCCACCTCTTTAAGGAATACCTAGGATAGGATAAAGTAATCCTTCTCACCCCCCTTAAAAGATTTAGATGCACTATTGTAAAGTGGCTGTTCCACTGGATGTCATAAGGTGAATGCACCAATTTGTAAGTCGCTCTGGATAAGAGCGTCTGCTAAATGACTTAAATGTAAATAACATCAAGGCCTAAAATAGGTTGTTCAAATGAGCCTATCCACACCCCTACATCAATCTTCAATGGACCAATAGAATTTGATAATGGTTTAGTCTGTTTCATATTTGTCACCCCCTACTCCTGTGGCTCTCATCTTCTTGCCTGTGTACTGAGGACATACATGTCTTGCATAAGATATCGGCAATATAGTGACTTCAGGACCCGTATCTACTAAAAAAATCTACTGCAAAGTTGTTAACCATCATGTTCCCATATATTCCATCCAATTTCAGCTGAGATGGGACATAGAGGGAGTCCATTAGTTTACCTCCACAGCATCCAGCAAAATCTGCTGCTGAGCCGGAGAGAGCTTCTTAAATTTCTGCATCAGCATTGTGTCGTTGGGGCTGTTGTCGTGATTCCATTTTCCCTTAGACGGACCCTGCTTCTCCTGGTCATTCCTCATAAGAACATATTTTCTTTCCGACATTCTCGTTGCCAGTGACCAGAAATCCCGCAATAATGACATACACCAGGGTTCTATTTTACTGAACGAATAATGTTGTTGGTTTCACTCGGAACCTGCACAAATCTGATAACAGCAGGTTTATTATGTTGATTTGTATTTATATTTATTATGGATCCCCATTAGCCATGCTGCCAAAGCAGCAGCTACTCTTCCTGTGGTCTAGCAAGATTAAGGCAGTTTATACAATTTTAAAAACATTACAATACATTTACAGATTTCACAACAGACTGTGTGCCCTCAGGCCCCTACTCCACCACTATCACATATCCACAGTACTAAATCAATGTGTGTGTGTGTGTGTGTGTGTGTGTGTGTGTGTGTGTGTGTGTGTGTGTGTGTGTGTGTGTGTGTGTGTGTGTGTGTGTGTGTCTAAGCCAATATTTGTGTTGCTCACAATCCCTGCTTCTTCCATAACATGTTTTATTATCTGTTTTTTTAAATACAATTTTACTGCTTGCGTCAGTTATTTGATGTGGAATAGAGTTCCATGTTGTCTGGCTCTATGTAGTACTAGTACTGTGTGACTCCCATAGTCTGTTCTGGACTTGGGGACTGTGAAGAGACCTCTTGTGGCATGTCTTGTGGGGTATGCATGGGTGTCTGAGCTGTGTGCCAGTAGTTTAGACAAACAGCTTGGTGCATTCAACATGTCAATACCTCTCATAAATACAAGTAGTAATGAAGTCAATCTCTCCACCACTTTCAGCCAGGAGACATTACCATGCATATTATTAATGTTAGCTCTCTATGTACATCCAAGGGCAAGCCGTGCTGCCCTGTTCTGAGCCAATTGCAATTTTCCTATGTCTTTTTTTGTGGCACCTGACCACACGACTGAACAGTAGTCAACGTGCGACAAAACTAGGGCCTGTAGGACCTGCCTTGTTGATAGTGTTGTTAAGAAGGAAGAGCATCGCTTTATTATAGACAGACTTCTCCCCATCTCCTCCCCAGTACTATTAGTTTTTGAAATATTTAAGGCTAACTTACTCCTTGCCACCACTCTGAAACTAATTGCAGCTCTTTGTTGAATGTTGCAGTCCTTTCAGTCGCTGTAGTATCTGATGTGTATAGTGTTAGGTCATCCGCATGCATAGACACTCTGGCTTTACTCAAAGTTAGTGGCATGTCGTTAGTAAAAAAGCAAGGGGTCTAAACAGCTACCCTGGGGAATTCCTAATTCTAACTGGATTATATTTGAGAGGCTTCCATTAAAGAACACCCTCTGTGTTCTGTTAGACAAGTAACTATTTATCCACATTGTATCAGGGGGTGTATAGCCATAACACATTTGTTTTTTGATGTCTCTGTCCAGTCGTGACAACTTGTCAATGTTGTCACCGTAGTTGTCTCTCCCAGTCATTAGTTGTGGAAACTATTTTTTCCCCCGCAAATCATCATGTATGGATTGCATCAGCTGATGAGTGATTACCCTCAATTCCTCCAAAAATGGGACATCGTCATCTTCCATGCCAGGTAACCCACTGTGTCTAACCACCTCTGCTCTAAACATTTCTTCAAAATCAACAAACGGTTCTTTCAGTTTTTGAACACATTTGGTTATCTCTCCCCTATTGGTACCCTTAAGGAAAACATGGATGGCTCTCCATCCATTGGCCACATCTTGCTTTTCAACACCCACAGCTCTATAAACCTTTTCTTCAACTACACCATGTTCGCGGTTGTTCAGACCAAAGGCTAGTAACTGTAACCCATCATGAAGATGTAGATTGTAGAGTTTCTTATAATGCTTCAAATGGTCTCACGTTTTTATACCCACTTCTCGGGGATGTTTCAAAGTTTTCGACCATTCATCCAACTGTTTTGGAGATGCTGATTTATGTGTGTTTACTGTCACCGGAGGTTTCTCTTTACTACCTTTTACAGTCTGTGTTCTAGTTGGCCTAAGACATTGTTCGTCACCGCTGTCAGAATCTGTTGACTCAAAGCCAGGCAGTGCTGACCAGAGGCTTGAAACCCAATCATTCTTGCGCGACTCTTGCGCGACTGAAGATGGATTGAAGGAACACATGGTCCTCCACATGTTGGAGCCAAGTATGTTTTCACGACTCTTGCCTGTAATTGTTGAATTTCTTCTTTCAAGGTTTTGATTTGTGAACCAAGAGCTTTCAAACTATCCTTATCTCTCTGCAATGTCCTGTCATGAGCTGCAACATCGAGACCATCCTGACTGGTTGCATCACTACCTGATACGGCAATTGCTTGGCCTCAGACCGCAAGGCACTACAGAGGGTAGTGCGTACGGCACAATACATCACTGGGGCTAAGCTGCCTGCCATCCAGGACCTCTACACCAGGCGGTGTCAGAGGAAGGCCCTAAAAATTGTCAAAGACTCCAGCCACCCCAGTCATAGACTGTTCTCTCTACCTCCGCATGGCAAGCGATACTGGAGTGCCAAGTCTAGGACAAAAAGGCTTCTCAACAGTTTTTACCCCCAAGCCATAAGACTCCTGAACAGGTAATCAAATGGCTACCTGGACTATTTGCAATCTGTGCCCCCCCAACCCCTCATTTATGCTGCTGCTACTCTATGTTTATCATATATGCATAGTCACTTTTAATTATACAGTCATGTACATACTACCTCAATTGGCCTGACCAACCAGTGCCCCCCGCACATTGGCTAACCGGGCTATATGCATTGTGTCCAGCCACCCGCCAACCCCTCTTTTACGCAACTGCTACACTCTGTTTATCATACAGTTGAAGTCGGAAGTTTACATACACACATTAGCCAAATACATTTAAACAATTCCTGACATTTAATCGTAGTAAAAATTCCCTGTCTTAGGTCAGTTAGGATCGCCACTTTATTTTAAGAATGTGAAATTTCAGAATTAAAGTTGAAAGAATAATTTATTTCAGCTTTTATTTCTTTCATCACATTCCCAGTGGGTCAGAAGTTTACATACACTCAATTCATATTTGGTAGCATTGCCTTTAAATTGTTTCCCTTGGGTCAAACATTTCAGGTAGCCTTTCACAAACTTTCCTCAATAAGTTGGTTGAATTTTGGCCCATTCCTCCTTACAGAGCTGGTGTAACAAAGTCAGGTTTGTAGGCCTCCTTGCTCATACGCGCTTTTTCAGTTATGCCCACAAATGTTCTATAGGATTGAGGTCAGGGCTTTGTGATGGCTACTCCAATGCCTTGACTTTGTTGTCCTTAAGCCATTTTGGCTCAACTTTGGAAGTATGCTTGGGGTCATTGTCCATTTGGAAGACCCATTTGCAACCAAGCTTTAACTTCTTGACTGATGTCTTGAGATTTTTTTAAGTGCACCAGTCCATCCTGCACTCAAATTATGTCAATTAGCCTATCAGAAGCTTCTAAAGCCATGACATAATTTTCTGGAATTTTCCAAGCTGTTTAAAGGCACAGTCAAGTTAGTGTATGTAAACTTCTGTCCCACTGGAATTGTGATACGTTGAATTATAAGTGAAATAATCTGTCTGTAAACCATTTTTGGAAAAATGTCTTGTGTCATGCACAAAGTAGATGTCCTAACCGACATGCCAAAACTATAGTTTGTTGACACGACATTTGAGGAGTGGTTGAAAAACAAGTTTTAATGACTCCAAGTATATGTCAACTTCCGGTTTCAACTGTATATGCATAGTCACTGTAACCATATCTACATGTACATACTACCTCAATCAGCCCGACTAACCGGTGCCTGTATGTAGCCTCGCTACTGTGTCTTTTTACTGTTGGTTTTATTCCTTTACTTACCTATTGTTCACCTAATACCTTTTTTGCACTGTTGGTTAGAGCCTGTAAGTAAGCATTTCACTGGAAGGCCTACACCTTTTGTATTTGGCACACATGACAAATAAACTTTGATCTGATTTGATTCTCCCAAAATAATTTCTCATCCCGTTTTCTTAATTTGGCTAATACAGTTAAAGACCACCGTGTCTTTGTCAAGGAATTAGACATTCTCCGTATATTTCCCCAAGCTTTTTGTATATCAGACAGATTCCATATTCCATCTTTGTCAATAATGATGGAATATTTATTTATTATCTCTTGCCTACACTTCTCTACTTTGAAATGGTTCTTCATATCATTAGACAGTGAATTTAAAAGGAGCTGTTCTGCCCTTTTCTAGAGTGGTTTTCTCTCTTAACAATGGCATTATATTAACTTCAAAAGCTGTATAATATATGTCTCTATCTTTATATATTTATTTAACCCCAAAATATGTATATACAGTGGCAAGAAAAAGTATGTGAACCCTTTGGAATTACCTAGATTTCTGCATAAATTGGTCGTCAAATTTGATCTGATCTTCATCTAAGTCACATTAATAGACAACCATAGTGTGCTTAAACTAATAACACAGAAAATATTGTATTTTTCTTGTCTATATTGTATACATAATTTAAACATTCACAGTTTAGGTTGGAAAAAGTATGTGAACCCCGAGGCTAATGACTAATTGGAGTCCAATCAATAAGATGAGATTGGAGATGTTGGTTAGAGCTACCTTACCCTATAAAAAACACTCACAAAATTAGAGTTTGCTATTCACAAGAAGCATTACCTGATGTGAACCATGCCTCGAGCAAAAGAGATCTCAGAAGACCTAAGATTAAGAATTGTTGACCTGCATAAAGCTGGAAAGGGTTACAAAAGTACCTCTACAAGCCTTGATGTTCATCAGTCCATGGTAAGACAAATTGTCTATAAATGGAGAAAGTTCAGCACTGTTGCTACTCTCCCTAGGAGTGACTGTCCTGCAAAGATGACTGCAAGAGCACAGCACAGAATGCTCAATCAGATTAAGAAGAATCCAAGTGTCAGCTAAAGACATACAGAAATCTCTGGAACATGCTAACATCTCTGACGAGTCTAAAATACGTAAAACATTAAACAAGAATGGTGTTCATGGGAGGATACCACGGAAGAAGACACTGCTGTCCAAAAAAAACATTGCTGCACGTCTGAAGTTTGCAAAAGTGCACCTGGATGTTCCACAGCGCTACTGGCAAAATATTCTGTGGATAGATGAAACTACAGTTGAGTTGTTTGGAAGGAACACACAACACTGTTTGTGGAGAAAAAAAGGCACAGCACACCAACATCAACACCTCATCCCAACTGTAAAGTATGGAGGAGGGAGTGGTGGCGGGAGCATCATGGTTTGGGGCTACTTTGCTGCCTCAGGGCCTGGACAGCGTGCTATACTTGACAGAAAAATGAATTCCCAAGTTTATCAAGACATTTTGCAGGAGAATGTTAGGCTATCTGTCCACCAATTGAAGCTCAACAGAAGTTGGGTGATGCAACAGGACAACAACACAAAAGTAAATCAGCAACAGAATGGCTTCAACAGAAGAAAATATGGCTTCTGGAGTGGCCCAGTCAGAGTCCTGACCTCTACCTGATTTGAGATGCTGTGGCATGACCTCAAGACAGCAGTTCACACCAGACATCCCGAAAATATTGCTGAACACAAACAGTTTTGTAAAGGGGAATGGTCCAAAATTCCTCTTCTCCGTTGTGCAGGTCTGATCCGCAACTACAGAAAATGTTTGGTTGAGGTTATTGCTGCCAAAGGAGGGTCAACCAGTTATTAAATCCAACGGTTAACATACTTTACCACCCTGCACTGTGAACGTTTATACGGTGTGTTCAATAAAGACATGAACATGTATAATTGTTTGTGTGTTATTAGTTTAAGCAAACTGTTTTTGTCTATTGTTGTAACATAGATGAAGATCAGATCAAATTTAATGACCATTTTATGCAGAAATCCAGGTAAATTCGAAGGGTTCACATACTTTTTTCTTGCCACTGTATATACACTGCTCAAAAAAATAAAGGGAACACTTAAACAACACAATGTAACTCCAAGTCAATCACACTTCTGTGAAATCAAACTATCCACTTAGGAAGCAACACTGATTGACAATAAATTTCACATGCTGTTGTGCAAATGGAATAGACAACTGGTGGAAATTATAGGCAAGACACCCCCAATAAAGGAGTGGTTCTGCAGGTGGTGACGACAGACCACTTCTCAGTTCTATGCTTCCTCTGGCTGATGTTTTGGTCATTTTTGAATGCTGGCGGTGCTTTCACTCTAGTGGTAGCATGAGACGAAGTCTACAATGCACACAAGCGGCTCAGGTAGTGCAGCTCATCCAGGATGGGACATCAATGCGAGCTGTGGCAAGAAGGTTTGCTGTGTCTGTCAGCGTAGTGTCCAGAGCATGGAGGTGCTACCAGGAGACGGGCCAGTACATCAGGAGACGTGGAGGAGGCCGTAGGAGGGCAACAACCCAGCAGCAGGACCGCTACCTCCGCCTTTGTGCAAGGAGGAGCAGGAGGAGCACTGCCAGAGCCCTGCAAAAATGACCTCCAGCAGGCCACAAATGTGCATGTGTCTGCTCAAATGGTCAGAAACAGACTCCATGAGGGTGGTATGAGGGCCCGACATCCACAGGTGGGGGTTGTGCTTACAGCCCAACACTGTGCAGGACGTTTGGCATTTGCCAGAGAACACCAAGATTGGCAAATTCGCCACTGGCGCCCTGTGCTCTTCACAGATGAAAGCAGGTTCACACTGAGCACATGTGACAGACGTGACAGTCTGGAGATGCCGTGGAGAATGTTCTGCTGCCTGCAACATCCTCCAGCATGGCCGGTTTGGCGGTGGGTCAGTCATGGTGAGGGGTGGCATTTCTTTGGGGGGCCGCACAGCCCTCCATGTGCTCGCCAGAGGTAGCCTGACTACCATTAGGTACCGAGATGAGATCCTCAGACCCCTTGTGAGACCATATGCTGGTGCAGTTGGCCCTGGGTTCCTCCTAATGCAAGACAATGCTAGACCTCATGTGGCTGGAGTGTGTCAGCAGTTCCTGCAAGAGGAAGGCATTGATGCTATGGACTGGCCCGCCTGTTCCCCAGGCCTGAATCCATTTGAGCACATCTGAGACATCATGTCTCACTCCATCCACCAACGCCACGTTGCAACACAGACTGTCCAGGAGTTGACGGATGCTTTAGTCCAGGTCTGGAGGAGTTCCCTCAGGAGACCATCCGCCACCACATCAGGAGCATGCCCAGGCATTGTAGGGAGGTCATACAGGCACGTGGAGGCCACACACACTACTGAGCCTCATTGTGACTTGTTTTAAGGACATTACATCAAAGTTGGATCAGCCTGTAGTGTGGTTTTCCACTTTAATTTTGAGTGTGACTCCAAATCCAGACCTCCATGGGTTGATAAATTTGATCTCGATTCATAATTGTTGTGTGATTTTGTTGTCAGCACATTCAACTATGTAAAGAAAAAAGTATTTAATAAGAATATTTCATTCATTCAGATCTAGGATGTGTTATTTTAGTGTTCCCTTTATTTTTTTGAGCAGTGTATATTTATATAGCACCTTTTAAGGACTCAAACCTCTTCTAGAACACAAAATGTCTCTGTAGGGCCTGGATACCCATCAAACTTTTGTTCACTTCAAAAATCACGTTGAAGACTTATATTAACCACACCTGTGAAAATTGCTACTCAACTATCAACTCACTTCTATTCAAGAAGAAGGTTTCACAAAAAGAAAGGACTCTAGCCTTTTAATAGAGGACTTGAACCCCTATAATAGAGAACAAAGACAAAGGCCTCAAACCTTTTCATAGAGAACAAAGGATGTCTGTAATAGAACAAAGGATTTGAACCCTTATACATTGCAGATCCATATCAATGAGCATTTAGAGCCACATGGAGCGCAAGCCACAAGCCTCCACCAACATATTATACGATACTATCTCGCTACCACCAAAACATGTAGGTACACACACACACATACACATTAATTGAAGTGTTGGGGAGGAAACAATAAGTGTACGTTGAGAGCCGGTTGTGTTTAAATTGCAGAGTTGGTGAGGTCACTAGTAATCTCTCTTAAAAGAATAGAATAGACAGAAGAAGATCTACATGCACACCCACAGACATACACATATAAACACACACACATATACACACACAGACACACATACAGTTGAAGTCGGAAGTTTACATACACTTAGGTTGGAGTCATTAAAACTTGTTTTTCAACCACTCCACAAATTTCTTGTTACCAAACTATAATGTTGGCAAGTCGGTCATGCACAATGACTTGTGCATGACACAAGTCATTTTTCCAACCATTGTTTACAGAGAGATTATTTCACTTACAATTCATTGTATCACAATTCCAGTGGCTCAGAAGTTTACATACACTAAGTTCATTGTGCCATTAAACAGCTTGGAAAATTCCAGAAAATGATGCCATGGCTTTAGAAGCTTCTGATAGGCTAATTGACATAATTTGAGTCAATTGCAGGTGTAGCTGTGGATGTATTTCAAGGCCTACCTTCAAACTCAGTGCCTCTTCACTTGACATCATGGGAAAATCAAAAGATAAAGAAAAATCTAAATCCAAATAATTGTAGACCTCCACAAGTCTGGTTCATCCTTGGGAACAATTTTCAAACGCCTGAAGGAACCACGTTCATCTGTACAAACAATAGTACGCAAGTATAAACATCATGAGACCACGCAGCTATCATACCGCTCAGGAAGGAGACACATTCTGTCTCCCAGAGATGAACGTAATTTGGTGTGAAACGTGCAAATCAATCGCAGAACAGCAAAGGACCTTGTGAAGATGCTGGAAGAAACAGGTACAAAAGTATCTATTTTCACAGTAAAACGAGTCCTATATCAACATAACCTGAAAGGCCGCTCAGCAAGGAAGAAGCCACTGCTCCAAAACCGTCATAAAGATGCCAGACTATGGTTTGCAACTGCACATGGGGACAAAGATCGTACTTTTTGGAGAAATGTCCTCTGGTCTGATGAAACAAATGGAGAACGGTTTGGCCATAATGACCATCGTTATGTTTGCAGGAATAAAGGGGAGGCTTGCAAGCCAAAGAACACAATCCCAACCATGAAGCACGGGGGTGGAAGCATCATGTTGTAGGGGTGCTTTGCTGCAGGAGGGACTGGTGCACTTCACAAAATAGATGGCTTCATGAGGAGGAAAATTATGTGGATATATTGAAGCAACATCTCAAGACATCAGTCAGGAAGTTAAAGCTTGGTCTCAAATGGGTCTTCCAAATGGACAATGACCCCAAGTATACTTCCAAAGTTGTGGCAAAATGGCTTAAGGGCAACAAAGTCAAGGTATTGGAGTGGCCATCACAAATCCTTGACCTCAATCCTAGTGTCCATAGTGTACCTATGATGAAAATTACAGGCCTCTCTCATATTTTTAAGTGGGAGAACTTGCACAATTGGTGGCTGACTAAATACTTTTTTATCCCGCTGAATACACACCCCCAGACACACACACATATACCCCCACACACACAGACACACACTCACTTCACCTTCCACCTTACCCCCTAAAAGAACTTAGTAAAGCCACAGACACAGAACTTCTCTCCCTCCCCCTGGCCCTGTCAGAGTGAGAGGAGAGAAGGCAACAGTGGGCTTACCCTCGCTGACAGGTGACACTGGTTATCAGCCCTGCCACCATGTACAGCGAACATTCTGACACCCATCAATCAAAAGGAACACACTATAAACACACAGTTCTCTCCCACTCCCTGACATCACCTCAAATATGTATTTATATACCGGGTTCTTGACATAGCTCACTCTAATATATTTACTGATGTACATATGATTCCTACTATGTCTTGTGTAAATTCATTTGGTGTAGATACATATAGATTGCATTTGGATTACTGTTACAGTGCTATTTGGGTTGTTAATTGGAGAAAGAGTGGAGAGAGAGACAGAGAGACAAGCAGAGAGTATTCCATGACAAATGTATAATATTGCTTCCAGAGATATGACTTTGTGTGATGACTCATCCATCATTTATGGCGCTTTTGAAATGATCATTTAAAAACGTTCTGTCAGAAAAGGACAGATCACTTTGAATGATGCTCCGAAGCTCCTGCATACAATTCCCAGTGTAATTGTTGGTTGTAGGCTAGGGCTTTTTCTTCTATTTATGCATTATTTTATGACAAATGGGCAATTGAAAATGAGATATGGCCGAAACTATCCAATTACATTAGAAAGAGGGGTGAGCACAGTGGAGCATGAGTACAAATCTAATCTTTACGTAATGTGTTGGAATCCTTGGCAGGTAAGAATTCAGGATCCCACCATGTTCTATTTTGAGTGTGATATTCTCCCAATCCCTGCAAATGTTATAGAATTTGACCAATAACCATCATCATATGTCTATGGTTGATGTTAATGTGTCATCCATAGGACATGTCCTTCTACTGAATGCATTTCTCACTTATGGCAGTAGAAAGGAGGTCAGGACTATTTGACAGATGTCCTGACCCGTTCTCTACACAGATACAAACAAAACAATATGACGCCTAGCCTGAGAGCAAAAAAGCACCACAATAACTCCTTGAACATGGAATGTGCTCTCAGGAAGTAATGTGACATTAAGCCATAAATGGCTTTCTTTGAAAACGGAGCCGCCCTTTATCCAGATTTATTGTTTGACCGCTATAACTGTTTTACCTTTGAGCAGAGTTTTGGAGGTAATTTGTAATCATTAAAACAAATGCTGTGACTGTAGTTGTGAGTGCTGACCCAATGGGGTCAGCACTCCCATCCACACTACAATAAGCCCCAGACCTGTCAGACAAACCACCTTTTTAAAGTATATATTTATCAGAGTAATTGATCCTTCGCTAAACCCTCCCCAGAGTTTTAGGGAACCAACCACAGTACTCAAATAGATAGCAACTGTCGCCTGTAACATCTGCATCCAACTCACACTCTCAAACACGTAGATCCCCTGAACGCAGCTCACTTTCCAGCCCCCTTTCCAGCTCACACTCTCAAACACAATGGCAAAAACAGATTGTTTTCAAAACATGTATGTTTATATAGATACATAATTGAACAGTGCACCAGGAGATGCACATCACGTCTACCTTGGCCTCTTCCATTATTCCCAACACAACCTTAATTTCTTGGTCAAGCATCTGATTAGTTGACTCTCTGTGATCCTGAGACAATGCCAAGGATGCTGTTGCTGTAACGTTGTGTCTTGTAATCTGTTTTATTTTCCCTCCAGAAGCATCTGAGGCACACAGCACACCCCCGACCCTGAATACAGATAGACAGCCAGGCTGAGGCTCACAATCATTGGCTTTTCAAAGAGGAAGAGCACTTTGGGCTATAAGATTAATGCATGGGAGTGGCTTTGATTTTCATAACAATAAATGCTTTTTGAAATTCCTTTTTTCTAAATCTAACCAATGATGGCATAGTTATTTTTGTTTCGACTATTTTCCGATCACAATATGGCAGCTAAACCCAACATGAAATGTTTTCTCCTTCAGTAGAGATAGTCTGACGATCTTGCTCATCCTCCTACACTGACGTCAAACTCCAAACAAAGTAGTGTCATGTTGTGTTGATCCTCTTTGAAAGGACATGGTGTACCATCACAGCGTTATTCTGTTAATCTAAGTTTTAGCAGACACACTTAGCTATGTTTTCTGTCAAAGAGTGGACATTATGTCCACATGCAAACTCCCTGGTTGGTACAATTTAATTGCACTTACAGTGCATTCGGTTAGTATTCAGATCCAGTGACTTTTTTCACATTTTGTTCCGTCACAGCTTTACTCTAAAATTGATTTAAAAAAAACTTTTCCTCATCAATCTACACACAATACGTCACAATGTCAAAGCAAAAACATAGAAATGTTTGCAAATTTCTATTCCCTTTACTCAGTACTTTGTTGAAACACCTTTGGCAGTGATTACAGCCTTGAGTCTTCTTGGGTATGATGCTACAAGCTATCCTTTACTCAGTACTTTGTTGAAACACCTTTGACAGTGATTACAGCCTCGATTCTTCTTGGGTATGATGCTACAAGCTATCCTTTACTCAGTATTTTGTTGAAACACCTTTGACAGTGATTACAGCCTCGATTCTTCTTGGGTATGATGCTACAAGCTATCCTTTACTCAGTACTTTGTTGAAACACCTTTGACAGTGATTACAGCCTCGAGTCTTACTTGGGTATGATGCTACAAGCTATCCTTTACTCAGTACTTTGTTGAAACACCTTTGACAGTGATTACAGCCTCGAGTCTTCTTGGGTATGATGCTACAAGTTATCCTCTCAAGCTCTGTCAGGTTGGATGGGAACCGTTGCTGCACATATATTCTTCAGGTCTCTCCAGAGATGTTTGATTGGGTTCAAGTCCAGGCTCTGGCTGAGCCAGTTAAGGACATTCAGAGACTTGTCCCGAAAGCCACTCCTGTATTGTCCAGGCTGTGTGCTTAGGATCGTTGTCTTGTTGGAAGGTAAATATTCACCCCAGTCTGAGGTCCCGAGTTCTCTGGAGCAGGTTTTCAAGGATCTCCGTTCATCTTTCCCTTGATCCTGACTAGTCTCTCAGTACCTGCCGCTGAAAAACATCCACACAGCATGATGCTGCCACCACCATGCTTCACCGTAGGGATGGTGCCAGGTTTCCTCCAGACGTGAGGCTTGGCCTTAAGGCCAAATAGTTCAATCTTGGTTTCATCAGACCAGAGAATCTTGTTTCTCATGGTCTGAGAGTCCTTTAGGTGCCTTTTGGCAAACTCCAAGCGGGCTGTCATGTACCTTTTACTGAGGAGTGGCTTCCGTCTGGCCACTCTACCATAAAGGCTTGATTGGTGGAGTGCTGCAGAGATGGTTGTACTTCTGGGAGGTTCTCCCATCTCCACAGAGGAACTCTGGAGCTCTGTCAGAGTGACCATTTGGGTTCATGGTCACCTCACTGACGAAGGCCCTTCTCCCCGATTTCTCAATATGAACTTATTTTCTTTGCATTATTCTAGGTCTGACAACACTGCATCCTTTTGGTTATTTTGACCAGTTGCCATTTTCTGCAAATAAATGCAATATTTTTATTTGGAATTTGGGAGAAATGTTGTCATTAGTTTTATAGAATAAAACAACATTTTTAATTTGACTCAAAAACATATCTATAAATAGTAAAACCAGAGAAAATGATATTTTTGCAGTGGTCTCTTCATTTTTTCCTGAGCTGTATATACATATTTATATATTTTTTTAACAAAAATTCTAAAACCTGTTTTCTCTTTGTCATTATGGGGTATTGTGTGTAGATTGATGAGGACTTTTTCCCTATAACTTTTAGAATAAGTCTGTAACGTAACAAAATGTGGAAAAAGTCAAGGCGTCTGAATATTTTCCAAATGCACTGTATGTTACAGTAACTAACATGCTTGTGCTAGGTAAATGGTCATTTGGAACACAACTACAGGATCAATATGAGTGTTTGTATATAACCTTCACTCATTCACTAGCAATGTGACAGCCAGGCTTATATGGGCATTTGATGAAGGAACACTTTGTCCATTAATGAAATCCTTGAATAGGATTGTGCAGGGGAGAGACAAAAAATGGAAGAGTCAAGTGATGAAAATAACCACACATCCCACCAATCATCTGTGCTTTGATTCAAGGGGAAAATGTTTGATATTTCCAATTACATTCTTAGATGGTGAACATCTCCTAGATGTTAAACACATCTACTTAATGTTAAATACAACATATCCGTTCTTCATTCATCTTCATATCAGTGTACAACTTAAGACCCATTTATAGCTGGTTCTAACATGCGTCCTTTGTCCTGATCTTGTCCATATTCTGATTGTGCCCATCTTTTCAGACGTGTCTAGACATGATATTAAAATGTGTCTCTTTTCCATCCATGCTGACAGAACTTCCTGGTCCCTCCCTGTATGCAAGTTACTTGATATATTTAAAATATGTACATATATATTAGTTTACTTTAAGACACATTGATGCCATAAGTCAATGGTCAAAAGAAGCATATTAGCACTAGGTATAAAAATTGCGTTTTTTTCTCTCAATGGCTGACGATTGCAGAGATTGCAGTGTGATAACAGTTACATGGCCTCTCATTTAACACCTGAGGTGTAATTTAGGGTTGTGTCTCAGTCGCTAGATATGTAGCCTGTTTTGACATCCTGCCCACATTATTTCCGACTGCCTGAATCTTATAAGCTTTATTGATTTCCCAGTGTCATTGCACAGCATTCGGTGGCCATTATGTTCTTATAATAATAACCCAGGCCCCTTTGTTGTCTTTTCTGTCCTCTTTTTTCCAATGTTAACAAGTCAGATGGCAGTAATAGCCTAGAATATTATAATATGATATATTTAAGCAATAAGGCCCGAGGAGGTGTGGTATATGGCCAAAATACCACAGCTATGGGCTGGTCTTATGCACGACACATCGCGGAGTGCCTGGATACAGCCCTTAGCTGTGGTATATTGGCCATATATCACAGACTCCCGAGGTGCCTTATTGCTATTATAAACTGGTTACCAACATAATTAGAGCAGTAAAAATAAACGTTTTGTCATATATGTGGTATACGGTCTGATATACCATGGCTGTCAGCCAATCAGTATTCAGGGCACGAACCACCCAGTTTATAAAATATAATAATATGATACAGTATATAACATAATAATACAATACTAGAATATAGTCAAGTAATATCACAGCAATATGTAAGGGACATTTGATATAATTCAAGATCCTTCATCTAGCATTCTTCTCCCTCCCCTTCATTATTTAAATGTTTAAGTAAGGTCAACCAAACCCGTTTAATATGAATAAAGAAGACAGCTACTTATTGGAATATAAATGCTGCTAGTTGTTTGTTTGGCCATGTGATCGATACTTCATTTCCTTGTTGGGCAGCGGCTGAGGCTGGCAGGGGCCAGAGAAAAACTTCACCTGCAGCCACAACCTCTTATCTTAGATTACTGTCTACTGTCTCCATATCTTCGTTCCAGGCTCTGGTTCATATCTCCATTCACTGACTGAGGAATAACAACACTCCCCAGAAGTTATACTCTGATATGAGATCCTGGGACAATGGAAGCCCGTTATACTATGAACAACAGACACATGTTATTGTATGAAGAAAAACGATTAGCAAAAGTCCTGATGTAGTGAGTACACCTGACACTTTCACTTGCTGTTTGTTTTTCTGTTTGTGTGTCATGTGTTTCAGTAACAGCAGTCGTAGCTACCAAGGGGCATCATTTTTTCTGTTTTCTCCCAGGCTCTATCTTGGATATTATTTACTATATATTGTCATTGTTGGAATTGTCTCTTCTCTCTCTTCCAGGCTGGAGTCTCCCACGCGGTCTCTGTACATGGAGGCCCCTAAAGGAATCCAGATCCTAGCAGAGGCAGGGGACATCCAGGCCACGTGTAGAAGTGACCTACGCCTGGAGTCCAAAGACGGAGAGGTAGGGGACCCATTTTCCCAACTTTTATCTTTTCATCTTTCCATCCTCCTCCCTTAAAGTAGTCACTGATCTAAAGGATTTCACTCGATAGCTTTCATTTTCAAGTTATATCAGATCAGTTCATCACTGATGTCATGAAGGAAGGAGGTCAGGAAGGAAGTAAAGCTGCATTAAGAGTTCTCACACTGTGTATACTCTACATCTGTATATCTGTCTGTCAATGTTATGATGTGAGGAAAATGTGAATGAGGGTAAAACTTAATTTGTCCTATTGTTCCCCTTGTTCCGAAGTTTAATAAGAAGACTTAATAGAATCATGTGACTAGATGATATAACACATAAACAGAGGCCCCTCTCCATTTTATGGACTTGATGTGACTTATATCAGACATTTTAGTGCTTTGCTATATCTGTCTGTGAGGTCTCTGCACTCACACTCCATTTGAGAAGCCTTCCAACTGTCCATGTGTCACCTGCCTGATGTGTGGACAGACACCTCACAGACAGCTCTCGCTCTCTAGGAGCCCCTTGACACTTCCAACCACAATTAGTGGTGAGGTTTGCCTATTAGAGACCTGCCCATCCCCCAACCTTTCTCTCACTGCAGAGATTTGCTCAATAGCAGATGTGTGGAGAAGTCAGCTGAGACTCCCTGCTTAAGTGTTTCAGGTCATTTGATGGGAATGCTTCCCCCAGGCGCCTGATAATGACTCCTTTTACCTTTTTATATATGGAGCAGTTCCACTCCCGGTCGGGCAAATATACAAGCCCAGTCCCGGGAGGGCGAGGGGGGTTAGAGAGATGGGATTTAGACTGGGTGGATGGTAAAGTTGGGTGGAAGAGAAGAAATACGATTTCAAATGGTAATGTCAAATTAAAGTTAGAAGTTATTGCTGGAATTGAAAGGTACACTCTTAGGAAAAAGGGTTCCAAAATGTTTTTTTTCAGCTGTCCCCATAGGATAACCTTTTTGGTTCCAGGTAGAACCCTTTTGGGTTCCATGTTATACATGGAACCCATAAGGGTTCTACCTTGAACCAAAAGGGTTCTATGTGGACCCAAAAATGGTTCTTCAAAGGGTTCTCCTATGGGGTCAGCCGAAGAACCCTTTTAGGTTTGAGATAGAAGAAAAGGTGCTAAGAGTGTAGCTTAAACGCCTGGGTATAGATTTGTTAATCTTAAATCATGAAGGAGCGCTCAAAGATGAGTTAGGTGTGTGACCGTTAAGAGGTTATTGCCTGTAATGGCTTTGTTAGCCGATAGCCACTTTTCTTCAGCCCAGAAGCATGGCAGAGATGCCTTTAGCAAAATTTAGAGTTGTGTTTTGTTTTCTACAATGAACAGATCATGCAAACCAAACAGATCTACAGTATATTGTCAACAGTGCTTTGAGTGATCTATCATCTCAAGCTCATTATAATTGTCTTGTTGTTAGGTAGAGGAGGCTATACTTGGTGATTTGTGAACAAATACATTGGTGGAGTCACACACACAGTTCTCTCTCTCATGCTCTCTCGCTCTCTCTCTCTCTCTACTCTTTCTCACTAACTCAGCAACCTACCCACCTACACATACTGTAAGTAAATAAAAATCCCTCTGCCTTTATCTTCCCTTGTCTCCTCTTGGTCAGATCAATCTGGACGCACGGAGGATCAGGCTGCTGCGTCTGCCGGAGGGCAAGGCCTCTCCATCGGGGACCACCTCCAGACAAACTGTCTATGAGGTGTGCGTCTGTCCCAATGGAAAACTCTTCCTCTCACAGGCCGGGAAAGGCTCCACCTGCCAGATCAGCAACAACGTCTGCCTCTAGAACACATACACACACAAAAAATATGCACACACACACAAACACACACACACACAGAAACATTTGCACGCACACACACAAGCACTGAAACATACACACACATACATGTATACTGAAACACACACACACACATTGAAACACACGTACACACGCTGAAACACATACACATATAGATCATACCGACACACATTGTTATCAAACACAACACACACACACACACACACACACACACACACACACACACACACACACACACACACACACACACACACACACACACACACACACACACACACACACACACACACACACACACACACACACACACACAGAGAGAGAGAGAGACACATACACAGAGACACACGCACACACAGAGAGACGCATACACAGACACACACACACACACACACACACACACACACACACACACACACACACACACACACACACACACACACACACACACACACACACACACACACACACACACACACACACACACACACACACACACACAAAGTGTTCTGTCCCTCCTAACAACCCTCTGGCAGAAACTGAGAGGGATTCTCCTGCGATTTACAAAGAGACACTCAGAGTGACAATGTTATGTTCGCTGTCCTGAAGACAATTTCAGTACCAGAATCACTAGGGTGATCACCCACATTTAGAAACCCTGCAATATCCTGCCATTTTACACTCTTTGCTTGAAGTGATCTACCACACATGTGGTGATAGAAGGCTCATTGCTATTTTGTTCTATGATACATTTTTTCCAGTTTGTTAGCAGTTCTAACAAATATTGTCTCTTGTTTTGAAACATGAAGTGTGTGTCAATGGCATTTTCTTTTGTGAATGATTTTGATTGTGAATGTGTCAAGCTTGGTAACACTTGCATATCATGTCAATTCACGTAAATGTCGACTTTATAGAATAATGAAGAGAACAACAGCAGCACAGATTTTTAACCCACACAGCTAAGGGAACATTATGGTAAACATTGAGTATATCTCATTATATACCAGAGTATATACTGTAAATATACCATAAATACCATAGAGAGCATATCTGCAAATCTGTGTATGCGACCAATAAACTTTGATTTGATTTGATGGAGATGTGATGGTCTTCATAGGTGATCACCCTACCATTTCCTCGTACTGGGACTGAACCATTGTGACCCACTCTGTTCAAAGAGGGGAAATTGTGCCTGTGCCTTATATCAATGCACTTGTGGCAAGGAGAAGCACATCACACAGACTTTCTTTTGTTAATGAGTACATTCGATTTTTCCTTTCGGTTAAATCCGCTTTGTGTGTAGAGGATGGGAATGCAAAGATATCTGATTCACCCAACTGCATGCACCCACACCCTCTTTCTCCCTCTCCTTTTCTCATATTTTTTCAGTGGTTTAATCCCTTTGACAATAATATTTGGGCCAACATATTGGTAAACACACAATCACATCTGTGTGTGTCAAGGACATATCCTCGATAAATGGAGAATATGCTCTTTTGCAAATTCAAGCTTTTATAATATCATGTGTTTTTGTAAAAAATAAAAAAAAGATTGAATAAGTAAAGATCTTGATATTCTACAGGTACGCATGTATAGTGTACAATGTTTGCCTTTTGGGAGAAGTGATATTGCTTTTTCGTTATTTTGGTCCTCTTCTTTGTGTGAACTTCTCACATGCTGAGCTCAATAGTACATATGAATCCTAGCCCATTTTGTTTGGCAGTTGGGGGTGAGATCTTTGCATTCCTCGTGTGTTGTGTGGAATTTGTTCTACTAAAAGCTTCTTTTTTTTTTTTGCCTTTTATCGACTGTGTATTTGGCTCTACTTGTTCAATGATGCTCAGAGTAACCGACACACAAACCAAAAAGTGGAGGGGCCCTTACTATGACTTGATACATAGTCATCTTGTACAGTACTCATTGAGTACTTGTCCTTAGCTCCCATACACTGCAATCCTCCTGAAGCAATCTGAAGTGAACAGTGTCTGTGTTCAAGTTTATTAGAGAGAAAATGGATGTACTCAAGTCCACTTTGCCTTGCATCGACGTCCTCTTCCTTTACTCCATTTCAATGGGGCTGTTTGCCTCAGCTGAGACCACTCGTTATAAGTGCAGCATCCCTGCTGAGGAAAGCAATACAGTCTTCAGAAGGTTTTTTTACAGCTGGGTTTTTACAGCTCTGTCAATGTTGTGCTACTGTATATTCAAGAGATGTTACGTTTTGTATTGGCTCTGTAAAATGTATTTTTTTTCTCCACATAAAAGCCTTTTATTAATTTAGATTTCAGACGCACACACTGTAAAATGCCACTGAGTATTGCTGATAGTATATAATAAACTAAATGTCAAGATGACTGAAGCATTTCCCCAGGCATATTGAATTTGGTCTGTTTTATACAGTTATTGTTGTCTGAAAAGCAGATCAGTTGACCCAAACAACAGCATTCTTATATTTCAGTGTTCTGCACCATAGAAAAGTTATGACACAGACACACACAAAGCGTACAAACATGAGTGTGTCCAGTGCTAATTGACTAGATCAGAGGACTGTATCAACACCACTCAAATTAAGTTTAACTCCCCTTTTCCTCCTCATTATAGTGAGACAGACTATCCAGAGTGTTTGATGTGTGTTTTGATTGGTTACGAACTGGGCAAATGGCTGCCGTGAGCCTCATTAGCAAGTATTTGCTAAGTGCCCGGTCACTGGTTGCCTCTGCCACAACCCCAATAACAGACTAAGGATTGCAAAACATTAAAAGCGGCCCTAGTCCTCGACTACTCTCCTGTCCACTGCACATACATGTCATTCTGACTCCAGTTATTAGATTGTCTCTGTTTGTAATTATAAAACAGCGTTTCCAAACCCCAGTCCTCGAGTGCCCCAACAAACTCACCTGATTCAACTCATTGAGGGCTTGTTGACAAGTTGAATCAGGTGTCCATGTCCAGGGTTACAACAAAAATGTGTGCTGTTGGGTGTACTTGAGGACTGGAGTTGGGAAACACTGCTCTAAAATAAATACTGATCAATGACAGTGCTTCTGGGTACACAAATGAATAACCACTATTATGGAGCACTTCCTGTAGAATTATTCTAATGAGAGACACTGTTAATCATTGCCTTCGTTCAAGTCTGTCTTCTGGCCTACTGAAAGAAGATAAAGGATGGGGGATGGGGGACTTTAGAATCAGATTTTCCAAAAGTGCTTGATCAACACAGTTCACACTTAGCTTCAGAAGGATTATCTAAGACCCTTTACATGTTTTGTGAGAATTTCCCTGCAACTATAGCAGAAAAGCAAACTCAAAAGTCTCATAAGGGTCCATCATTTGACAATAGCTACAGTATGTTTCCTTTAACTGGTCCAGTGATTTTTGGTCAACATTTAGAAAGTGACAATTGTCTGCTGGGGTGCATTTCTATTTAACTTTCTTTAAAAAAAAGTTGTTTCCATTACCCATTTAGGAAAATTGTGCATTAAGAAATTGGCGACAGCCTGTATGCCCTTCCACCTATTTGCTTTATTTCTCAGGTTGCCCGCAAAAGCCAGCATGGATAGAATGCAATAATTGACTAATATTTTCCATATTCGAATAAAAAATTCTCATGTGCCAACGTATCTCCACGGGCCGTGCCATGGTGAAACTTGCACTCCTGTAGATCGGAAATAATTGGATGTTGATACTTGCCAGCCAACCAGAAAAGCAAGGCAAAGTAATTCAGGCATTCTTGGAAGTCAGGACAATCCTTGTCCTGTAAATCATAATTTATTTGAAAAAAATACAGTTTCCATCATAGTTTTTCCAATAAAGAAAGTTAGACAAAGTAAAATACACCCCTGTCGAACGGATAAAAATGTGTCAATCTTTAGAAAATGTATCCTATATCTGCCATTTCCATCATCTCAATTTCTACATTTTTTGCGACATTGCTGAATAAACCTGGAAGTTGAAACGTTCCTAGTGTCTGTCTGGCAGTGGTACTCTTATAGACTGAGAGTGACAGACGTCTTCAAACATACATAGTTTCTCTGTTATGATGGGGATATAATTATATATATTCAATAGGCTAACCGCCAGTGGCTCAAGACACAGAATGATATATATCAGAGCTACCATTTTACACATTTTTGGGGTGTTCTAAACGTTAGCTATGTGTTGTCTCTCACACCTCTCCAATTGAACGAGATCTAATGAGCTAGAATCAGGACATTGAATGCCATATTTATTATATTCTAATTTGCAAAATTATGTTTTATGAATCTTTAATTCGTTAAAATGGCTGTAAACACTAATTGATTGAATAACATATTTTGCATGTTTCTGAGATATTTAGTTGAACAATTTTTCTGAGCTGAGTGTTAAGTGCATTTTTGTGTAATTTAATTTGTTTTAGTTCTTAGCTTAACAAAGATGTGTTACGTCACGTCTTGAGGCGATATTGAACAGCATTACATGTGAAAGGAGCACAAAATGTTGATGAGGGCATGAGGACAAAATGACACTCACAATCAAAAAATAATCACTTCGTACCATGCTTTGGGTTTGACATTAGGGCCCATTCTCTCATGTGTCTGAAAATAGTCTGCAGCTTGTCATTTCAAACGAGACTTTGGTTACCTGTCCTCTGTTCAATCAAAAGAGGATGCTTATTTCATATTTTAAGATACAGATCTGATATAACGCTTTCAGGAGTGATAGCTGTGTCATCCATGCTCGAGTATGATGTATTCATTTAGTTCACATACATTTATTTAGTCCTCTTTGAGAAGATTCAATTACGATTAAAACACATTTTTGCGAATGTAAATGAAGATCCTCGCACATTCTATGCAAAACAAATGGATATAGACAGAATTGTAACAATGTGAATATGTAATGCGAATACGTGTTAACTGACACGAATACGTGTCAGTTAACTATCTTACATTTATTATACTTTCTGTATACAGTTTGTATTTATGAATTGAGTTGCAATCTAAAATGTATCAATAAACTTATTTAAAAAATAATTGCTTAATTTGTGTGCATATTCACTCTTCTGTCCGTCAGATAATTGTTCTACGTTTTCACGTCCTTGTTGATGTTATACCCTCCAGTAACTCAGTTAAAAGCCCAGTGCAGTCAATTTTTTCCACCATAAAAATACCTCTTTATAATAAAGTCAGATCAAATCAAATGCATTTATAAAGCTATTTTTTATATCAGAAGATGTCACAAAGTGCTTATACAGAACCCAGCCTAAAACCCAAAGAGCAAGCAATGCAGATGTAGAAGCACGTTGGCTAGGAAAAACTCACTACAAAGGCAGGAACCGTGGAAGAAACCTAGAGAGTAACCAGGCTCTGGGGGATGGCCAGTCCTCTTCTGGCTGTGATGGAGGGATACTATAAGAGTACATGGCCATTAAGGCCTGATTGTTCTTCAAGATGTTCAAACGTACGGAGCTGTGAGGGGAACGGCAACTCAGTACCTCCAGGCTCTGATCAGGCCCTACACCCAAACAAGGGCACTGAGTTCATCCACCTCTGAAGTACAGTTCCCGCTCAGCCCAGTCAAAACTGTTCGCTGCTCTGGCCCCCCAATGGTGGAACAAACTCCCTCACAACGCCAGGACAGCGGAGTCAATCACCACCTTCCGGAGACACCTGAAACCCCACCTCTTTAAGGAATACCTAGGATAGGATAAGTAATCCTTCTCACCCCCCCCTAAAAGATTTAGATGCACTATTGTAAAGTGGCTGTTCCACTGGATGTCATAAGGTAATGCACCAATTTGTAAGTCGCTCTGGATAAGAGCGTCTGCTAAATGACTTAAATGTAAATGTTCATAATGAACAGTAGGTTCAAATAATAAATCACAGTGGTTATGGAGGGTGCAACAGATCAGCACCTTAGGAGTAAATGTCAGTTGGCTTTTCATAGCCGAGCATTCAGAGATGTGAGAGAGAGAGAGATGTGAGATGTGAGAGAGAGAGAGCGCGAGTGATGAAAACAGCAGTTCCGGGACAAGGTGGCATGTCTGGTGAACAGGTCAGTGTTCCATTGCCGCAGGCAGAACAGTTGAAACTGGGTCAGCAGCACGACCAGACAGGAGTATTCAGTCCAGGTAGTCCTGAGGAAGACAAAATGGTTGTCATATCATGTGCCAATCTGAACAATTCTCTTGTGCCATTTAAGTAAAGAGCACCATCACCTTGTATTCATGACAAAAGTGCCCCCTTTGGAGGGTGTAGCAATCACTTCTAAATAAACAAACAGTTTCACAGTCATTTATTTGAGGATACGTATGAATATATAAAACGTAATCTGGAACAACAACTAAAAGATGTAAAAGATAATTTATGATTTTTTAAACATACTGTACTAATAATAGGCTATAGTTAAATGGGTGCAATTGAAAGTATTTTATGTGTAATCTCTCTGCTTTGCCTTGCCCCACTGAATAACATTTATTTCTTATAGCCCAACTATTCTCTCTTTCTTTTACAATTTAAACACATTTAGCACAGACAATATAACTGTTGTGATAGTCTTAGGCAAACCATTTTCATTATCACAGGGGCACCCCCAAGTTTCACTCAGACCTTCTGGGAGAAAAGTATCTGGCATTGAATTTGGTAGTAGTAGTTGTACATGTTTTAAAATAAGAACCCCATCATCTCCTGCTTCCAAACATTTCACTACCTAGAAGGGTTGGATTTGCACTATCTAAGATTCAATATGTCCAAATTGTGTTTTGTTTTTCTAATCCTAATTGAATATTGTATGTGTACATATATCACTGTAAATGTTGATCACATTCCATGTGTATGATCATGTATTTCGATACATTGAATGTTAATATTGTGAAACTATGTTATACATTTTTTACCTCCTGTTTCAGGAAGTGATGTAACTGAGTACTGCCCCTATATATACAGTGAAGTCGGAAGTTTACATGCACCTAAGTCAAATACATTTGAGCGAGAAAGATCACATCACGTCATTGTATGGCTGGGTGCCAGCAGCGTTTTGCATGCGTAACAGCTTGGAGCAGACATTTCTCTCTAACTCCTATTGAAAAAGCTACAGTCCCAGTTGAAATATTATCAATTATATATTGTAAACACAACCTGAGGATTGATTATAAAAAACGTTTGACACATTTCTACGAACTTTATGGATACTATTTGGAATTTTCGTCTGCGATGTCGTGACCACTCGAGCCTGTGGATTTCTGAACATAACGCGCCAACCAAATGGAAGTATTTTGGATATAAAAATAATCTTTATGGAACAAAAGGAACATTTATTGTGTAACTGGGAGTCTCATGAGTGAAAACATCCAAAGATCAAAGGTAAGCGATTCATTTTATTGCTTTTCTGACTTTCGTGACCAATCTACTTGGCTGCTAGCTGTTTGTAATGTTTTGGCTACTGAGAGAGATGTCCTTACATAAACGCTTGGTATGCTTTCGCCAAAATGCTTTTTTGAAATCTGACACGCCAGGTGGATTAACAATAGGCTACACTGTGTTTTGCTATATTGCACTTGTGATTTCATGAAAATTCTGCGGATGTTGACGAAAATGATCCCGCTAACGGGATGGGTGCATCAAGAGGTTTTAATCAACATTGACACTATAATCATTTTAAGTTAACAATTAAAACAAGTTAACACTTCACTTCAAAGATTCAACACATTTTTCCATATAGTTTCAAAGAGCACATGTAAGCTAATGTAAACTCATATGTAAAGGTAAGACACCTTAGTAGCAAGTAGGCTACTTTATTTAAATAGACAAGTCAGTTAAGAACAACTTCTTATTTTACAATGACGGCCTACCCCAGCCAAACCCTCCCCTAACCTGGACTGTGTTGGGCCAATTGTGCGCACAATTCCAAACCTCTTTGGGCGCATGAACTGCAGGCGGGACACCCACGACAACATCCGGTGAAATTGCAGAGAGTGAAATTCAAAATACAAAAATTGTAACATTAAATATTCATGAAAATACATCATCATCATTCATTTAAAAGCTTAATTTATTGTTAATCCAACCACGTTGTCAAATACCGTCACGTTCTGACCTTTATTTCCTATTTCCTGTTTTGTATTCATCATTTAGTATGGTCAGGGCGTGAGTTGGGGTGGTCAGTCGATATTTGATTTTCTATGATTTGGGGATTTCTATGTTTCGGCCTAGTATGGTTCTCAATCAGAGGCAGGTGTCATTAGTTGTCTCTGATTGAGAATCATACTTAGATGCCTGGGTTGCACAGTAAAACAAGTCCTATATTGATATAACCTGAAAGGCCGCTCAGCAAGGAAGAAGTCACTGCTCAAGAAATGCCATAAAAAATCCAGACTACGGTTTGCAACTGCACATGGGGACAAAGATCGTACTTTTTGGAGAAATGTCCTCTGGTCTGATGAAACAAAAATAGAACTGATTGGCCATAATGACCATCGTTATGTTTGGCGGAAAAAAGGGGGAGGCTTGCAAGCCGAAGAACACCATCCCAACTGTGAAGCACGGGGGTGGCAGCATCATACTCAAGGTATTGGAGTGGCCATCTCCAATCCCTGACCTCAATGCTATAGAAAACTTGTGGACAGAATTGAAAAAGTGTGTGCGCGCAAGGTGGCCTACAAACCTGACTCAGTTACACCAGCTCTGTCAGGAAGAATGGGCCAAAATTCACCCAACTTATTGAGGAAAGCTTGTGAAATTCTACCTGAAATGTTTGACCCAAATGAAACAATTTACAGGCAATGCTACCAAATACTAATTGAGTGTATGTAAACTTCTGACCCACTGGGGATGTGATGAAAGAAATCAAATCTGAAATAAATAATTCTCTCCACTATTATTCTGACATTTCACATTCTTAAAAACCTCTTGGGTCGACCTGGGACGCATGCGTCCCATCTAGACATCTGGAAATGCAAATGAGCTACGCTAAATGCTAATAGCACTCGTTAAAACTCAAACGTTCATTAAAACACACATGCAGGGTACTGAATTAAAGCTACACTCATTGTGAATCCAGCCAACAAGTCAGATTTTTAAAATACTTTTCGGCGAAAGCATGAGAAGCTATTATCTGATAGCATGCAACACCCCAAAAGACCCGCAGGGGACGTAAACAAAATAATTAGCATAGTTGGCGCGACACAAAATGCAGAAATAAAATATAAAACATTCATTACCTTTGACGATCTTCTTTGTTGGCACTCCTAGATGTCCCATAAACATCACTATTGGGTCTTTTTTTTCTCGATTAAATCGGTCCATATATACAGCCTAGATATCAATCTATGAAGACTGTGTGACCAAGGAAAAAACAGAGTTTTATAACGCAACGTCATTTTTTTTTATTAAAAAAGTCGACGATAAACTTTCACAAAACACTTCGAAATACTTTTGTAATGCAACTTTAGGTATTAGTAAACGTTAATAATCTATCAAATTGATCACGGGGCGATGTATATTCAATAGCTCCATGTCTTCAAATCATGTTCAGAAATTTCTACTCCAAAACATCCTGTCGGAGACCGGAGGAAATGGGCTGTCTCTTGTTCGTTTGACCAAGAAACAAAGCCTAGGCAATTGACAAGACTGGTGACATCGTGTGGAAGCTGTAGGAATTGCAATCTCGGCTCCAGGTAATTTGGTTTCCATTCAACAATACATGCAAGTGGCGCATTGATACTTTTTCCATTTTCAGTGATCAGATTTTCCTGCGCTTTTCGATGAAACGCACGTTCTGTTATAGTCACAGCCGTGATTTAACCAGTTTTAGAAACGTCTGAGTGTTTTCTATCCACACATACTAATCATATGCATATACTATATTCCTGGCATGAGTAGCAGGGCGCTGAAATGTTGCGTGATTTTTAACAGAATGTTCGAAAAAGTAGGGGGTAGGATTAACAGGTTAAAATGAAGTGGTGTTCCAAACTGACCTAAGACAGGGAGTTTTTACTAGGATTTAATGTCAGGAATTGTGAAAAAAACTGAGTTTAAATGTATTTGGTTAAGGTGTATGTAAACCTCCGACTTCAACTGAAACTAAGATTAAGTTAGATGTTCATTTGAGTTAGCCTGCGCACAAACGTTAAGTAGCTATTTAGTAGCCCACCCAGCGGATCCTGTGTTCTGCCTTTCACCCAGGACAACGGAATGGATCCCAGCCGGCGACCCCAAAAAACGACTTCGAAAAAGGGGAAAACGAAGCGGTCTTCTGGTCAGACTCCGGAGACGGGCACATCTTGCACCACTCCCTAGCATTCTCCTCACCAATGTCCAGTCTCTTGACAACAAGGTTGATGAAATCCGAGCAAGGGTAGCATTCCAGAGGGACATCAGAGACTGTAACGTTCTTTGCTTCACGGAAACATGGCTCACTGGAGAAACGCTATCGGAGACGGTGCAGCCAGCTGGTTTCTCCACGCATCGCGCCGACAGAAACAAACATCTTTCTGGTAAGAAGAGGGGCGGGGGCATATGCTTTATGGTTAACGTGACGTGATGTGGCCACAACAACATACAGGAACTCAAGTCCTTCTGTTCACCTGATTTAGAATTCCTCACAATCAAATGTAGACCGCATTATCTACCAAGGGAATTCTCTTCGATTATAATCACAGCCGTATATATCCCCCCCCCCAAGCAGACACAGATGGCTCTGAACTAACTTTATTTGACTCTTTGCAAACTGGAATCCATATATCCGGAGGCTGCATTCATTGTAGCTGGGGATTTTAACAAGGCTAATCTGAAAACAAGACTCCCTAAATTTTATCAGCATATCGATTGCGCAACCAGGGCTGGAAAAACCTTGGATCATTGCTATTCCAACTTCCGCGACGCATATAAGGCCCTGCCCCGCCCTCCTTTCGGAAAAGCTGACCACAAAATTTTGTTGATCCCTGCATACAGACAGAAACTAAAACAAGAAGCTCCCGCGCTGAGGTCTGTTCAACGCTGGTCCGACCAATCTGATTCCACACTCCAAGACTGCTTCCATCACGTGGACTGGGATATGTTCCGTATTGCGTCAGACGACAACATTGACGAATACGCTGATTCTGTGTGAGTTCATTAGAATGTGAGTTGAAGATGTTGTTCCCATTGCAAAGATTAAAACATTCCCAAACCAGAAACCGTGGATTGATGGCAGCATTCGCGTGAAACTGAAAGCGCGAACCACTGCTTTTAATCAGGGCAAGGTGACTGGAAACATGACCGAATACAAACAGTGTAACTATTACCTCCGCAAGGCAATCAAACAAGCTAAGCGTCAGTATAGAGACAAAGTAGAATCTCAATTCAACGGCTCAGACACAAGAGGTATGTGGCAGGGTCTACAGTCAATCACGGATTACAAAAAGAAAACCAGCACCGTCACGGACCAGGATGTCTTGCTCCCAGGCAGACTAAATCACTTTTTTGCCCTCTGAGGACAATACAGTGCCACTGACACTGCCCGCAACTAAAACATGCGGACTCTCCTTCACTGCAGCCGACGTGAGGAAAACATTTAAACGTGTTAACGCTCGCAAGGCTGCAGGCCCAGACGGCATTCCCAGCCGCGCCCTCAGAGCATGTGCAGACCAGCTGGCTGGTGTGTTTACGGACATATTCAATCAATCCCTATCCCAGTCTGTTGTTCCCACATGCTTCAAGAGGGCCACCATTGTTCCTGTTCCCAAGAAAGCTAAGGTAACTGAGCTAAACGACTACCGCCCCGTAGCACTCACTTCCGTCATCATGAAGTGCTTTGAGAGACTAGTCAAGGACCATATCACCTCCACCCTACCTGACACCCTAGACCCACTCCAATTTGCTTACCGCTCAAATAGGTCCACAGACGATGCAATCTCAACCACACTGCACACTGCCCTAACCCATCTGGACAAGAGGAATACCTATGTGAGAATGCTGTTCATCGACTACAGCTCGGCATTTAACACCATAGTGCCCTCCAAGCTCGTCATCAAGCTCGCGAACCTGGGTCTCGACCCCGCCCTGTGCAACTGGGTACTGGACTTCCTGACGGGCCGCCCCCAGGTGGTGAGGGTAGGCAACAACATCTCCACCCCGCTGATCCTCAACACTGGGGCCCCACAAGGGTGCGTTCTGAGCCCTCTCCTGTACTCCCTGTTCACCCACGACTGCGTGGCCACGCACGCCTCCAACTCAAACATCAAGTTTGCGGACGACACAGCAGTGGTAGGCTTGATTACCAACAACGGCGAGACGGCCTACAGGGAGGAGGTGAGGGCCCTCGGAGTGTGGTGTCAGGAAAATAACCTCACACTCAACGTCAACAAAACTAAGGAGATGATTGTGGACTTCAGGAAACAGCAGAGGGAACACCCCCCTATCCACATCGATGGAACAGTAGTGGAGAGGGTAGTAAGTTCCTCAGCGTACACATCACAGACAAACTGAATTGGTCGACCCACACAGACAGCATCGTGAAGAAGGCACAGCAACGCCTCTTCAACCTCAGGAGGCTGAAGAAATTCGGCTTGTCACCAAAAGCACTCAAACTTATACAGATGCACAATCGAGAGCATCCTGTCGGGCTGTATCACCGCCTGGTACGGCAACTGCTCCGCCCACAACCGTAAGGCTCTCCAGAGGGTAGTGAGGTCTGCACAACGCATCACCGGGGGCAAACTACCTGCCCTCCAGGACACCTAAACCACCCGATGTCACAGGAAGGCCATAAAGATCATCAAGGACAACAACCACCCGAGCCACTGCCTGTTCACCCCGCTATCATCCAGAAGGCGAGGTCAGTACAGGTGCATCAAAGCTGGGACCGAGAGACTGAAAAACAGCTTCTATCTCAAGGCCATCAGACTGTTAAACAGCCACCACTAACATTGAGTGGCTGCTGCCAACACACTGACACTGACACTGACTCAACTCCAGCCACTTTAATAATGGGAATTGATGGGAAATGATGTAAAATATATCACTAGCCACTTTAAACAATGCTACCTAATATAATGTTTACATACCCTACATTATTCATCTCATATGTATACGTATATACTGTACTCTATCATCTACTGCATCCTAATGTAATACATGTATCACTAGCCACTTTAAACAATGCTACCTAATATAATGTTTACATACCCTACATTATTCATCTCATATGCATACGTATATACTGTACTCTATATCATCGACTGCATCCTTATGTAATACATGTATCACTAGCCACTTTAACTATGCCACTTTGTTTACATACTCATCTCATATGTATATACTGCACTCAATACCATCTACTGTATCTTGCCTATGCCGCTCTGTACCATCACTCATTCATATATCTTTATGTACATATTGTTTATCCCCTTACACTTGTGTCTATAAGGTAGTAGTTTTGGAATTGTTAGCTAGATTACTTGTTGGTTATTACTGCATTGTCGGAACTTGAAGCACAAGCATTTCGCTACACTCGCACTAACATCTGTTAACCATGTGTATGTGACAAATAAAATTGGATTTGATTTGACATAGGGCACCCCCTTTCTTCAGACACTCTAGTGGTTATAGGACTAAATTGCCTCAAACTCAAATCTGGAAAATAACGGTAAGTTTTGCAACTAAATACACCTTTAGCTAGCTGACCACCAATTGTCATTACAATTTGTCAGTTATGTTAGATTATGAGAGTTTTCAAAAAAGTTACTTATATAGTCGTTTTGTGTATATTGTCAAATTTGACTGCACTTACAGACCATACAATTTAATATGTGTGGTCTGTAAGTGCAGTTTTTAACCTATGAATTATAGCTAACGGATTTGCTAAAGTTGCTAGCTTAGTTTCTAAATGTTGATTGAACTGCTTAGTAACCAAAAAGGAAAGAAATGGTTATGAATGTCGTCAAGCTTTACCGTATCAAAATTGGAGTCATCTGACGGGGGTGTTTTGCGCAATCTGCAAAATTTTATTTTTTAAAACTTTGAACCATTTTTTATATCTATCACTCCCCTTATGAAAAAAGATTGCAGTCAGAGTGCAGTCTAACTGCAGTACAATTCAGTATAACTTCAGTTAGAATTTAGTATAACTGCAGCCCAACTGCAGAACATTGTAGTTATTCTGTAATTACTACGTCCAAAATACCACAGTCGACTGCAGTTACTGCAATTTGACTGCAGTTTCAAAACGGCAATCTTTTTTTGTAAGGGTATTGGCTATGTTTCATCTTACAACAGCTACATAGAGGCAGTACTTTGTCAAATGTTACAATGTATGCATCAATATTAAACTAATTGGGACACTAATTTTCATTACAGATAACATAAAAGAAACGTGGGTACACTTTCAGTTATTATGAAACCTTTCATCATCACCTTTCAATGCCTTAGCTTTGAATTGTAAATATTTATACATATTCAGATAGTTGTCTTTCTAACATGTGTATAGTACTCCAAGTTATTTAGCTACATGTATATCCCACCACAGCATGGAGAAAGTCAAGAGGAAGCAGAGGAGTGAGGGGGATATGTTCCATACCATGAAGGACTGCGGTGCAGGGATGGCCATCCGCCAGGCTGCCAAGGTTAGGCATCTTTTGTACTTTAGGAGATTACCAGGTGTATGTGAATTTTATCTGCTAATAACAGTTTTATTTTCTCATCTACCAAGGTGCATGGTGTACCTCGGCAGACTCTGGTGGAAAGGCTGAGTGGCCGGGTGACCCAGGGTTGTCGCAGTGGACCACCCACAATGCTTGCATCAGAGGATGAAAAGTCTCTGGTGTAGTACTGTATCTACTGGGCCAGTCTTGGGTTCCCCTTCACCAGACAGAGGCTGATGAAATACGCAGACAAAATATTCAGGTATTTGGTGTTCTATGTGTTTATGTAGAATGCTAACTGTTCTCAATGTGTGTGATGTAAATGTGGCTGTGCATCCTTTATATTAAAATTAAATCAAAATCAAAGTTTATTTGTCAGCTGCTCCGAATACAAAAGGTTCATCTTACAGTGAAATGCTTACTTACAGGCTATAACCAATAGTGCAAACAAGTTATTAGGTGAACAATAGGTAGGTAAAGAAATAAAACAACAGTAAAAAGACAGGCTATATACAGTATCGAGGCTACATACAGGCACCGGTTAGTCAGGCTGATTGAGGTAGTATGTACATGTAGATATAGTTCAAGTGACTATGCATATATGATGAACAGAGAGTAGCAGTAGTGTAAAAGTGGGGTTGGCGGGTGGTGGGTGGGACACAATGCAGATAGCCAATGTGCGGGAGCACTGGTTGGTCGACCCAATTGAGGTAGTATGTACATGAATGTATAGTTAAAGTGACTGTGCAGATATGATAAACAGAGAGTAGCAGAAGCGTAAAAAGAGAGGTTGGGGGGCGGGCACACCATGCAAATAGTCCAGGTAGCCATTTGATTAACTGTTATCTCATCTTATGGGTTGGGGTTAAAACTGTTGAGAAGCCTTTTTGTCCTAGACTTGACACGCCGGTACCGCTTGTCGTGCGGTAGTAAAGAGAACAGTCTATGACTGGGGTAGCTGGGGTCTTTGACAATTTTGAGGGCCTTCCTCTGACACCGCCTGGTGTAGAGGTCCTGGATGGCAGGCAGCTTAGGCCCGATGAGGTACTGTGCCCTACGCACTACCCTCTGTAGTGCCTTGCGGTCAGAGGCTGAGCAATTGCCATACCAGGCAGTGATGCTCTCGATGTAGCAGCTGTAGAACCTTTTGAGGATCTCAGGACCCATACCAAATCTTTTTAGTTTCCTGAGGGGGAATAGGCTTTGTCGTGCCCTCTTCTTGACTGTCTTGGTGTGTTTGGACCATTCTAGTTTGTTGATGATCGGGACACCAAGTATCTTGAATCTCTCAACCTCCTCCATTACAGCCCTGTCGATGGGAATGGGGGTGTACTCTGTCCTCATTTTCCTGTAGTCCACAATCATCTCATTAGTCTTGGTTACGTTGAGGTTGTTATTCTGGCACCACCCGGCCAGGTCTCTGACCTCCTCTGTATAGGCTGTCTCGTCGTTGTCGGTGATCAGGCCTACCACTGTTGTGTCGTCTGCAAACTTAATGATGTTGTTGGAGTAGTCTGAGCACGCACCCCTGGGGAGCTCCAGTGTTGAGGATCAGCGTGGCAGATGCTACCTACCCTCACCACCTGGGGGTGGCCTGTCAGGAAGTCCAGGATCCAGTTGCAAAGGGAGGTGTTTAGTCCCAGGATTCTTAGCTTAGTGATGAAGTTTGAGGGTACTATGGTGTTGAACGCTGAGCTGTAGTCAATGAATAGCATTCTCGCATAAGTGTTCCTGTTGTCCAGGTGGGAAAGGGGAGTGTGGAGTGCAATAGAGATTGCATCATCTGTGGATCTGTTTGGGCAGTATGCAAATTGGAGTGGGTCTAGGGTTTCTGGGATAATGGTGTTGATGTGAGCCATTACCAACCTTTCAAAGCACTTCATGGCTACGGACGTGAGTGCTACGCGTCTGTAGTCATTTAGGCAAGTTGCCTTTGTGTTCTTGGGTACAGGGACTATGGTGGTCTGCTTGAAACATGTTGGTATTACAGACTCAATCAGGGACATGTTGAAATTGTCAGTGAAGAAACCTGCCAGTTGGTCAGCACGTGCCCGGAGCACATGTCCTGGTAATCCATCTGGCCCCGCAGCCTTATGTATGTTGACCTGTTTAAAGATCTTAATCACGTCGGCTACGGACAGCGTGGTCACACAGTCATCCGGAACAGCTGATGCTCTCATGCATGCCTCAGTGTTGCTTGCCTCGAAGCATATAAGTGATTTAGCTCGTCTGGTAGGCTCGTGTCACTGGGCAGCTCGCGGCTGTGCTTCCCTTTGCAGTCTGTAATAGTTTGCAAGCCCTGCCACATACGAAGAGCGTCGGAGCCAGTGTAGTATGATTCAATCTTAGCCCTGTATTGAAGCTTTGCCTGTTTGATGGTTTGTCACAGGGCAATGCAGGATTTCTTGTAAGCTTCAGGGATAGAGTCCCGTACCTTGAAAGCGGCAGCTCCACCCTTTAGCTTAGTACGAATGTTGCCTGTAATCCATGGCTTCTGGTTGGAGTATGTACGTACAGTCACTGTGGGGACGACATCCTCGATGCACTTATTGATAAAGCCAGTGACTGATGTGGTGTACTCTTCAATGCCACCGGACGAAACCTGGAACATATTCCAAGTCTGCTTGCAAGACAGTCCTGTAGCTTAGCATGTGCTTCATCTGACCACTTTTTTATTGACTGTGTCAATGGTGCTTCCTGCTTTAGTTTTTGCTTATACGCAGGAATCAGGAGGATAGAATTATGGTCAGATTTGCCAAATGGAGGGTAAGAGAGAGCTATGTACGTGTCTCTGTGTGTGGAGTAAAGGTGGCCTAGAGTTTTTTTCCCCTCTGGTCGCACATTTAACATGCTGGTAGAAATGAGGTAAAACGGATTTAAGTTTCCCTGCATTAAAGTCCATCACCACTAGGACGCTGCCTCTGGATGAGCGTTTTCCTGGTTGTTTATGGCCGTATACAGCTCATTGAGTGTGGTCTTAGTGCCAGCATCGGTTTGTGGTGGTATATAGACAGCTACGAAGAACATAGATGAAAACTCTCTTCGTAGATAGTGTGGTCTACAGCTTATCATGAGATACTCAGGCGAGCGAAACTGAGACTTACTTAGATATCGTGCACCAGCTGTTGTATACAATTATACATAGAAAGCCACTCCTTGTCTTACCAGAGGCTGCTGTTCTATCATGCTGATACAGTGTGTAACCCACCAGCTGTATGTTATTCATGTCGTCGTTCAGCCACGCTGTCCTGTTGGTAGGATATACGTGCTTGTAGTTCGTCAACTTTATTATCTAGCGATTGTACGTTGGCCAATAGTACCGATGGTAAACGCAGATTTGCCACTCTTTGCTGAATCCTTACAAGGCACCCCGATCTCCTTCCGCAATATCTCCATCTTGTTCCTGCGAATGACATGGATGAGGGCTTCGTCGGGTGTCTGGAGTAAATCCCTCTCGTCTGACTCATAAAAAAAATGATTTGTCCAATTTAAGGCGAGTAATCGTTGTTCTAATGTCCAGTAGCTCTTTCGGTCATAAGAGACTGTAGCAGCAACATTATGTACAAAATAAGTTACAAACAATGCAAAAAAATAAATAAATAGCACGGTTGGTTAACCTGTTGCGACGAGCAATCCCGTATCCGGGAGCGTAATTATAGCCTCAAGCTCATTACCATAACGCAACGTTAACTATTCATGAAGATCGCAAATTAAATAAAATAAATATATTGACTCACAAGCTTAGCCTTTTGTTAACAACACTGTCATCTCAGATTTTCAAAAAATGCTTTTCAACCATAGCTACACAAGCATTTGTGTAAGAGTATTGATAGCTAGCATAGCATTAAGCCTAGCATTCAGCAGACAACATTTTCACAAAAACAAGAAAAGCATTCAAATAAAAATAATTTACCTTTGAAGAACTTCGGATGTTTTCAACGAGGAGACTCTCAGTTAGATAGCAAATGTTCAGTTTTTCCAAAAAGATTATTTGTGTAGGAGAAATCGCTCCGTTTTGTTCATCACGTTTGGCTAAGAAGAAAATCCAAAAATTCAGTCATTACAACGCAAACTTTTTTCCAAATTAACTCCATAATAGAAACATGGCAAACGTGGTTTAGAATCAATCCTCACGGTGTTTTTCACATATCTATTCGATGATAAATCACTCGTGGCAGTTTGGTTTCTACTCTGTTCAAAATGGAAAAATGCACGCACCTGGAGATTACGCAATAGTTTCGACGGAGGACACCGAGCAGACACCTGATAAATGTAGTCTCTTATGGTCAATTTTCCAATGATATGCCTACAAATACGTCACAATGCTGCAAACACCTTGGGGAAACGACAGAAAGTGTAGGCTCATTCCTTGCGCATTCACAGCCATATAAGGAGACATTGGAACACAGCGCATTCAAAATCTAGCTCACTTCCTGTATGAAATTTCATCTTGGTTTCGCCTGTAGCATTAGTTCTGTGGCACTCACAGACAATATCTTTGCAGTTTTGGAAACGTCAGTGTTTTCTTTCCAAAGCTGTCAATTATATGCATAATCGAGCATCTTTTCGTGACAAAATATCTTGTTTAAAACGGGAACGTTTTTCATCCAAAAATGAAATACTGCCCCCAGAGGTGCAAGAGGTTAAGAGCCCATAAATCGCCAGCCATCTCCTCCGGTGCCATTGAACGCCGAAGAGTCCTGTTGAATACTGTCTCGGTCCCTACTGGGTCCCAGCACTGCCTCTCCTGGAAGCACCTCCTCCCTACAACCATAGGAGGACCCTCAGTCCTTGCTCCATTCCCAGTCCTAGAAGAGCACCCCCTAATATTTTATTTAACCTTTATTTAACTAGGCAAGTCAGTTAAGAACAAATTCTTATTTATAATGACAGCCTACCCCGGCCAAACCCTGGATGGTGGGTGTGGGTGTGTGGGGGGGCACATCCTTACTGTCCTGAAGTATCAGCCAGACCGATACAGAAGACTCCCTGTGGTCGCCACATGTCTCAGCAGGGAGGAATACACGTGCCAGTGGAAGGAGAGGGGTGAGAAGGCAGAGGAAAAGAGGGTCGGGGATGCCCTCAGAACTCAGAGGGCACATGAGAGGGATGCCATGCATGAGACCATCAACGCCATCGCCTCTGCTGGACCCCCCCACTGGAACCACTCCTCACAGCTGCATCACCACTGCCAGTACCTCCCAGTGTGCAAATCCTGTAGGAGCCTCCGGAGCCCACAGCTGCAGAAAAAGGCCATGTGCCTGCTCTCTCGGCCACACTATCATCAGCCCCTCAGCCCCACCACTACAAACACCAGCTCCTCCAAGTCATCGTCAGTGGTTTCGTCTACCACCACCACAATGCACATATCATCCCCCTGTCTGTCACCACCAAAGCGACCTCCTCTGGACCAACCGCCTACTCCTTCTACCCTGGTAACATCACCACAGCTGCCTCGTGTGGTGTTCCTGCCCCCAGCAATTTGAATATAGCCACCTCCACAGGTAAACACATGTTAAAGTATGAAAAAGATTACTGTTTGTTATGTGTTTTATAGAACTGCAATGTGAAGCTGGATTTGAAGCTGGCTTTTATTGTGATTTGTGATAATGTAGGGATGGAGGTTGAGATGTAATTATTTGTTTTGCTTGTTTTCATATGCAATTATTTCTTTGTAAAAAAAAACATGTCTAAAATAATATATATATTTATTCAACCCATCGTGTATTTCTCCTTTACTTTCCAAGTGCATCTCTGCAACACAAACTCCAAAAGAGTTTATTGTTTTTGTCAATGCACATCACTGAAATTAAAGTTTTATTTCATTTTAAATTATTCATGCTAATTTATATTTTAGTATTAAACCGTTAGCTACCAATGACTGGGGACAGTATGCCGATAATATGGGATGTATGTTTTAGCTAAACCACTTATCAAAAAGCTAATAAAAGTAGCATTTCAACTGAAATGTCAAACATTCTAATTGATAACCTGTTAGCTAACATTTTTATGACACCAAGAAATGGATGGCTTGATCACATGATAACACTATTGACGGTAATATATTTCTTAAACACTGTTGAATATGCCTGTAATACGGGTTCCACACTAGCAAGCAAGATTGTTCTTCATCCCTTTCAAAGTATATTTACTTACTTGAAGAGGTTCTCCCACTCCGTTGTTTTGTGTCCTTAGAAAAACAAAATAATGTTTTCAGTGGTAGTAAAACGCAGCCAGCCATGTAGACAATTGGAGGACACACAGGGCAAAGTTCCAGCAGACTGACTTTGGTCTTTCATCATGCCGCCTGGTTGCTAAGTGATTTGTGATGCAACTGTAAGCCCTACTGTATATAGACCAGTAAGAAAGAGTTCCAAACCTCTCTGCCAATAACAGCTAGTTTTCATTTTCCCCTCCCCACTCAGACCACTCCCAGACAGTCCTAGCTACGTTATTGCTTGAGAAATTGCACTTAGCTAAGACAATTACAGTAAAGTACTTGTTGTTACCCAGAAATGATTAGGTATTTAGATAAAAATGGCTGCATTGGACCTTTAACACCAGTTAAAGAACATCTCTCAGCATGAGTCAAGGGGACCAGTGACAGTAAATGTTAAGTGGTTTTGTCTCTCACATAGTATACAATGGTGCAAAGTGGACTGAGAGAAATGACTGTACATTGACTCGGTGCTCCAACCAAACATCTAGGTTCTTGAATAGTTTAAAACTGCCATAACCATTCTGAGATGTGTATGTTGGTTTATGACCTATGACTTTACACTGCCAAGACTGATTTTTAAATTGATTTAACTAGGCAAGCCAGTTAAGAACAAATTCTTATTTACAATGACGGCCTACCAAAAGGCAAAAGGCCTCCTGCGGGGATGTGGGCTGGGATTAAAAATAAGAAAATAAATATAGGACAAAACACACATCAAGACAAGAGACACAACACCACATAAAGAGAGACCAAAGACAACATAACAAGGCAGCAACACATGACAACACAGTATGGTTGCAACACAACATGACAACAACATGGTAGTAACACAACATTGGTAGCAGCTCAAAACATGGTACAAACATTACTGGGCACAGACAACAGCACAAAGGGCAAGAAAGTATAGACAATACATCACAAAAAGCAGCCACAGCTGTCAGTAAGAGTGTCCATGATTGAGTCTAAATGAAGAGATTGAGATAAAACTGTCCAGTTTGAGTGTTTGTTGCGGCTTGTTCCAGTCGTTAGCTGCAGCAAACTGAATAGAGGAGCGAGGGATGTGTGTGCTTTCGGGACCTTTAACAGAATGTGACTGGCAGAAAGGGTGTTGTATGTGGAGGATGAGAGCTGCAGTTGATATATCAGAAAGTGGGAAGTGAGGCCTAGTGGGTCTTGCAACGGGTATACAGAGATGACCAGTTTACAGAGGAGTATAGAGTGCAGTGATGTGTCCTATAAGGAGCATTGGTGGCAAATCTGATGGCCGAATGGTAAAGAACATTTTGCGGCACGAGAGCACCCTTACCTGCCAATCTATAAATGATGTCTCCGTAATGTAACATGGATAGGATGGTCATCTGAATCAGGGTTAGTTTGGCAGCTGGGGTGAAAGACGAGCGATTACGATAGAGGAAACCAAGTCTAGATTTAACTTTAGCCTGCAGCTTTGATATGTGCTGAGAGAAGGACAGTGTACCGTCTAGCCATACTCCCAAGTACTTGTATGAGGTGACTACCTCAAGCTCTAAACACTCAGAGGTAGTAATCACACCTGTGGGGAGAGGGGCATTCCTCTTACCAAACCACATGACCTTTGTTTTGGAGGTGTTCAGAACAAGGTCACGGGTAGAAAAAGTTTGTTGGACACTAAGAATGCTTTGTTGTAGAGCATTTAACCCAAAATCCTGGGATGGGCCAGCTAGGTATAAGACTGTATCATCTGCATATAAATGGATGAGAGAGCTTCCTGCTACCTGAGCTATGTTGTCGATGTAAATTGAGCAGAGCGTGGGGCCTAGGATTGAGCCTTGGGGTACTCCCTTGGTGACAGGCAGTGGCTGAGACAGAAGATTTTCTTACTTTATACACTGCACTCTTTGAAAGAGGTAGTTAGCAAACTAGGCCAAAGACCCCTCAGAGACACCAATACTCCTTAGCCGGACGACAAGAATGGAATGGTCTACCATATCAAAAGCTTTGGCCAAGTCAATAAAAAATAGCAGCACCACATTGCTTAGGTTCAAGGGCAATGGCGACGTCATCGAGGACCTTTTAAGGTTGCAGTGACACATCCATAACCTGAGCGGAAACCAGATTGCATACCAGAGAGAATACTATAGACATCAAGAAAGCCTGTCAGTTGATTATTGATACGTTTTTCCAACACTTGGTAAACAGGGCAAAATAGAAATAGGCCTATAACAATTAGGATCAGCTAGATCTCCCCTTTTAAATAAAGGACGAACTGCGGCTGCCTTCCAAGCAATGGGAACCTCCCCAGAAAGGAGAGACAGGTTAAAAAGGTCGGAGATAGGCTTGGTGATGATAGAGGCAGCAAACTTAAAGAAGAAAGGGTCTAAACCATCTGACCCAGGTGTTTTTTGGGGGTTAAGTTTCAGGAGCTCCTTTAGCACCTCGGACTGAGTGATTGTATGCAGGGAGAAACTTTGTTGCGGGGCTGATGAGACCTTGGAACGACATGCTAGCTAAACAAAAGCTACATTGCTTCCCGATTAATCCCTTACGATACCTTCTTATGAAGAACAAGAACTGTCATGAATTGTTGTGACAGTCATTTTGCATTTGGGAAAGAATTTGTTGATGTAGGTCTCATGACAAGGGCCGAGAGTTTTGTTTTAATGTTGTTTGCTTAATTAATTATGTTTATCTTACAAATAGTTCTCTGTGAAATGAAGCAGCAGCAGTATATGGGATATGTTTGGCTGATGCAGTTTATGCACAGCAATAGTTTATGGTCGAGTGGGCATCTCTCATGCTTTACTTTTCTGTATAACAGAAACTTTGCTCCGGGTTTGAAAGAAATGCAAATCAAACTTAATGATCTTGATAATAATTTGTGAATAGTTAAATGAGGAGCAAAGTAATTGTACATGACCACACAAATAGTGGCTAATTGCATAGTTAGAGCGTGTTTTTATGCATATTATAAAATCATACAGCAGTTAACTTTTAGGTTGGCTGATAATTTAGCCAACAGATTACAAATTGAACTTCTTTTGAACTGGAAAATGGTCCTGCATTAAATATGCCATTGTCTAAATTGATAGCTCTGCCCGATTGCAGAAGCTCTGCCTCTTTAAATGTTCATGTAGTTTTTCTAACAGAAAACATTAAATGCTGTTCTGATATACATCTGACCTGTCCTGCAAATTATATTTCACACCCTAATTTGATGTAATGTTGTTAGACTCAATGAAGTTATCACGCTTCAATTAAGCTTGGTTTGCTGTGACAGCGAGGGAAGTGGTTTGAAAAGTGATTTTCTTGTTATCTGGGTCATCTTAGATGTCCAAGACACCCATTTACAATCAATTACATGTTGGCTTTAGTGAAATATGTATTAGAGGAGCACTTCACACTTATTTCCACAATATCCCAATCACATGTATAGGCTTTTAAAACACTAATAAACATCATACTGTACATTCAGACTAAAAGGGCATCACCAGGTGGAGTTTAACCAATTCCACAGGCAATAAAGACACAGAGCAACTAACAAATAGCCCTGATGTCACTCAGTGGCTCATCAGCCTCTTTAGAGTTGCCCTCTCTGACACCCCCATTTAGATACAAGTCCAATTTACAATTTACTGCGGAGCCACAGTCGCCAAGTCATTTAGCTGTCAACCAGGAGCGACGGGAGATATGTCCTATATCCAGAGGCCAATATTCATGAAGGCTCTTCCTTGTTGTGCTGTAGACACACAGAGAAATGGGGGGGTAGATGGGGGCAGAGAGTGAAGAGAGAGAGGATAGGTAAGAGAGAGATAGAAGGGGGCTGTAGATCATGTTAATCATTCTAATCAGTGTCCAACAGGCCGTCCAACACCAGCGTTGTTACCAATTATGGGAGGGGAGGTCTGCCAGCGAGTGCCTCCATGGGTGGGAATTTTGCTGTGTGTTTATGTTGTTTACAAAACACTGTCTCAGGGTCATGAAGCCATAGATATTTAATGTTTTAAGTATGGCAACAAAATTAGGGAGTTGTGTTGTATTAAATGTTAGCGTTGAATTGCTCTCTTTTTTTCAACCTTCAAACCCTTGTTTGTTGGAGAAGAATAAAATAGTCCATTTTAATTTGTAATTATGTGTTTTTAAGTGATGACTGTCCTGTATGTTCTTGGAGATTTATAATCTGTGCTCAAACCAGTAACCCCTTTTCCGTTCCGTCAAGGTCCCTGTATGAATAAAGAACTCATCATTGATTGCTCTGCTCAGGAACAATGCTAATGGTTTTATCGACTTTTATTCCTCACACCCAAAGCTTTCTTTATTACAATTCCACCGTGCTTTTTATTGAAACTGCAAGGCTGACCATCTAATGTTTTCTGCACCACTATGCTGCATCAGTGTCATTCATCTCTTAGAAAGAGATGTTTTAGGCTTTGAATGCATTTCACAAATGTTCTGTTTGATTAAATACTTCTAGTATAGCACTTCTTTACGTTGTTCTTTTCAAATCAAATCCAAGTATATTTGTCATGTACAATAGGTAAATAAATAAAAACAGTAAAAAACAGTGAAAAACAGTAGCGAGGCTATAAAAGTAGCGAGGCAACATACAGACACCGGTTAGTCAGGCTGATTGAGGTAGTTTGTACATGTAGATATGGTTAAATCGACTATGCATATATGATGAACAGAGAGTAGCAGTAGTGTAAAGAGGGGTTGGCAGGTGGTGGGAGACAATGCAGATAGCCCGGTTAGCCAATGTGCGGGAGCACTGGTTGGTCAGCACAATTGAGGTAGTATGTACACATGTACATGAATGTATAGTTAAAGTGACTGTGCATATATGATTAAACAGAGCATGGCAGCTGTGTAAAAGAGGGGTTGGGGGAGGAGCACACCATGCAAATAGTTCAGATAGACATTTGATTACCTGTTCAGGGGTCTTATGGCTTGGGGGTAAAAACTGTTGGGAAGCCATTTTGACCTAGACATGGCACTCCGGTACCGCTTGTCATGTGGTAGTAGAGAGAACAGTCTATGAATGGGGTGGCTGGGGTCTTTGACAATTTTTAGGGCCTTCCTTTGACATCACCTGGTGTAGAGGTCCTGGATGGCAGGCAGCTTAGCCCCAGTGATGTACTTGGTTGTACGCATTACCCTCTTAATGCCTTGCAGTCGGAGGCTGAGCAATTGCCGTACCAGGCAGTGATGCAACCAGTCAGGATGCTCTCGATGTTGCAGCTGTGGAACCTTTTGAGGATATGAGAAAACATGACAAATCTTTGTCGTGCCCTCTTCACGGCTGTTTGGTGTGTTTGGACCATTCTAGTTTGTTGTTGATGTGGACATCAAGGAACTTGAAGCTTGGGTTGCAACAATGGCGGCGGATAATTTTAGAAAGAGAGGGTCCAGATTGTCTAGCCCAGCTGATTTGTACGGGTCCAGGTTTTTCAGCTCTTTCAGAACATATATAATCTGGATTTGGGTGAAGGAGAAGCTGGGGAGGCTTGGGCAAGTAGCTGCGGGGGGTGCGGAGCTGTTGGCCTGGGTTGGGGTAGCCATGGAAAGCATGGCCAGCCGTAGAGAAATGCTTATTGAAATTCTCCCTTGTCGTGATTTTTTCAGTGGTGACTGTTTCCTAGCCTCAGTACAGTGGGCAGCTGGGAGGATGTGCTCTTATTCTCCATGGACTTTACAGTGTCCCAAAACCTTTTGGAGTTAGAGCTACAGGATGCAAATTTCTGTTTGAAAAAGCTAGCCTTTGCTTTCCTGACTGACTGCGTGTATTGGTTCCTGACCTCCTTGAAAAGGAGGGGACTATTCGATGCGGGGACTATTCAATGCTAGTGCAGTCTGCCACAGGATGTTTTTGTGCTGGTCTAGGGCAGTCAGGTCTGGAGTGAACCAAGGGCTATATCTGTTCTTAGTTCTATATTTTTTGAAAGGGGCATGCTTATTTAAGATGGTGAGGAAATTCCTTTTAAAGAACTATCAGGCATCCTCTACCAACGGGAGGAGGTCAATATCCTTCCAGGATACCTTGGCCAGGTCGATTAGAAAAGCCTGCTCGCAGAAGTGCTTTAGGGAGCGCTTGACAGGGATGAGGGGTGGTCGTTTGACCGCGGATCCATAGCGGATGCAGGCAATGAGACAGTGATCACAGATCCTGATTGAAAAGAGCAGATGTGTATTTGGAGGGCAAGTTGGTCAGGATAATATCTATGAGGGTGCCCATGTTTACAGAGTTAGGGTTGTACCTGGTGGGTTACTTGATAATTTGTGTGAGATTGAGGGCATCTAGCTTAGATTGTAGGATTGCTGGGGTGTTAAGCATACCCCAGTTTAGATCACCTCACTTAACGAACTCTGAAGCTAGATGGGGGGCAATCAATTCACATATGGTGTCCAGGGCACAGCTGGGAGCTGAGGGGGGTCTATAACAGGCGGCAACAGTGAGACTTGTTTCTGGGGAGATACATTTTTTAAATTAGAAACTCAAACTGTTTGGGTATAGACCTGGAAAGTATGACAGAACTTTGCAGGCTCTCTCTGCAGTAGATTGCGACTCCTTCCCCTTTGGCAGTTCTATCTTGATGGAAATTGTTGTAGTTGGGGATGGACATTTTTGGTGGCCTTCCTAAGCCAGGATTCAGACACAGCAAGGACTTCAGGGTTGGCGAAGTGTGCTAAAGCAGTGAGTAATACAAACTTAGGGAGGAGGCTTCTGATGTTAACGTGCATGAAACCAAATGAGAGCACCTGGGGGCAGATTTCTGGGCATGGTAGGATAGATTCAGGGCATAATGAACAGACAGGGGTATGGTAGGGTGTGGGTACAGTGAAGGTAAACCTAGGCATTGAGTGACAACAAGAGAGGTTGCATCTCTGGACGCACTAGTTTAGCTGGGTGAGATCACCGCATGTGTGGGAGGTGGGACAAAAAAAGGTATCTGAGGCATGCTGAGTGGGACTAGGGGCTCCGCAGTAAACTAAAACAATGATAACTATCCTAAACAACAGTATACAAGGCCTATTGATATTAGAGAGGAGACAAAGCGAGGCATAAAGCAATTACAGGTGTTCATTGGGAGAGCTAGCTAAGACAACAATGAGTAAGACAACAACAGCTAATCAGCTAAGACAACAGGTAAAATGGCAATGAATGGGCAGAGGTTCAGTTAACTACACACAGGGGCCGACATATAAACAAAAATAAACCAAATGGAGTACCGTGATTAATGAACAATCCAGCAGGCATCAGCTATGTAGCCAAGTGATAATTGGGTCCAGTGAACAGCAATATAATGAAACTGGGTAGTCGTTACTATGCTAGCAAGCTGGAGACACTGTGTTTTTAAAAAAGGAGTTAGCAGGCCAGGGCTAGTAGAAGCATCTGCTCTGACGTCCGGCAAAGGATGGTTGAGGGCACAACGGATGGAATTACGTCGGCAGACCCGTCATCATGGCTCTGTATCAACAAAGGGTCCAGGCCAGTTGGCAAAAGAGGTATTGTTGCTGGAGTCATTTATTTTGCTAGCCGGGAGATGCGCATGGCTCGCAGCTAACTGGTGCTAGTTTCAGGACAAGGGCATTAGCTACTCTAGCCACTCAGTAGCAGCTAGCTAGCAGCGATGATCCAATGCAAGTCCAGAGCTTACGGAAAGAATCCGGTGGAGTAGTGGATTCTAGTCGTGTTAGTGAAGAGTCCGGGAGGCATCAGATGTGTAGCCGAGTGATCACTAAGCAGGCCGGGAGGTGTGCCTGCCTCAAAGCTAGCTTCGGGGCTGGGCCACTCTGTGGCAGCTAGCTAGCTGTGATGATCAGGGGTAATGGTCCAGGGCTTACGGCAGGAATCCGGTGTTGTATTGGAGAAAACAGTCCGATACAGGCAGGCTGGCAAATGTTATCCAGGCTAAAAGCGGCTGGTGTCTGTGCAAATGGTAAAGGCCGCTAGCAGTGGCAAACAATGACTAAATATCTCGTAGCTAATTAGCTGGTTAGCTTCTGATGGTTAGCTTCTGATGGAGATTCTGGCTATAAGGTCTAAAAATAGCAGATCCGTATCACATTAGCTGAGGCGGGTTGCCGGAAGGTATATTTAATTTAAAAATAAAAAAAAAGAGATTGAAAATAAATTGAAATATATACAAAAAAGACGAAAAATACAAAATGTCCACGGGAGAATGACAAAAATCGTATTCACTGCTATGCCATTTTGGAGATATGTTAATGAGCCAGAAACAACATTACCATGCAACCACTAGTCGTCAAAAGGCTTCGGTGTTCCAAAAAAATATACCACGGTACTGTATTCTGTGTGGTGGAATTAACATATATTCAGAAATTCTGTCCCTGCCCACAACATCTTCCCACAATGCACCATCATTTACAGTACGCTGCACTTTATAAATGTACAAATTTACTGTGTTAATCACCATTTTTCAGTACAGTGTAATATTCTGTGTAATTCATTTAGTAAATCATATAAATCACATAAACCTTGTTTTGTTATAGTAGAATACGGTCAACACAACAAGAACGTTTAACACAGTACGTAGTTGGCACATTTACATTAAAAGACATTGAGACACTACTTCTCTTGCAAAGTTACAATACCCTTGGTCTTTCACTGTGGATTAATAGGATACTTGATTAGTCAAAAAGCATAGATGTCGCAGACTACACCAAGATTAAGAAGGCCACCATCCCGGAGTCGCCTATTCACTGTTGACGTTGAGACTGGTGTTGTGTGGGTACTATTTAATGAAGCAGCCAGTTGAGGACTTGAGGCATCTGTTTCTCAAACTAGACACTAATGTACTTGTCCTCTTGCTCAGTTGTGCACCAGGGCCTCCCACTCCTCTTTCTATTCTGGTTAGATCCAGTTTGCGCTGTTCTGTGAAGGGAGTAGTACACAGCGTTGTACGAGATCTTCAGTTTCTTGGCAATTTCTCGCATGGAATAGCCTTCCTTTCCCAGAACAAGAATAGACTGACGAGTTTCAGAAGAAAGTTCTTTGTTTCTGGCCATTTTGAGCCTGTAATCAAACCCACAAATGCTGATGCTCCAGATACTCAAATAGTCCAAGGCCAGTTTTATTGCTTCTTCAATCAGGACTACAGTTTTCAGCTGTGCTAACATAATAGCAAAAGGCTTTTCTAACGATCAATTATTATATAAAAATTATAAACTTGGATTAGATAACACAATGTGCCGTTGGAACACAGGAGTGATGGTTTCAGATAATGGGCCTGTGTACGCCTGTGTAGATATTCCATTAAAAAGACAGCCGTTTCCAGCTACAATAGTCATTTACAACATTGTATACACTGTATTTCTGATCAATTTGATGTTATTTTAATGGACAAAAAAAGTGTTTTTCTTTCAAAAACAAGGACATTTCTAAGTGACCCCAAATTGTTGAACGGCAGTGTACCTAGCCTCTATTAGACACCAGAAGGTAGCTAGACTAGCCATATCAGTGCTAGTGCCACACTACTTTTGGCTTAGTTTGCACTCAGACCCATTAAAATCAAAGTACTATTTTACATCAAGGACTTTACCCTCAGCAGTCTGGTGTCAACAAAGGTAGTCATATGCTGAGATGCTCTCAGGCAGGCTAATGGAAGATGGGCTGCTGGGCTGAACAGCGTTGAGGAATACACAGGCTCCACTCTCTGCTGACTGTTCTGTATGTTTGTGTGTGCGTGCGTAATGTGCGTGAATGTGCATGCAAGGCTCCAAAGGCCTGAGCAGCCAAGTGACAAACAGATATCTAATCCAAACACGGGTTGGTTTAACAGATCAATTAGCAACACAAATTAAGCACTGACACACACACAGATAGATCAGACAGCATCAGGGACGATGATGTATACAGTAAGGGCAGAGTGCTGTGTCATGCGTGCATTAACTGATCAGAACAGGATTCAAGGAAAGGCCAGGAATTAGCTTACTCACTAACACTTCTTAGCCAACATCTCACCCACAGCAGCACATAAAACTCTATTTTTTTACATTTGCATTTGACATTTAAATTTGAGTAATTTAGCAGATGCTCTTATCCAGAGTGACTTACAGGAGCAATTAGAGTTAAGTGCCTTGCTCCAGGGCACATCAACATGTTTCACCTAGTCAGCTCTGTGATTCAAACCAGTGGCCTTTTGGTTACTGGACCAATGCACTTAACCGCTAGGCTACCTATATTTAAAGGGAAAAGTTGATGTGACCCACAAAACTACAACAGCATCCCTATTCATCTTAATAGTATCTCATTTATGTCATAGAGATAAAATATACTTGAATATAAAAGATATCAACTAGCTGTGACACTAGTCGTGTGTGTCTGTCCCCGGATGATATTCAACTGGTGGGTGGTGTTGATGGAGTTAACCAGTAGGGGGCAGAGTCTGATTGGGAAAGTTTGGTCAAACACTCCTCAAACTTTTCTATGCCTGCACAGAGGTCCTCCTTAACCGAATAACATCAATCAGGTTTATGATGAAACACATGCATGTGAGGCAATGTGGTAGCAAAGCTGCTGTAGCAAAGCTGTTGTAACAAAGCTGCTGTAACAAAGCTGCTGTAACAAAGCAAGTATTTTAGTTTTTAGCCCCCATTGTCCCACTTAATAGAGATTGTAGAGATTTTCTTTACATTTACCTGTAATGAAAATGTTACTCTATTCCGTACACAGTCTGTGCTACTCCTTGAAATGCATTTCTTGTCACAATACCTTGTAAAGTGGGGAATAAAGAATACAGAGTAACTTAGAGTTATGAAATGTTTTTGAAACATACAGTATGAGCTGTCAGGACAAATGAAAAATGACTGCAGACAGTCAATGAAACAAAACAATTGTTCCCATTGAAAGATGACTTTGAATGGTTTCCTACAGTAAGAGAAAGGATGAGGAATGGCGATGGTGCCTGTGACTTTAGGATGAAAGGAACTATAAATCAAGCATACAAGGTTATTGGAAATGCTGTGACAATAGCTCATAACAGAAACAAATTCCTTCCCTTGGTTCCTCTGGAGAAATGTGGAAGTGGTAACATGCCACCCACTAATTGACGATTTGAGATCTAAAAGGATTACAGCAAGTCCTAACACAAGGATATCTGAAGAATGTTGGTCGTGATGCTTTCAGTTTTTGCATCTGCATTCCATGGGGAACAGTATAACTGTTAAAAAGACCAAGGGGTCTTTGAATGTGTTGATATACTTCTCTAATAGCATGTTAATGATCTTCCCATTCCAAAAAAATACAGATATATTGCCTTTTACTGTTGTTCAAGGTCCCATTTTTTTGTGCAATCTGACAATCCAAACATACAAATGGTTTAATCCTAACTACAAAAATGGAAGCCACACCAACATAAAGTGCCTTAAAAGGGCAGTGGGCCACCACGAGCCAGTACAGCTTAACTACACCTTGGCATAGCTTCTACTGGTGTCTGAACTCTATTGGAGGGATGTATCAGCATACTTCCACCAAAAATTCCATCATTTGGTGTTTTGTTAATGGTGGTGGAAAACGATGTCTCAGGTGAAGCTCCAGAATCTCTCATAAGTGTTCAATTGGGTTGAAATCTGGTGACAGACCATTGTATATGGTTTACATCATTTTCCTGCTCATCATAACATTTGGTGACCACACGAGTCCTGTGGATGGGGGCATTGTCATCCTATGGGGGCAGAGCAATGGTAGTCAAAATAATGGCCAGAATAATGGCCTGCCCAGCATTATTATACACAACCCTAACCATGTGATTTTAATTGCTTAATTAACTCAGGAACCAAAGCTGTGTGGAAGAACATGCTTTCAATATACTTTGTATCCCTCATTTACTCAAGTTTCCATTATATTGGCAGTTACCTGTATGGGTCCAACGATAACTGCTTGGGCTATAGGTCAATGGCAAAGTATGCCTACCTCTAGCTGACCTGTAAAAGTAATGATATCTGTTTATGTGAAGGAAGACAACCAATCAAAAGGTAACTTTTCTACCTTTATGGCAATACAGCCAAAATACTTCAGACTGAGCTTCTTAAAGGACAAATTGTGGTCAAGACCTTTGTTTTGATAAGCACTTTAATACCTACAGTATGATAAGGTAGTGTCCCACTTTAGAGGGACACAGAGTGGCTGTTGACAGTAAATCAGCATGACTTTAAGCATGTATTGTTACTGTCCGTGGGAAACTAGTCCCAGGAGCCTAACACGCAGGCACTGTACGCACAGGTGGCTGACTAAATACTTTTTTGCCCCACTGTATTCACAGACACAACCGTTGGCTGGCTGAGATCAAATAATGGAAAAGCTTGAAGGATTTTTCATAAACAAACATGAAGACTTAGCTGGCATCCAGACAGTTAAGATGTGTCCTCCTTTCAAGTGGTGACTCAAGGACTGGGACAGCTCTGCTGTCGAACTAATGCATCACTTTGGGACACAGGAAATAATAAATAAAACCCAACTCCATCCAAGCTTATTGGTCACGTACACAGTTTTGCAGATGTTATTGCAGGTGCAGCGGAATGAAAGATGAAAGATGGCACTGTACTCGATGGCCGCTATTTTGCGAGCTCCGACCCAATTTTGCTATCTTGTGATTCTTTTGGCGTTTATCTTTACCTTATTTTCACTAAATGTATGGACTCATTTCGTATAACCGATGAGAACTTTATAAAGTTCAGTTACCTCAATTCCGGCTTCAAATTCAACTAATCTGCCCTGGGCTCTTTCTGTCATTCCAACACAGTTTCCGATGTATGCAAGAGGAAACGTCGGAGTTAGAGGCAGGAGAGGGAAAACTGACCACCTCCTCTCTCCATTATATTGGCCACTTGATAATAAAATGGATGACCTCCGAACGCGGATTTGCTACCAATGGGACTCTCGTTACTGCAATATTCTCTGCTTTTCTGAAAACGTACATCCGGCGGCTGCATTTCTGGTCACCAGCGATTTTCATTCAACGTCATTAAGACACATGATGCTCAACTTCCATCAACATGTCTCCTTCGCCACTAGGCGACTCACTCTGTTGAGAAATGGTCATCAGAGTCAGAGATTATGCTACAGGAGTGCTTTGCTAGTGCTGATTGGAATAGGTTCCGAGACTCTGCCGATAACATCGACAAACTAACCACTTCCGTCACTGGCAACATGAGGAAATGCATCAGCAAAGTTGTCCCTACAGTAAAGGTATTCCGTTTCCCCAAGCAAAAGCCTTCTGTTAACAACGAGGACGGCACTAAGTTAAGGACAGGGCTACCGCACACAGGGCTATCGCAGACAACCCTGAAGCTACGACTGAGGACAGGAACAAACACAAGAAGTCCCACTACGACCTCCGCAGAGTCATCAAACTAGCAAAAGGACAACATAGGAATATGTTTGAGTCCTACTACACAGGCTCCCCCGCTCTCCGCATGTGGCAAGGGCTCGAGTCCATTACGGATTACAAAGAATGACCTAGCCGTGATCTGCCCAACAATGTCTCTCATCCAAATCAACTCAATGCAGTTTACACACGCTTCAACAATAACACCATACCGCACGCGAGCGCCCCCAACAACGGAGAGGACTAGGTGATCGCGCTCTCAGAGGCCAACTTGAGTAAGGTCTTTATTCAGGTCAACACTCACAAGGCCGGACAGTATTCTAGAGCGTGTTCTCAGAGCATGCACAGATCAGCTGGCAGGCATGTGTTCCTTGTCCCAGTCTATAAACCCCACACCTTAAAATGACTAACATCATTCCTAGTCCCAAAAGGGGGCTGCAGTGGAGCACAACAAAAGCTTCAAGTTCCTCAGTGTCCAAATCACTAAGGACTTAAACTGGTCCACTCACACACAGTCGAAAAGAAGGCGCGACAGCACCTCCTCCTCCTCAGGAAGTTGAACAAGTTTGGCAAGGGCCCTCAAAAATATAGCTGCACAATTTAGAACATATTGACTGGCTGCATTCACAGAACTCTACACACTCACTGACACTTCAACACACACATAACATCGGCACACATTTATACTGACTCTTCACACAGCAACACATACTCAAATATAATCATAATTTACGCTGCTGCTACTCTGTTAGTCATATATCCTGAAGCTTCTTACTTTCTAGTGTTCTTATTTCTCCTCGGTTTTTGTTTTACCTTATGTTATTTTTAGTGATACGTTAATATTGATTACTGCATTGATGTGTTTGGAGCTTGCAAGAAAGGAATTTCACTGTACTTGTGCACATGACATTAAAACTTGAAGCGCTCATCTTTCTAGCTCCAATAATGCTGCAAAATTCATCAATACAATACACACATAATAAAAAATAAAGGACCATATCAAGCAATATCAGTCCGGAATATAAATATATATAAACAGTGCATTCGCACAAGTATTCAGACCCCTTTACTTTTTCCACATTCTGTTACTTTACAGCCTTATTCTAAAATGGATTAAATTGTTTATTTTTCTCATCAATCTACACACAATACCCAATAACGACAATGCAAAAACGTATTTTCAGAAATATATGGTCCACAGTTGACAATTTATGTCAGAGAAAAAAACAAGCCATGAGGTCGAAGGAATTAGAGCTCAGAGACAGGATTGTGTCGAGGCACAGATCTGTGGAAGGGTACCAAAACATTTCTGCAGTGTTGAAGGTCCCCAAGAGCACAGTGGCCTCCATCATTCTTAAATGGAAGAGGTTTGGAACCACCAAGACTCTTCCTAGAGCTGGCCACACTGAGAAATCTGGGGAGAAGGGCCTTGGTCAGAGAGGTACCCAATAACCCAATGGTCACTCAGACAGAGCTCCAGAGTTCCTCTGTGGAGATGGGAGAACCTTCCAGAAGGACAACCTTTCGACAATCACCATATTCTTATCGGCAGACTCAGTAGACTCGTTTTTTTCTAATGACTGCCTTGCCTGGTCACCAACTACTTTGCAGACAGAGTTCAGTGTGTCAAATCGGAGGGCATGCTGTCCGGTCTTCTGGCAGTCTCTATGGGGGTGCCACAGGGTTCAATTCTCGGGCCGACTCTTTTCTCTGTATAGATCAATGATGTTACTCTTGGTGCGGGCGATTCCCTGATCCACCTCTACGCAGACGACACCATTCTGTATACTTCTGGCCCGTCCTTGGACACTGTGCTATCTAACCTCCAAACGAGCTTCAATGCCATACAACACTCCTTCCGTGTCCTCCAACTGCTCTTAAACGCTAGTAAAACCAAATGCATGCTTTTCAACCGTTCGCTGCCTGCTTCCGCACGCCCGACTAGCATCACCACCCTGGATGGTTCCGACCTAGAATATGTGGACATCTAAGTACCTAGGTGTCTGGCTAGACTGTAAACTCTCCTTTCAGACTCATGTCAAACATCTCCAATCTAAAATCAAATCTAGAGTTGGCTTTCTATTCCGCAACAAAGCCTCCTTCACTCACGCCGCCAAACTTACCCTAGTAAAACTGACTATCCTACCGATCCTCGACTTTGGCGATGTCATCTACAAATTAGCTTCCAACACTCTACTCAGCAAACTGGATGCAGTTGATCACAGTGCCATCCGTTTTGTTACTGCGACCTGTATGCTCTAGTCGGCTGGCCCTCGCTACATATTCGTCGCCAGACCCACTGGCTCCAGGTCATCTACAAGTCCATGCTAGGTAAAGCTCCGCCTTATCTCAGTTCACTGGTCATGATGGCAACACCCACCCGTAGCACGCGCTCCAGCAGGTGTATCTCACTGATCATCCCTAAAGCCAACACCTCATTTGGCCGCCTTTTGTTCCAGTTCTCTGCTGCCTGTGACTGGAACGAATTGCAAAAATCGCTGAAGTTGGAGACTTTTATCTCCCTCACCAACTTCAAACATCTGCTATCCGAGCAGCTAACCGATCTCTATCGGTAAAATAGCCCACCCAATTTTACCTGCCTCATCCCCATACTGTTTATATTTATTTACTTTTCTGCTCTTTTGTACACCAATATCTCTACCTGTACATGACCATCTGATCATTTATCACTCCAGTGTTAATCTGCAAAATTGTAATTATTTGCCTACCTCCTCATGCCTTTTGCACACAATGTATATAGACTATTTTTTTCTACTGTGTTATTGACTTGTTAATTGTTTACTCCATGTGTAACTCTGTGTTGTCTGTTCACACTGCTATGCTTTATCTTGGACAGGTCACAGTTGCAAATGAGAACGTGTTCTCAACTAGCTTACCTGGTTAAATAAAGGTGAAATACATTTTCAATTTTAAAAAACCTCTCTGCAGCACTCCACCTATCAGGTCTTCATGGTAGAGTGGCCAGACGGAAGCCACTCCTCAGTAAAAGGCACATTACAGCCTGCTTGGAGTTTGCTAAAAGGCACCGAAAGGACTCTCAAACCATAGGAAACAAGATTCTCTGGTCTCATGAAACCAAACAGTGAACAGAGGGATGAAAACCTGCTCCAGAGCGCTCAGGACCTCAGACTGGGGTGAAGGTTCATCTTCCAACAGGAGAACGACCCTAAACACACAGCCAAGACAACGCAGGAGTGGCTTCAGGACAAGTCTCTGAATGTCCATGAGTGGCCCAGCCAGAGCCCGGTCTTGAACTCGATCTAACATTTATGGACCTGAAAATAACTGTGGCGCAACGCTACCCATCCAACATGAGCTTGAGAGGATCTGCAGAGAAGAATGGGAGAAACACCCCAAATAAAGGTGTGCCAAGCTTATAGCATCATACCCAAGAAGACTCTATGCTGAAATTGCTGCCAAAGGTGCTTCAACAAAGTACAGGGTCTGAATACTGAATACTTATCTAAATGTGATATCAGTTTTTTATTTGTAATACATTTGCAAAAATGTCTAAAAACCTGTTTTTGCTTTTTCATTAGGGGGTATTGTGTGTACAATCGTGGCCAAAAGTTGAGAATGACACAAATATACATTTTCAAAGTCTGCTGCCTCAGTTTGTATGATGCCAATTTGCATATACTCCAGAATGTTCTGAAGCGTGATCAGATGAATTGCAATTAATTGCAAAATCCCTCTTTGCCATGCAAATGAACTGAATCCCCCATGGCTTCACATGCAAGGATATTGCTGCCAGTTAGATTGCACCTAAATCAACCATTTATCAGATCATCAAGAACTTTAAGGAGAGCGGTTCAATTGTTGTGAAGAAGGCTTCAGGGCGCCCGAGACAGTCCAGCAAGCGCCAGGACCGTCTCCTGAAGTTAATTTAGCTGCAGGATCAGGGCACCACCACTACAGAGCTTGCTCAGTAATGGCAGCAGGCAGGTGTGAGTGCATCTGCACGCACAGTGAGGCGAATACTTTTGGAGGATGACCTGGTGTCAAGAAGGGCAGCAAAGAAGCTACTTCTCTCCATGAAAAACATCAGGGACAGACATACTCTGCAAAGGGTACAGGGATTGGACTGCTGAGGACTGGGGTAAAGTCACTTTCTCTGATGAATCGCCTTTCCGATTGTTTGGGGCATCCGGAAAAAAGCTTGTCCGGAGAAGACAAGGTGAGCGCTACCATCAGTCCTGTGTCATGCCAACAGTAAAGCATCCAGAGATCATTCATGTGTGGGGTTGCTTCTCAGCCATGGGAGTGGGCTCACTCACAATTTTGCCTAAGAACACAGTCATGAATAAAGAATGGTACCAACACATCCTCCGAGAGCAACTTCTCCCAACCATCCAGGAACAGTTTGTTGACGAACAATGCCTATTCCAGCATGATGAAGCACCTTGCCATACGGCAAAAGTGATAGCCAAGTGGCTCGGGGAACAAAACATTGATATTTTGAGTCCATGTCCAGGAAACTCCCCAGACCTTAATCCCATTGAGAACTTGCGGTCATTCCTCAAGAGGCAGGTGGACAAACAAAAACAGACACATTCTGACAAACTCCAAGCATCGATTATGCTAGAATGGGCTGCCATCAGTCAGGATGTGGCCCAGAAGTTAATTGACAGCATGCCAGGGCGGATTGCAGAGGTCTTGAAAAAGAAGGGTCTACACTGCAAATGCGGACTCTTTGCATCAATTTCATGTAATTGTCAATAAAAGCCTTTGACACTTATGAAATGCTTGTAATTATACTTCAGTATTCCATAGTAACATCTTACAAAAATATCTAAAGACACTGAAGCAGAAAACTGTGGAAATTAATTTGTGCGTCATTCTCAACTTTTGGCCACGAGAATGAGGCTGTAAAGTAACAAAATGTGGAAAAAGTCAAGGGGTCAATGTATATGGGCAATGTGTATAGACAGTATGGCCAGTATATGAATGGAAAAGGTGTGTACAGCAGTAGCTATATAGGATGGTCCATGACTAGAATACAGTAGAGACAAAGTGGTAAAACGGTATGTACACATTATTAGAATGACCAGTATTTTAACGGCTTTATGTACAGAAATGGCATATTGAGAAATTAAATAGTCTCTTCCCTAAGAGCATTGTCACATTGTGCCATCTGCGTTTTGTATCTCTGACCCGCTGGTAAAGGGTGTGTTGTTTTGTTTTGGTGGGGGGATTCTCACATGTTTTTATTGGCTTTACTGCAGGCAAAGGAGTCCCTGTGTGTACAGTAGAGTGTGTACACTGGGGTATAGGACAGTCTGGAGTAGCTGCTTGATTTAGCTTTAAATAAAGTAACATTTCTACACATATTTTTGCAACTACAGACAGTTAGTTTAATGAATGAATATAAATATCTCATCTAATTAAGCAGTAAAGAACTCCAGGGCTTTTTTTTCTTTAATTGATTCCTGTTTATTCTGGAAGGCTGTTAGTGATGCGTGCAGGCTGGGAAGCATTGCTATCCATCAATAGTAAAAAAATAGAGCTAATCTTTTTACTGCCAAATCTGTAGTATGTTCTTCGACCACCAACAGTTTGTTTCTAACGCCAGAACCTATTTGTGTTCAGAAATATCCCACTGGGCACAGACATAAGTTCAACGTCTAATTTTGGTTGACATTTGGTTGAGTTATCAACTCAAGTGAATTTAAAGTGAAATCAACAAAAAATGTCAGTGTTATTGGATGTATGTAAAAAAAAAAATCATTTAAAAACAAAAATCCCTTACATTGATTACTTTTTGCTGATCCAATCAGGTTTTTTTTATACATTGATTCAATGTCCTCACATTGATCAGTAAGTCTTAGTCACATTTTTGTCATTTGAATAATGATTTAGTCTAATCATTGTCAAAATTACAAAATCAGTGGGCCATTTTAGTCAACTAAATACCTTTTCATTTTAATCCCATCACATTTTTATTACCTCATTATCATTATCCAAACTGCAGCGTGTCGATTTCGATCCATGTTTATTTAAACAAACTTAAACACGACTAACCACGAACACTACAAAACAATAAACGAAATGAAAACCAAAAACATCCTATACTTGTGTCAACTAACATCAAACAAGGACATCAAGACACTCAGGACAATCACCCACAATACAACCAAAGAATATGGCTGCCTAAATATGGTTCCCAATCAGAGACAACGATAAACACCTGCCTCTGATTGAGAACCACTTCAGACAGCCATAGACTCTCCTAGAACACCCCACTAAGCTACAATCCCACTAAGCTACACACCACATACAAAAACCCATGTCACACCCTGGCCTGACCAAATACATGAAGAAAAACACAAAATACTTCGACCAGGGCGTGACAATAGTAAATATTAATCACTGACTTCCATGTGCATAAACATACATAGCTTTGTCCTAACAGCATATATTTGTTTATGCATGATTCTCTTCCCAACAGCCAAATTGGCAGAATAACACATTATGTAGCAGATAAAGCATATCACACTCCTTGACAATGCTCCAGACTAACATTTTCCCCTGGTGGCACTGGTGCCACTAACTTTAGTTGGTGGCACAGGGCCATGATTTGGTTGCACCAATTATTTTCTGTGGCATAGCGCAATATAATTTTTTTTAATCACCTTGCTGGCTGGGGCCTGGCACCATGGACAGGGCAGGCAGGCAGAGGCAGGACGCACATTTCACAAACAGATCAGTCCCCCAGCCCTGACTGGCCCTGATGAAGGGATGTGATGGAGAGATCCAGGTAGTGAAATAATCTGTCTGTAAACAGTTGTTGGAAAAATTACTTGTGTCATGCACAAAGTAGATGTCCTAACCGACTTGCCAAAACTATAGTTTGTTAACAAGAAATTTGTGGAGTGGTTGAAAACAAGTGTATGTAAACTTCCGACTTCAACTGTATATGCAGTTATCGTTAGAACGTACCAAATACTTGACAAAACAAAAAGGAGAACAGACGAAGTACCACCGTTACACAATTAGTGCAAGCAGGTATGATTTTCTATTTTGTTTTGAGCCCTCGGCAAGAAGGCACCAGAGCCTACAGTGCAAATCAGTTCCCACTAGATAACACAGCCACAAAGTCTGTGAAGAGCATGAGGTATGAGCTACCGAGCTAGCATATGAACTCGGTTGAACAGAGTAGATCCTCCATATGAAGTTGAGAAATAATGCATTGTGGCTAGTTCTGAATATATCCGGAAATACGTTTAAAACTTATCTCTCGGCTCGCTCGACACAGCAGCAGGCCCCAGTGAAAGGCCCAGGGTCTGGGAAGTAGGACTTTTTAAACTTTTGAGTGAGATTACCATATAATTAATGTAAAGCTCACACTGATTCAACCAATTAAAAATGTAACTCACACAGCCAGGGCAAAGGGTCGCAAAATGCAACAAAATGGTTGCAGTCTGGAGCCCTGCCACTTGACATACTGTAGCTATTTTGAAATTAAAATACAGTCACAAGTATTGGTCTGATAGGTTGCAGCAAGCTAACTAGCAAGCATTATCAATCTGTTATTACCTGAGCATATATATTAGAATGATGCACATCTATACGTTTCCCCATCACCTTATGGATGCAAACACTGTCTTCTCCCATGGATATGGTCTTGTTAGATTCCACCCAATAAGTAAACTGGCTCATTTGGTCTTGTTTGAATTGACACAATAAGTAAAGTGCCTCCAAACGTTGCCCCTTTTTGTACCGGGAGCTTGTACCACTGGGGGAGTAGCCATGGCATGTGCCTTATTTGCATCAATGATTTGTTGCCACCAGATTAGAGAACAGTTGCCGGGCAGAGAGCTGACTAGTGAATGGCCTGGGCATGGTATTTATTTTCCACCAAAAACAGTATTGCAACATTGCAATGAGAAAGCCTTACAATTCTGCTAAAGACATGCATGCTTTTGATTGGATCAAACAAATAACACCGAATAGCTCTCAATCTCTCCAAAAACTCTTATCCAGTCCACTTACTGGTCAGATGTTTTGTCCCAGAGATAATTTAGTCTTGTCTCGTTTTCATCAACCGAAATGAAAAATAATTTTTGTTTAGTTATGTTTTTTTCTGGGTCTAATTAGTCAGTGAAAATGGAAAAATAAGTGTTTGACAAATATTTTGACAAAATGAACAATGGTTCAAACAACTTTGAATCAACCAATTTTTGCCCAGTGGGATAGGACTTTCCATAGTTTGTTTGAACTCTTCTCCTTCTCCTGTTTGTTTTTGTATTTGTCAGGTTGCAGATAGTGCTGGATGTTTGTCAAACACAGCACTGTCACTGCTGTGAAATCCACATGGAATACTAAACCAAGTGACGTCAGCTACTGTATACAACCTCTCAGATGGTGTTCATGGGATAGCCTGCATTTACACAATCAGAACAGAGCCATAAATTAACCCCCCTCAAACAAATCCTGCATATAACAAAAAAATTACATTTTAATTCCTTTTCCCAGAAGTTGACTTTTTTCTCTCTCTCTGCTGTGCACCTGGTTAATAGTCAGAAATCTTTTAACATCCAAGGGAATGAGAGGGAGTGATTGAGCTAGCAGCCCCATAGACATTAAAACCAGTAGATTGTGATAATGCTGACATCATACACCTATTCACCTGATGGAGCATGAAGTATTTGAATTTGAAGCACGCCATATTGCTGAATGGGGATGAATGACATCAAAAAAGCACTAAGTATCATGGTGAAAGTGGCAGTAACTTGCAAAGGATCATGGTCGATGTAGTCGGTTTTCTTCTGACTGAGAGTCAATCCAATGCTTCCAGACGACATCGGCATCAATACTGGAAGCCCCATAGACATTGGTCAGCACCTCCATCTCCACTTGACAGGCTTTTTGACTCCTCATCTGGATAGCACACTACACCCCCTTAAGTGCATGTGATTGGTCTGTGTCAGCCCATGGTTGGCCTGTGTCAGCACCTGGTCCTGTGTGACCACGAATGTATTAGTCAGAATAAATCACTATTTAATTAAATATTTCAATTTGTAACAAACTTTTAAATAATTCAAAGTACGGATCAAACTTGTTTATAATAAACACATCTTTGAGCCTAAAAAGTCAGTTAAAAAAAATATATATTTGGCCGTTCTGGTGAACGCAATTTACATAAGCTTTCTAGGGCAGACCAGGGCTTTCGGCACCGCTAGGTTGCTACGCAGTAGCCAACCAGAGCCTGTGACTTCACGCTCCAGAACGGACACTGGGGCCCTGAGAAGCTCTTCCTCTCCATCCCCAGAACTCGGTGCGATTGCACAGCGATGTAATTTCTTCTCTGGGTCCCAGGGGGCAGATCTCCATTCACAGAGCTGTTCTCAGCTCTGGCCCCTAGTGATATATTTAGAGGCCTGCTTTTAGCCTTTGATCAATTGCTTAAATAAAATTGTGTGTGTGTCTCAGAGCTCATGGCCGTAAAGTATAGACAAAACTCAGGCTTATTCTACCTGAGGACATCCTTCTGTAGACCACTGTAGTTTAGCACTTAGAACTGAGCATGTGGCCCATGTCGGCTGCCAGGCCTCTCAATAAGACTTGCTATTGAATCCAAAAACAAAAGCCCAGTGCTGCAGTGTCATTGCCAACATGACTGGCATGTCCTTCCTTCGAAAGTAGGCTGCAGGGGTGTAAATTGCTACCTCCTTTGCCATTTGACAAGAAACAGTGGCACTGAGTGTAATTTTTTTGCCTTTGAAAATGAATGCGCCATATGCTGCAATCGTGCTCCAAGTGGGTCACATTGAGCGCCGCTTCCCATTTCTCATTGTTTGGCAAGCGCGCTTATCTGCTTAATGTATGTATGATGTATATCTCCCATTGCAGCTGTTCCTCATAGCAAAGCTCCTTCTGGGATTGTCTGTGCATCTTGAGCAGAGATCGTTAACACAGCTAGGCCTATTAGGCATGCATTAAAACATCAATGGCATCGGAATGGTTCTTTGAGCTATGCTATGTGCTATTGCAATTCATTTCTGTGAGCTGAATTATCACACCAATAGAGACTAAGAAGGTCATCTGGAGACAGCAGAGCGCCAACAACAATAGAGAAAAAGATTGCCATCAGGTCTGTACCACTGGAGTAGCGCACTTTCTCATGTTAAGCTTAACGTTTATGTTTCACAACGCTATAGGCCTACGGTGTCGAAATTCTGCAATTTAGAATGCTGGCCTGCGGCAATCATGTATTTAGGTGTTCAGTAATTCCATTGGGAAATTCAAACATTGCAGATTGTAAAATGAATTTTCGATGCAACAGCATACTAATCAGTAACCAATAAAACATTTTTTAATATTAAACTGCCCGGTAGGCCTATAGCCTACCTTATCCGTCCTCATGCTCTTTCACAGCTTGGATAGAAGGTTTGTGCTGTGTAAAATGCCAAATAATACAGTCAGCCCACAGTCAAAACAATAGTTTACTCTGGATTGTTTTATGATGCAGACAATGCAGTCTAGCCTACCAGCCTATCTATAGCTACGCAGAGTACCTTCATACCCCTTGACCCCTTGACTTATTCAACATTTTGTTGTGTTACAGACTGTTGTGTTACAGTTCTCTCACCCATCTCCATACAATACTCCATAATGACAGTGAAAACGTGTTTTTATTTATTTTTGCACATTTATTTAAAAAAATATAACAGAAATGTCTCATTTACATAAGTATTCACACACCTGAGTTGATACATGTTAGAATCGCCTTTAGAATTGATTATAGCTGTGAGTCTTTCTGGGTAAGTCTTTAAGAGTTTTGCACATCTGGATTGTACAATATTTGCACATTATTCCTTTTAAAATTCTTCAAGTTCTGTCCAGTTGGTTGTTGATCATTGCAAGACAGCCATTTTCAAGTCTTGCATTATCTTTAGGCTTTAGGTTATTGTGCTGAAAGGTGAATTTGTCTCCCAGTGTCTCCCAGTAGACTGAACCAGGTTTTCCTCTAAGATTTTGTCTGTGCTTAGCTCTATTCTGTTTCTTTTGATAAAAAATAAACTCCCTAACGCCAATGACAAGCATACCAATAACATGATGCAGCCACAACCATGCTTGAAAATATGAAGAGTGGTAATCAGCGATGTGTTGTGTCGGATTTACCCGAAACATATCACGTTGTATTCAGTGCATAAAGTTCATTTCTTGACCACATTCTTTTGCAGTTTACTTTTAGTGTCCTATTGCAAACAGAATGCCGGTTTTGGAATATTTGTATTCTCTACAGGCTTCCTTCTTTTCACTCTGTCATTTAGGTTAGTATTTTGGAGTAACTACAATGTAGTTGATCCCTCCTCAGTTTTCTCCTATCACAGTCATTAAACTCTCTAACTGTCTTAAAGTCACCATTGCCTCATGGTGAAGTCCCTTAGGAAGAATACCTGTATCTTTGTAGTGAATGGGTGTATTGATACAGCATCTAAAGTGTAATTAATAACTTCACCATGCTCAAAGGGATATTCAATGTCTGTTTTTTTTTACCCATCTACCAATAGGTGCCCTTCTTTGCAAAGCATTGGAAAACTTCCCTGGTCTTTGTGGTTGAATCTGTGTTTGAAATTCACTGCTCAACTGAGGGACCTTCCAGATAATTGTATCTGTGGGGTACAGAGATGAGGTAGTCATTCAAAAATCATGTTAAACACTATTATTGCACAAAGAGTGAGTCTATGCAATGTATTATGTGATTGTTAATCACATTTGTGACTCACTTTAGTTAACCAGGTGTATGTCGCGCACCCCTACTTCTCAGGAGAGGCATTTGAACATAAATATATATTATTTATCCAAATATTTTTTTTCCAGAAATGCCATATGGAACATGTAAACTTTAATATGCATTAACACCCCATTAACACCCCTTCGTTGCCCGGGCGGTGTGTTGTCATGCTGAAAGACCCAGCCACGTTTCATCGTCAATGCCCTTGCTGATGGAAGGAGGTTTTCACTCAAAATCTCACGATACATGGCCCCATTCAATCTTTCCTTTACACGGATCAGTCGTCCTGGTCCCTTTGCAGAAAAACAGCCCCAAAGTATGATGTTTCCACCCCCATGCTTCACAGTAGATATGGAGTTCTTTGGATGCAACTCAGCATTCTTTGTCCTCCAAACACGACAAGTTGAGTTTTTACCAAAAAGTTATATTTTGCTTTCATCGACCATATGACATTCTCCCAATCTTCTTCTGGATCATCCAAATGCTCTCTAGCAAACTTCAGGCGGGCCTGGACATGTACTGGCTTAAGCAGGGGGACACGTCTGGCACTGCAGAATTTGAGTCCCTGGCGGCATAGTGTGTTACTGATTGTAGGCTTTGTTACTTTTTTAGTCCCAGCTCTCTGCAGGTCATTCACTAGGTCCCCCAGTGTGGTTCTGGGATTTTTGCTCACCGTTCATGTGATCATTTTGACCCCACGGGGTGAGATCTTGCGTGGAGCCCCAGATCGAGTGTAACGGTTTTCATATGGTGAAGGAGAGTCGGACCAAACTGCAGCGTGTAGATTGCGATCCATGTTTAATCAGACAAACGTAACACGAATCAATACAAAACACTACAAAACAATAAACGTAACGAAAACCGAAAACAGCCTATACTTGTGTCAACTAACACAGAACAAGGACATCAGGACACTAAGGACAATCACCCACAACACAACCAAAGAATATGGCTGCCTAAATATGGTTCCCAATCAGAGACAACGATAAACACCTGCCTCTGATTGAGAACCACTTCAGACAGCCACCTAGAACATCCCACTAAGCTACAATCCCACTAAATACACACCACATACAAAAACCCATGTCACACCCTGGCCTGAACAAATAAATGAAGATAAACACAAAATACTTCGACCAGGGCGTGACATCGAGGGAGATTATCAGTGGTCTTGTATGTCTTCCATTTCCTAATACTTGCTCCCACAGTTGATTTCTTCAAACCAAGCTGCTTACCTATTGCAGATTCAGTCTTCCCAGCCTGGTGCAGGTCTACAATTTTGTTTCTGGTGTCCTTTGACAGCTCTTTGGTCTTGGCCATAGTGGAGTTTGGAGTGTGACTGTTTGAGGTTGTGGACAGGTGTCTTTTATACTGATAACAAGTTCAAACAGGTGCCATTAATACAGGTAACGAGTGGAGGACAGAGGAGCCCTTAAAGAAGGTCTGTGAGAGCCAGAAATTCTGCTTGTTTGTAGGTGACCAAATACTTATTTTCCACCATAATTTGCAAATAAATTCATACAAAATCCTACAATGTGATTTTCTGGATCTTTTTTTTCTCATTTTGTCTGTCATAGTTGAAGTGTACCTATGATGAAAATTACAGGCCTCTCTCTTGCACAATTGGTGGCTGACTAAATACTTTTTTGCCCCACTGTTTATGATATTGTAATTATTTGAACTGGCTAGCCAGCTAACTTTAAAGCTAACTAGCTAGCTAACAAGCTATAAACTAACCAAAACATTGGTTAGAAAGTTTATTTTAGTTGTGTCACGCCCTGACCTGAGATATCTCTGTTTTCTTTATTATTTTGGTTAGGTCAGGGTGTGACTAGGGTGGGTATGCTAGTTTTTGTATTGTCTAGGGGTTTTGTAGGTTTAGGTAGCATGTATGTCTATGGTGGCCTGATATGGTTCCCAATCAGAGGCAGCTGTTTATCGTTGTCTCTGATTGGGGATCATATTTATGTAGCCATTTGCGCTTTTGTGTTTGTGGGTTCTTGTTCTGTGTTTAGTTGCCTGTCTGCACTACTCATATTAGCTTCACGATTCATTTTGTTATTTTGTTTGTTCGTTTGTTCAGTGTTCATTTGTTAAATAAATAAGAATGTACGCTTACCACGCTGCGCCTTGGTCCGATCATTATGACGAACGTGACAAGTTGCCTGGTTTGCTAGATTGACATACTGTATACGACATTCATTTTTAAATGGATGGGTTTATTGGTGTTAAAATACACCAGTTATGCTATTTTGGCCCTCCAGGCTGCTGATGTCATGCAGCCTGTCATTTTTGTGTTTCTACTTCACAATAACAAGTTTGTCAGCCGACAATAGAATGTTCATGATGTCACTGCGACAACCTTATACAGACATGTCGATAGACGTAGTATAAACCACCCTTTAGTCTTGAAATCTTTAGTTGTTTAGTACACTACCATACTCCCTCTGTTTAGCACATGGTCTCACATGTGAATCCTTAAAGAGATAGGTAGGGCTAAGGTTTGAGAGGGTGTGAACTATTATTTGCTAAATGGGTGTAGACAAAGAAGAGCTCTCCAGTAGATGTACCAAAACATTCAAAGGGCCATTTTCTCAAAAGTGAGGTTACAAGTTTATCAACTTTCAAAGCAGAATTACTTTCCCATTGTTCCTTGAAATGTTGCTACATAAGACCGAATCTATTACAACACAGGGCAAGACCCAGATGCAGACACCGGAGGCAGACAGTTCAAGTCTCTGATATTTATTGAAAAACAAGGGGCAGGCAAGAGGACAGGCAGAAGGTCATAAACCAGGTCAGATTCCAGAAGGTACAGGGCAGCAGGCAGGCTCGAGATCGGGGCAGACTGAATGGTCAGGCAGGCGGTTACAGTGTCAGGGCAGGTAAAGGGTCAGGGCAGGTAAAGGGTCAGGGCAGGTAAAGGGTCAGGGCAGGTAAAGGGTCAGGGCAGGTAAAGGGTCAGGGCAGGTAAAGGGTCAGGGCAGGTAAAGGGTCAGAACCGAGAGTACTAGAAAAACAGCGACTAGGAAAAACACGCTGGTTGACTTGACAAGATGAACTGGCAACAGACAGACAGAGGATAAATACACAAGGAACAAATGGGAGACACCTGGTGGGGGGTGGAGACAAGCACAAGACAGGTGAAACAGATCAGGGTCTGACAGAATTGGGCAGATTGGTCACATTTTTACTCCTGAACCTATATAGGCTTATAGGCTTGACATAACAAGGGGGTTGAATACTTATTGACTCAAGACATTTCAAAAACGTAATTACACTTTGACATCATGTGGTACTGTGTGTAAGCCAGTGACACATCTGAATTTCATCCATTTTAAATGCAGGTTATAACACAAAATGTGTAAAAAGTCAAGGGTTGTGAATACATCCTTGAAGGCACTGTATATTCGGAAAGTATTCATACCCCTTGACTTTTTCCACATTTTGTTACATTACAGCCTTATTCTAAAATCAATTCACTTGTTTTTTCCCCTCATTAATCTACACACAATACCCCATAATGACACGCAAAAACAGGTTTAGACATTTTTGCAAATGTAGAAAAAAATAAAAACTGAAATTTGACATTTGCGTAAGAATTCAAGGAACTCTCTGTACTTTGCTCTGTTCATCTTTCCCTCTATCCTGACGAGTCTCCCAGTCCCTGTCACTGAAAAATATCCACACAGCATGATGCTGCCACCTCAATGTTTCACCGTAGGAATGTTACCAGGTTTCCTCCAGACATGACACTTGGTATTCAGGCCAAAAGAGTTCAACCTTGATTTCATCAGATGAGAGAATCTTGTTTCTCATGGTCTGAGAGTCCTTTAGGTGCCTTCTATTGAGGAGTGGCTTCCGTCTGGCCACTCTACCATAAAAGCCTAATTGGTGGTGCTGCAGAGATGGTTGTCCTTCTGGAATGTTCTCCCATCTCCACAGAGGAACTCTGGAGCTCTGTCACCTCCCCGTTACCAAGGCCCTTCTCCCCCGATTGCTCAGTTTGGCCGGGCGTCCAGCTCTAAGAAGAGTCTTCTATTTAAGAACCCTTCCTCTGATCTGTGCCTCGACACAATCTTGTCTCTGAACTCTAGGGACAAATCCTTCGACTTCATAACTTGGTTCTTGCTCTGACATGCACTGTCAAATGTGGAACCTTATATAGATAGGTGTGTGCCTTTCCAACTCATGTCCAGTCAATTGACTTTACCACAGGTGGACTCTAATCAAGTTGTAGAAACATCTCAAGGATGATCAATGGTAACAGGATGCACCTGGGCTCAATTTCGAGTCTGGATACTTATATAAATAAGGTATTTCTGTTTTTTAACCTTTTATACATTTGCAAAAATGTGTCGTTATGGGGTATTGTGTGTAGACTGATGAGGACAATTTTTTATTTATTAGAATAAGGCTGTAACGTAACAAAATGTGGATAAAGTCAAGAGGTCTGAATACTTTCCGAATGCACTCTAAATTACACATTAGAACTCAGACTCCACGCTGTTGGGGCTATCTGTCTTATCATTTGTAGGCTGACCAGTTTTCACAGAAGGGGAGTCGCTCAAATTGTTTTTTGGGAGAGGAGGAGGAGTAGGAGAACCGGCACTCTCACTTGAGAAACTGTCACTATTCTCGAGGGGAAAAAGAAGAGGAGGAGCAAGGCCACTGTCATTGCCGGGCATAAGTAGGCCTACTAGCTTCCACCAGCGATTGTGTTTTGTCAGTTGAGGACAAGGTGCTAGCTTTTCTGATGTGGTTATCTTCGGCAATTTGCATGACCTTGGTCAGAAAAAATGCAGCATTTTTGTGCACCACTTGGTCTTGCCTTTTGTTTATCCAACTTGAACAACGCACTCACTCTCCGTCCGACCTGATTTTTTACTTGATAGCCAATTAGGTGAGGAGGCCAAGGCGGGCTGCTGCTGGTGCCACTGAGAATTGGTTTCCACTACGCCAGTGGTCTGTACATCATCGCCAGTCCCCAGCTAATGAAGATCCGTTGAATCAAGTTTGGGATTGAGGCGCTTCACTATCTCCTGCCACAGGCGATCACACAAAACTATGGCATCAATCTATGTTAATGTCCTGTTCTCAACATGCTATGCTTTGCAGTTCCATTTATACTGCTTTGCTTTCAGAAGATTTTGTCACTATTAGTATGTTCTCCAAATAAAACATGCCATTTAGCAGACACTTTTATACAAAGCAACTTAGTCATGTATGCATACATTTTACACGTGAGTGGTCCCAGGAATCAAACCCACTATCCTAGTATTGCAAGCACCATACTCTACCAACTGAGCTACAGAGGACATCACAGTGAATGTGATGCACTTTAAAGCTGGTGTGAAGATGTTTTCTTAGACAAAGAAGTTTGAGTTCTTAGCTACCCCAGAGTATCTACCTCACAGAGAAAGTGGTTGAAAGAGAACACCCTTTGAGAATTCTTCATCCAGATCCCAATTTCTCTGTCTGAGACATGAAGGTTGCGGAATGGGAACAAAGTCATGGCGGCTTGGCAGCACTGTAAAAGTCTGTGGGCCGTCTGGCCCGGGGATCAAGGATGGGTTGCATGGGAACACCACGGTAGACGGCATCTCTTGAACCAGCCGTAGAACAACAGCCAGGTAGCCAAATGTGAAAAGGTGCAAGCCGGCGACTCGGCGACCTACTGTATGGTATGACTGCTAACAGCGCAGGTTTCCCATGCTTTGAAAAGTTCCCCATTCCAGGGTTTGTCCTCTGTTGTTGCAACTGAATTAATGAAGACTCTTGCGGTGTCTTGGCTCAGGCTATCACCACGTATCTCTGACCTTGCTCTTCCAAACATTATCTCACACCTAATATGTATATGATTTCTGAATTTAGCTTTAGCAATCAAGCAAGGAGGGAAAACGTTGGTATTTTTTGACTCTCCAGTCTTTTCCTTTGTGGTGGTCATTCTTGAAGATAAACAACAACTTAATCACCCAGAACATTCCGTTACTAATGACTCAGCTCAAATATTCTGGGCACGCTGACGGCCAACCAAGCATACTTAACTTCACAATGTTAATCAAAGCACTCAACAATGCGCTATTGTCACGGACTGAAACCACCCGAAACCACCAGAAACCAGATACATGCCTAGCAGTTCAGTAATTAGTAGAGACTTCCTTATTTTACGTAGTGTGTCACCAGACCAGGACACACAGCTGTAATGGTGTCCCCAAGGCGTCACCATGGCCAGCGCTAGCTAGCTGGGTCTCCTGATGGAAGGGAACTGTAATTAAAGACTGGGTCTCTTTCACAGTTCACTCTCTGGCTCCTGTCAGGCCGTCTAATGGCTTCCATATGAGGCGCTTTACAAGCGGAGAGAGTGGGATTAATGTTGGCTGGTCGGAGGGGAAATGGCCTTCCTGGGAGTTACCTGTCAGGGCCCCGCTCTGCGCCATGCCCCTCTTGTCTCCCTACGCAGGCCGGCCCAGAGCGATGGATGTTGCACAACACTGAGAGGAGAGGGACCAACTGCTGCGTTTGAGGGGAGGAGAGAAGAGATAAATAGAGAGAGAGATGGGACAGTGCAGAGGGAAATACACAGCAGATGAGGAAGGACTCTAGTTGGGTAGTGGGCAGGAGTGATGCATTGCAGAGGCCTGCTCTTGGCCAGGGTCCCCTTCTCCTGGGGTGACTAGGTTTACAGGAGCTTTAGCTGCGGCCTATTGTTATGAACCATGTGTTCCTGGACTTGGAAGTTCCTTTTTCCCTGCACAGTATGTCATAAAAAAAACGTACAATGTTATTACTACAGTAATCACACATATACTACACAAGTTTAGGACAAACTCAATGTAAAGTGTTACCAGCTCATCTAGACTTACTCGAAACCTTACAGATGGAGGGTATTATAATAAAAGAGAACTACTTACATATTTTCTGTTAGAATTCCAGAGATCATCATTGGCATTGTTCACAGCTTCTCTTCGGTGGTGGAGGAAAAACAGCTGTGTATGTGCTGTAGTTCTGTTGACAGTGTGCCCTGCTCAAGGGCGTCAAGTAATGTATTCCCAATTAGTGTGTATCCTTTAGGCAAATTCCCTTTTCCCCCCATGATCCCCATAATACTGTTTTAAATGAGAGCAATAAGGTGATTCAAATACTATATTAAATGAATGAAGCAAGACTTGAGACTGCAGCCACATGCCTTACCTTCCATATGAAACACACATGGTCAAAGGTATGCATATCATTTTAACAGTAGATGGAGAACCAACAATGTGTGAAGAAGACAGAGAAAGAGAGGAGGGGAAGAGAGAGAGATGACTTTTCCCTCGTTAATTTAGTCCCGTGGGGCATACATGTATAGAATAACAGCAAACACTGGAGAAGAAAGACATAGAAAAGACGGGAAATAACTGAGAGGGAGATAGATAGCGAAAAAGAAAGATAGATACAATGTTAGAGTTCTTACAATGTGTTAGCGGGTGCGCTTGCGTAGCATCACAAAGACACCGCCCAGTTGACAGTTCTTGACTCCTGCTTAACAGAGGTATTTTGGACATGCTCTCTGTCCGTAGCATACATATCTGCAGCTGGTGCTCTACGTGGAGACCATGGGGATTGACACATCTGCAGAGTGGTGCTACCCTGTGCTTGGAATGAGTGCTCCCCTTGTTGAAATCACAGCAATTTTCAGTTTCCCTGTCATTGTGCCTGAGAGAATGCCCTCAGTCATAGGAAAGACAGAGAGAGAGCGTGAGAGAGAGAGAGAGAGAGAGAGAGAGAGAGAGAGAGAGAGACAGAGACAGAGACAGAGACAGAGACATAGCATGAGAGACAGAGACATAGCATGAGAGAGAGAGAGAGAGAGAGAGAGAGACAGAGAGAGAGAGAGAGAGAGAGAGACAGAGACATAGCATGAGAGAGAGAGAGAGAGAGAGACAGAGACATAGCATGAGAGAGAGAGAGAGAGAGAGAGAGAGAGAGAGAGAGAGAGAGAGAGAGAGAGAGAGAGAGAGAGAGAGAGAGAGAGAGAGAGAGAAGGAAGGCAGGGGGGGGAGGGAGAATGAGAGAGAAAGAGGAAGGGATATTCTTTGGGGGAGAGAGTTTGGAGGAGAAGAAACACTCCAGCTGAGTTGACTCAAGCTGTCACTGACTTCAGTGTGTATTTCACACGGTATCGATTCCAACCTGGATCCTGTGCTCCATGCAGCCACAGAGGCCCATCTCCGAGCTATGCTCAATTCATCCTCATCTCGAGGGCTGTCTGGCGTTACCTATTGTCAGACATAATCTCAACAATTAAATGAATGGAGTGTAAGGCTTATTTGTGTTTAAGTCTGGTTGACTTCTCTCTCACATAGAAATGAAGGTCGACATGATGATATCACCCGCTGCTCTGACTGACACTGTGATGCATTTCCAAACAAAGCTGTGCTGGCGTTTACTACGGTGCGGTAATCTCGGGCCCTGCTTATGTGTCTTACCTTTACACATCTCTTAAACAGTGTATGCTCAATGAAATAGGGAGTGAGCTCCCAAATCACATTCACTGCTGAATCTTTATCTCCCTGTGTTCACATTATTTCTGTGTAGTGTTGGCTGCTTGCAGAGTTTTGCACTGAACAGAGATTTGCACTGAACAGTCCTTGAGTCCATGTTAGTCCATATCCACTTTGAATAATTGTTAAGTCTGTGAAATCATGGTGTCATCATATTGCCAAATACAAAATTATATTGCATCATCCAACAACATCACCCAGCCATTAAGGAAAGGAAGGAAATAATGGAATGTGGGAGTGTTCTGGTTGCAGACTTTCCTGCCCCCAGCTAAGCATAACTAACAACTTCTGTAATTTTACAGTCTTATTTTCAGTTTGTTTTAATCACCACAAAATGCTAAGACTGTGTTTTATTTGCTTCTCCTATCGTGTAAACAAGAGAGGAAATGAAATAACATTTGTTCAAGCAAGACTAATTGAGACTCGGGAAAAATTGGATTTCAAGCATATCACCTGCTCCTCTGAAAAAGATATGGTCAGCACTGAGTTGTTACCAAACATATTTATATGTAAATCACAATTTGCATCAATTGTTGGATTCAGACACAAAATAAAGGAAGTGAAAGTTTTACTGGAATACCTTAACTAACACAGAGAAGACCAGTCTATCTTGCTCAGGGAAAATGGTCAGCAACCTGTTTCCCCTTTCACACACACACACACACACACACACACACACACACACACACACACACACACACACACACACACACACACACACACACACACACACACACACACACACACACACACACACACACACACACACACACACACAGACCTAGCATTGTCTTTATCAAAATAGGCCAGCACTCAGATCACTGAGCATAAGGCTTTGCTTGTACATCCCGTATGTTGACTATGAACACGTGACCTATACACTCTCCACAGACCTACGTGGGCGCGGAGGAGGAGGCAGGCAGCGGGGTTTCAGATGTGTTATGCTCCCACACCCCATCAAACTCTCCCTCCCACTCCAGGGGGTACCTGTTCAACAACTACCTCTCAGGATGATCCCACACAACCACCAGCTGAAAGGACCATTTTGAACATCTCTTTTCCCTCATGTATATGTCCAGGCAAATTGAGTTGGTTGTGATCTAGAAGGATGAATTGGGGAGATTGGTGAAAACTCCAAAGCCTTTGATCAAATCAAATCAAGTTTAAGCTTTTAGAAATTGTTTTCTTGGGTGTTTGACAGCTCAAATGCATGTGAAACATACATATGGTATAAATGGAATAGGTAACTAGGTTGCTCTTTGATAGATGATCAATGTAAGCAATGATTATCGCTTACAGGCCATTTGATCTGGAGCTTTGAGGTCATGTGATGAAAGATGCATCAGTTGGCTGGCAATGATCAAACAGATGGACTGAGTTAACGTCAGATACCTCGTGGGTAACAACGTCCCCTCCTGGTTGAGAAACCTCAAAAAAAGTTGGCTCGGATTGCTAGTTTAAAAGAATGTACCACATGTTTTTATATCTCCACTTCTAAATCGTAGTGCTCTTTACCGCCTAACAGCTTCAGGAACGGTCTTCCTGATGGTAAGAGAGTGAACAGCTCTTGGCTGGGGTGTGTGGGGTCCTTGATGATGCTGCGGGACTTCCTCAGGCACCATTTTAAGTATATTAACTGGATGGGTGCACCGGTATTAAACTGGTCCCATTCTCAACAGCCAGCCGAGACATTCACTGTCTGTTGGTAGAGGTAGGCCTCTCCCGCAAATGCACCCCCACCGTGCGTTCTGTGAAGAGCCTGTGTTTCCTCGACATCTGCTCACCCCTGTCTCTCTATAGTTATTTTCTCTCGGTCAGCCCGCAAATGGAACAATTCGGCCTCAGTACACTCTGTCTCAAACCGATATGGCACAACAGTACCATTCTGAAAATAAGGCAGTTCTCCAATATCCTCTTTGTTCACGATAGACATTCTTACTCTAATTAATTTTGAGAGGGCAGAAAATACTGTGAGGGAGTGAGAACCGAAAATGTACATCCTTCAACCATGCCCACCTCGGAAGTCCCGACCTACTGTATGTCCAGACTCGCGGTGCCTATTATTCTACATTCTGGATTTCAATACAACAACAAAAAATGTTGTTGAAATAAGTTAGCTGAAGAATTGTGCAAAGAAAGTAATTACAAAGACTATTGCGGTCGTGGGAGGCTAGAGCTGTGTGTTTGGGGGGTATTTATCATGGACTTTGAGGTTGCATGGGGTTTCTATGGGGAAGGTGGGGGTAGAATCGCCATATTATCTACATGAAACAATGGACCTGAAAACTGTCTGGGGTACTGCCAAAATACCAGACAAGTGTTATAAAGGGCCCAGGAGTTGTTTTGGGTACATTTCCCCTTTAAAACAGCTGATTCTCTATACTGCAGTCCCATTTTGGGGTGTGTTCCCTCCTCTGCTTCCTGAAGTCAACAATCAACTCTTATGTTTTGCTGATGTTGAGGAAGTGGCTCTTGTTCTAGCACCACAATTCCAGTGAAAATGAAAATGTCTGAGAAGAAAACGCCATCTGGTCAGCGCACACAAACTCTTTTGAGAGTTTTCCTCAAGTCAAGCTCGGAGAGTGAAAGCACCTGGTCGTTCTGGAGCAGAGAGAGCCTTCCTAGATGGCTCAGTATTGTCTTCCTCAAAGCGAGCATAGAATGTGATAAGCTTGTCTGAGAGGGAGGCTTCAGTGGGCACCACACAGCTGGACTTGCCTTTGTAGTCAGTGTTAGACAGTAGTCCTTGCCACATGTTTGCTAGTCTGAGTTGTTGAACATCAATTCAAGTTTGAGTTAGTATTGTCTTTTTGCATCCCTAATGGGTTTGCGGAGGTTGTACCTTTCCTTGTACAAGACACGCGCCACTGATTCGTCAGGGTTCATTTAGCTGACATTGAATACTGCAGTATGGGCTCTCAGCATGGTATGGATTTCTCTGTTCATCCAGGGTTTTGGTTGGGGTTTTTCCAGATAATTATTGTAGGTACAACATCAACATCACATTTTCTAACAAAGCCTGTGACTGACGATGTATATTCCTCAATGTTGACGGGTGAGTCCTGGGTGGAGGAATCTTTGAACATATTCCAATCAGTATTCTCTAAACCGTCCTGCAACATTGAGTCTGCCTCCTCTGTCCAGAGCCTCACTATTCTCTGTGTTGGTGGCTCCTTCTTGAGTTGCTGCTTGTAGGAGGGGAGTAGAAACACAGAGACGTGATCTGATTGGCCAAAGTGGGGGAGGGGGGTGGCTTTGTAGGTGTAATGGATGTTTGTGTACACATGGCTCAGCACGTTGTATCCTCTCGTGGAGCAAGATATATGTTGGGGATTCTATTTGTTTTAAATTTGCTTGGTTAACCTCTTGGTTCTACCTGGCACGCAGGCGTCCCATCTAGAGCTCTGGAAATGCAAATGCACTACGCTAAATGCTAATAGTATTAGTTAAAACTCAAACGTTCATTAAAATACACATGCAGGGTATTGAATTAAAGCTACTCCCGTTGTGAATCCAGGCAACAAGTCAGATTTTTAAAATGCTTTTCGGCGAAAGCATGATAAGCTATTATCTGATAGCATGTAACAGCCCAAAAGACCCGCAGGGGACGTAAACAAAATAATTAGCATAGTCGTCGCTACACAAACCGCACAAATAAAATATAAAACATTCATTACCTTTGACCATCTTCTTTGTTGGCACTCCTAGATGTCCCATAATCACTATTGGGTCTTTTTTTTCAATTAAATCGGTCCATATATAGCCAAGATATCGATCTATGAAGACTGTGTGATAAACGGAAAAAAATAGCGTTTCATAACGTAACGTCATTTTTTAAAATTCAAAAAGTCGACGATAAACTTTCACAAAACACTTCGAAATAATTTTGTAATGCAACTTTAGGTATTAGTACACGTTAATAAGCGATAAAATTCATCAGGAGGCGATGTCAATTCTATAGGTGTCTGTTTCGAAAAAATGTCTTGGAGAGAGCTCGACCAAAACATCCGGTCGGAGAACGGAGGGAATCGATTCCCTTGATTCAGTTAGACCAAGAATCAATTGGGAATCAAATGACAAGACTCTAGACAACGTGTGGAATCTGTAGGCACTGCAACCTCGGCCTCATTTAATTCGATTCACTTTGAACAATTCCTTGAAGTCGCGGATGGATATTTTTTTCCATTTTCAGTGATCAGATATTCCTGCACTTTTCGATGAAACGCATGTTCTGTTATAGTCACAGCCGTGATTTAACCAGTTTTATAAACGTTTGAGTGTTTTCTATCCACACATATTAATCATATGCATATACTATATTCCTGGCCTGAGTAGCAGGGCGCTGAAATGTTGCGCGATTTTTAACAGAATGTTCGAAAAAGTAGGGTTGACTTAACAGGTTAAAATCTCCCTCGACAATAAAGACTGCTTCCAGGTGAAAGGATTCTTGCTGACTAATGTTCTTGTAAGGTTTTCAATGTACCACCTTCATTTATTTATTTATTTAACTTTTTTTGACAGGGAAATCATGCTGACACTAGGGCCTCTTTTACAGATGAGCATTGCATAAATACCTCAACCACATACAATATACAATATTACAAAACATATTAACAAAAACAGACATTTATCAACATAGATGTCTCCGATCATTACTCTGAACTGACCAAGGGGGACTAGAACATCTAATTTCAAACCACTCTGTAGGTTGTTCCACATAAAGGGTGCTACCAAAGTTCTATCAACACATCGCATGCAGTACTCACAACTCAAATACTCTCGGTCATTGTTACTCTCCCTTCTGGGATGACTACAAGGCCCTGCCTTCTGCAAATCAGGTCATTTTTACTCCTCGAAATCCATTTTCCAAGACTGTTTTGATCACCCAGACTGGGACATGTTCCCAATTGCCTCTGAGGGTAACATTAATGTAGACATTGACACGGTGACTGAGTTTATCAGGAAGTGTATAGGGGATGTTGTTGATTTTTCCCAGACATAACGGGACCCATCTCGTCCAAAATGTTGACTCAGGGTTGCCAAAAATGCACCTGGAAGCACCTGGATGATCAAGACTCTAGGAAGAATGTTCTATGGACAGTTGGCCCCCATTATTCCTGGCAAAAACCAAACACTGCATTCCACAGTAAGAACCTTATACCAACGGTCAAGCATGGTGGTGGCAATTTGATGGTTTGGGGATGCTTTGCTGCTTCAGGACCTGGACGACTTGTCTTAATTAACTTCTTATGGGCAGGTGGGACACTAGTGTCCTACCTAGCCAACATCCAGTGAAATTGCAGAGCGCCAAATTCAAAATACAGAAATAGTAAAATTAAATATTCAGAAAAATACAAGTGCAAAATACAAATACAAGTTTAAAGATTAACTTCTTGTAAATCCAGCCACTGTGTCAGATTCCAAAAAGGCTTTACGGCGAAAGCATACCATGTTATCTGAGGACAGCCACCCACTTACAAAAGCATACAAACATTTTACAACCAAGTAAAGGAATTAGAAAAATCAGAAATAGCTCTAAAATGATTCACTTACCTTTGATGATCTTCATATGGTGGCAGTCACAAGAGTCCCAGCTACACAATAAATGTTTGTTTTGTTCGATAAAGTCCCTCTTTATGTCCCAAAACTTTGTTGGCGCGTTTTGTTCAGTAATCCACTGGCTCGCGACTAATATATCCTAATAGTACCGGTAAAGTTTGTCGAAACATGTCAAACATTTCAAACAATGTTTATAATTAATCCTCAGGTTGTATATTGTCTAAATAATCTATAATATTTCAACCGGGCAATATCGTCTTCAATACAAAGGAAAAACAACGAACGGCGCGCAATCGGTCATGCGCGCAAAACAGCTCTGGTTCATTCTACAGTCCAATTTTTCAGAATACAAGCCTGAAACAATGTCTAAAGACTGTAGACATCTAGTGGAACTGCAATCAGGGTCCAATCCCATTACATACTGTATAGGCATTCAATTGAAAATACCCACATCAAAAATATCCCACTTCCTGGATGGATTTTCCTCAGGTTTTCCCCTGCCATATCAGTTATGTTATACTCACAAACATTATTTCGACAGTTTTGGAAACTTTAGAGTATTTTCTATCCAATACGACCATGCATATGCAAATCCTAGATTCTGGGCCTGAGTAACAGGCAGTTTACATTGGGCACCTCATTTTGGAGCAGTGTCTTCTTCTTTGCTGAGCGGCCTTTCAGGTTATGTTGATTATAGGACTCATTTTACTGTGGATAAAGATACTTTTGTACCTGTTTCCTCCAGCATCTTCACAAGGCCCTTTGCTGTTGTTCTGGGATTGATTTGCACTTTTAGCACCAAAGTACGTTCATCTCTAGGAGACAGAATGCGTCTCCTTCCTGAGTGGTATGACGGCTGTGTGGTCCCATGGTGTTTATACTTGCATATTATTGTTTGTACAGTTGAACGTGGTACCTTTAGGTGTTTGGAAATTGCTCCCAAGGATGAACCAAACTTGTAGACGTCTTCAATTTTGTTTTTGAGGTCTTGGCTGATTTCTTTTCATTTTCTCATGATGTTAAGCTTAGAGGTACTGAGTTCGAAGGTAGGCCTTGACATACATCCACAGGTACACCTCCAATTGATTCAAATGATGTCAATTAAACTATCAGAAGCTTTTAAAGCCATGCCATCATTTTCTGGAATGTTTAAAGGCACAGTCAACTTAGTGTATGTAAACTTCTGACTCAGTGGAATTGTGAAACAGTGAATTATAAGTTACATAGTCTGTCTTTAATAAACAATTGTTGGAAAAATTACATGTCATGCACAAAGTAGATGTCCTAACCCACTTGCCAAAACTGTAGTTTGTTAATAAGAAATTTGTGGTGGTTGAAAAACAAGTTTTAATGATTCCAACCTAAGTGTATGTAAACTTCGACTTCAACTGTATAAGAAGTACTTCGGTTTATCTTTTCTCGCAGGAACAGTCAATAGTCAATAGAGAGGCCGTGGGTGGATAGGCCATCTGGAAATTCTGGCTAATGCCAGAAGGACCGGACAATCTTTTATTGGGTTGGGCTGGTCGAAATTGACCCCAAAATGTTTTTTTTTTACATATAAATATATGTATTACACGGCCAGCAACCCATGGGTCAATTTGTTCATGACTTTTGTGCATTTTCTCTGTTTTCATAAAAGTGTTTGGCTGATCAGTGGGCAACTGTTTTCTGATTGACTGAGTTGAGTTGACGTCAATTCAAAGTCAAACCTGCATCATCAAAGAGAGTGAGACCCGCTCTGAATCTCTGTCAGTCATTCAGTAAGAACAGAAAATCGTGAATCATAAACATGGAAAGGTGGTGCTGGAAATGGAAAGGTGGTGCTGAAAAGTTTGGACACCTCCTCATTCAAGGGATTTCAAGGGATTTTCTTTATGTTTACTATTTTCTACGTTGTAGAATAAAAGGGAAGACATTAAAACTATGAAATGACACATGAAATCATGTAGTAACCAAAAACAAGTGTGAAACCAATCAAAATATATTTTATAATTTAGATTGTTCAAAGTAGCCACCCTTTGCCTTGATGACATCTTTTCACACTCTTGGCATTTTCTCAACCAGCTTCATGAGGAATGCTTTTCCAATAGTCTTGAATAAGTTACCACATATGCTGAGCACATGTTGGCTGCTTTTCCTTCACAATGCAGTCCAACTTATCCCAAACCATCTCAATTGGGTTGAGGTCGGGTGATTGTGGAGACCAGGTCATTTGATGCAGCGATGGAGCACTTCATCACTCTCCTTCTTGGTCAAATAGACCTTACACAGCCTGGAGGTGTGTTTTGGGCCATTGTCCTGTTGAAAAGAAAATTACAGTCCCACTAAGTGCAAACCAAATGAGTGCCACGACTTCCACAGAAGGTGGCTCCTCTCCCTGTTCGGGCGGTGCTCGGCGGTCGTCGTCGCCGGCCTACTAGCTGCTACCGATCAATTTTTCCTTTTCTTTTGTGTCTGTCTGTTTTTTTACACCTGTGTCCTATTAGTTAATTTCGGTGGGTTTATTAACCTCCGCTGCCTGCCTATTCTTTGTGCGGGATTATTTGCTGTTTGGGGCTCTGTTGTTGTACCGTTTGGACTGTAATTAGGAGTAGAGGTTTGGGGCGGCAGGGTAGCCTAGTGGTTAGAGCGTTGGACTAGTAACCGGAAGGTTGCAAGTTCAACCCCCCGAGCTGACAAGGTACACATCTGTCGTTCTGCCCCTGAACAGGCAGTTAACCCACTTATTCCTAGGCCGTCATTGAAAATAAGAATTTGTTCTTAACTGACTTGCCTGGTTAAATAAAGGTAAAAGAAAGAAAAGGAGTAGAGGTTTCTCCACCGTGTGTTACGTTATTTCCCTGTGTGTGGCGACTTCGGTGGGTGTGTCTCCCCACCTGTTGTTGTTGTGTTGGGACTTCAACTAAATGATTGTGCTACTGGGACTTCCTTGCTCTCCTGCTCCTGACTCATGCACCTACCGCTTCTTAGGAGGCACCTAACAATGATATGGCGTTTCGCTGCAGAATACTGTGGTATCCATGCTGGTGTGCCTTGAATTCTAAATAAATCACCAACAGTGTCACCAGAAAAGCACCCCCACACCATCACACCTCCTCCTCCATGCTTCATGATGGGAACCACACATGCGGACATCATCCGTCCATCTACTCTGCATCTCACAAAGACACAGCAGTTGGCCAGAAATCTCACATTTAGACTCATCAGACCAAAGGACAGATTTCCACCGGTCTAATGTCCATTACTCATGTTTCTTGGCCCAAACAAGTCTGTTCTTCTTAATGGTGTCTTTTAGCAGTGTTTTTTTGCAGCAATTCCACCATGAAGGCCTGATTCACACAGTCTCCTCTGAGCAGTTGATGTTGAGATGTGTCTGTTACTTTAACTCTGTGAAGCATTTATTTGGGCTGCAATCTGAGGTACAGTTAACTCTAATGAACGTATCCTCTACAGCAGAGGTAACTCTGGGTCTTCCTTTCCTGTGGTGGTACTCATGAGAGCCTGTTTCATCATAGCACTTGATGGTTTTTGCGACTGCACTTGAAGAAACATTCTTGACATTTTCCGTATTGACTGACCTTCATGTCTTAAAGTAATGATGGACTGTCATTTCTCTTTGCTTATTTGAGCTGTTCTTGCCATAATATGGACTTGGTCTGTTACCAAATAAGGCTATTTTCTGTATAGTACCCCTACTTTATCACAATACAACTGATTGACTCAAACGCATTAAGAAGGAAAGAAATTCCACAAATGAACTTTTAACAAGGCACACCTGTTAATTGAAATGCATTTCAGGTGACTACCTCATGAACCTGGATGAGAGAATAACCAAGAGTGTGCAAAGCTGTCATCATGGCAATGGGTGGCTCAAATATATTTCTTTTTTTTTGTTGCTACGTGTTATTTCATAGTTTTGATGTCTTCACTATTATTCTATAATGTGTGTGTGTGTGTGTATATATATATATATATATATATATATATATATATATATATATATATATATATATATATATATATATATATTTACAAAAATATGTGGACACCCTTTAAAATTAATGGATTTGGCTATTGACAGGTTTATAAAATCGAGCACAATCGTAAAAGTTCTGCCATGCTAGAGCTGCTTCCGTCAACTGTAAGTGCTGTTATTGTGAAGTGGAAACATCTAGGAGTACTGTACCGATGGCTCAGCCGCGAGGTGGTAGCCACACAGGCTCACAGAAGTGGACCGCAGAGTGCTGAAATGTGTAGCTCGTAAAAATTGTCTGTCCTTGGTTGCAACACTCACTACTGAGTAAGCATTTCAGAGTAAGTTCTACTCTTGTTGTATTTGGCGCATGTGACGAATAAAGTTTGATTTGAGTTCCACACTGCCTCTTGAACCAACGTCAGCACAATAACTATTTGTCGGGACCTTCATGAAATCCTGGAAGGGAGAGTAACAATGGTCAAGAGTTTTTGAATCGCGAGTACTGCAGGGGATGTGTTGATAGAACTTCAGTAGCGTTTTCCTCAGATTTGCTTGGTCAAATTCCGCAGCTATAATTAATGCAGCCTGAGGTGTTTTCCAGTTTGCACAAGGTCCAGTGTAGTGCCTTGAGAGCCGTCATGGTATAAGCTTGAGGGGGAAAATACATGGCTGTTAAGATAACCGAAGAAAGTTCTCTAGGGAGTTAATGCGGTCAGCATTTAATTTTGAGGTATTCTAGGTCGGGTGAACAAAAGGACTCGAGTTCCTGTAAGTTACCACAATCATACCATGAATTGTTAAACATGAAACATACACCTCCTTCTTTCTTCTTCCCAGATAGTTCTATCCGCACAATGTATTGAGAACCCAACTGGCTGTATGGATGGGACAGTATATCCGGAGAGAGCCATACAATCCCTGATGTCTCTATGAAACGAGAACTTGTCTACTTTATTGTCCAGGGACTGAACATTATCGAGTAATATACCCGGGAGCGGTGGATGGTGTTCACGCCTCCTGAGTCCGACTAAAAGTCCACTCCGAATACCTCTTCTCTGCCGGCGGGGTCTTGAATCCAATTCATTAAAATCATATTGCTGGTCGAAATGCTGGTGATTTACTGCCTCTCTGATATTAAAAAGGTTCTTTCTGGCTGTATGTAATAATGCAAAAAACGTTCTGGGCTTATAACGTGAGAAATAACATTAAAGAAAACAAAATACTTCAAAGTTGCTTAGGATCCTGAAGCAAGGTGGCCAAGTCTATCGGCGCCATCTTCAGTTCATCTTTCTGAAATTAACTGACTTATTTGCTAAAAGGTCCGGTTCTGCTGGTCTGTGTGCTGTGTCTTTGAGAAATGACAGATTAGCTGCTACTGCAGCAGCTGAGAACAGTGGTGCAGTCGAGATAGGAAGAAAACAGAGAAATACACACACACACACACACACACACACACACACACACACACACACACACACACACACACACACACACACTGACACAGGTCATGTAGCCCACTGCTGCCAGTTAGGCCTAATACGTGGGCTGTTAATTGTATTTAGTAGTAGGTTAATTCGAGAAGGGTGGTTTCGGGGGAACATTTAGACACTTGGCTATTTGCAATAGGCTATAGGCAAACACGTCATTAGATTGGCTTTAATAACACATAGGTAAGACAATAGCCATCTACGAGACATTTATACAGTTCTTTTTATTAAACACAAGTCATCATATTGAATGAATTGATAAATGCTAAGTAATCCTAATTAATCTGTTAAAGGCGGAGTTTGGGGCTGTCAGTGTATAAACCACTAGGCTTCCTGGGGCGGCAGGTAGCGTTGAGCCAGTAACCAAAAGGTTGCTGGATCGAATCCCCGAGCTGACAAGGTAAAAATCTGTTGTTCTTCTCCTGAACAAGGCAGTTAATCCACTGTTCCCTGGTAGCCTGTCATTGTAAATAATAATTTGTTCTTAATTAACTGACATGCCTAGTTAAATAAATATACAAAAATTGAACCTTTTTATCAATGTTTAAGCTATTCAATTTGCTTTTAAATCTGTGTCTCTTCGACTTGAAATGGAAATCAGATTCCCCCTGCCAGTTGCAATGTGGCTATCAGAAGTTAATAGTAGAATCCCACTAGAGAAAATCATGTACTGCTTAAGGAATAAGTTAGAGACATTTTACAGAATTTGGCAACCTTTTATTGACTATATGGAGAATCTCCCCTCACATCATATTGATTGCATCTCTATATAATCCTCACGTAATGTTTCACACTTAATGTATAATATGTAGCCTACGGCAGGCGACCATATCATCCAATGTCTCATTTTCTTTTTTTATTATGACATCACTGCTTGGTGGAAGGAGAAAATGAAACAAGTGCTTTCTGGTCACTAACTTCAACATGTGCACCTGCCTTTGGGCATCAATGCTGATGACTGGTCATTGGTCAACAGACAAGACAAGACCTTTTGATTTTGAAGCACAGATTAGATGTTGTTGTTGAGACAAGAATTTGGTGCAATCCAGTAGGCCTATGTTAGTGACCAGATCGAATAGTCCAATGTTTAACTGTAAAATACAAATAAAATGTAAATATGCATAAAGAATAAATAGAAAATAATACCTTCCTAATATTGAGTTGCACCCTTTTGTACTCAGGAGAGCCTCAATTTGTCGGGGCATGGACTTTACAAGGTGCCGAAAGCATCCCGCTGGCCCATGTTGTATCCAATGCTTCCAACAGTTGTGTCAAGTTGGCTGGATGTCCTTTGGGTAGTGGACCATTGTTGATACACACAGGAAACTGTTGAACATGAAAAAGTATTCCCACCCCTGAGACAATACATGTTAGAATCACCTTTGGCAGTGATTACAGCTATGAATCTTTCTGGTCACGTCTCAAAGAGCTTTGCACACCTGGATTGTACAATATTTGAACATTAATCTTTTTTTAAATAATTCAAGCCCTGTCAATTTGATTGTTGATCATTGCTAGACAGCCATTTTCTAGTCTTGCCATAGTTTTTCAAGACGATTTGAGTCAAAACTGAAACTAGGCCACTCAGTAACTTTCAATGTCGTCTTGATAAGCGACTCCAGTGTATATTTGGCCTTTTAGGTTATTATTCTGCTAAAAGGTGAATTTGTCTCCCAGTGTCTGTTGGAAAGCAGACTGAACCAGGTTTTCCTCTAGGATTTTGCCTATGCTTAGCTCTATTCTGTTTATCTTTTTCAACTACAAAATCATGCCCTAGTCCTTGCCAATGACAAGCATACCCTTAACATGATGCAGCCAACACCACGCTTGAAAATATGAAGAGTGGTAATCAGTTATGTGTTGTGTTGAATTTGTCCCAAACATAACGCTTTATATACAGGAAATAAAGTTAATTTCTTTGTACATTTGTTGCAGGTTTACTTTCACTCTGTCATTTAGGTTAGTAAAGTGGAGTACCTACCTACCTACCTACCTGTGATGCTGATGCATCCTCAGTTTTCGCCAATCACAGCCATTAAACTCTTGGTGAAATCCCTGAGCGATTTCATTCGTCTCCTGCTACTGAGTTAGGAAGGACGTTCTCTTTGATAGACCATCCAAAGTGTAATGAATAACTTTACCATGCTCAAAGCGATATTCAATGTCTAATTTTTTTACCCATCTTTGTAACGCTTGTCGTCTGGGGAAGGAGAGGAGGACCAAGGTGCAGCGTGGTAAGTGTTCATATTTTAAATATTTTAATGAACACTGAAAACAAAACAATAACCAACCAACGAACAGTCCTGTAAGGTGCAACACAGCACTAAACAGAAAATAACCACCCACCAAACACAATGGAAAACAGGCAACCTAAATATGCTTCTCAATCAGGGACAACGATTGACAGCTGCCTCTGATTGAGAACCATACCAGGCCAAACACAGAAATAGAAAATCATAGACAAACTAACATAGACAACCCACCCAACTCACGCCCTGACCATACTAAAACAAAAGACAAAAAAAAGGAACTAAGGTCAGAAGGTGACAATATTCTAATATGTATACTTCTTTGCGAGGCATTGGATAACCTCCATTGTCTTTGATGTTGGGTATGTTTTTGAAATTCACTGCTCGACTGAGGGACCTTAGAGATAATTATATGTGTGGGGTACAGAGATGAGGTAGTCATAAAAAACATGTTAAACACTATTATTGCACAGTGAGTCCATGCAAAGTATTATGTGACTCGTTAAGCAAATATGTACACCTTTAGTTATTTAGGCTTGCCACAAAAAAGGGTTTGAATACTTTCTGACTCAAGGCATTTCAGCTTTTCATTTTAAATGAATTAGTAAAATTGTCTAAAAGCATAATTCACTTTGACATTGTGAGGTATTGTGGGTAGGCCAGTGACACAAAATATACATTTACTCTATTTTAAATTCCCGCTGTAACACAACAAAATGTGGAAAAAGTCAAGGGTTGTGGAAACGTTTTGAAGGCACTGTATATACTGTATTTAGCTGATATCCTATTTACAGTGCATTCGGAAAGTATTCAGACTCATTGACATTTTCCACATTTTGTTACAGCCTTATTCTGAAATTGTTTAAAAACCTGTTTGGGATAGGGGGCAACATTTTCACTTTTGGATGAAATGCATGCCCAGAGTGAACTGCCTCCTACTCAGTCCCAGATGCTAATATATGCATATTATTAGTAGTATTAGATAGAAAACACTCTGAAGTTTCTAAAACTGTTTGAATTATGTCTGTGAGTATAACAGAACTCATATGGCAGGTGAAAACCGGAGATAAATCCAACCAGGAAGTGGGAAATCTGATGTTTGTAGTTTTTCAAAGGTTGGCTACCGAATACACAGTGTCTATGGGGTCAAGTTTCACTTCCTAAGGCTTCCACTAGATGTCGACCGTCTTTAGAAACTTGTTTCAGGCTTTTGCTATAAAGGAGGGGGGAATGGGAGCTGAATGAGTCATGGGTCTGGCAGAGTGTCTCAGGCTCGTGACGCGCTCGTGACGCGCTTTTCTACAGACAATGGAATTCTTTGGTTGGAACATTATTGAAGTTTCATGTTAAAAACTTCCTAAAGATTGATTCCATACATCGTTTGACATGTTTCTATGACCTGTAATGAAACTTTTTTGTCTGGATTTAGTGCTCGTGCCTCGTGGATTACTGGGCTGAACACGCTAACAACAAGTGGCTATTTGGACATAAATGATGGACTTTATGGAACTTTATAGAACAAATCAGACATTTATTGTCAAACTGGGATTCCTGGGAGTGCATTCTGATGAAGATCAAAGGTAAGTGAATATTTATAATGTTATTTCTAACTTTGTTGTCTCCAACATGGCGGATATTTCTTTGGCTGGATTGGGCTCTGAGCGCCGTACTCAGATGCTTTTTCGGTCAAGTTTTTAAAAAATCTGACAAAGTGGTTGCATTAAGGAGAAGTCTATCTTTAATTCTGTGAATAACACTTGTATCTTTTATCAATGTTTATTATGAGTATTTCTGGGATTTGATGTGGCTATCTGCAAAATCACTGGATGTTTTGGAATCAAAACATTACGACACGTAACGCGCCAATGTAAACTGAGATTTTTAGATATAAATATGCACATTATCGAACAAAATATACATGTATTGTGTAAAATTATGTCCTATGAGTGTCATCTGATGAAGATCATCAAAGGTTAGTGATTAATTTTATCTATATTTCTGCTTTTTGTGAAACCTATCTTTGGCTGGAAAAATGACTGTGTGTTTTCGTGACTTGGCTATGACCGAACATAATCATATGTTGTGCTTTCGCTGTAAAGCCTTTTTGTAATCGGACATGATGGGTAGATTAACAAGAAGTCTATCTTTCATTTGCTGTAATGAACTTGTTAATGTGTGAAAGTTACATATTTCTAAAAAAAATGTTTGAATTTGGCGCTGTGCCTTTTCAGTGGAACACCTGCCCTAGAAAGGTTAATTGTGTTTATCCCTGATCAATCTACACACAATACCCCATAATGACAAAACAAAAACGGGATTTTCGAAAAATCTGCAAATGTAATTGTTTTTAATCACATTTCAGTATTCTGTTGAAGCACCTTTGGCAGCGATTACAACCTTGAGTCTTCTTCACCCATTCTTCTCTGCAGATCCTCTCAGGCTCTGCAAATTGGATGGGGAGCATCACTGCACAGCTATTTTCAGGTCTCTCCAGAGGTGTTCAATTGGGTTCAGATCCGGGCTCTGGCTGGGCCACTCAAAGACATTCAGCGACTTGTCCCAAAGCCACTCCTGTGTTGTCTTGGCTGCGTGCTGATCTTTGTTCTGTTGGAAGGTGAACTTTTGCCCCAGCCTGAGGTCCTGACCGCTCTGGAGCAGGTTTTAACATCATACACAAGCAGATTTGAGACGCTAAACGCTACCAAAGGTGCTTCAACAAAGTACTGAGTAAATGGTCTGAATACCTATGTAAATGTCATATTTCTGTTTTTTTTTGTTTATATGTTTGCAAAAAATTCTAAAAACCTGTGTTTGCTTTGTCATTTACATAGGTATTCAGTGGAGGTAAGAATACATATAGTATATTCATAGTATATTCTGCATTTAGCTATTGTGTATATATTCATATTACCCTTCCTACTTCTTCTTTTAAAATTGTTTTTTATATACACTGTAAGTGTATTGCACTGTTGAGGCTGTGAGGGTGTGAGTAAGCACTTCACTGCAACGTTCACATCCTGTATTCTGGCCATTTAACTAACAAACTTCAATTTGATTTTATGAGAATTCAAATTATATTTTATGAATTTGCAAAATGTAAAATACTTACAAATTTGCTAAATGTATGATATGTTACAAATTCTAGCTAGGTGGCTAATGTTAGCTAGGCTAGGGGTTAGGGTTACATTTAGGTTAAAGGGTTAGGTTAAAGGGTTTTAAGGTTAGGGTTAGGGTTAGCGGAAGCGTTAGCTAAAAGGGTTAAGGTTAGGGGAAGGTTTAGCTAACATGCTAAGTAGTTGCAAAGTAGCTAAAAAGTTGTAAGTAGTTGAAAAGTTGCTAATTAGGTAAAAATGCAAAAGTTGCCTGTGGTGAGATTCGAACTCGAAACCACCCTACTTTCATTTTTGGATTCAGTAACCATCTGTCTTATGTAACCATACCAAACGTAACGTATCATACTAATTTGAGGGTCCCAGATTTACGTTTACTATGATAAAAATCTAATCAAATGTTATTTGTCACATACACATGGTTAACAGATGTTAATGCGAGTGTAGCGAAATGCTTGTGCTTCTAGTTCCGACAATGCAGTAATAACCAACAAGTAATCTAACTAACAATTCCAAAACTACTGTCTTATACACAGTGTAAGGGGATAAAGAATATGTACATAAGGATATATGAATGAGTGATGGTACAGAGCAGCATAGGCAAGATACAGTAGATGGTATCGAGTACAGTATATACATATGAGATGAGTATGTAAACAAAGTGGCATAGTTAAAGTGGCTAGTGATACATGTATTACATAAGGATGCAGTCGATGATATAGAGTACAGTATATACGTATGCATATGAGATGAATAATGTAGGGTAAGTAACATTATATATGGTAGCATTGTTTAAAGTGGCTAGTGATATATTTACATAATTTCCCATTATAAAAGTGGCTGGAGTTGAGTCAGTGTCAGTGTCAGTGTGTTGGCAGCAGCCACTCAATGTTAGTGGTGGCTGTTTAACAGTCTGATGGCCTTGAGATAGAAGCTGTTTTTCAGTCTCTCGGTCCCAGCTTTGATGCACCTGTACTGACCTCGCCTTCTGGATGATAGCGGGGTGAACAGGCTGTGGCTCGGGTGGTTGATGTCCTTGATGATCTTTATGGCCTTCCTGTAACATCGGGTGGTGTAGGTGTCCTGGAGGGCAGGTAGTTTGCCCCCAGGGATGCGTTGTGCAGACCTCACTACCCTCTGGAGAGCCTTACGGTTGAGGGCGGAGCAGTTTCCGTACCAGGCGGTGATACAGCCCGCCAGGATGCTCTCGATTGTGCATCTGTAGAAGTTTGTGAGTGCTTTTGGTGACAAGCCAAATTTCTTCATCCTCCTGAGGTTGAAGAGGCGCTGCTGCGCCTTCTTCCCGATGCTGTCTGTGTGAGTGGACCAATTCAGTCTGTCTGTGATGTGTATGCCGAGGAACTTAAAACTTGCTACCCTCTCCACTACTGTTCCATCGATGTGGATAGGGGGGTGTTCCCTCTGCTGTTTCCTGAAGTCCACAATCATCTCCTTAGTTTTGTTGACGTTGAGTGTGAGGTTATTTTCCTGACACCACACTCCGAGGGCTCTCACCTCCTCCCTGTAGGCCGTCTCGTCGTTGTTGGTAATCAAGCCTACCACTGTTGTGTCGTCCGCAAACTTGATGATTGAGTTGGAGGCGTGCGTGGCCACGCAGTCGTGGGTGAACAGGGAGTACAGGAGAGGGCTCAGAACGCACCCTTGTGGGGCCCCAGTGTTGAGGATCAGCGGGGAGGAGATGTTGTTGCCTACCTTCACCACCTGGGGCGGCCCGTCAGGAAGTCCAGTACCCAGTTGCACAGGGCGGGGTCGAGACCCAGGGTCTCGAGCTTGATGACGAGCTTGGAGGGTACTATGGTGTTGAATGCCGAGCTGTAGTCGATGAACAGCATTCTCACATAGGTATTCCTCTTGTCCAGATGGGTTAGGGCAGTGTGCAGTGTGGTTGAGATTGCATCGTCTGTGGACCTATTTGGGCGGTAAGCAAATTGGAGTGGGTCTAGGGTGTCAGGTAGGGTGGAGGTGATATGGTCCTTGACTAGTCTCTCAAAGCACTTCATGATGACGGAAGTGAGTGCTACGGGGCGGTAGTCGTTTAGCTCAGTTACCTTAGCTTTCTTGGGAACAGGAACAATGGTGGCCCTCTTGAAGCATGTGGGAACAGCAGACTGGTATAGGGATTGATTGAATATGTCCGTAAACACACCGGCCAGCTGGTCTGCGCATGCTCTGAGGGTGCGGCTGGGGATGCCGTCTGGGCCTGCAGCCCTGCGAGGGTTAACACGTTTAAATGTCTTACTCACCTCGGCTGCAGTGAAGGAGAGACCGAATGTTTTCGTTGCAGGCCGTGTCAGTGGCACTGTATTGTCCTCAAAGCGGGTAAAAAAGTTATTTAGTCTGCCTGGGAGCAAGACATCCTGGTCCGTGACTGGGCTGGATTTCTTCTTGTAGTCCGTGATTGACTGTAGACCCTGCCACATGCCTCTTGTGTCTGAGCCGTTGAATTGAGATTCTACTTTGTCTCTGTACTGACGCTTAGCTTGTTTGATAGCCTTGGGGAGGGAATAGCTGCGCTGTTTGTATTCGGTCATGTTACCAGACACCTTGCCCTGATTAAAAGCAGTGGTTCGCGCTTTCAGTTCCACGCGAATGCTGCCATCAATCCACGGTTTCTGGTTAGGGAATGTTTTAATCGTTGCTATGGGAACGACATCTTCAACGCACGTTCTAATGAACTCGCACACCGAATCAGCGTATTCGTCAATATTGTTATCTGACGCAATACGAAACATATCCCAGTCCACGTGATGGAAGCAGTCTTGGAGTGTGGTGTCAGCTTGGTCGGACCAGCGTTGGACAGACCTCAGCGTGGGAGCCTCTTGGAGTCGTGATCAGCTTTTCCGAAAGGGGGGCGGGGCAGGGCCTTATATGCGTCGCGGAAGTTAGAGTAACAATGATCCAAGGTTTTACCACCCCTGGTTGCGCAATCGATATGCTGATAAAATTTAGGGAGTCTTGTTTTCAGATTAGCCTTGTTAAAATCCCCAGCTACAATGAATGCAGCCTCCGGATAAATGGTTTCCAGTTTGCAAAGAGTTAAATAAAGTTTGTTCAGAGCCATCGATGTGTCTGCTTGGGGGGGGGGGATATATACGGCTGTGATTATAATCGAAGAGAATTCTCTTGGTAGATAATGCGGTCGACATTTGATTGTGAGGAATTCTAAATCAGGTGAACAGAAGGATTTGAGTTCCTGTATGTTTCTTTCATCACACCATGTCTCGTTAGCCATAAGGCATACGCCCCCGCCCCTCTTCTTACCAGAAAGATGTTTGTTTCTGTCGGCGCGATGCGTGGAGAAACCCGTTGGCTGCACCGCCTCGGATAGCGTCTCTCCAGTGAGCCATGTTTCCGTGAAGCAAAGAACGTTACAGTCTCTGATGTCCCTCTGGAATGCTACCCTTGCTCGGATTTCATCAAACTTGTTGTCAAGAGACTGGACATTGGCAAGAAGAATGCTAGGGAGTGGTGCACGGTGTGCCCGTCTCAGGAGTCTGACCAGAAGACCGCCTCGTTTCCCTCTTTTTCGGAGTCGTTTTTTTTGGGTCGCTGCATGGGATCCATTCCGTTGTCCTGGTTGAAAGGCAGAACACAGGATCCTCGTCGCGAAAAACATATTCCTGGTCGTACTGATGGTGAGTCAGCAGTTCTTCTCGACTGTATGTAATGAAACCTAAGATGACCTGGGGTACTAATGTAAGAAATAACACGTAAAAAAAAAAAAAAAACTGCATAGTTTCCTAGGAACGCGAAGCGAGGCTGCCATCTCTGTCGGCGCCGGAAGTACTGTTACGTCTAGTCTATGAGACCAGGCTGGGTACCCTGGTCTTCTGGTACCAGTGCCGTGAGAAAGGATGCAAGGCTTAGCAGAGACACCTCATGGATGAGTGCAGTGGAGGTAGGAGGAAAACCTGGTCTTCTGGTACCAGTGCCATGAGAAAGAATGCAAGGCTTAGCAGAGACACCTCATGGATAAGTGCAGTGGAGGTAGGAGGAAAACCTGGTCTTCTGGTACCAATGCCATGAGAAAGGATGCAAGGCTTAGCAGAGACGCCTCATGGATGAGTGCAGTGGAGGTAGGAGGAAAACCTGGTCTTCTGGTACCAGTGCCATGAGAAAGGATGCAAGGCTTAGCAGAGTCACCTCATGGATGAGTGCAGTGGAGGTAGGAAGAAAACAGAGAGAGAGACACACACCTGTACTGCCAGTTCCTTAATATGTAATAGTAATTAACACTAGGGTAGGGGGAACACAATAGACAGACACACTTAAATAGACACACTTTAAAACGGCAAATTAGTTCATAACATGTGTTTCATATAATTGTCTCGTAAGTGTATTTATTAATTTACCACTAAGATGATGCTACACCTAGCACAGACAGTGAACCAGATAATGATGACGCTCAGGCCCATCATCAAGTTGAGGAAAGAAGAGGGGCAAGTAAGAGAGGAAAATGCCCCAGAAAGGTCAACAGAGGACAACAAGGAGAATCACAGACAGGACAACAGAGGAGAACAAGGAGAATGTGTCAGTAGCATTATCGTCTGTGTGTGTGTAAGTAACAAGTAGCCTGTAAATTACTGCTTGCTGAAGTAATTTACAGGCTAGCCCAGTGCTCCAACAATGCCATTATAAATGTCACCCTGGACCCAGTACATTTAGTAATACAATCATTGGTGAACCCTCAGCTCCAAGTTTTGACATTTCAACATGTGGCGAGAGTTTCAACAACTTACTGTACAGCGGTGTATCATGAGCAACTTCACAATCAGGTTACCATATTATTCATCAATTGAGTCACTTTTTTTTCTTTGATTCCAGGTTAGATTGGCTAAACATCATTGCTGTACCAATTTCAGAATCACTACCTTGCTGTTTTCTGTATTTCCTTAGCCGTACCAAAAGATGCATGTCCCCCCCTCAGAGGAAGAAGAGTTGTAAAGATTTTACAAACATTTCCCGTCTCCACCACCTCAACAACTGCTTGAAAAAGTATTGGAAGGGATTAAAAGCGGGAACTAATTGTAAAATTAAATACATTTTCTGTTTGTTTGTGAGTGTGTGTCTGTGCTCTTGTGTAACTGTGTGCTTTTGTGTTTAATGGTGTTATCACCTCAGTATCTGCCAGAAGGGCACGTGTCAGCAAAGTGATATGATCTCTATTCAACCATCGCTCTGGGGTTGGGACAGTAAGAGAATCCTGGCCCACCTCTCTCTCTCTCTCTCTCTCTCTCCCTCTCTCTCTCTCTCTCTCTCTCTCTCTCTCTCTCTCTCTCTCTCTCTCTCTCTCTCTCTCTCTCTCTCTCTCTCTCTCTCTCTCTCTCTCTCTCTCTCTCTCTCTCTCTCTCTCTCTCTCTCTCCTCCATCCTCCATGCCGGGCCCCTTGGCTCAGCTTGTTTGTATGAGGCAGGAAGGGAGGGGGGATAGATGTTTGCTCTGGCAACAGGAAGTGAGGGTGGCTTAAGAGCAGACAGAAAAACGCATAGATGCCTGTAGCAAATGTGCTCTGAGGGTATGTTTAGAGATTTGAAAATTAGGCTATTCCTCCCACTCATTCCTAACATATTGATGGTGAGAAACTGAAATGATCAAGACAGTTGTGTCCACCCGACATCTCAAAGAGAAGGGAACATAATTGTAGGGATTACTGATGATGATATGATGATATGTTCAAATCTCTAATACAAAAGCAATTGTCCAACATACAAATACCAATCAAACCCACAATCTTTTTCAAAGACAAATCAGTACAGTGACACATGAATCAATATGTAAAAGTCATGAGGAAATTAGCCAAATCATATGTTTGTTGTCTTTATGTTATTAGTGTTGCCATGGTATTATATATCTGCTATATGGCCAGTTATTTCAAAAGCACCAACAACTGCCTCTTTTAACTCCTCTAATGAAAACAAGAAGGGAGTGAGGGGAGAGTACTCTGTCTTTTTCCCTTTCCTAAGGTTTAATTTACCATCCCTAACTTAATATTTATCTTTGTGTCTAAAATAGGATTGAGTATGTTCATTAATTGTGGCAGTTCCGACACTAAACTGCCTTTGTGTGTGGGGGGGGGAGGGAGGGAGGAGGGTGGTCTTAACCCATGTTGGATGCTATTTCCATTTCAGGGCGGCCTGACCCTTGCTGAGGGGGGAACGTTTTTTACTCCCTCTCTCTCTCTCACTGGAGGAGGAGGAGGGTGTTCACAAATTACATGCAGACTTTCTGCATCAAGTGTCAGCCCTGCAAGAGGAATTTCTCTCTTCCCTCAGAGCGTTCTCTCAGCCTGGTGAACTTCTTCACCCTAATGGACCCAGAGAGGAGTGTGTGACTAGCGGAGGTGCAGAATCTTTTCAGGGGGGGAACAGGACACATGGAATATGGCTCACACTGTGAAAACCCCACTGCGGAGGTCCTTCAGTGAGCATGTGAAAGTCTCCACCAACAAGGCTTGGGATGTATTCTGGAAGAGTGCGAGGGAGAAAAGGCTTTGCGGTAAGTGTTGGACTTGACTGTACTTTCACACATTGACCAATTGTTTTGAGTGTGTGGCCACACACACTGCTCTAATGGCTTGTTGACTCAAACTTTGGGCGCGATTCAATCTGTATCGCAGAAGTAACGTGGAAGATCCGCGTTATAGCTTGATTGATGTATAAAGGCAATTGTCCCACGTTTGTGGAGAATGCCTTCATGTTAAAAGCTGCATATGTTGGCTCAATCGTAAATTACCTTTACATTTTAGCACAGAACTTCCACTAAACTTCCGTGATACATATTGAATCCAGCCCTTTAAGTAGTAATGGATCTTCTGGCTTCACTGTTGTATTTACGCAACAATCAATAGTTACATTGACTTGACAGCTGTCTGTCTAACCCATAAATCCTTTATCAAATCATTTTCGCATTCACCAAAACTGACAATCTCCACACTCACCTCACAGCTGTATCGTGTTAAACCTCTCAGTGTTTCACGCTCCAATCCCAGTCCTACATACCATTGAGGTATTTTCCCATGATTGTGTGTCAATCAAAACATAATGTGGAATAATACTAATGAAAAAAACCTCCTGTGTGTAGCTAGTGTCCTGCTGAGGGGTCAGTGGCCCATGGCCTCTGGTGGGCTGTCAGTGGGGAGAGCTGTCACCGGAGTAGGAGCTTCATGGTTCTCATACAGAGACCTGCTGAGATGACCTGGATTCCTCTGTGGGCTTTATGAATTTCAGGGCTTGTGCGTTACGAGTGTGTGCCATGTGTCCATTCGTTATGCTTTCACTCACACATGCACATACAGAAGTATGCACACACACAACGCTTCAGCATAGTCTTATGAGCTATACGTTGCTTTTCAACACATGCAGATATGCACACATGCATGCATATGAATGTGCACACACATGCAAAGCTGTCATTCAAATTCACCTCAGTTTCAGCTGTGTGGTGTCATCTTTGAGGTGTCATTGAACTCAAATCCTATGCATCTGATGCCAACAAATGTCTCTTCAGGCTGAGAGATAATATCAGAAAACCACCTGTGTGTTCATATTGCAGTCCTCTCAACATGTGTGTTGGATTAATGACACCACACAGTGACGTTGGTTAGTTGAGCTCACCCATTGGCTGGGGGTAATTACACAATGCTAGCTAGCTGTGGCGGTGTGCATATCATTAGGGAACTTGGAATGGCACAGGCACTAGGAATAGGCTTCCTGCCAGCTCTAACGGGAAAAAGGCCCCCCAAGGGACCTTATGAGCAAAGCTCTTTCTCTCCCTCCATGTTTCTCTATTTCCCTCTCTCTTTCACACTCTTTCTCACTAATTCCCACATGCATATGATGTTTTATTTATTGCACTCATCTCTCTCGCTTTCTCTCTCTCTGCCCTACTGCAGTGTGCATTTCACAAGGAGGAGCCGCTGTCCGTCATACATCACAAACCTGTCCTAATATTTACACCCACACTAAAGAGTCATAACTCTGGCCAAATATGGTGTTCCATTCAAACGCCGCAACGCTCATCCAAACAGCACCTCTGCCAGATGTAGTCTATAAACAGACCCTCTGCCAGATGTAGTCTATAAACAGACCCTCTGCCAGATGTAGTCTATAAACAGACCCTCTGCCAGATGTAGTCTATAAACAAACCCTCTGCCAGATGTAGTCTATAAACAACACCTCTGGCAGATGTAGTCTATAAACAGACCCTCTGCCAGATGTTGTCTATAAACAGACCCTCTGCCAGATGTAGTCTATAAACAGACCCTCTGCCAGATGTAGTCTATAAACAGACCCTCTGCCAGATGTAGTCTATAAACAGACCCTCTGCCAGATGTAGTCTATAAACAGACCCTCTGCCAGATGTAGTCTATAAACAGACCCTCTGGCAGATGTAGTCTATAAACAGCACCTCTGGCAGATGTAGTCTATAAACAGCACCTCTGGCAGATGTAGTCTATAAACAGCACATCTGCCAGATGAAGTCTATAAACAGCACCTCTGCCAGATGTAGTCTACAAACAGCACCTCTGCCAGTCAAATGTGATACTGCAAGCGAGGCGTGCGTCATTCCACTAAGTCGCCACAGAGCTTCTCACAAGTCAGAGCCAAAGAAAATAGCATGGAACAGCGGAAGAGAGAGGAGCAGGCCTCGCAGGGCTCTGAAGTAAACATCTGGCTGTGGGAAGGCAGGGGTGGATGGTGGATGGGGATGTTTGAGGCCATGTGCTTTATCTGCTTTCTGTCAGAAAGGCAGAGGGACGTGGATGGGAGTGGAAGGGGTGGGGGTGGGGGTTTGTGTGATGGCCAGCTGGAAAAGCACAGAGCTGGAAGTTTCAGAGAACACCACAGTACATCTACAGTTGAGGGCAGAAGTTTACATACACCTTAGCTAAATACATTTGAACTCAGTATTTCACAATTCCTGACATTTAATCTGATTTAAAAATGCTCTGTCTTAGGTCAGTTAGGATCACCACCTTATTTCAAGAAAGTGAAATGTCAGATTAATAGTAGAGAGGATTATTTATTTCAGCTTTTATTTCTTTCATCACATTCCCAGTGGGTCAGAAGTTTACATTACACTCAATTAGTATTTGGTAGCTCTCTCCACTGGCTTCCAGTTGAAGCTCGCATCCGCTACAAGACCATGGTGCTTGCCTACGGAGCTGTGAGGGGAACGGCACCTCAGTACCTCCAGGCTCTGATCAGGCCCTACACCCAAACAAGGGCACTGCGTTCATCCACCTCTGGCCTGCTCGCCTCCCTACCACTGAGGAAGTACAGTTCCCGCTCAGCCCAGTCAAAATTGTTCGCTGCTCTGGCTCCCCAATGGTGGAACACACTCCCTTACGACGCCAGGACAGCGGAGTCAATCACCACCTTCCGGAGACACCTGAAACCCCACCTCTTTAAGGAATACCTAGGATAGGATAAAGTAATCCTTCTCACCCCCCTCCCCCTTAAAATATTTAGATGCGCTATTGTAAAGTGGCTGTTCCACTGGATGTCATAAGGTGAATGCACCAATTTGTAAGTCGCTCTGGATAAGAGCGTCTGCTAAATGACTTAAATGTAAATGTAATGGTAGCATTGCCTTAAAATGGTTTAAATTGGGTCCAACGTTTCGGGTAGCCTTCCACAAGCTTCCCACAATAAATTGGGTGAATTTTGGCCCATTCCCCCTGACAAAGCTGGTGTAACTGAGTCAGGTTTGTAGGCCTCCTTGCTCGCTCACACTTTTTCAGTTCTGCCCACAAATGTTCGATTGGATTGAGGTCAGGGCTTTGTGAAGGCCACTCCAATACCATTACTTTGTTGTCCTTAACTTCTTGCGTCGAGTAATCCCGTATCCAGGAGCGTAATCATAGCCTCAAGCTCATTACCATAACGAAAATCGCAAATGAAATGAAAGAAATATATTCACTCACAAGCTTAGCCTTTTGTTAACAACACTGTCATCTCAGATTTTCAAAATTTGCTTTTCAACCATAGCTACACAAGAATTTGTGTAAGAGTATTGATAGCTAGCATATCATTAAGCCTAGCATTCAGCAGGCAACATTTTCACAAAAACAAGAAAAGCAATCAAATAAAATAATTTACCTTTGAAGAACTTTGGATGTTTTCAATGAGGAGACTCTCAGTTAGATAGCAAATGTTCATTTTTTCCAAAAAGATTATTTGTGTAGGAGAAATCGCTCCGTTTTATTCATCACGTTTGGCTAAGAAAAAATAACGAAAATTCAGTCATTACAATGGCAAACTTTTTTCCAAATTAACTCCATAATATCGACAGAAACATGGCAATACGTTGTTTAGATTCAATCCTCAAGGTGTTTTTCACATATCTATTCGATGATAAATCATTCTTGGCAGTTGGGTTTCTCCTCGGAAGCAAATGGAAAAATACACGCAGCTGGAGATTACGCAATAATTGCGACGGAGGACACCAAGCGAGCACCTGGTAGATGTAGTGTAAAATGGTCAATCTTCCAATGATATGCCTACAAATACGTCACAATGCTGCAGACACCTTTGGGAAACGACAGAAAGTGTAAGCTCATTCCTGGCCCATTCACAGCCATATAAGGAGACATTGGAACACAGCGCCTTCAAAATCTGGGGCACTTCCTGTTTGAAATGTCATCTTGGTTTCGCCTGTAGCATGAGTTATGTGGCACTCACAGACAATATCTTTGCAGTTTTGGAAACGTCAGTGTTTTCTTTCCAAAGCTGTCAATTATATGCATAGTCGAGCATCTTTTCGTGACAAAATATCTTGTTTAAAACGGGAAAGTTTTTTTATCCAAAAATTAAAAGAGCGCCCTCTATATCGAAGAATTTAAGCCATTTTTCCACAACTTTGGGAGTATGCTTGGGGTCATTGTCCATTTGGAAGAACCATTCGTGACCAATATATCCACATAATTTTCCGTCCTCATGATGCCATCTATTTTGTGAAGTGCACCAGTCCCTCATGCATCAAAGCACCCCCACAACATGATGCTGCCACCCCCGTGCTTCATGGTTGGGATGGTGTTCTTCGGCTTGATGCTCCCCTTTCTCCTCCAAATATGGTCATTATGGCCAAACAGTTCTATTTTTGTTTCATCAGACCAGAGAACATTTCTCCAAAAAGTACAATCTTTGTCCCCATGTGCAGTTGTAAACCGTAGTCTGGATTTTTTTATGGCGGTTTTGGAGCAGTGGCTTCTTCCTTATGTTGATATACAGTGGGGCAAAAAAGTATTTAGTCAGCCACGAATTGTACAAGTTCTCCCACTTAAAAAGATGAGAGGTCTGTAATTTTCATCATAGGTACACTTCAACTATGACAGACAAAATGAGGGTGGGAAATCCAGAAAATCACGTTGTAGGATTTTTAATGAATTACTTGCAAATTATGGTGGAAAATAAGTATTTGGTCACCTACAAACAAACAAGATTTCTGGCTCTCACAGACCTGTATCTTCTTCTTTAAGAGGCTCCTCTGTCCTGCACTCCTTACCTGTATTAATGGCACCTGTTTGAACTTGTTATCAGACACCTGTCCACAACCTCAAACAGTCACACTCCAAACTCCACTATGGCCAAGACCAAAGAGCTGTCAAAGGACACCAGAAACAAAATTGTAGACCTGCACCAGGCTGGGAAGACTGAATCTGCAATAGGTAAGCAGCTTGGTTTGAAGAAAGCAACTGTGGGAGCAATTATTAGGAAATGGAAGACATACAAAACCACTGATAATCTCCCTCGGTCTGGGGCTCCACGCAAGATCTCACCCCGTGGGTTCAAAATGATCACAGCAAAAATCCCAGAACCACACGGGGGGACCTAGTGAATGACCTGCAGAGAGCTGGGACCAAAGTAACAAAGCCTACCATCAGTAACACACTATGCCGCCAGGGACTCAAATCCTGCAGTGCCAGACGTATCCCCCTGATTAAGCCAGTACATGTCCAGGCCCGTCTGAAGTTTGCTAGAGAGCATTTGGATGATCCAGAAGAAGATTGGGAGAATGTCATATGGTCAGATGAAAACAAAATATAACTTTTTGATAAAAACTCAACTCGTCATGTTTAGAGTACAAAGAATGCTGAGTTGCAGAAAATATTTGGAGGGAGTTGAAAGTCTGTGTTGCCCAGCAACAGCCCCAAAACATCACTGCTCTAGAGGAGATCTGCATGGAGGAATGGGCCAAAATACCAGAAACAGTGTGTGAAAACCTTGTGAAGACTTACAGAAAACGTTTGACCTCTGTCATTGCCAACAAAGGGTATATAACAAAGTATTGAGATAAACTTTTGTTATTGCCCAAATACTTATTTTCCACCATAATTTGCAAATAAATTCATTAAAAATCCTACAATGTGATTTTCTGGATTTTTTTTCTCTCATTTTGTATGTCATAGTTGAAGTGTACTTATGATGAAAATTACAGGCCTCTCATCTTTTTAAGTGGGAGAACTTGCACAATTGGTGGCTGACTAAATACTTTTTTGCCCCACTAGGACTCGTTTTACTGTGGATATCAATACTTTTGTACCTGTTAACTCCAGCATCTTCACAAGGTCCTTCGCTGTTGTTCTGACATTGATTTGCACTTTTCGCACCAAAGTACGTTCATCTCTAGGAAACAGAATGCGTCTCCTTCCTGAGCGGTTTGATGGCTGTATGGTCCCATGGTGTTTATACTTGCGTACTGTTGTTTGTACAGATGAACGTGGTACCTTCAAGCATTTGAAAATTGCTCCCAAGGATGAACCAGACTTGTGGAGGTCTAAAAAATAATTTCTGAGGTCTTGGCTGATTTCTTTTGATTTCCCCATGATTTCAAGCAACGAGGCACTGAGTTTGTTTGAAGGTAGGCCTTGAAACACATCCACAGGTACACCTCCAATTGACTCAAATGATGTCAATTAGCCTATCAGAACCTTCTAAAGCCATGACATTATTTTCTGGAATTTTCCAAGCTGTTAAAAGGCACGGTCAATTTAGTGTATGTAAACTTCTGACCCACTGGAATTGTGATACAGTGAATTATAAGTGAAATAATCGGTCTGTAAACAATTGTTGGAATTGCACAAAGTAGATGTCCTAACCGACTTGCCAAAACTATAGTTTGTTATTAACAAGAAATTTGTGGAGTGGTTGAAAAATGTGTTTGATTGACTCCAACCTAACTGTATGTAAACTTCTATTATATGCCATTATATTCTACTTCAACTGTATCTTTCTGTTACTGTATCTCGCACATTCCTTCCTTCCTTTTTCAGTCTTCTTATTTTTTGTCTTCTTATTTCCTCTTCTCACCATCAAAATGATACAATTGGATTAGCTAACGACGTGCCATTGGAACACAGGAGTGATGGTTTCTGATAATGGGCTTCTATACGCCTATGTAGATATTCCATAGAATATCTGCCGTTTCCAGCTACAACAGTCATTTACAACATGAACAATTTCTACACTGTATTTCTGATCAATTTGATGTTATTTTAATGGACAAAAAAATGTGCTTAACTTTCAAAAACAATAACATTTCTTAGTGACACCAAACTTTTGAACGGTAGTGTAGGTCCACTGTTTCTTGAAATGACTGGCACAGCTATTCACAAAGGTTAATTTGGAAGGGATGTAAATACTGCACACATGTTGCTCTTATTAACAAAGGTAAGGATTGCCACCCAGTGTTCTCACTATCGCTCTCTATCTTTGGTAAACACATATATTCAACTGTTTTCTGAAATTCTGTCATTTTGTCTCGAAACTTACTTCACGAAATTGGTACATCTGGACCAAAGCATGTTTGTTAAAAAACAATTATCTTCAGATAACCTCTGAAGTGTCTTACATATCTTACCTGCTTCATCAGAAAACAAAGCTCCTTGGTCAGTTCTGTCCCTCAATGCAGAAAAAGCCTTTGATTGACTAGAATGTATAGGAGATTGGTGGAGTGGAATTAGTGGAATGGTATCAAATACATCAAACACATGGTTTGATGCCATTCCATAGTCTCAGTTCCAGCCATTATTATGAGCCGTCCTCCCCCAGCAGCCTCTACTGCTTGAATGGTCATATCTTTGGTTGGTTTATGAACATGTGGGACTTGGCTCCAATTTCATTAATATAATTAAATACTGTATGCCAATCCCTCAGCCAGAGTAATATCAGGTAATACCTGATCTGTTCTGTTCAGAATAACTAGATGTATCAGGCAAAGTGATCCTATCAAACCTCTGCTGTTTTTATTATCTATGAAGCCCCTGGCCCAGGCAAATTACACCAATATCTCTCAATTCTACGAATCACATCATCTCATTATATGCCGATGATATCTTACTTTATCTAGACAATGTACCGTATCTCAATCCCTCCCAAAAGCTTTGAAGATCATAGACAAATATAGCTTCATCTTAAGTTAGAAAATAAATCTAACCAAATCTTCCCTGCTGCCACTCAAGACCACAATGGAGGACTCCATCTGTACTTATGGAATCTCAATTGTTCCCCATTTTAAATATTTGGGAATAGATATATTTCCTTCCTTAGACATAACCATTTCCAGAAATGTTTACAGAACGTTCAAATCAATTCAATCCGACCTCAGTAAATGGACTAATTTCCAAGTTACTTTAACAGGAAGAATATCTATTGTGAAAATGAATATATTGCCATGGCTGAGTTTTTGTAGTTCAATGTTTCCCTTGTCTCCCCCTTCTGGTATTGAGATAAAATCCATAGTGCGGTTTCAAAATGTATATTGGAAGATTAGCGAGCCCGGATAAAATTAACAAACTTACAAAGAGGGAAAGACGTAGGAGGACTATCCGTACCAAACTTTAAATTGTATTTTCCAGGCACAAGCATTTCATTCCATCCTGAATAGATTTAGACATGATTCTTCCAGCCCCTAGCTGAGTGTAGACAGAAATATGGTATCTCCTATTGCCCTGGAAGAGGTGGTCTTCACTGATATATCCCTATACATCAAAAAGTCTAAGCCATTGGGGGGGGGGGACAGAAAAGAACGTCAAAAGATGAATCATAAGGAATAAGGTTTTGAAGTCTCTGTCCTATATCTATGAGAAATATTAAAGCTTAGGACATGTTTTATTTACACATATTTAACCAGTTATTTTTGTTGGCACATCCTTCCATTAGTTTGTATGGGTTACCTTCAGACGAGTCTCCTGTGACACTCGTAGAGCAAAACAGGTCGTAGAGCAAAATGGAGAACACCATCGTGTTCAGGAGAGACATAAGTTTATGGGCCTGTTTCGGAACCCACAGACGTTTTCGTGAGAAGACCAATTCCTGGGATGTCTCGTGGTCTGACAAACACTACTGTAGCTCTGCCACCTTCGACCGCAGATGCCGAAGGGCGACATAGGCGGATGCGGTGGATTGAGATGCAGTCCATGCTAAAAAAACAAATATATCTAGCTTATACTGCCAGATTTTGATGGGGATTTTTTTATTATGTTCCTTAGATTGATCAGATGTGCGTCAATAGACTCTTAAGGATTAAACCATGTAAACTACGCTTTGGTCCTATTATTGCTCACATCATTTTTTTTTTTTTTTTACAAATGTAACTGGGAATCAAAATGGCATGCCCATATTCCAATGTTTCACAATAATGCCTGACGATCTGGAGGGCAGCCTTTTGCATCACCAACAATGGTCCAAATGTGGAATTCGTATCCTTGTCGATATCATGGACAATTTGAGAACATTCCAAGATTTGAACGGCACATAGAGTACCAGTCAAAAGTTTGGACACACCTACTCATTCAAGGGTTTTTCTTTATTTTTACTATTACATCAAAACTATGAAATAACACATGGAATCCTGTTAAACAAATCAAAATATATTTTAGATTTTTGAATCTTCAAAGTAGCCACCCTTTGCCTTGATGACAGATTTGCACATTCTTGGCATTCTCTCAACCAGCATCACCTGGAATGTTTTTCTAACAGTCTTGAAGGAGTTCCCACATATGCTGAGCACTTGTTGGCTGCTTTTCCTTGACTCTGCGGTCCAACTCATCCCAAACCATCTCAATTGGGTTGATGTCGGGTGATTGTGGAGGCCAGGTCATCTGATGCAGCACTCTCCTTGATCAAATAGCACTTACACAGCCTGCAGGTGTGTTGGGTCATTGTCCTGTTCAAAAAACAAATTATAGTTCCACTAAGGGCAAACCAGATGGGATGGCATATCTCTGCGAAATGCTTTGGTAGCCATGCTGGTTAAGTGTGCCTTGATTTTTTTTTTTTTATCACTGACAGCGTAACCAGCAAAGCACCCCCACACCATCATTGTGAGAACCACACATGCGGAGATCATCTGTTCACCTACTCTGCATTTCACAAAGACACGGCAGACTTCCACCCGTCTAATGTCCGTTGCTTGTGTTTCTTTGCCCAACCAAGTCTCTTCTTCTTATTGGTGTCCTTTAGTAGTGTTCTTTTAGGCAATTCAACCATGAAGGCCTGATTCATGCAGGCTCATTTGACAGTTGATGTTGAGATGTGTCTGTTACTTGAACTCTGTGAAGCATTTATTTGGGCTGCAATTTCTGAGGCTGGTAACTCTAATGAACTTAGCCTCTGCAGCAGAGGTAACTCTGGGTCTACCTTTCCTGTGGTGGTCCTCGTGAGAGCCAGTTTCATCATAGCGCTTGATGGTTTTTTCGACTGCACTTGAAGAAACTTTCAAAGTTCTCGAAATGTTCCGTATTGACTGACCTTCATGTCTTCAAGTAATGATGGACTGTCATTTTTTTTGCTTATTTGAGCTGTTCTTGCCATAATATGGACTTGGTCTTTTATCAAATAGGGCTATCTTCTGTATACCACCTCTACCTTGTAACAACACAGGTGATTGGCTCAAATGCATTAAGAAGGAAAGAAATTCCACAAATTAACTTCTAACAAGGCACACCTGTTAATTGAAATGCATTCCAGGTGACTACCTCGTGAAGCTGGTTGAGAGAATGCCAAGAGTGTGCAAAGCTGTCAAGGTGGCTACTTTGAAGAATCTGAAATATAACATATATTTTGATTTGTTTAAAACTTTTTTGGTTACTATAGGATTCCATATGTGTTATTTCATAGTTTTCATGACTTCACTTGTATTCTGCAATGTATAAAATAGTAAAAAATAAAGAAAACCCCTTGAATGAGTAGGTGTGTCCAAACATTTGACTGTTACTGTACATTACCAGGCAATTCCTTTTTTTCTATATTTACAACTTAGGTCAGCTATGCTGGCCTATGGAGTCCCTTGGGAACACAACCACCAAACCATCCAATGATGGGATTTAGAAATAAATTATCTGGGCTCCCAAAAGGACTGATCTCCATAATATATTAACAACTTTTGAAAAGCTCTTATTCTGAGCCTGTCATTACTAAAGTAGGGTCCACATATCTAAGTGAATCTTAACAACCTTTTAACTGGAACGAAATATGGAAAAAATATGACCTTGGCATCTTTTAATCCGAACCATTAACTTCACAGACTGTATTTAACACCATTGAAAACCTTTACGATGAAATTAGCTCCAACTCCCAACTGTTCACTGTGTCCCCTAAATCAAGTAGGCACATTCCTTCATATAATGTGGGAGTGCTTCTGGGACAAATGTTAAATGCTTCTGGGACAAAGTTACAAAATTAATTTAGATGTGCATAAATGTAAATATTGAATGCGTTGCATCTACTATGATACTTAATTATGATAGCTCCTTGAATCTCTCAGTCATTCAAAGACGATTACTACTGGCAGGCAGTACTGTCGCAAACGAGATGTTGTCACTTAGATGGCAATCACCCCACTCTCTCTCAATTCACCAGTGGATACAGCCATTTAAAAAAATTATTACAATAGAATTATTGACAATCTTAGTCTGGGGTTGGACGGAAACATGTCCAGGGGGAATGGGACGGGGAGTTGGGGGTGTAGCCCCCCCCCCTTTTTTTTTTTACAGCCTTACGGGTTACATGCAGTATAAACTGTGTAAATTGACATGAATATTCACTTGTATACTTTTATCCCCCAACCTCCCATAATACAAAGCAAAAAAAACTATTGGAGATGATACGAAACACCGATTTTCTGCCGATCCTTCACTTTGTTTATAGGCTCAGAAAACTTGGGGGTGGGCAACGGCCCACCAGTTGGGGAACCCTAACCTACAGTGTAAGCATGCCACTTCATTTAGAGTAAACTTGACTTTTTCTTAGTGCTGATGCTGTTACGCTGATTTCAGTGTAGAGATAACACCTGTAGTGTTACAGTAAATCATTTTGGGTGTTGTTTTAACACTATATGGTGTAAAGCCTTATTTTCATATTTCCCAGGGTGCCTTTTCTTTTTGAGTGAATTGTAGAGTTACCACCCTCGACTCTATTTGTTAGTGACAGAGACATGGTATTGCTTTTTTCCTTTTAAAGGCTTTATAACAAGGTTTTAACATGGTTTTATAACAAGTGAGTACCTAGAGGAATGCCATTATTAAAATGTAACTATATGCCAGTAAAATACACATATCAGATGGCCTAGTTTTACTATAACATAGATGGAACTGCTTTACTTTTCAACGTGTAAAAAACTAAATCTGGTTATTAACACCAACACCGGGGGTTCTTTTTTGTATACCACTGAGTGTTACTTTCACTCTTACAGAGTAAATTGAACTCCTGAATCAACACGAGAAATGTTACACTGAAAAATCCACACTGGCCAATTTGTTGTGCAGTGTGTAGTATCTATGGCAGGCTCCAGATCTCCAGTCTTTTCCCCTCTCTGAGCTGCCTGCCCGCCTGCCTCATCAGCAATATTACCTCACTCTGAGAACCAGGGCCATGTGCTCCACCTGTCACTGCCTCCCTGTGCTCAAATGAAAGACTCAGGGGGTAGTAAGTGTATGTGGGGGGCTTGCATATCTCGGTGTGTGTAACATATGATATACTCAAAGGTACTGAGGTGTGTGTATGGGGGTTGGGGAGAGAAGTGTAAGGTGTGTAGTATATAGGAGAAAGAGGAAGAAGTCGGAGTGTGTGTAAGGGGGGTCCGGGGGTTCCTGTTCTGATGCAGAGCAGGCCTGTTTGAGCTGAATGAATACAGTTAGAAAGACTTACCAGATGGGGCAATGCAGAAAGAACTGCTGGGAAAAAAGTAAAGGAAGGGGAGTCGGATTACAAGTTCCTCCTGGCAAAGAGAATATGTGAAAAATCTATGACCTACTTAGAGATAGGTTCTCCACCGCCTTCTTTTGGAAACCATTAATATTTTAGAGTTTAGGGCTTCCTTCCAAATCATTTTATCAGATATTGTTTGATATCAATACATTTGATCTGGATAAAATGTCTCCTATTCAAAACACTTCAAGCAAAAACATCTGTCACAAGTATTCTCACAGACAGTCTGAAAATGGTTAATCTCTCTGGGCTTATCCAATAGAATTAGAGTTGCCCAATACTTTGAAGTGCTCCAAGTGGTTAAGGGAAGTTTTGTACACAGCTCTTATTAAATTTACAGCAGAAATGTTAGGTTCAGAACAGCTATTCTGATTCTTGTCTTTGCCTGGCCACATTTGAACTTGGTCTCCAGATCTGTTTGCATTCTAACCCCATCCTCTGTCATACATTGTTCGCTCAACCATGTTTAGCCATATACACATTCTAGACTGCATAATAAGTCCCTGATGAAGTACTATTAGCCAACTCTGTACAATACCATGCATTTGTGTTGATAACAATTATAACTGTATCATAACTGTACCTAGTCTTTGCATGATTAGCCAACCATGTAAAGCCAGGTCTCAAGATCTGCCCTTGCTGACCCATGGTGAGAGAGTAACCGTAAATAAACTACGCTGTTGGGTTAATGGCCTCGACCCAGAATGAACACACACACATGCACACACAACACACAGATTATATATGAGGATGTGACTGCCTTCTTGCCACAGTTGACCTCTGGACACATGTAAATCTATTAGTATGACGCTATGTATAAATCTGTTAGTTTAATTAGCTATTTACTATGTTTAACGGATGTGTGGGACAGCTTGGTATATGGTGAACAGAAAGACTGTCCATTTAATTAAAAGTAATAATGTAACAGTATTGCTTCCGTCCCTCTTCTCACCGAACCCTGGGACTCAAACCAGAGACCCTCTGAACATATCGACAACTGCCTCCCACGAAGCATCGTTAACTATCACTCCACAAAAGCCAGGGCCCTTGCAGAGCAAGGGAAACAACTACATCCAGGTCTCACAATGAGTGACATCACTGATTGAAACGGCACTAATCAAATAAAATCAAAGCATATTTGTAACGTGTGCCGAATACAACCTTACAGTGAAATGCTTACTTACAGGCTCTAACGAACAGTGCAATGTCGAAGTAAAAAAAAAGATATTAGATGAACAATAGATAAGTAAAGAAATAAAAACAACACTAAAAAAGACAGTGAAAATAACAGTAGCGAGGCTATAACAGTAGCAAGGCTACAGCTGAAGTCGGAAGTTTACATAAACCTTAGCCAAATACATTTAAACTCAGATTTTCACAAGTCCTGACATTTAATCCTAGTAAACATTCTCTGTCTTGGGTCAGTTAGGATCACCACCTTATTTTAAGAATGTGAAATGTCAGAAAAATAGTAGAGAGAATGATTTATTTCAGCTTTTATTTATTTCATCACATTCCCAGTGGGTCCAAAATTTACATACACTCAATTAGTATTTGGTAGCATTGCCTTTAAATTGTTTAACTTGGGTCAAATGTTTTGGGTAGCCAACCACAAGCTTTCCTCAATAAGGTGGGTGAATTTTGGCCCATTCCTCCTGACAAAGCTGGTGTAACTGAGTCAGGTTTGTAGGCCTCCTTGCTCGCACACGCTTATTCAGTTCTGCCCACACATTTTCTGTAGGATTGAGGTCAGGGCTTTGTGATGGCCTCTCCAATACCTTGACTTTGTTGTCCGTAAGATATTTTTCCGCAACTTGGGAAGTATGCATGTGGTCATTGTCCATTTGCGACCAAGTCCTCATGAAGACATATATGAAGACATATATTTTGTGAAGCGCACCAGTCCTTCCTGCAGCAAAGAAACCCCACAACATGATGTTGCCACCCCCGTGCTTGGTAGGGTTGGTGTTCTTCGGCTTGCAAGCCTCCCCCTTTCTCCTCCAAACATGGTCATTATGGCCAAACAGTTCTATCTTTGTTTCATCAGACCAGAGGACATTTCTCCAAAAAGTACTATCTTTGTCCACATGTGCAATTGTAAACTGTTGTCTGGATTTTTTATGCCGGTTTTGGAGCAGTGGCTTCTTCCTTGCTGAGCGGCCTTTCAGGTTATGTCGATATAGGACTCATTTTACGGTGTACCTGTTTCCTCCAGCATCTTCACAAGATCCTTTGCTGGTAATCTGGGATTGATTTGCACTTTTCCCACCTAAGTACGTTCATCTCTAGGAGACAGAACTTGTCTCCTTCCTGAGCGGTATGACGGCTGTGTGGTCCCATGATGTTTATACTTGCATACTATTGGTTGTACAGATGAACGTGGTACCTTCAGGAATTTGAAAATTGCTCCCAAAGAAGAACCAGACTTGTGGAGGTCTACAATATTTTTCCTGAGGTCTTGGCTGATTTCTTTTTGATTTTCCCATGATGTCAAGCAAAGAGGCACTGAGTTTGAAGATAGGCCTTGAAATACATCCACAGGTACACCTCCAAATGACTCAAATTATGTCAATTAGCAGAACATTCTAAAGCCATGAGACATAATTTTCTGGAATTTTCCAAGCTCTTTAAAGGCACAGTCAACTTAGTGTATGTAAACGTCTGACCCACTGGAATTGTGATACAGTGAATCATAAGTGAAATAATCTGTCTGTAAACAATTGTTGGAAAATGTACTCGTGTCATACACAAAGTAGATGTCCGAACCAACTTGTCAAAACTATAATTTGTTAACAAGAAATTTGTGGAGTGGTTGAAAAATGAATTTGAATGACTTCAACCTAAATGTATGTGAACTTCCAACTTCAACTGTATATACAGGCACCGGTTGGTAGGGCTAATTGAGGTAGTATGTACATGAATGTATAACTAAAGTGAGTATGCATATATGATAAACAGAGAGTAGCAGGAGCGTAAAAGTAGGGGGGTGAGGGGCACACAATGCAAATAGTCCGGGTAGCCAGGAGTCAGGAGCTAAAGAGTTCAGGAGTCTTATGGCTTGGGGGTAAAAACTGTTTAGATGCCTTTTTGTCCTAGACTTGGCACTATCCGATACCGCTTGCCATGCAGTAGTAGAGAGAACAGTGTATGACTGGGGAAGCTGGGGTCTTTGACCATTTTTAGGGCCTTCTTCTGACACCGCCTGGTGTAGAGGTCCTGGATGGCAGGCGCTTAGCCCCAGTGATGTACTGGACCATACGTACTACCCTCTGTAGTGCCTTAGGGTCCGAGGCTGAGCAGTTGCCGTACCAGGCAGTGATGCAACCAGTCTGGATGCTCTCGATGTTGCAGCTGTAGAACCTTTTGAGGATCTGAGGACCTATGCCAAATCTTTTTAGTTTCCTGAGTGGGAATAGGCATTGTCGTGCCCTCTTCATGACTGTCTTGGTGTGTTTGGACCACTCTATTTTGTTGGTGATGAGGACACCATGGACACCAAGGAAGCTCTCAACCTGCTCCACTATAGCGCCGTCGATGAGAATGGGGGTGTGCTCGGTCCTCCTTTTCCTGTAGTCCACAATCATCTCCTTAGTCTTGGTTACGTTGAGGGATAGGTTGTTATTCTGAAACGGCCAGGTCTCTGAACTCCTCTCTATAGGCTGTCCCATAGTTGTCGGTGAACAGGCCTACCACTGATGTGTCATCGGCAAACTTAAACTTAATAATGGTGTTGGAGTCATGCCTGGCCATGCAGACATGGGTGAACAGGGAGTACAGGAGGGGGCTGAGCACGCACCCCTGAGGGGCTCCAGTGTTGAGGATCGGCATGGCAGATATGTTGCTACCTACTCTCACCACCTGGGGGCGGCCCATCAGGAAGACCAGGATCCAGTTGCAGAAGGAGGTGTTTAGTTCCAGGATCCTTAGCTTACTGATGAGCTTTGTGTGTACTATGGTGTTGAATGCTGAGCTTTAGTCAATAAATAACATTCTCGCTTAGGTGCTCCTTTATCTGTTTGGGCAGTATGCAAATGTTGTGGGTCTAGGGTTTCTGGGATAATGGTGTTGATGTGAGCCATTACTAGCCGTTCAAAGCCTTTCATGGCTACGGATGTGAGTGCTACAGGTCCTTCGTGTTCTTAGGCACAGGGACTATGGTGGGCTCCTTGAAACATGTTGGTATCACAGACTCAATCAGGGACATGTTGAAAATGTCAGGGACGGCACCTGCCAGTTGGTCAGCACATGCCTGGAGCACACGTCCTGGTAATCCGTCTGGATCCATCGGATCCGGTGTAGTATGATTCAATCTCAGCCCTGTATTGACGCTTTGCCTGTTTGATGGTTTGTCGGAGGGCATAGCAGGATTTCTTATAAGCACCTTGAAAGCGGCAGCTCTACCCTTTAGCTCAGTGCGAAGGTTGCCTGTAATCCATGGCTTCTGGTTGGGTTATGTACGTACAGTCACTGTGGGGATGACGTCCTCGATGTACTTATTGATGAAGCCAGTGACTGATGTGGTGTACTCCGGAAGAATCCCGGAACATATTCCAGTCTGTGATAGCAAAACAGTCCAGTAGTTTAGCATCTGCTTCATCTGACCACTTTTTTATAGACTGAGTCACTGGTGCTTCCTGCTTTAATTTTTGCTTGTAAGCAGGAATCAGGAGGATATAATTGTGGTCGGATTTACCAAATGGAGGGCGAGGGGCGGCTTTTACGCGTCTTTGTGTGTGGAATACAGGTGATCTAGAATTTTTTTCACTCTGATTGCACATTTAACATATTGATAGAAATTAGGTAGGTTTCCAGTTTGCTTATTTCCTTATACAGCTGACTGAGTGCGGTCTTAATGCCAGCATCCGTCTGAGGTGGTAAATAAACAGCCACGAAAGTATAGCTGAAAACCCTCTAGGCAAATAGTGTGGTCTGCATTTTATTACAAGATACTCTGCTTCAGGCGAGCAAAATCTAGAGACTTCTTTAGATTTTGTGCACCAGCTGTTGTTTTAAATATTCACAGACCGACCCCCCTCGTCTTACCAGAGTGTGATGTTCTATCTTGCCGGTGTAGCGTATATCTCACTAGCTGAATATCCATGTCATCATTCAACCACGATTCCGTGAAACATAAGATGTTACAGTTTTTGATGTCCCGTTGGTAGGATATCTGAGATCGTACCTTGTCTAATTTATTGTCCAATGATTGCACGTTGGCGAGTAACATTAACGGTAACGGCAGCTTTTCCGCTCGCCTTCTGTGGTCCTTACGAGGCACCCCGCTCTGTGTCCTCTGTACCTTACGTCTCTTCCTCTTGCAAATAACTGGGATGCTGGCCTTGTCAGGTATTCAGAGAATGTCCTGTGCATCCTGCTTGTTGAAGAAAAACTCTTTGTATAATCCAAGGTGAGTGATCGTTGTCCTGATATCCAGAAGCTCTTTTTGCCGTAAAATACGGTTTCAGAAACATTATGTACAAAATAAGTTACAAATAACGCGGGAAAAAAACCCACATAATAGCACAATTGGTTGGGTGCCCGTAAAACTGCTGCCATTTCTTCCGGTGCCATTTTAAAACAAAATATATAGTATATATATATATATTTCTTTTAAACACGCACTGCTAACTAGCTAGCCATTTCACAGCGGTTACAATAGCATTGTGACGAAGCAAATAGTCTACATAGAGTGAATTCATCTCCATAAGCCGACACTGTACTCAACAATAAAAAAAATAACTGTTCCCCCCATTGTTCCATAATAAAATAAATCACATTTTGCTACAAAAATGTTTTTCGGGGGGAAAAGATCTCCATGCAACGACAAGAAATATGAGATAGGCATGGTACATATTCTGTGGTATTTATTATCTTGGAGGAGGTTGACTGTAGCAGTTCCAGAGAGACCACTTGTGAAATGCATCAATAAACCCAAAGGGACTGTCACTGGAGTCAAATTCTACAAAGGCTCTCCAAAATGGCTGATGTACTTTCAATTCTCCTGGACACGCTGTCAAAGCACAGTGTTTTGGGCAGTACAATAGACGCTGGGGAGCCAGCAGCCTCTTAAGTCCTTTAGCAGAGTGAGTTCTTTTCTGAGGAGCCTTTGTGTGCCTCTTGACTTCTCTGCGGCCCTTGAGTGACTCAGAATGGAGAAGAGGGAGTCTGTTGTGTATACTTAAAACCATTAAATGGCTCCGTTATCCCTCCTGTCAGACCTCGTTCACCTAAAGATAGGTGGTACCTGTTGGGCTACTGGAGTGGTTTCACCTTCAAGCTCCCTCCTACAAAAGAAATATATATATCCAGTATATACTATATATATAGTGAAGATATATATTGTTTTACTGCAGCTACCTGCTACAGGAGGACACAGGCGCCCGCTCTCAATGAATGTAGACAGCCTGCTGTTGCCGCTCTGCTGATCATCCAATGGGAGGGGATAAGACTGTGGGCCCTACCTTGGTTGGGTAACTGATTCGTGGCGTTTTGAAGGCCCTAAGTGAGATTTGTTGTTGCCATGACTTGTGCCATGTTAATGACATCTGAGTGAGAGTGACTAACAAAATCAATGTGGGCTCCATAGAGGTCAGAGACCCAGGGCACGTGCCATGTGTGCCTGGTCAGTATTCATCCATGCTCACTACAAGTTTAGATAGCTGGCTAGACTAATTTACCAATTTAAGAATTGTTAGCTGACATGGCTAATTGAGTGACTGTCAGTGACTAACATAAAAACTGTTCGGGTTGAGACAATAGTAAGTTAAGACTACAGTAAATTGAGACAAGAGTTAGTTGAAAAATGTATCCCCGGGGAAGGGGACTAGGGTTCCAATTTTGGAACCCCCCCACGTTCAGCTGGAAGGTGGCGCATGGAACGCAAAAATATTCCTAAAAATATTTAACCTCCACACATTAACAAGTCCAATGGCTCAAATGAAAGATAAACACCTTGTTTATCTACCCAGCAAGTCAGATTTCTAAAATGTTTTACGGCGAAAACATAGCACATATTTATGTCAAACCACCACCGAAGACACAGCTAATTTGCATAGCCAAGTTGAAAAAAATATGCAATCAACAAACGCAGGATTAAAAGAAAAATAATGCACTAACCTTTTGAAATCTTCATCAGATGACAGTAATATAACATGTTACACAGTACATTTGTTTTTTTCAATAATATGCTATATATATCCATAAATCTCTGTTTACAATGATGCATCGTTCAAAAAATGCTACTCAAATGTCCTGAGAAATGACGATAGCTCCGGCAGATAACGTCAGCTAACAAGGAATACACATCATAAACTTTGACTAAATATGCATGTTCTACATATATATAGTTAGATACACTTCTTCTGAATGCAATCGCTGTGTTACATTTATTTTTAACGTTACAGGTTTCGTTCACTAGGCTATACTATGAGGCTATACTATGACTCAAAAAGTAGCATTATGGCTCCTCCATCTTGGAGTCCACACAAACCCAAATTTACCACATAAATATTCCCTTACCTTTGCTGTTCTTCCATCAGAAGACCTGGAAGGAATTATACTTACCAAAAACAGCGTTTAGTTTTGCAGTCTGTGTCTTTCGGTTCTCAAACACGACACATTTCGGTTGAAATGTAGCCAAAAGTCAAGTGGATGCGCACCAAAACGTCAAACTTACATATTATATGTCGACTAAACTTATCAAACTAAGTTCATAATCAAGCTTTAACATGTTATAAAGGTGTACAGCAATCGTGAGGACGAACAGAAACGCATGCATTGTATAATCGATCTTGGAAAAAAGACAGGACCGGAGCAGAGCAGAGCGCGCATAAAAGTGACCTGTTTTTTCGGGTGACCGAAAGGTTTCGGCCTGCCAAAACTCTCCTGAGCGCACTGAGATCGCGCTGAAGACAGAGAGACTGTTCCCAGACCTGTAAGTGCTTGGGAAGGGTGGGGGCGATGACGTCAAAGTTGGGCCAACTTTTCTGATGACAAGAGAGAGTTTGGGAGAATGACTGCCCTGAGAGTTCTGCTTTACATACAGACATAATTTAAACGGTTTTAGAAGCTTTAGAGTGTTTTCTATTCAATAATATTTTTTATTTGTATATTTTAGCAACTTTTGACAAAAACAAATTATGTTTACTATGGGCACGCAATTACTCCATCGGGGGCAGTAGACAGCCCTATCCCCAACAGGTTGGGTCTCTGTCCATACCATGCAAATAGATACTTTTCTCAATCAGCACTTCTGTCTTAAAGTTGCAATCTGAAGTTGAAACAATAACAAAGTGGAAACCCCGCCACTGTTTTTCTTTACATTTTATTGTGTTACCAAGTGGGATTCAAATGTTTTTATTAAATAATAAATTACATAACTAAAATATAGTCAATGGGTAAGTATTCAGCTCCCTAAATCAATACATCTTAGGAACAGCTTTGGCAGCGATTACAGCTGTCTTCTTGGGTAAGTCTCTTACACATCTGGATTGTGCAAAATTAGCCCATTATTATTTTCAAAATTCTTCATGCTCTGTTAATGTATTGGGGATCATGGCGAGACAGCAAATTTCAAGTCTTGCCATAGACTTTCAAACAGATTTAAGTCAAAACTGTAATTTGGCCACTCAGGAACATTCACTGTCTTCTTGGTAAGAACGATTTGGTTTTGTATAGTAGGTTATCATCCTGCTGAATTCCTCTCCCGGTGTCTAGTGTATAGCAGACTGAAATTAGGAATGGAGGATTTTGCCTGTGCTTACTGTAGCTCCTTCCCTTTTCTTTTAATCCTGAACAAATCCCCAGTATTTGCCGATGTCAAGCATACCCATACCATGATGAGGCCACCACCATGCTTAAATAAGGGGGAAGTTACTATGTGAAGTGTTGTGTTGGATTTGCCCCAAACACAATTATATTCCTTTGCCATGTTTTTGTTGTTTTTATGTATTACTTTAGTGCCTTGCTGCATACAAGATGCATGTTTTGTCATATTTTTATTCTGTATATTTGTATTCTTTTCACTCTGTCATTTAAGTCATTATGTATTTGATCCATCCTCAGTTTTCTCCCATCACAGCCATTGAACTCTGTAACTGTTTTAAAATCACCAATGGCCTCATGGTAACATCTCTGGGCAGTTTCATTCCTGTCATGCAGCTCAGTTCAGAAGGATGACTGTGTCTTTTATGTGTCTGTGTGGTTTAATACATAATAAACAGCATAATTTTTAACTTGACCATGCTTAAAGAGATATTTAATGTCTGATTTGTAATTGTTTCCCATTTACCAATCACTGCTCCTCTTTGAGGCTTTCAAAAAGCTGTTTGAAATTATATACTGTACTTGGCTGAATGACCTTAGTGTCATGTCCTGACCTGTTTCACCTGTCCCTGTGATTGTCTCCACCCCCTCCAGGTGTCGCTTATTTTCCCCAGTGTATTTATCCCTGTGTTTACTGTCTCTCTGTGACAGTTCGTCTTGTATGTTTCCAAGTCAACCAGCAGATTTCCCGTTCTCCTACTTTTTGCTATTCTCCTTTTTATAGTCCTCCCTGTTTTGACCCTTGCCTGTTTCTGGACTCTGTATCCGCCTGCCTGACCATTCTTCCTGCCTTGACCACGAGCCTGTCTGCCACTCCGTACCTCCTGGACTCTGATCTGGTCTTGACTTTTTGCCTGTCCATAACCATTCTCTTGCCTACTCCTTTTGGATTAATAAACATTGTAAGACTCCAACCATCTGCCTCCTGTGTCTGCATCTGGGTCTCACCTTGTGTCATGGTATACAGATTTGTATATATAGTGGAAAGATGAAGGATTAGTAATTCAAAAATCATGTCAACCCCTATTATAGTCCATGTAACTTATTATGTAATTTGTTAAGCCAATTTTTACTCGTGAACTAAGTTAGGTTTGACTAAACAAAGAGGCTGAATACTTATGCCACGACTATCTTTTGTTATTAAATCTTTATTATTAATAAAACTTTTTTGTTAAATCCACAGAAAATGACAATTAAATCAATTTGAATCCCACTTTGTAACACAATATACAATTGAAGTAGGAAGTTTACATACACTTAGGTTGGAGTCATTAAAATGTGTTTTTTCAACCACACAGATTATTTCACTTATAATTCACTGTATCACAATTCCAGTGGGTCAGAAGTTTACATACACTAAGTTGACTGTGCCTTTAAACAGCTTTGAAAATTCCAGAACATTATGTCATGGCTTTAGAAGCTTCTGATAGGCTAACTTACATCATTTGAGTCAATTGGAGGTGTACCTGTGGATGTATTTCAAGGCCTAACTTCAAACTCAGGGTCTCTTTGCTTGACATCATGGGAAAATCAAATGAAATCAGCCAAGACCTCAGGAAAAAAATTGTAGACCTCCACAAGTCTGGTTCATCCTTGGGAACAATTTCCAAATGCCTGAAGGTACCCCTTCATCTGTACAAACAACAGTACGCAAGTATAAACACCATGGGACCACACAGCCATCATACCACTCAGGAAGGAGACGAGTTCTGTCTCCAAGAGATGAAAATACTATGGAGCAAAGTACAAAGTGCAAATCAATCTCAGAACAGCAGCAAAGGACCTTGTGAAGATGCTGGAAGAAAAAGGTACAAAAGTATCTATATGCACAGTTAAACAAGTCCTATATCGACATAACCTGAAAGGCCACTCAGCAAGGATGAAGCCACTTTTTCAAAACCGCCGTAAAAAAAGCCAGACTACGTTTTGCAACTGCACATGGGGACAAAGATCATACTTTATAGAACTGTTTGGCCATAATGACCATAGTTATGTATGGAGGAGAAAGGGGAGGCTTGCAAGCCGAAGAACATAATATATATATGCCATTTAGCTGACGCTTTTATCCAAAGCGACTTACAGTCATGTGTGCATACATTCTACGTATGGGTGGTCCCGGGAATCGAACCCACTACCCTGGCATTACAAGCGCCATGCTCTACCAACTGAGCCACAGAAGGACCACCAACATCATCCCAACCATGAATCACGTGGGTGGCAGCATCGTGTTGTGGGGGTGCTTTGCAGCAGGAGGGACTGGTTCACTTCACAAAATAGATGGTGTCATGAGGACGGAAAATTATGTGGATATATTAAAGCAACATCTCAAGACATCAGTCATGAAATTGGTCTTCCAAATGGACAATGACCCCAAGCATACATCCAAAGTTGTGGCAAAATGGCTTAAGGACAACAAAGTCAAGGCATTAGAGTGGCCATCAGAAAGCCCTGACCTCAATCCTATAGAAAATGTGGGCAGAACTGAAAATACGTGTGCGAGAAAGGAGGCCTACCAACCTGACTCAGTTACACCAGCTCTTTCAGGAGGAATGGGCCAAAATTCACCCAACATTGTCTATTAAACAATTAATAGGCAATGCTACCAACTACTAATTGAGTGTATGTAAACTTCTGACCCACTGGGAATGTGATGAAAGAAAAAAAAAGCTGAAATAAATCACTCTACTATTATTGTGACTTTTCACATTCTTGAAATAAAATGGTGATCTTACTTGACCTAAATCTGGATTAAATGTCAGGAATGGTGAAAAACTGAGTTGAAATGTAGTTGGCTAAGGTGTATGTAAACTTCCGACTTCAACTGTACACTACCATTCATGAGTTTGTGGTCACTTAGAAATGTCCTTGTTTTTGAAAAAATATCACATTTTTTGTTCATTAAAATACCATCAAATTGATCAGAAATACAGTGTTGACATTGTTAATGTTGTAAATGACTAGGTTTGACTCTTCTTATCCATTTACATGATATTGATATGTTCCTCAAACAGTGTATTGCATATTATTATTTATTTTTTATTTTTTGTTCACCTTTATTTAACCACGTAGTCTAGTTGAGAACAAGTTCTCATTTGCAATTGACCCTCATTTGCAATTGCGAATCGAACCAGGGTCTGTAGTGACACTTCTAGCACTGGGATGCAGTGCCTTAGACTGCTTGTGGAACTCTGGAGCCCACCACCAAGCAGCTACCCACTGTAAGTTGACACAACAAGATTCAACCATTCAAGTTCTGTAAATGACACGTGCATTTGATGTGATGTGATTGGGGTGAAGCCAAATCCAAACTGGCTTCCCTTTTTTTTTTGGTGTGCCAGGACCATTCACAGTTGAGCTCAACACTGATTGGCAATAGTTTTTTTTTATTATCATCAAGGGGAGCCATGTTCTCCGGCTTCCCTTGCATGCAACAATGTCATATTATTTTTGACCAGACAGCATCAGATAGATGGCCTACACATACTGAGACATAGGGGCGCTGTTTCGCTTGCTTGGATGCTTTCTACAGTGTCACGGTTTTCATATGGTGAAGGAGAGTCGGACCAAACTGCAGCGTGTCGATTGCGATCCATGTTTATTTAAACAAACGTAAACACGACAAAACACGAACACTACAAAACAATAAATGAAACGAAAACAGCCTATACTTGTGTCAACTAACATCGAACAAGGACATCAAGACACTCAGGACAATCACCCACAATACAACCAAAGAATATGGCTGCCTAAATATGGTTCCCAATCAGAGACAACGATAAACACCTGCCTCTGATTGAGAACCACTTCAGACAGCCATAGACTAACCTAGAACACCCCACTAAGCTACAATCCCACTATCTACACACCACATACAAAAACCCATGTCACACCCTGGCCTGTCCAAATACATGAAGAAAAACACAAAATACTACGACCAAGGCGTGACATACAGTGAGAAACATTCAGCCTCTTGCGAATTGAAGAAAAATGATGAAACACAGAGAGACAAAGGATACATACAATATGTAATGTTTTTTTCTTGGTCAATTTTTGGGGGATGCCAGGCTTCCCTTGGCATCCATGAAAACATGCCACTTCAAAAGATGGAAATTCAAAAAGTGACCCACTTATTCCGAATTTACCGTATGTAAACAGGGATATTTGTAAACAGATGTAAACAGGGATATTTGCTCAATATTGTTGAAACAAATAGATTATTTTAATATTTATTTATTTACAGTATGTATCGATACTTTATTCCATGTAACAGTTTAAAATCCAATCGGGATACTTTTTGTATAGAAGTTATGTTGTTTGGGATGGATATATATCATTTTGCCACGACACATGATTATTTGTCTCTCTAAAATAAAATGAGCGAGAGAGAGAGGAGGAGTAAGGTGAAAGATTGAGGAGGAAAAGTCAGCAATGGAAGCAGCAGTTCATGGCATTTGACTCCACTCATTATTCTGCCTTGTGTCTGACTGCATGCATAGACTGGTTGGCAAGCCAATCGTGTTGTTCAAGAATCTTGTGAAGTCAAGTGCTCCACCTATGTTGGAGCGCCAAAAGCCTCATGTCCCTAAAAGGAGTTAGCCTTTCTGTCTACTGCTCAGACCAGGTTTCTGCCTGGCTGAAGACAGTTGGCCCTCACAGGTGAAATCACAACAGACCGTAATCCTTGTGCTTGTTAGCACTACCAAACAGAGGCTTTGAGAAGGGAGACATAAATGCAGTGTTGGAAATACTTCAAATGGACTTTTGGAAAGATTTAACCCTAGAATGGAGCATGATGATTTCTGTCAATGCATTTAAAAATTGTGATTTGACTCTTGAAAGGATTTTCTTAGTCGGACACTTCAAGCACATACTATACATTTGCTTAGCCTTTGGTGCATAGGTGATTATTCAGAGTGGGAATGTATCTTCACTGTATCTTCTGTGTGGAAAATGTATTTCTCGTATTTCTCATACAGATATGCATCTAAGTTGCAGTGTATAGGCATTCTGAGAGTCAGGCTCAACTAGGTGAAGCATCTAGAATGTCAGTCACGTGGGAGTCCCACTCCGCTCCTCCAGTAGATATCCACTACGTGTTATTGAGCCCTGTGACATTGACTCCTGCTGCTTCCTCAAGTGCAGCCAGCTCCACGACCAATTCATCTTCACGCCATATGGATGTGGCTGTCCCTGATAAAGCTGAGATGTAGATACTGTAGCTGCCACAGTGACTCTCCAACGGCACTGCTCAGGAGGAGAAGAGAGGAGTGTCTAGAACAAAAGACAAGGAGCCCTTTGGCTCCCGGCACCACCTCCTTCTCTTCCTCCACTTCATCTTCTCCTCCTCCCTTCATTCAGCCACGCAGAGGTGCATTGTGCAGAGTGAGACAAGCATTCACTGATGATTTGTTAAGTGACTGGTGTGTTTGGATGGTTGAATAAGTACTGTTTACAGCCAGCCCACCTGCTGTACTGTAGATCAGCAGGGAGTGGTGGAGAGATGATGGAGAGATGGAGACAGCGACAGAGAGGTGTAGGGGAACAGAGGCTTCTCTTCATCCCAGGCCAACACACACAGCAGTATGGCTGCCTTGAGGAGATGGAGACACACTGGGAGAATAACACATGTGGGCCAACACACACAAACACATGACGCGGTGGCAGTGCTTCACTCACCTCCAATGAACTCACACACACACACTATCTCTCAATTCAATTAAATTCAAGGCACTTTATGGGCATGGGAAACATATGTTAACATTGCCAAAGCAAGTAAAGTAGATAACATACAAAAGTCAAATAAACAATAAAATTAACAGTAGACATCACACTCACAGAAGTTCCAAAAGAACAAAAACATTTCAAATGTCATATTATGTATACAGTGTTGTAACAATGTGCAAATCATTAAAATACAAAGGAGAAAATAAATAAACACAAATATGGGTTATATTTACAATTGTGTTTGTTCTTCACTGGTTGCCCTGTTCTTGTGGCAACAGGTCACAAATCTTGCTGCAGTGATGGCACACTGTGGTATTTCACCCAGTAGGTATGGGAGTTTATCAAAATAGTGTTTGATTTTACGAATCCTTTGTGGATCTTTGTAATTTCAGGGAAATATGTGTCTCTAATATGGTCATACATTTGGCAGGAGGTTAGGAAGTGCAGCTCAGTTTCCACCTAATTTTGTGGGCAGTGTGCACATAGCCTGTCTTCTCTTGAGAGCCAGGTCTGCCTACGGCAGCCTTTCTCAATAGCAAGGCTATGCTTATTGAGTCTGTACATAGTCAATGCTTTCCTTAAGTTTGGGTCAGTCACAGGGGTCAGGTATTTTGCCACTGTGTACTCTCTGTTTAGGGCCAAATAGCATTCTAGTTTGCTCTGTTTTTTGTTCATTCTTTCCAATATGTAAAGTAATTATCTTTTTGTTTTCTCATGATTTGGTTGGGTCTAATTGTGTTGCTGTCCTGAGGTTCTGTGGGGTCTGTTTGTGAACAGAGCCCCAGGACCAGCTTGCTTCGGGGACTCTTCTCCAGGTTCATCTCTCTGTAGGTGATGGCTTTGTTATGGAAGGTTTGGGAATCGCTTCCTTTTAGGTGGTTTTAGAATTTAGTGTCTCATTTCTGGATTTTGATAATTAGTGGGTATCGGCCTAATTCTACTCTGCATGCATTATTTTGGTGTTTTACATTGTACACAGAGGCTATTTTTGCAGAATTCTGCATGCAGAGTCTCAGTTTGGTGTTTGTCCCATTTTCTGAATTTTTGTTTGGTGAGCAGACCCCATAATCTGTGCAGAAGATCTAGGTGTCGCTGTAGGCCCTAATTGGTTGGTGACAGAAGCACCAGATCGTCAGCAAACAGTAGACATTTGACTTCAGATTCTAGTAGGGTGAGTTCAGTGATATATATGTTGAAGAGGGTGGGGCTTAAGCCGCATCCCTGTCTCACCCCACAGCCCTGTGGTGAAGAAATGTGTGTTTTTTGCCAATTTTAACCGTACACTTGTTTGTGTCCATGGATTTTATAATGTTGTATGTTTTTCCCCAACACCACTTTCCATCAATTTGTATAGCAGACCCTCATGCCAAATTGAGTTGAACGCTTTTTTTTAAATCAACAAAGCATGAGAAGACTTAGGGTGTGCAGGGTGAATAAGTGGTCTGTCGTATGATAATTTGGTAAAAAGCCAATTTGACAGTTGATTAGTATCACGGCCGTCGAAAGAAGAGGACCAAAGTGCAGCACGGTAAGCGTACATTTCTCTTTTTATTTAAAATGTCACCAACAAAACAACTAAAAACAACCGTGAAGCTTACAGGGCTAACTGCCACTAACAAAGATAACTACCCACACTGAAAGGAGGAAAAAAAGGGCTACCTAAGTATGATTCCCAATCAGAGACAACAATAGACAGTTTGAGAACCATACCTGGCCAAAACATAGAAATAAAGAAACATGCCCATCCAACATCACACCCTGACCTGACCAAATAGAGAAATGAAACGGCTCTATAAGGTCAGGGCGTGACAGTACCCCCCCCCCCCCCAAAAAAAAAAGTGCGGGCCGCAAAACCTGAACCTATAGGGGGGGGTCTGGGTGGGCATCTATTCGTGGTGGCGGCTCTGGTGCGGGACGTAGACCCCGCTCCACCTCTGGCTCACCCCGCTTTGGTGGTGCCTCTGGTGTGTGGACCCTCGCCGCCGACCCTGGACTGGAGACCCTCTCTGCGGGCCCCGGACTGGGCACCCTCGTTGCGGGACCCGGACTGGAGACCGTCGCTGGAGGCTCCAGACTAAAGGAGATCGCTGGAGGCTCCGGACTGAAGGACGTTGCTGGAGGCTCCGGACTGGAGGCCGTCGCTGGAGTCTCCGGACTGGAGGCCGTAGTTGGAGGCTTCGTGCCATGACTCCTCACCGAAGGCTTCGTGCAATGGATCATCACTGGAGGCTTCTTGCCATGGATCATCACTGGAGGCTTCATGCCATGGATCATCACTGGAGGCTTCGTGCCATGGATCATCACTGGAGGCTTCGTGCCATGGATCATCACTGGAGGCTTCTTGCCATGGATCATCACTGGAGGCTTCGTGCCATGGATCATCACTGGAGGCTTCGTGCCATGGATCATCACTGGAGGCTTCTTGCCATGGATCATCACTGGAGGCTTCATGCCATGGATCATCACTGGAGACTTAGTGCCATGGATCATCACTGGACTGGAGAGACACACAGGAGGCCTGGCTCTGGGAGCAAGCACAGGACATACAGGAGGCCTGGTGCATGGGGCCGGTACAGGTGGCACCGGGCTGGTGACACGCACCTCAGGGCGATTACGAGGAGGAGACACAGGTCGTACCAGACTGTGGAGGCGCACTGGAGGCCTGATGCGTGGGACCGGCACAGATTGCACTGGACTGGTGACACGCTCCTCCAAATTCCTACGTTGCCGCATACTCCTCGCCAACTCCATTCTCCGGTATCCCTCCTCGCACTGTTCTATTGAATCCCAGGCGGGCTCGGGCACTCTCCCAGGGCCGACCGACCACCTCTCTACCTCCTCCCAGGTTGTCTCTGGTTCACACCTCGGTACCGCCGACAATCCCGTGTGCCCCTCCCAAATTTGTTTTTGGGGCTGCATCTCCTGGCAACGCTGCTTGGTCCTTTGGTGGTGGGTAGTTCTGTCACGGCCGTCGAAAGAAGAGGACCATGGTGAGAGTACATTTCTCTTTTTATTTAAAATGTCGCCGACAAAACAAGAAACGAAAAACAAAGCTTACAGGGCTAAGTTCCACTAACAAAGATAACTACCCACACTGAAAGGAGGGGAAAAGGGCTACCTAAGTATGATTCCCAATCAGAGACAACGATAGACAGCTGTCCCTGATTGAGAACCATACCCGGCCAAAACATAGAAATAAAGAAACATAGAAAACAAAACATAGAATGCCCACCCAACCTCACACCCTGACCTAACCAAATAGAGAAATAAAACGTCTCTCTAAAGTCAGGGCGTGACACTCAGTACATTGTTTTCACCGAGAAAACGTATGCGTCTGCTGTTAATGACAATGCAGAGGATTTTCCCAAGGTTGCTGTTGACGCATATCTCACTGTAGTTATTGGGGTCAAATTATTGGCCCTATAGGGAGGTGAGGGCCCTCGGAGTATGGTGTCAGGAAAATAACCTCACACTCAAAGTCAACAAAACAAAGGAGATGATCGTGGACTTCAGGAAACAGCAGAGGGAGCAGCCCCCTATCCACATCGACGGGACAGTAGTGGAGAAGGTGGAAAGTTTTAAGTTCCTTGGCGTACACATCACGGACAAACTGAAATGTTCCGCCCACACAGACAACGTGGTGAAGAAGGCGCAGCAGTGCCTCTTCAACATCAGGAGGATGAAGAAATTTGTCTTGTCACCAAAAACACTCACAAACTTTTACAGATGCACAATCGAGAGCATCCTGTCGGGCTGGATCACCGCCTGGTACGGCAACTGCTCTGCCCACAACCGTAAGGCTCTCCAGAGGGTAGTGAGGTCTGCACAACGCATCACCGGGGGCAAACTACCTGCCCTCCAGGACACCTACACCACCCAATGTCACAGGAAGGCCAAAAAGATCATCAAGGACAACAACCACTGAGCCACTGCCTGTTCACCCCGCTATCATCCAGAAGGCGAGGTCTGTACAGGTGCATCAAAGCTGGGACCGAGAGACTGAAAAAGAGCTTCTATCTCAAGGCCATCAGACTGTTAAACAGCCATCACTAACATTGAGTGGCTGCTGCCAACATACTGACACATCTCTAGCCACTTTAACAATGAAAAATTGATGTAATAAATGTATCACTAGCCACTTTAAACAATACCACTTTATATAATACCACTTTATATAATGTCTACATTACTCATCCCATATGTATATACTGTACTCTATACCATCTACTGCTCGGACATCGCTCATTCATATATTTTTTATGTACATGTTCTTTTTCATTCCTTTAGACTTGTGTGTATAAGGTAGTGTTTGTGAAATTGTTATGTTAGATTACTTGTTAGATATTACTGCATGGTCGGAACTAGAAGCACAAGCATTTCGCTTCACTCGCATTAACATCTGCTAACCATGTGTATGTGACAAATACATTTGATTTGATTTGATTTGTCTCCACTTTTGTGGATTGGGGTGATCAGTCCTTGGTGCCAGAGCTAAGCATGAAGTTAAAGAGTTTAAGTATAGCCAATTGGAATTTGTTGTCTGGATATTTTATCATTTTATTGAGGATACCATCAACACCGCAGGCCTTTTTGGGTTGGAGGAAAAAACAGGACTACAACAGTAGCCTCAAATCACCCAGACACCGTCCGGGGGAAAAAAACATCTGTTCAACAGAACCCAAAAAACGCAACCCAGAACTAAATGACAGCAAGCGAAACAATCCCGCACAAAACCCAGAGGAAATGGCGAGATTTAAATAACTCCCCCCCCCTTAATTACCCAAATAGAACACAGGTGAAACACAAGACAGACATAACCAAATGAAAAGGAAAAAGTATCGGTGACAGCTAGTAGACCGGCGACGACGACCGCCGATCGCCACCCGAACAGGGAGAGGGGCCACCTTCGGTGGAAGTCGTGACAGTTGCCTAATTGTTTTTTGGTAGGTTTCCACACTACATTCCTTCCATCTATAGCATTTCTTAATATTACTCAGTTCCTTTGGCTTCGATGCCTCATGATTGAGTATTACTCTGTTCAAGTAGACTGTGATTTTGCTGTGATCTGATAGGGGTGTCAGTGGGCTGACTGTGAAAGCTCTGAGAGACTCTGGGTTGATGTCAGTGATAAATTAGTCTACAGTACTACTGGATGAGCTATAGGTGTAGCTACCATATGAGTCTCCTCGAAGCCTACCATTGACTATATACATACCCAGCGTGCGACAGAGATGCAGGAGTTGTGACCTGTTTTTGTTGGCTATGTTGTCATAGTTGTGCCTAGGGGGTCATATGAGGGAGGGAATGCTGTCACCTCCAGGCAGGTGTTTGTCCCCCTGTGTGCTGAGGTTCTTGTCCAGTTCTGGCATTTAGGTCACCACAGACTAGTACATACCCTGGGCCTGGAAATGATTGATTTCCCCCTCCAGGATGGAGAAGCTGTCTTCATTAAAGTATGGGGATTCTAGTGGGGGATATAGGTAGCACATCGGAGGACATTTTTCTCTGTTGAGATCATTTATTTTTTCATTTCTAGCCAAATTTCAAATGTTCCTGTTTTGATGAATTTAATAGAGTGACTTAGGTCTGCTCCATACCAAATTAGCATACCCCCTGAGTCCCTTTCCTGTTTCACACCTGATAGTTTGGTGGATGGGACTACCAGCTCTCTGTAACCTAGAGGGCAACCAGTGGGTCCATCTCCTCTATATCATGTTTCTTGTAGGATGACAATGTCTGTATTTCCGACTTCTTTGATGAAGTCCAGGTTCCTGCTCTCTAGGCCAAAGGCAGATGACCTCAGGCCTTGGATATTCCAGGATGAGATAGTGAAGGCTTTGTGTTCCATAAAGTGTCCAATGTTGTTGGTTGTGTGGTTTGGCCTCAGGCAAGAAAGTGTGAGCAGAGCCTGCTGAGCATCTGGTACATTCCATTGGCTTGGGCTAGTGTAAGAGTGGGGGTTGGGCCTGTTTGCCCTCTCATGGCCTAGACGTATGTGTGACTTCTATGTTGAGGCCCTCTTTGCGGGAGTGGGGGGCATAGGGCGTTTGATAGGGGTGTCCTTTAGGGTCCAGGCGAAGGTGGTTACTGCTGCCTTCTATAGGTGGACCTGGTCGTAAAGTCTGTTCAAGTCCAGGGTGGAGTGGTGGGCCAGAAAAAAATTGGTTTTGAGGCACAGTCATGGGAAATACTTGCGTTTACCCAATGTTTGGTAGCAGGGTGGAAGTATTTTCATGGTAGCAGGGTGGAGATAACCACTTGTGCATCTGTGAAAGTAGAAGAAGCTTTTTCAATCATTCCATTGAGTGTTGTGTCCACCCTTTCCTGCTGTGCTCTCAGGTCGTTTGTGCCTGTGTGTATTACTTTGTGGCTGGGTGACCCTAGTTTGTCCTCAGACAGAAGGTCTAGGGCGTCTGGGTGTTTGGACACCAGAGTTTAGACACTGTGTTTGGGAAAAGTTTTTTCTCTTGTATATATTTCCTGTTTGAGTCCATAAGGAGTACATTCTGGGTCTTGTACATGCCCTCAGTGGGTGTGGGGGGGTTGTCAAGAGGGCTCTCAGGGTGGCTGACAGGGGAGTGCTCAGAGAGGTTGGGATCCCCTGGGCTTGGGCTTCTTCATTTGCCTGTCCCTTAGAAATGTCCTTGTTTTGAAAAATCTATATTTTTTGTCCATTAAAATAACATCAAATTGATCAGAAATACAGTGTAGATATTGTTAATGTTGTAAATGTCTATTGTAGCTGGAAACTGATTATTTTTTTTATGGAATATCTACATAGGTGTACAGAGGTCCATTATCAGCAACCATCACTCCTGTGTTCCAATGGCATGTTGTGTTAGCTAATCCAAGTTTATAATTTTAAAAGGCTAATTGATCACTAGAAAACACTTTTGCAATTATGTTAGAGCAGCTGAAAAATGTTGTCCTTATTAGAGAAGCAATAAAACTGGCCTTCTCTAGACTAGCTGAACATCTGAGCATCAGCATTTGTGGGTTCGATTACAGGCTCAAAATTACCAGAAACAAAAATAACAAAATCTGAAATTCGTCAGTCTATTCTTGTTCTGAGAAATGAAGGCTATTCCATGCGAGAAATTGCCAAGAAACTGAAGATCTCGTACAACGCTGTGTACTACTCCCTCCACAGAACATCGCAAACTGGCTCTAACCAGAATAGAAAGAGTGGGAGGCACCAGTGCACAACTGAGCAAGAGGACAAGTACATTAGAGTGTCAAGTTGTAGAAACAGACGCCTCACAAGTCCTCAACTGGCAGCTTCCTTAAATAGTACCCGCAAAAGTCAACATTGAAGAGGCCACTCCAGGATGCTGGCCTTCTAGGCAGAGTTGCAACGAAGAAGCCATATCTCAGACTGGCTAATAAAAATAAAAGATTAAGAAGGGTGAAAGAACACAGACACTGGACAGAGGAACTCGTCCTAGAAGGCAGCATCCCGGAGTCGCCTCTTTACTGTTGACGTTGAAACTCTGGTACTATTTAATAAAGCTGCTGGGAGAGGTGTCAGGATTCAAATGTTTGGACCCTGGGCAGTAGGAAATGGTGAAATTTAATCTGGTAAATAACAAAGCCCACTGGGCCTGCCTGGAGTTAAGGCTCTTGTCTGTATGGAGATATTCAACATTTTTCTGGTTGGTCCAAACCAAAAATGGCTGCTCTTCTCCTTTCAGGCAGTGTCTCCACTCCTCCAGTGTCATCTTTAGGACGTGCGCCAACATCAGCAGATGAACGAGTGTTCCCGAGGCCCGATCTCCTCTCACACCGGTGTTCTTGTAGGCACCCATCAATCCTTACCGAAAGGGCGATGAGGGAATCGAGGTCCAAGAATATTTCCTGACCTGCGAGCTCGTCCTTTATCCCCTCAGACAGTTTGTGGAAGAAGATGTCAAACAGAGCCTCTGAAATCCAGGAACTCTGGGTGACCAATGTGTGAGAATCCACTGCATAGTCTGCCACACTACGGAAGTTCTGATGTACAGTTGAAGTCAGAAGTTTATATACACTTAAGTTGGAGTCATTAAATCTCGTTTTTCAACCACTCTACAAATGTAGATTGGTAAATGTGTCTGGCCAGTTATCTAAACCTGTAGGTCTCATGTTCCCAAATACCAATGGCCCTGACCTCCAGGGGACCCCAATTGATTTGGTTAGTCAATCTCAGATATAATTAATATGGCATAAATCATGGCAAAATGTGTAGAATTGCAGGATATTATCTTTAAAACTGAACAAAATATATACAGTTGAAGTCAGAAGTTTACAAACACTTAGGATGGAGTCGTTAAAACTCATCTTTCAACCACTCCCCAAACTTCTTGCTAACAAACTATAGTTTTGGCAAGTCGATTAGGACATCTACTTTGTGTGTGACACAAGTCATTTTCCCAACAATTGTTTACAGACAGACTATTTCACTTACAATTCACTGTATCACAAATGTAGTGGGTCAGAAGTTTACAAGTTGACTGTGCATTTAAACAGCTTGGAAAATTCCAGAAATGATGTCATGGCTTTAGAAGCTTCTGATAGGCTAATCCACAGGTACACCTCCATTTGGGTCAATTGGAGGTGTACCTGTGGATGTATTTCAAGGCCTACCTTCAAACTGAGTGCCTCTTTGCTTGACATCATGGGAAAATCAAAAGAAATCAGCCAAAAATTGTAGACCTCCACAACTCTGGTTCATGCTTGGGAGCAATTTCCAAACGCCTGAAGGAACCACGTTCATCTGTACAAACAATGGTATGGAGGAATAAACACTATGGGACCACGCAGCTGTCATACCGCTCAGAAATCAATCAAATAATATTGTATTGGTCACGTACACATGGTTAGCAGATGTTAATGTGAGTGTAGTGAAATGCTTGTGCTTCTCGTTCTGACCATGCAGTAATATCTAACAAGTAATGTAACAATTTCACAACCACTACCTTTACACTTTACAAGTGTAAAGGAATGAATAAGAATATGTACATATAAATATATGGATGAGCCATGGCCGAATGGCATAGGCAAGATGCAGTAGATGGTATAGAGTACAGTATATACATATGAGATGAGTAATGTAGGGTATGTTAAGGTGGCTAGAGATGAGTCAGTATGTTGGCAGCAGCCACTCAATGTTAGTGGTGGCTGTTTAACAGGCTGATGGCCTTGAGATAGAAGCTGTTTTTCAGTCTCTCGGTCCCTGCTTTGATGCACCTGTACTGACCTCGCCTTCTGGATGATAGCGTGGTGAACAGGGAGTGGCTCGGGTGGTTGTTGTCCTTGATGATCTTTTTGGCCTTCCTGTGACATCGGGTGGTGTAGGTGTCCTGGAGGGCAGGTAGTTTGCACCCGGTGTTGAGTTATGGGCGGAGCAGCTGCCGTACCAGGCGGTGATACAGTCCAGCAGGATGCTCTCGATTGTGTATCTGTAAAAATTTGTGAGTGTTTTTCTTGACAGGCTAAATTTCTTCATCTTCCTGAGGTTGAAAAGGCGCTGTTACGCCTTCTTCACCATGTTGTCTGTGTGGGAGGTCATTTCAGTTGGTCCATGATGTGTACACTGAGGAACTTAAAACTTTCCACCTTCTCCACTACTGTTCCATCAATGTGGAAAGGGGGCTGCTCCCTCTGCTGTTTCCTGCTGTTTCCTGAAGTCCATAATCATCTGCTTTGTTTTGTTGACGTTGAGTGTTTGTTGACGAGAGGTTATTTTCCTGACACCACACTCCGAGGGCCTTCACCTCCTGCCTGTAGGCCGTCTCGTCGTTGTTGGTCATCAAGTCTACCACTGTAGTGTCGTCTGCAAACTTGATGTTTGATTTGGAGGGGTGCATTGTCACGCAGTCATGGGTGAACAGGGAGTACAGGAGAGGGCTGAGAACGCACACTTGTGGGGCCCCAGTGTTGAAGATCAGCGGGGTGGAGATGTCGTTTCCTACCCTCACCACCTGGGGGCATCCCGTCAGACATTACCTTAAAAATTACCTGTTGTTTCCTGTTGTTTCCTGTCATTATTACCTGTCATTACCTGCTGTTTCCCTCTTGAAGCATGTGGGAACAGCAGACTGGGATACGGATTGATTGAATATGTCCGTAAACACACCATCCAGCTGGTCTGCACATGCTCTGGGGACGCGGCTAGGGATGCTGTCTGGGCCGGCAGCTTTGCGAGGGTTAACACGTTTAAATGTTTTACTCACGTTGGTTGCGGTGAAGGAGAGCCCGCAGGTTTTGGTAGCGGGCCGTGTCAGTGGCAGTATATTCTTCTCAAAGCAAGCAAAGAAGCTGTTTAGTTTGTCTGGGAGCAAGACATCAGGGGCCGCGACGGAGCTGGTTTTCTTTTGGTAGTCCGTGATTGACTGTAGACCCTGCCACATAACTCTCGTGTCTGAGCCGTTGAATTGCGACTCTATTTTGTCTCTATACTGACGCTTAGCTTGTTTGATTGCCTTACGGAGTGAATAGCTACACTGTTTGTGTTAGGTCATGTTTCCGGTCGCCTTGCCCTGATTAAAAGCAGTGGTTTGCGCTTTCAGTTTTGCTCGAATGATGCCATCAATCCACGGTTCCTGGTTGGGGAAGGTTTTAATAGTTGCCGTGGGTACAACATCACCGATGCACTTGCTAATAAACTCGCTCACAGAATCAGCGTATATATCAATGTTGTTGTTCGACGCTATCCAGAACATATGCCAGTCCACATGATTATAGCAATCTTGAAGTGTGGAATCAGATTGGTCGGACCAGCGTTGAACAGACCTGAGCACGGGTGTTTCCTGTTTAAGTTACTGTCTATAGGCTGGAAGCAACAAAATGGAGTCGTGGTCAGATTTGCCTAAAGGAGGGCGAGGGAGGCCTTTGTATGCTTCACGGAAGTTAGAGTAACAAAGATCCAAGATTTTGGTGCGAAAAGTGCAAATCAATCCCAGAAAAACAGCAAAGGACCTTGTGAAGATGCTGGAGGAAACAGGTACAAAAGTATCTATATCCATAGTAAAACTAGTCATATATCAATATAACCTGAAAGGCCGCTCAGCAAGGAAGAAGCCACTGCTCCAAAACCGCCATAAAAACTGCACATGGGGACAAAGATCATACTTTTTGGAGAAATGCCCTCTGGTCTGATGAAGCAAAATAGAACTGTTTGGCCGTAATGACCATCGTTATGCTTGGAGGAAAAAGGGGGAGGCTTGCAAGCCGAAGAACACTATCCCAAATGTGAAGTACGGGGGTGGTAGCATCATGTTGTGGGGGTGCTTCGCTGCAGGAGGGACTGGCACACTTCACAAAATGGATATATATTGAAGCAACATCTCAAGACATCAGTCAGGAAGTTAAAGCTTGGTCGCAAATGGGTCTTTCAAATGGACAATGACCCCAAGCATACTTCCAAAGTTGCGGCAAAATATCTTAAGGACAACAAAGTCAAGGTACTGGAGTGGCCATCACAAAGCCCTGACCTCAATCTTATAGAACATTTGTGGCCTACAAACCTGACTCAGTTACCCACTGGGAATGTGATGAAAGAAATAAAAGCTGAAATAAATCATTCTCTCTACTATTATTCTGACATTTCACATTCTTGAAATAAAGTGGTGATCGTAACTGACGTAAGACAGGGAATTTTTACTAGGATTAAGTGTCAGGAATTGTGAAAAACTGAGTTTGAATGTATTTGGCTAAGGTGTATGTAAACTTCTGACTTCCACTGTACCTGCAGTAGTTTTCAAGCCACCTCCCTACCGGGCACCTGAGAATCAAAAACCTTCCTCACCTCCGCCATAAATTCCTCCAGGCTATGACATACAGCGGATTGCTGCTCCCACACAGCCTTCGCCCAGGAAAGTGCCCTTCCGGACATTAGCGTAATTAAATACGCTACCTTCGATCGGTCCAGCGGGAAGAAAGAGGGCTGAAGTTTGAAAATGAGGGAGCACTGGGAAAGGAAAGCCCGGCAGATACCAGAATCGCCAGCATAACGCTCCGGAGGAGGTAAGCGGGATTCTCAGGGAGCCGGGGTCGGTTGAACAAATCCACCACTAGTGGAGAGGTTACTGAGTGGTTGGGAGGTCTCAAATGTGGCATGTTGCCTATAAGCTAATTCACAGATTTGTTCCATTACCGCCTTGAACCCTTGGTCATGGCGTTCCGCCAATGAACGAAGCCCTTCCAAAAAGTCCCGAAGTAGCTCCTCATGCTTCCCAAATGTGGCTCACTGCAGGGAGACAGCATGACTTGGACAGCTGGTCCAAGTCTGCTGGGTCTGTCATGGCCAGCTCATATTATAAGGGCACAAGGTGAGACCCATATGCAGACACAGGAGGCAGATGGTTGAACTCCGATATTTATTACAACACAAGGGGTAGGCAAAAGGCAGGTTGGGTACAAGCGAGAGTTCATAAACCAGGTCAGAGTCCAAACAATACAAGGCATTAGGCAGGCTTGAGGTCAGGGCAGAAAGAATGGTCCGGCAGGCAGGCGGGTTTGGTGTCAGGACAGGCAAGGGTCAAAACCAGGAGGACTAGGAAAAACAGAGACCGGGAGAAATAGGGGCTAGGAGATAAACGCTGGTTGACTTGTCAAACAAGATGAACTGGCACAGAGAGACAGAAAACACAGGGATGAATACAACAGGGATGATGAGCGACACCTGGAGGGGGTGGAGACAAGCACAAGGACAGGTGAAACAGATCAGGGAGTGACAGGTTGTAGGTTTTTAGTTTTGATTTGGAGTGAAGGTTATGTTGTGAAGGGAAGTATCCTGTATGCGTCCTTGCCGAAAAATCCAAGTTTATCTAACTCTAATCTATATTTTTTAAAGAAAATACTGAAAAATGCAGGAGCTCATCTACTCATGACCTCTCTCTCTCTTTCTCTCTCTCTGATAAACGGAAATAAATCACCAAGCGAAACTATTATATTCCGTCCCATTAAATTTTTATGATGTTATCATCTGCTCTCTCACCGTATCTTACGTTCAATATGCAGTTAGGTGATTCATTTGGATAGTAAAGCAAAATGGGGACAAGTGAACTATTAATAGGTTACTTCATTACTTACAGATCTCCAGGGTGGAAATATGTGACGCATACAACAGCAATGAAAAGGTTCAAGTTCCACTGGCGTCATTGCATTGTGGAGACAATAAGCAGATGCTGTGGGGGTAGAGAGGTAGAGGCCCTATCTTTACGTAACAATACTAATGAGCAGACATGGAACTCAGGTGTTACCCAGTGGCTGACTCATCATCAGTCCTGCAGGACTTCTCACGTTCCCTCTCTCTCCCTCTTCCATCCTCATAACACTGGGTTTGGAGAAAAACTAAGGTTGACACTCACTGTAGTCAGTGGGTCTGTTTGTGTTTGTTTGTCCCACCTGCATGGGCAGAGAGGAAACAAATGTAAGGTAAATAAAGAGTGAAGGACACCAAACAAATGGCATGATGGGTAATGTGTTTATTATTCATTGGGAGAGCCAGCTCAGTCTTGTGTGATTGGGTTCATGGAAGCGAGGCAGAAAGGCACTCAAAAGTCTTGGCTCATTTAGGAGAAGAAATTATTTTCTCTTCTCTCTCGAATGGTACCACTGAAGTTATCCATCTTCTCAATAACTTTTTCCAGCAGTATTTCTTTAGTTATCCACCCCTATTTACAATTATTCCAAAGCTTCTCATCTCCGCACTCCCCGTTCTTTATTCAAAACAACCCTACCACACACCCAAACCCTTCCCTCCCTCGCACCATCACAGATAAATAGATTGATTGGTTAGCTGGTTGGGTGCCTCGTTTTTTCTCTAATTGATTAATGGAGGGTTGAGAAATGTGTAGGATCGAAGTCTGTGTGCTGATCTGAACTCCTAGAACACACCTCTTGTCCCGGGCTGTGTAGAGACGGTCGATGCTAGGCCCTCTCAGCCATAGCAGGCCCAGCCACTGCCAAACACATTGTTGGAGGCATTACTATGCTAATTGTTTGGTCTGGTCACTTTTCCTCACTCATTACACCTGATGGATAACCTCCCCCTCTCCTGTGAACCTCTTCTTATTGGCACAGCTCTCCAGTGGTCAACTATTGGACACACTGTTTGAAGGTGTAATTTGTTAAAGGGTACATTTGCCTGCTAAAGCACACAACTGAACTAACAAACACTATTATATGAGTGACCTCCTATTATTCAGGCCTGATGAGACTCAGTCAGTCAGGTAGTAATGTGTGTCTAGCCTTTGACTTGAAGTTTTGATGGAATGATGCTCTGTCATGCTAATGAATAATGTAGCAGTGCTGCAAAATAATGTTTTGCAACCGTGGTGTAGTCTTGGGACAAACAAATGACAGAAAACATCACACTAAAAGTTACAAATCAATTATCAAACAACCTCTGAATGGTCATGTCACAGTCCATTGTTGAAGTAGTGAAATACAGCCGCCCACACAGACCAGCACATCAGAGTAGAATGGACTCACCGTCATGGAGGAGATCACTGATGAATAGAATGGACTCAACGTCATGGAGCCATGACAGATTCAGATTCCGAGTGTTTAATGGTTTTCATGTACAGAGTTGCAGGTGTGAAAATCTTAGGCTCCGAGCTCCAACGTGCACGACTAAGTTAAATAAAAACAATGAAAATGGTAATAAAAAAAACAATAAAACCCAATAGAAATAGGAATAGCACTTTATACATAATAACAACTGTGTAAGTGATGAATAAATAAATGACCAGGTAAGATAAGTGACCGTTGAGGGGTTGGGGGGGGGATCCATAGGAGGGTTTGGCGGGGGGCAGGTAGCTGTCTAGTGGTGGCTAATCAGCAGCCTGATGGTCCTGGGGGTATAAACTATTGGCCAGTCTTCCACATTTTGCCATGATGTTCCTGTACTGCCCACGTCTGAGTGATGAGAGCGGGGAGAACAGAAGATGGCTCGGGTGGCTGAACGTCACTGATGATCTTCTTGGCCTTGCTGCGACAGGTGTCCTGTAGGTAGGTGTCCTGGAGCACTGTGCACCTGATGGCGCATTCAGCTGCGCGTATCACCCTTTGAAGCTCCTTGCAGTCCGTGGCGGTCTAGTTGTAATTCCACGCTGTGATGCAGCCTGACAGTATGCCCTTGATTGTGCTTCTGTAGAACACTGTGAGAGCCCTCAGGGATAGGCTGAATTTCTTCAACATCTTGAGGTTGAAGATTCCCAATCATGAGTTCTTCACCACAGCTTCTCTGAAATGTGTACATTGAGGAATTTGAAGTTACTGACAAACTCCACAGCGTCCCTGTTGATGAGGATGGGGGGGTGTCCAACCTGGTTCCTCTTGAAGTCGACGATCTGCTTGTTTGTTTTGCTGATATTGAAGGAGAGGTTGTTTACCTGGCACCACTTCGTTAGAGTGCCTAACTCCTCCCTGTAGGCCGTCTCGTCGTTGATGGTAATCAGGCTTGCTACTGTCGTGTTGTTGGCGAACTTGATGATGTTGGATCTTTGTGAGGCCACGCAGTCTTGGGTATACAGGGAATACTGGAGGGGACTGAGGATGCATCATTGTGGAGCCCCCGTGTTGAGAATCAATGTTGAGGAGATAATGTTGCCTATTTTAACCACCTGGGATAATGTTGCCTATTTTAACCGCCCTTCAGGAAGTCCAGGATACAGCTGCATAGGGAGGAGTGCAGACCCAGTACCGTGAGCTTTGAAATGAGCATTTAAGTCAGTATGGTATTGAAGGCCCGAGCTATAGTCAATGAGCAGCATCCTCACATATGCATTCCTTTTGTCTATGTGGGTAAGGGCAGTGTGCAGGGCAATGTCGATTGCATTGTCCGTGGATCTGTCAGGATGGTAGGCGAATTTAAAGGGGGGTGAATGTGTCTGAGAGGAAAGAGGTGATATGGTCTTTGACTAGCCTCTCGAAGCACTTCATGATGATGGAAGTGCTACTGGTTGGTAGTCATTCAGTTCAGTTACTTTCCCTTTCTAGGACACAGGGATGATTATTATCTTGAAGCAGGTGGGTATAGGGACACTTATAACAAATTCCGCTATGCTCTCCGATGAACCATCAAACAGGCAAAGTATCAATATAGGACTAAGATTGAATCCTACTACACCAGCTCTGACGCAGGGCTTGCAAACTATTACGGACTACAAAGGGAAACCCAGCCTGATGTGAGCCTACCAGACCAGCTGTTCCGGATGACTGTGTGATCATGCACTCCATAGCCGATGTGAGCAAGACCTTTAAACAGGTCAACATTCATAAGGCTGTGGGGCCAGATGGATTACCAGGACGTGTCCTCAGAGCATGTGCGGACCAACTGGCCAGTGTTTCCCTGACCGAGTCTGTAATACCTTCGTTTCAAGCAGACCCCCATAGTCCCTATGCCCAAGGAAGCGAAGGTAACCTGCCTAAATGACTACCGCCCCGTAGCACTCACGTCGGTAGCCATGAAGTGCTTTGAAAGGCTGGTCACGGCTCACAACACCATCATCCCGGAAACCCTAGACCCACTCCAATTCGCATGCTGCCCCAACAGATCCACAGATGACGCAATCTCCATTGCTCCTACGTGAGAATGCTGTTCATTGACTACAGGTCAGCGTTCAACACCAGTGCCCACAAAGCTCATCACTAAGCTAAGGACCCTGGGACTAAACACTTCCCTTTGCAACTGGATCCTGGACTTCCTGACGGGCCGCCCCCAGGTGGTAAGGGTTGGAAACAACACATCTGCCACGCTGATCCTCAACATGGGGGCCCCGTGATAAGCTCCCTCACCCCCTCAAGTAAGCCTGTTCACCAACAATGATGAGACAGCCTAAGGAGAGGAGGTGATAAGCTCCCTCTACAGGAAAAAGAGAGCCGGACACCCCCCATGCTGGTGTCCACATCACCAACAAACTACCATGGTCCAAACAGACCAAGACAGTCGTGAAAAGGGCACGCCAACACCTTTTCCGCATCAGGAGAAAAATATTTGTCATGGAACTCCAGATCCTCAAAAAGTTCTACAGCTGCACCATCGAGAGCATTCTGACCGTTTGCATCACCACCTGGTATGGCCACTGCTCGACATCCTACCGTAAGTCACTACAGAGGGTAGTGCGTACGGCCCAGTACATCACTGGGGCCAAGCTTCCTGCCATCCAAGACCTATATACTAGGCGGTGTCAGAGGAAGGCCAGAAAAATTGTCAACGACTCTAGTCACCCAAGTCATAGACTGTTCTCTCTGCTACCACACGGCAACCAGTACCGGAGCACCAAGTCTATGTCCAAAAGGCTCCTTACAGCTTCTACCCCCAAGCCATAAGACTGCTGGAATCAAATGGCCACCCAGAATATTTACATTGACCCTTTGTTTTTACACTTCTGTGACTCACTGTTTATTATCTATGCAAAGTCACTTTACCCCTACCTACATGTATAAGTTACTTCGACTAACTTGTACCCCCGCACAATGACTCGGTGCCGGTACTCCCTGTATATAGCCTCGTTGTTGTTATTTATTGTTTGACTTTTTATTTTACTTTAGTATATTTAGTAAAAACTATTTCTGCATTGTTGGTTAAGAGTTTGAGTTTGTAAGTAAGCATTTCACAGTAAGGTCTACACCTGTTGTATTCGGCGCATGTGACAAATACAAATTGATTTGATTTGATATAGCGGCCTGAGCTCGAGAGAGATTGAAAATGTCAGAGAACACAACAGCCAGCTGGTCTGCACATGCTGGATGTTGGAGCGGAGCAGACCAGACTGAAGTTTCAAGGTGAGTGGGGGTTTATAGAGCTCATTCCCAATCATGGTTTTCATTATAGTTAACTTGGCCCAAGAGAAGACTCATTCCTCACTCTGGGGAGCCACAATCACAGCAGTGCTCACATCGGAGCAGTAGACAGACAGTCATTGGGCCTCAGCTGGCATACAGTACAGTACGCTCTGTATAGATTCACTACTGTAACGACTCACTAGTTGTTGCTGGTAGGATGGCAAGGATGAGGAACAATGACAGTGGTTCAACACACAAAGGCTGAAGCCAGGCTAACATATTTATTCAAATGTAAGGGTTCACAAAAAGGATGATAAAAAACTGTCATTCAAAACACTCCCATACACAGGGGATAAACTTAACTCAGGCTGGAACTTAACTTAGAAGACTAAACAGCTGGGCTGCTATCCAGCATACCAGACAATTGTCCTTTGCAGCTTTTTTTCAGTCATAAGTCAATGTCCGTGGGCTTCCACCAAATCTCCTGGCGAGGTCAGCCTGCAGCGTCCAGCCAAGAGCTTCTCCTGCGCTAAACTGAAGCAGCACCTTGTATGCCCCAGTTGTGTTGCAGCCTATCGAGGCTGAGTGGCTTCAGGTGTTGGGCATGGCACTGCTCCCTAGCTTGCTGCCGCTCAATCTGCTGGTTGTGGGTTGTGGCTGACTCCCCAAACAGTGGCATTCCCTGACCATACCACCGGGGGTGCCACACTACATACAGGAAAGTTCAATACAGTATAGAACAGGACATTCTGTATCAGGCCTCTCATGCACTCTACAGCAGACACACCTCACACACTCTGAATTCACATTCTTTACTATGGAAGATGTAACCTGTATAGTTTCTCACCACATAATTGACAAAACACTGGGTCCGGGAAAAACAACTAGCACTAGGTATTTCTTACCCCCATCTTAGGGATCTGTCATGATCATAGGTATGTGGTTCCCCAACTTGGCGACAGTCAGGCAGGCGTACAGATGGAGGTCTAGGGGTGCTGGAGTACCTGCCTTTTTGCCCTCCCCTGGAAAAAATGCTCTTTTTATAAAACTGTTGTTGTGTTTTACTAAATACTTTTTTTCAGTATCTTTGCTCTCTTGTAACGTTAAATGTAATGAATTGCCCATTAAACTAGATAATTTATCAAACTTGTGTCTTTCAAAAAAATCCCCACCCCCTGCCCTTCTGTGCAAGACGAGCACGGCAGGCACGAGCTACCTATCAGTGCCGGGAGGTGAGTTTGAAATGAATACCAAGGTAGTGGGTGGAGTTGCTCATTTTGATTTCCAAATGGCGTCACAGGCCCTAAAAGTTAGGGTACCCCTGCATGTCAGCCCGTCGGACGGTCAGAGACAGGGAAAGGGGCAATTGCACTTAAACTGTTTGTCAGCAGCAGAACCAATTCAAATCAAGTAAATAGTAGTTTGTTTGTTTTTACAGCATATAACTAGCTGATTCATCTACATTAGCTAAGATTAGGTGATAACCCACCCAGTAGTAGTTGTAGTTTTCTTGGCCTACGATGTGTGATGAAAATGAAGGCTTATTAAAAATATTTAATGGGGAATTTGGCTACAGGAGAAGTAGAAAACTCTAAATTCAAGGGCTTAAAGGTCATTCTTTTCACTTTGAGCACCTGCCCCACCAAAGGTCTGTGCATGTCCCTGCCAACGGATGCAGGTTTGGCTTGCTACATACACACTGTCCAGACCCTCATCTCAACAAGAAAGTAAACAACAGGCCCTGAGGTTTGGCTTGCAACATACACACTGTCCAGACCCTCATCTCAACAAGAAAGTAAACAACAGGCCCTGAGGTTTGGCTTGCAACATACACACTGTCCAGACCCTCATCTCAACAAGAAGGTAAACAACAGGCCCTGAGGTTTGGCTTGCAACATACACACTGTCCAGACCCTCATCTCAACAAGAAGGTAAACAACAGGCCCTGAGGTTTGGCTTGCAACATACACACTGTCCAGACCCTCATCTCAACAAGAAAGTAAACAACAGGCCCTGAGGTTGTCCTCAGTCATACACAAAATTAGAGCTTTCTCGACACACAGCGAGCAGATGCCATGAATTTGTAGCTTCCTCTGTCAGCAGGGGTTCAAAGTGCTGGAGTTACTGGATCAAACGAAGGACAACACATCAACCATCAACCCTGGTCAACTTATTGAACTGCAAGGCCCTGTTATCTTGATTTCCTACACTGACAATGCTAGATAACAGTACTGCCATACACATTGCATAGAACCACATGTATCATTTGGTATTGGGGAGAGCAGATAACAGTTACTACAGCCATACCACTAAATCCCTCTCTCCCCTCCCCCTTCACCTCCTATATGTCCTCCACCTCTCCCAGGTGTCTATTCACGAGTCTATTGATTATATGCTCATCTCCACATATCAAACCCTCACGTTTACATACAAGCCTGTCTTCATCCTGTCTCTATTATAAATTGGATCAGATTTTTTTCTCTCGTCCTCCTTCTTGGTTGGTTTATCCACGGCTCCTTCCCTCATTCTCCCCAAGCTGTAGATTTATATCCTGTCTACTGGTTTTCCTCTTTATTGCTTTTCAGTCAGCTGTTTTCCCTGCAACACTGGCTCCTTTTGACCTGCTTATCCAGCAGGATTCGGACCTCATCTGACCCAAAAGTAAAGTGTTTTCTGCCCAATGGAATCCATCACGTCGCCGCCGAGCCTCCTTATCGCAACGTAGAGACACTGGGCATTCATAAACTAGAGAGAGGGAGAGAGGGATGGAGCGGGGGATGGGAGCGATAGATAGAGAGAAGGGACAGGGGAGGGAGAGAGATAGAGAGATGGGGAAAGAGTGAGAAGGGAGAGAGCGAGAGAGGAACCCAGGATGTGTAATGCATTGGATAACAAAAAGGCGCAACAATATGGGACAGGAGGTAGATGTGCCTGATAAGCTGGTGGTGGAGAGTGGTTGGTAATAAATAGCAGCATCCAGGCGAGTTGAAATAGCGCATGGAAATGCAATAACAGGCGCAGAGAGAGAGAGAGAAAGAGAGAGCAGAGAAAGAGAGAGCAGAGAGAGAGAGGCAGAGAGCGGAGAGCAAAGAGAAGAGAGAGCGAGAGAGAGAAAAAGAGAGAGGAAACTTAGGAGACTTTTAATGGGTTTATAGGGGTTTGCAATGTGAAGTCCTGTAAATTCCACTGTCTGCCACAGTGCCACTCCACTGAAATTGGCCCTCTAGCTCTCGATGGGGGTGTGTCAGTGGATATGTATATTTGTGTGCGTGTACGTTAATTTCTCTGTGATTAATTAATGTGTTGCTGTGTACACATACGTGTCAGTGTGCACGTGTCTGCAGTCAGGCGTAGTCTGCTAAAATGTGTGTGTGTGTGTGTGTGTGTGTGTGTGTGTGTGTGTGTGTGTGTGTGTGTGTGTGTGTGTGTGTGTGTGTGTGTGTGTGTGTGTGTGTGTGTGTGTGTGTGTGTGTGTGTGTGTGTGTGTGTGTGTGTGTGTGCGTGCGTGCGTGCGTGCGTGTATTTGTACATTTGGGCGAGAGAGTGAGGAAAGCCGCAGGTGGAGGGGCTGCTCCAGCTAAATGAGTTCCAGTCGATCCTGCCTTCCACACCTGTTCCTGTTCCTGTGCAGCGGGCCAGTTTGTGTGTGTGGCAGTCAGGCAGAGGGAGCTGCCTTGTTAGTGTTGAGACAATGACACTGGCAGGGCACGGTGCCATGAACTGTTTGAAGGGCATTCACACACACAGGGAAAGCACGCATACACACACAGACACAGAGTAGGTACACACATATACATAACCCAAAACACACTACACCCCATGACATTTCTTACACAAACATTAAGACAGACTGTACAAAGGCATGTCTTGGTGGCTATTGACCATGTCTACACACACACATCACACACACACGCTGGTGTGTGTGTTTGTGTGTGTGTGTGTGTGCATGCATGCGTGCGTGCGTGTGTGCGTGCGTGTGTGCGTGTGTGTGTGTGTGTGTGTAATCCTTTGGTGTTCAGCTCATTTCAGACCCTTCTCAAGAATCAGACCGTTTAACTTCAGCACTCTACCACAGCAGGCACTGAGATTCACCAACGTACTACACCAGTGGCTATTTTTGCATGTAAATCCCAACACCTTACCACTGCTACACCTGGCTGTCAGCGGAGCCTTGTCTGGCAACGAAACAGTTAATTCAGCCTTATTTACTGCCTTTTAAAAAACATAGCTGATATGGCTGACCTGCTTAAACAAATGTGTTTTCTACTGACAATTGAGATGTACAAACTATGGCATAAGGCGGATAAGATAAGAGCCAATCTGTGATTTTGATTAAGACATTAATGAGCGAGCTAGGACGGACATAGTCAATGTAACTATTAGCACTTTTGAAGTGTACAGCGACAGAATTCAGAACATGGGCCATTCTTACAGTTTTCTCCCTGTACAGTAATCTCTCAGAACCCTAAGATAAATAAAGGGGGCACATAAGCAGACAATGAAAGGTCTTACAATATTCAGTGATTACATTTCACTTAAACAGGTTATAGGCTACATGTGCACCACCAATTCAGAACAGTAAAATTCAGACGGGGAAATAGACCAAATTATTAGGATGACGCACATGGGCTACTAACAGCTTACTGAACAACATACACTTAGTATTACTTCCTTAGCTACAGTATACATGTCTCCCTGGCATATTACATCATTTTGCAGCAGCATAAAATACATTTTTGGACACTTGAACAGGAAAGTGGTGCAGCGGTCCTGAGTAGGCAAATGTTGTCATAAAATTTTGTCCTTCTCTGGATTTATGGTGCTCCCCCCCACACACACACACAAAGAGAGAGTGAAACAGGCTCACATTCACACACTCATTTAGGGATCCCAGGCGCTCTGATCAGATTTCAAAGCCAGTGGAATGTAATGTGACAGACGAGAGAGCTGTGCACTAGGGCTGTGTGTGCTCGGCCGGAAAGCATCCTACAGCTCAGCTTTCCCACACCTGGGATGGAGAAAACATTAGCCCCGTTAAAAGGAGAGTTTGGAGGTCAAACCACTCTGCTGCTCTCCGTGTTCTCAAACTCGTCACTTGGGTTGTTTCCCCTACTCCTGTGGCCCCACAGGGCCTGAGGTAACAACTACACATATCACTCAATGTGTCTGGCCACTTAGTGTTTTAAAGCATGTGACTGACGCATGTTGTGTGCTGTCATGCATCATGTCGCCCTGAAAAGCAGTTAGATTATGACCTATTTGTTTCAAATCTACAATCTGTTTCTATGAGCAATGATGGGCCTATCTGCTACGACAGATGAGAAAAGGAAGCAACATTGCAGCACCGCATTTGGTGTAATTTTAAGAATAAGTGGTAATTGTCCCACCCTAGGAATGTCAATGACCATTCATAAAAGAGTGCCCATAGTAGCTATTCTGAGTGAATACCCCATAGAGAAACTGGCCAGCGATGTGTCATTAACATGTTCAGCCACTAGGTGGCATGTAAGTGTCAAGATGACATGTTGAGTTAGGGCCTCTAGGAGTTCGAAACTTCCTCCAGGGCTTTTTTCATTCACCGAACCAACTGAGATGCTTCCGTACTTTACGCTGTAAAACTATAATCATTCAAAAGTAATATGAGTAATATGATGCCTGAATTGAAAATCCCACTCTTCCAGGTGTATCTTCAGTATATCATGTGAAGACCATAATGAGGCTTTCTCATGGCATTGTTTACTAGAATAAGCTTATGATCATTTGTGCTCTTCAACCGTGAGAGGATACAAACACATCACGCTTTAAAAAGGCTTCTTTAAACAGTCACACAATATTACAATATCATCTAGTCATCTTGAACCCTCTCAAAGAGTCCTTTCCTCCAATTAATGCATGCCAAGGGAGATTCTCATCTGGGTAAAAGACAATCCTCTCCTCTCCGTGACCCGGAAACCAATAAGTGGTCTAGTGGTTGAGGAGAGTGTCAATTCGTTAGTCTGCAAAAGAAGAGTGTCTTCCCCTCCTCGATAAGCACCTTTCGTCGAGGATAGTCATGTGTATCCAACCTGAGTCCTTCGAGGAAGAGTTTTGATACCTGCCACAACCCCTTTGAATCAGCTGTTGTTTTGTTGGAGGAGAAAAGTATGCATGATAAGTAGCATAAAAACCTATATGGTACTCATTGTTTTGTCTATAAAATGTCTATTCACACATGGGGCGGCAGGGTAGCCTAGTGGTTAGAGCATTGGACTAGTAACCGAAAGGTAGCAAGTTCAAATCCCCAAGGTACAAAATCTGTTGTTCTGCCCCTGAACAGGCAGTTAACCCACTGTCCCTAGGCTGTCATTGAAAATAAGAATTTGTTCTAGTAAAATAAAGGTTAAAAAAAAATATATATACATTTTGTGATTCCTCCTCAGTAATTGTAATTTGCCTGATGACGCACTAGGGGACAATGAGAGTACAGGCACATTCGTTTCCACCTCTCCTCGCCTCCTCTCCTTGATTACCTTTAACCTTTTTCAAAAGGAAGTGAGGAGAGGACGGAGAACGGAGGAGTTAGCCAAGCCAATTGAGAATCTCCTCAAGTGTATGTCACCATGGTGAATCAATTGTGTGCTGTTGTACGGTAGCATATGGCTCGTTCAAACCTGCTGTAAAACACAGCATCAAGAGTCACTCATTGTTCCAAAGAACATCCTGGTCCTGTGTCCCAGACACATGTACGATTGTGTGTTTGTGTGTGTGCAGTTGACTGAGAATAGAAAGACATGCATCACAGAGCACAGTGAGAGGGCGGCTCCTGTGGCACATCTCCCCTGCTTGTGATGAATGGGCCTTTGGCAATACAGCACTTCCACTTCAATGTCTGCCTGATTATCTGTCTGTCTGCCTGACTGACCTGGCCCAAACTCTGTCTGTTTCTGTTTCTGTGTCTGTCTGTCAGTCTGTCTGTTCATCAGTGTGTCTGTCCGTCTGTCTCTCTTCTGGACCACACACAGCACGGTCAGGCCAAAACACCCCAGCCCTACCTCTACCTACCTCTGCTCATATCTCTTGTTTATGCTCTCCTCCGCTGGCCCTTAATGTCGTGATCTTTAACAGCTAATGATTTTCAATAATAAAAAGACGGCCTGACATTTTCATCAAAGACTCCGTCCTCATCCACCCAGGACAGGAGGTGATGAGTATTGGCAGCTTCTGCCTTCAAAACTCCTCCGTCATCACAGCCATAGCTGGGCCTTGGTGCTCAATCACCTCCCAGTAGTGTGAGGCCAAAGCCTGGCTTTATTCAACCCTCTGAAATATGGAGCAGAGAGTTGCACTTTGCTAATTAGCTAGCAGTGTTTTACATTCATGTTGCCCCCATACAGTAAATGGCATTTTGGTTTGGGTGGCCAGTTCACCACAACATTGCACTGTAGAACAGTCACAATTCAACGAGAGGTATGTGGCAGGGTCTACAGTTAATCACGGACTACAAAAGTAAAACCAACCCCGTCGCGGATCACGATGCCTTGCTCCCAGACAGACTAAACAACTTTTTTGCTTGCTTTGAGGACAATACAGTGCAACTGACACGGCCCGCTACCAAAACCTGTGGGCTCTCCTTACGTGAGTAAAACATTTAAACGTGTTAACCCTCGCATCCTCAGAGTACGCGCAGACCAGCTGACTGGTGTGTTTACAGACATATTCAATCAATCCTTATCCCAGTCTGCTGTCCCCACATGCTTCAAGAGGGCCACCATTGTTCCTGTTCCCAAGAAAGCAAAGGTAGCTGAGCTAAATGACTACCGCACTGTAGCACTCACTTCCGTCATCATGAAGTTCTTTGAGAGACTAGTCAATGACCATATCACCTCCACCCTACCTGACACCCTAGACCCACTCCAATTTGCTTACTGCCCCAATAGGTCCACAGATGACGCAAATGCCATCACACTGCACACTGCCATAACCCATCTGGACAAAAGGAATACCTATGTAAGAATGCTGTTCATCGATTACAGCTCAGCATTTAACACCATAATACCCTCCAAACTCGTCATTCAGCTTGAGACCCTGGGTCTCGACCCCGCTCTGTGCAACTGGGTCCTGAACTACCTGACGGGCCGCCCCCCAGGTGGTGAGGGTAGGTAACAAAATCTCCACCCCGCTGATCCTCAACACTGGGTCCCCACAAGTGTGCGTTCTCAGCCCTCTCCTGAACTCCCACGACTGCATGGCCATGCACGCCTCCAACTCAATCATCAAGTTTGCAGACGACACCACAGTGGTAGACTTGATTACCAACAACGACGAGACGGCCTATAGGGAGGAAGTGAGGGCCCTCGGAGTGTGGTGTCAGGAAAATAACCTCACACTCAATGTCAACAAAACAAAGGAGATGATTGTGGACTTCAGGAAACAGCAGAGGGAGCAGCCCCGTATCTACATTGACGGGACAGTAGTGGAGAGGGTGGAGAGTTTTAAGTTCCTCGGCGTACACATCACGGACAAACTGAAATGGTCCGCCCACACAGACAACGTGGTGAAGAAGGCGCAGCAGCGCCTCTTCAACCTCAGGAGGATGAAGAAATTCGGCTTGTCACCAAAAACACTCACAAACTTTTACAGATGCACAATCGAGAGCATCCTGTCGGGCTGTATCACCGCCTGGTACAGCAGCTACTCCGCCCATAACTGGAAGGCTCTCCAGAGGGTAGTGAGGTCTGCACAACGCAACACCGGGTGCAAACTGCCTGCCCTCCAGGACACCTACACCACCCGATGTCACAGGAAGACCTAAAAAGATCATCAAGGACAACAACCACCCGAGCCACTCCCTGTTCACCCCTCTATCATCCGGAAGGCGAGGTCAGTACAGGTGCATCAAAGCAGGGACCGAGAGACTGAAAAACAGCTTCTATCTCAAGGCCATCAGACTGTTAAACAGCCATCATTAACATTGAGTGGCTGCTGCCAACATACTGACTCAACTTCAGCCACTTTAATAATGCAAAAATTTATGTAATCAATTTATCACTAGCCACTTTATATTATATAATTTTATTTACACTACATTACTCATCTCATATGTATATACTGTATGCTATACCATCTACTGCATCTTGCCATCTTGATGTAATTAAGTGTATCACTAGCCACTTTAAACAATGCCACTTTATATAATGTTCTCATACCCTACATTACTCATCTCATATGTATATACTGTACACTATACCATCTACTGCATCTTGCCTGTGCCATTCATCCATCACTCATTTATATATTTTTATGTACATATTCGTATTCATTCCTTTACACTTGTGTGTATAAGGTAGTTGTTGTGAAATTGTTAGGTTATATCACTTGTTAGATATTACTGCATGGTCTGAACTAGAAGCACAAGCATTTCGCTACACTTGCATTAACACCTGCTAACCATGTGTATGTGACAAATTAATTCATTTGATTTGAACATTTGATTTGAAGGTGGTATTCACGTCAGAGCAACATCATGACACAGTTGGAGGAGTATGAGTCAGAAAGGGGGAAACGATATAGTTGGTGTTCAAAAGATTCCTGTTGTTGTCTGAAAGAGGGTAATCGAGGTGAATCATGGTCTATTTTTCTTAGATGTCCTCTGTTGTGCTGATTAAAACAGCAGCAGCCTTTATAGTAAGGCCTTAGACTGGAGATATGCCTGTAATATTATTTGAGAATTCAGTATTTGCCGGCAGCATACCACCCTGTATTCCACTGCTGGCTTGCCTCTGAAGCTAAGCAGGCTGGGTCCTGGTTGGTCCCTGGATGGGAGGTCAGATGCTGCTGGAAGTGGTGGGGGAAGGCTAGTAGGAGTCACCCTTTCCTCTGCTGTAAAACAGAAATCCGACTGGGGACATTACCCTGCGTAGGGTGTTGTCTTTGGGGACATTAAATTGGTGACTTGACTATCTGTGGTCACTGAAAGATCCCATGGCACTTATTGTAGGGGTATTAATCCCGATGTCCTGGCTAAATTCCCAATCTGACCTCATACCATCATGGCCACCGAGTCATCCCCAGCTTCTAATTGACTCTTTCATTCCCCGGTAACTATTCCCCAGGTTGTTGCTGTACATGAGAATGTGTTCTCAGTCAACTTATGTGGTTACATTATTTTTTAAGTAAGGGGTTTGTAAATGTCAGGAGAATTATGAGATACTCTTGAGGGGTTAATTACAGAGCCTTCAGAAAGCATTCATACCTCTTCACTTATTTCACATTTTGTTGTGTTACAGCCCGAATTCAAAATTGATTCTATGTATTTTTTTCTCACCCGTCTACACACAATACCCCATAATGACAAAGTGAAAACAAGTTTTTAGAACTACAGAACAAAGAACTTGAAAACTTTATTTACATAAGTATTCAGGTCCTTTGCTGTGAGACTCGAAATTGAGCACAGGGGGATTCTGTTTCCATTGATCATCCTTGAGATGTTTCTGCAACTTGATTGGACATAATTTGAAAAGGCACACACATGTCTATATAAGGTCCCACAGTTGACAGTGCATGTCAGAGCAAAAACCAAGCCATGACTTTGAAGGAATTGTCCGTAGAGCTGCAAGACAGGATTGTGTCGAAGCACAGATCTGGGGAATGGTACCAAAAATGTCTGCAACATGGAAGGTCCCCAAGAACACAGAGGCCTTCATCATTCTTAAATGGAAGAAGTTTGGAACCACCAAGACTCTTCCGAAGGCTGGCCGCCCGGCCAAACTGAGTAATCGGGCGAGAAGAGCCTTGATAGGGAAGGTGACCAAGAACCCGATGGTCACTCTGACAGAGCTCCAGAGTTCCTCTGTGGAGATGGGAGAAACTTCCAGTAGAACAACCATCTCCGCAGCACTCCACCAATCAGGCCTTTATGGTAGAGTGACCAGACGAAAGCCAATACTCTGTAAAAGGCACATGATAGCCCACTTGGAGTTTGCTAAAAGGCACCTAAAGGACTCTCAGACCATGAGAAACTAAATTATCTGGTCTGATGAAACCAAGATTGAACTCTTTGGCCAGAATACCAAGAGTCACGTCTGGAGGAAACCCGGCACCAGTCATCATCTGGTCCCTCCCTATGGTGAAGCATGGTGGTGGCAACATAATGCTGTCGGGATATTTTTCAGTGGCAGGGACTGGGAGACTAGTCAGGTTTGTGGGAAAGATGAACAGAGCAAAGTACAGAGAAATTCTTGATGGAAACCTGTGCCAGAGCGCTAAGGACCTCAGACTTGGGTAAATGTTCACTTTCCAACAGGACAATGACCCTAACCACACAGCCAAGACTGCGCAGGTGTGTCTTTGGGGAAAGTCTCTGAATGTCCTTGAGTGTCCCAGCCAGAGCCCAGACTTGAATCCAAATTGAACATCTCTGGAGAGACCTGAAAATAGCTGTGCAGCAACGCTCCCCATCCAGCCTGACAGAATTTGAGAGGATCTGCAGAGAAGAATGGGAGAAACTTCCCAAATACATGTTTGCCAAGCTTGTAGCGTCATAACCTAGAAGACTCGATGCTGTAATCGTTGTGAAAGGTGCTTCAACACAGTACTGACTAAATGGACTGTATACTTATGCAAATGTTATATTTCAGTGTTTTATTTTTAATACATTTGTTAAAATGTCTAAAAAATAGTTTTTCCTTTGTCATTATGGGATATTGGGTGTAGATTAATACATTTTAGAAGAAGACTGTAACGTAACAAAATGTGGAAGAAAGGAAAATATTCAGATGCCTTCACAACAGGCTGACCACACCACTCGCGTCATGTGCGCGAGCGTTGCAAAATAAATGTAGAAATCTATGTTATTCAATTATTGCACCCACACTGCTCATGCATGCCAATGAGCGTCTGCGTTGCCACGGGCTAAATTAGAAATCAGTTCTATTTCTGACGCAGATCGTGCTGCAAGTCCTGCCTCTCCCATCTCCTCATTGGTTCAAAGAAGCAGGTACCCACGTGCCATCTCCTCATTGGTTATACCCACGTGGGTGACTGAAAGACGAACAAGGTCAGTGGCGGTAATGCACCTAATTTACTAAAGTTGCCAATCGCAACATAAAGTCAAGAGAAGAAAAGGCCTGGAAGGAAGAGAGATGACTAGAAATGATTCGGTTGACCGTTTTATGTGTGGATTAATTGGCGGAGTAGAGGACCTTGTGCATTTCAGGTAAAATAACAACTCAATGTTTATATCCCAGGACAAATTAGCAAGCAACAGCAAGCTAGCTAATTCGGACAAATTATCTAGAAAGTGCATGCTAACTAGCTACATTTACATAAACGTTTAATGCTTTTCGACTTGTCCCCAAATTAATATAATTGGTTCAGAGTTTGTTTTGATATTTTAACCTGTGTGTCATGATCACATTTGGTGTGGGGGGACAAAATAAATGTATGCGTGATGGTGTACACGCGCAGCCGGTTTGGGTTCCTTGTAATGCAATGTTAGTCAAACTGTAATTCAGCCACTCTGGGTCATTCACTGTCTTCTTGGTAAGCAACTCCAGTGTAGATTTGCCCTTATGTTTTAGGTTATTGTCGTCATTGTAAATAATCATTTGTTCTTAACTAACTTGCAAAGTTAAATAAAGGTTAAATAAAAACATTTAAACGTTTAATTTGTCCTGCTGAAAGGTGACTTCATCTCACAGTGTCTGGTAGAAAGCAGACTGAACCAGGTTTTCCTCTAGGATTTTGCCTGTGTTTTGCTCCATTGGGTAATTTTTTTTGCCCTGTAAAAACTCCCCTGTCCTTAACAATTTTTTTGTATTCAGTTTTGTATTTTGTATTTTTTTATTGAATATCCGAAATGTACAATATACTTGCAGTGAAGCCGCTCAACACCTACACCACACCAGTCATCCAACAGACTCCCATCCAACACCTACACCACACCAGTCATCTAACAGACTCCCATCCAACACCTACACCACACCAGTCATCCAACAGACTCCCATCCAACACCTACACCACACCAGTCATCCAACAGACTCCCATCCAACACCTACACCACACCAGTCATCCAACAGACTCCCATCCAACACCTACACCACACCAGTCATCCAACAGACTCCCATCCAACACCTACACCACACCAGTCATCCAACAGACTCCCATTCAACACCTACACCACACCAGTCATCCAACAGATTCCCATTCAACACCTACACCACACCAGTCATCTAACAGACTCCCATTCAACACCTACACCACACCAGTCATCCAACAGATTCCCATTCAACACCTACACCACACCAGTCATCTAACAGACTCCCATTCAACACCTACACCACACCAGTCATCCAACAGATTCCCATTCAACACCTACACCACACCAGTCATCTAACAGACTCCCATTCAACACCTACACCACACCAGTCATCCAACAGATTCCCATTCAACACCTACACCACACCAGTCATCTAACAGACTCCCATTCAACACCTACACCACACCAGTCATCCAACAGATTTCCATTCAACACCTACACCACACCAGTCATCTAACAGACTCCCATTCAACACCTACACCACACCAGTCATCCAACAGACTCCCATCCAACACCTACACCACACCAGTCATCCAACAGACTCCCATCCAACACCACCATTACACCAGTCACCAGTCATCCAACAGACTCCCATTCAACACCTACACCACACCAGTCATCCAACAGATTCCCATTCAACACCTACACCACACCAGTCATCCAACAGATTCCCATTCAACACCTACACCACACCAGTCATCTAACAGACTCCCATTCAACACCTACACCACACCAGTCATCCAACAGATTCCCATTCAACACCTACACCACACCAGTCATCTAACAGACTCCCATTCAACACCTACACCACACCAGTCATCCAACAGATTCCCATTCAACACCTACACCACACCAGTCATCTAACAGACTCCCATTCAACACCTACACCACACCAGTCATCCAACAGATTCCCATTCAACACCTACACCACACCAGTCATCTAACAGATTCCCATTCAACACCTACACCACACCAGTCATCCAACAGACTCCCATCCAACACCTACACCACACCAGTCATCCAACAGACTCCCATCCAACACCTACACCACACCAGTCATCCAACAGATTCCCATTCAACACCTACACCACACCAGTCATCTAACAGATTCCCATTCAGAGCGGCACACAGAAGCATCCAGGGTCAATACCCTGCTCAAGGGCACGTTGAAAGATCTTCCACCAGGACAAAAAACGTGAACCCGAACCCTCCAAGATGCCCCCACAGTTCTCCAATAGCTGTCCCTCAACCATTCCAGACCCCTCTCACAGCCACCCCCCCAGAAGAAAAAAAATCATACATCTTTTAAATACAATTAATTCCCCACCCCCATGAAGCAAGAAAATGAACTAAAAAGAAAAGAGAAAAAGACAGAAGAAAACAGCAAACAACAAAGTTATTTAAACAACAACAAAAAACAAAAAAAGAAAGGACATCAAGGACAAAAAAGATCATAACAGTAATGCCAACTGTATATGTTTGTATGCATGTCTGGCACTATTACATGTATGTGTGTGTTCTTGTATGTGTTTATTTGAATGGGTGTGTGTATATGCATGTGTACAAACACCTGCACGGCATCAGTCTCAGGCAAACCGGCATTAGCTGTAAAAACACTGACCCTGTCATTCAAACATACTTTTTATTCTGTTTTATTTTTTACTTTAATCTTTGCCATCATCATCTCCCGCACAGTCCTTAACGATTACAAAGATATCCATAACATGATGCAGCCGGCACTATGCTTGAAAATATGGAGAGTGGTACTGTGTAATGTGTTGTATATGATTTGCCCCAAATATAACACTTTGTATTCAGGGAAGAAGAAAAACATTGCTTTGCCACATTTTTTGCAGTTTTACTTTAGTGCCTTGTTGCAAACAGGCTGCATGTTATGGAATATTTTCATTCTGTACAGGCTTCCTTATTTTCACTCTGGCAATTAGGTTAGTATTGTGGAGTAACTACAATGTTGTTGATCCATCCTCAGTTTGCTCCAATCACAGCCATTAAACTCTGTAACTGGTGAAATCCCTGAGCGGTTTCCTTCCTTCCTTCCTTCCTTCCTTCCTTCCTTCCTTCCTTCCTTCCTTCCTTCCTTCCTTCCTGTATCTTTGTAGTGACTGGGGTGTATTGATTCACCATCCAAAGTGTAATTAATAACTTCACCATGCTCAAAGGGATTTTCTTTTTTACCCATCTACCAATACGTGTCCTTTTTTGTGAAGCAATGGAAAACCTCCCTGGTCTTTGTGGTTGAATCTGTGTTTGAAATTGACTGCTCGACTGAGGGATCTTACAGATAATTATATGTGTGGGGTACAGAGATGAGGTAGTCATTCAAAAATCATGTTTAACTCTGTTGCACACAGAATGAGTCCATGCAACTTAATATGTGACTTGTTAAGCAAACTTTAACTCCTGCACTTATTTAGCCTTACCATAACAAAGGGGTTGAATACTTATTGACTCAAGACATTTCAGCTTTTAATTTGTAATTAATTTAACATTTTAACATTTTGAAAAACATATTTCCACTTTGACATTATGGGATATTGCGGGTCGGCCAGTGACAAAAAAATCTCAATTTAATCCATTTTAAATTCAGGTTGTAACACAACAAAATGTGTAAAAAGTCAAGGGTTGTGAATACTTTCTGAAGGCACTACCTCTATCTGCCTTTTAAAACCTGTGTAGTTTGAGGGGTTCTTTTTATGGTGGATGGACAACTCTCTATGTAGACAAACACTAGATGGAGACTGATTACTCTCTTGCAGATTTTAATTATGAACTGAGTGACCACATACAGTACATAACCATGCGTCAACTCCTCTACTTCCTGTTCTTGCTCAAATCATAAACACATCTGACCAATCAGAATCCAGCAAATTAGTTGCAAGGTAGATAATAAATTGCAATTCATACTGGTTTTTTAATAGCAACTTCTCATAAAATCTCTCATAAGATAATCCTACACCAATCATAGCTTTGTTGATGATTAGAATGCTTTTGTAGCCATACCTGTAGGTTGTAACACAGTCTCCAGTGACAAAGTACAAACATGTCTGATTTATTGATCAGAAAGGAGCTGGTCCCTGCTCACAGCTGTAAAGGTGTCGCTCAGTGTCTTCTGGTACAATACATCATAACACACAGGAGTGGACATGGGAAAGCAACAGAGAAAGAGGGTGGTGGGGAGTGGGGAGAGAGAGAGGTGGGAAAGCAAAACTAAGAGAGAGAGAGAGAGAGAGAGAGAGAGAGAGAGAGAGAGAGAGAGAGAGAGAGAGAGAGAGAGAGAGAGAGAGAGAGAGAGAGAGAGAGAGAGAGAGAGAGAGAGAGAGAGAGAGTATCCAGGTCACATCTAAACATTAAGACCAAAAAGCTCGTCTCCATTCCTGGGAAACCAGCCAATTGTAAAATAACTGAAAAAAGGATTTGAAGATTTAATGCAACTTGAGGAAGTGTATATTAAACACTGGCACCTTAAATATTGCTAGACATTAATACTTCAAAACTTGATTATGAATCACCAATAACTAAGCACTGTAATTTTGGGTGGGGAATATCAGTCATGGTTGCCATCAAAGGGTTTATTGGGCCGATAAAAGGATGGATGGGAGCAGTGTGACTCTTGTCATGGACGTTGTGTTAGGACGTTGAGTTAGTGTGGCGCTAAGTGAGAGAGAGAGTTGCTAATTAGAATGGGTCCTGCTTCATTTAAGGGGAGAGGGATCAGACGCCATGAAGGTTGCTCCAAGGACAATTAGACTGGAGTGGTTTGGCTCTCCCTTCCTTCCTTCCTTCCTCCCTCTCTTTCTCTCTCTCTCTCTCTCTCTCTCTCTCCCTCTCCCTCTCCCTCTCTCTCTTTCTAACTATTTCTCATTGCACTGTACTTCACTTGCTATCTCTCCCTCTCTTTCTTGCTCTGTTCCTCTCCCTCCCTCACTCTTTCACACTCTCTCTCTCTTCCCTTCTCTCCCTCCCTCTCTCTTTCTATCCCGACGACAGACTCTAACGGAAGGCCGAGGGACAGGGCCTGTCCCTGCGGTCAGGAGTCAGTTAATTACAGAGGGATTTCCTTCAGGACAGTACATAACATTCCAGTGCAGTATGTCTATAAAAGGCAATATCACAGCCTGGATCACAGGGCTTAGAGGGCTGTGACCTCCACTTCCTCTGGCAGGACATGTCATTGCCTGGCCTGAGCTACCCAGTCATCTGGCTTTGCCATTATGAGCCAATGAATGTTACCATTAAAGCATGGTGCCTGTAAGTGATAACAGATAGTTTAGGGGCACATGTTGCTGTAACACAGGAAATCCCCTGAGGTGAGACATAGTGCATGTACTCATTTAACCACTTCTTACAACACTTCAGTTTTGGGTGATGTGGCTGAAGGCAGGACTTTGGAGACATGTCTGTTTCGATGCATTCCTATGAAGTCACTCACTGTGGGACTTCCATCCTGGCACAACACAGTTTACTCACCCTCTCCTGTCATTACTGTTATTTCACTCCCCATATTACTGTCATTATTTCACTCATCTCATACTGGCAGTATCAGTGTCTGGCTCAGTAATTGCAATCAAGTCTTCATCTGATCATAATGACCCAATGACCACACTGGCCTGTCAAGTGTCCATGCCCTGTATATGGTAGTTGAGGGGTGAGTTGATGTAGCAAATTTAATGAAATTCTACTCCTTTCATGCAATTCTACTCAATTCTACGTACATGCCATTGGTCAGAGATTTTTAATTTTTATATATATATATTTATTTTTCACTTTTATTTAACCAGGTAGGCAAGTTGAGAACAAGTTCTCATTTACAATTGCGACCTGGCCAAGATAAAGCAAAGCAGTTCGACAGATACAACGACACAGAGTTACACATGGAGTAAAACAAACATACAGTCAATAATACAGTATAAACAAGTCTATATACAATGTGAGCAAATTAGGTGAGAAGGGAGGTAAAGGCAAAAAAGGCCATGGTGGCAAAGTAAATACAATATAGCAAGTAAAACACTGGAATGGTAGTTTTGCAATGGAAGAATGTGCAAAGTAGAAATAAAAATAATGGGGTGCAAAGGAGCAAAATAAATTAATTAATTAAATACAGTTGGGAAAGAGATACATGTTTGACAGTTGTAAAGCTTATTTCCTGCGATTCTACACATTTTGCCATGTGGTGGAGATACAGTATAGAGTATATACAGTTGAAGTCGGACGCTTAAATACACCTTAGCCAACTCAGTTTTGAACAATTCCTGACATTTAATCCTAGTTAAAATTCCACTCTTACTGACAGAGCTGGTGTAACTGAGTCAGGTTTGTAGGCGTTCTTGCTCTCACATTCTTTTTCAGTTCTGCCCACAAACTTTCTATAGGATTGAGGACTTCCTTAAGCCATTTTGCACAACTTTAGAAGTATGCTTGGTGTCATTGTCTATTTGGAAGACCCATTTGTGACCAAGCTTTAACTTCCTGACTGATGTCTTGAGATGTTGCTTCAATATATCCACATAATTTTCCGTCCTCATGATGCCATCTATTTTGTGATGTACACCAGTCCCGCTTGCAGGAAAGCACCCCCACAACATAATGCTGCCACCCCCGTGTTTCACGGTTGGGATGGTGTTCTTCGGCTTGCAAGCCTCCCCCTTATGGCCAAACAGTTCTATTTTTGTTTCATCAGACCAGAGGAAATTTCTCCAGAAAGTACAGATGAATGTGGAAAATGCTCCCAAGCATGAACCAGACTTGTGGAGGTCTACACATTTTTTTCTGAGGTCTTGGCTAATTTCTTTTGATTTTCTCATGATGTCAAGCAAAGAGACATTGAGTTTGAAGGTAGGCATTGAAATGCATCCACAGGTACACCTCCAATTGACTCAAATGATGTAAGTTAGCCTATCAGAAGCTTCTAAAGCCATGACATAATTTTGGGGAATTTTCAACTTAGTGTATGTAAACTTCTGACCCACTGGAATTGTGATACAGTGAATTATAAGTGAAATAATCTGTCTGTAAACAATTGTTGGAAGAATTACTTGTGTCATACACAAAGTAGATGTCCTAATCGACTTGCCAAAACTATAGTTTGTTAGCAAGAAGTTTGGGGAGTGGTTGAAAAATGTGTTTTAATGACTCCAACCTAAGTGTATGTACACTTCTGACTTCAACTGTATATATTTTATTCAGTTTTAAAGCTAATATCATGCAATTCTACACATGACTTATGCCATGTTAATGATATCTGAGATTGACTAACCAAATCAATTTGGGCCTCCTGGAGGTCAGGGTCCCTGGGCACGTTGGTTTCCGGAACATAATAACTTCAGGTTTAGATAACTGGACTAGACTAACTTACCAATCTAAAAAAACAGCTGACATGGCTAATTGAGTGACTGTCAATGACTGACAAAACAAGAGAAAAACTGCTGATGCACAAACAAATTTCGAACTTGCACCTTATGTATTCTACTATTCTAACTCTCAACAGTAAGTTGAGACCCCTACTGAGTTCCTAAAAATATATATTTATATATACCGTACCTGTCAAAGGTTTGGACACACCTACTCATTTAAGGGTTTTTCTTTATTTTTACTATTTTCACACTGTAGAATAATAGTAAAGACATCAACACTTTGAAATAACACATATGGAGTCAACCAGTTTCATGAGACAGTCACCTGGACTGCATTTTAATTAACAGGTGTAACTTGTTAAAAGTTCATTTGTGGAATTTATTTCCTTCTTAATGCATTTGAGCAGTTGTGTTGTGACGAGGTAGGGTTGGTATACAGAAGATAGCCCTATTTGGTAAAAGACCAAGTACATATTATGGCAAGAACAGCTCAAATAAGCAAAGAGAAATGACAGTCCATCATTACTTGAAGACAAGAAGGTCAGTTAATATGGAAAATGTCAAGAACTTTGAAAGTTTCTTCAAGTGCAGTCGCAAAAACCATCAAGCGCTACGATTAAACAGGCTCTCATTAGGACCGCCACAGGAATAGAAGACCCAGAGTTACCTCTGTTGCAGAGGATAAATTCATTAGAGTTAACTGCACCTCAGATTGCAGCCCAAATAAATGCTTCACAGAGTTCAAGTAACAGACACATCTCAACATCAACTGTTCAGAGGACACTGTGTGAATCAGGCCTTCATGGTCGAATTGCTGCAAAGAAACCACTACTAAAGGACACCAATAAGAAGAACAGACTTGTTTGGGCCAAGAAACACCGTGGAAATCTGTCCTTTGGTCTGATGAGTCTAAATGTGAGATTTTCGGTTCCAACTGCTGTGTCTTTGTAAGGTGCAGAGTAGGTGAACGGATGATGTCCGCAAGTGTGATTCCCACCATGAAGCATGGAGGAGGAGGTGTGATTATGTGGGGGTGCATTTCTGGTGACACTGTTGGTGATTTCTTTAGAATTCAATGCACACCAGCATGGCTACCACAGTATTCTGCAGCGATACGCCATCTCATCTGGATTGCGCTTAGTGGGACTGTAATTTGTTTTTCAACAGGACAAGGGCCCAAAACACACCTCCAGGCTGTGTAAGGGCTATTTGACCAAGAAGGAGTGTGATGGAGTGCTTCATTGCTGCATCAAATGACCTGGCCTCCACAATCACCCGACCTCAACCCAATTGAGATGGTTTGGGATAAGTTGGACTGCAGAGTGAAGGAAAAGCACCCAACAAGTGCTCAGCATATGTGGGAACTCCTTCAAGTCTGTTGGAAAAGCAATCCTCATGAAGCTGGTTGAGAGAATACCAAGAGGGTTTTCAATGCTGTCATAAAGGCAAAGTGTGGCTACTTTGAAGTATCTAAATTATAAAATATATTTTGATTTGCTTGAAACTTATTTGGTTACTACATGATTCCATGTGTGTTATTTGATAGTTTGGATGTCTTCAATATTATTCTACAATGTAGAAAATAGTACAAATAAAGAAAACCCTTGCATGAGTAGGTGTGTCCAAACTTTTGACTGGTACTGTGTATATATATATATTAAACCAGGGACTTCTCCAGAGTGGCGCTGCTATCTAAGGCACTGCATATCAGTGCAAGAGGTGTCACTACATTCCCTGGTTCAAATCCAGGAAAACATGGGAAAAAACAAACATACAATCAATAATACAGTTGAAAAAATCTATATACAGCATGTTCAAATGAGGTAGGATAGAGGTAAGGCAATAAATAGGACATTTTGGTGAAGTAATTACAATATAGCAATTACACACTGGAATGGTAGAATGTGCAGAAGATTAATGTGTAAGTAGAGATACTGGGGTGCAAAGGAGCAAGATAAATAAATAAATACAGTATGGGGATGAGGTAGATTGGATGGGCTATTTACAGATGAGCTATGTACAGGTGCAGGGATCTGTGAGCTGCTCTGACAGATGGTCCTTAAAGCTAGTGAGGGAGGTAAGAGTCTCCAGCTTTAGTGATTTTTGCAGTTTGTTCCAGTCATTGGCAGCAGAGAACTGGAAGGAAAGACGGCCAAAGGAAGAATTGGCATTGGGGGTGACCAGTGAGATATACCTGCTGGAGCGTGTGCTACAGGTGGGTGCTGCTATGGTGTTAAGCATTGCTGTGCGTGAGTGTGTTCTATTTCTTCTGCAGGTGTACACATGTGGGTGCAAGTGCGTATACCCGTCTAGCCATTCTGTAGGGGGCTAGGGAGGAGATTATACTCTAAACTGTTTGCTTACCTTGTGCTCAAATGCTCTGGCTCTTAGCTGTGTGTGCAGAACAGTTGGCATCACATGGAGGAGAGGCAAACACTTGTCTGTTTTCTTCTCATTGTGTACAGTCACACACACACACACACACACACACACACACACACACACACACACACACACACACACACACACACACACACACACACACACACACACACACACACACACACACACACACTGTGGTATTCATTCCAGGCACTGCCTAAATCCCTGCCACTTTTGAATTGTGGCTCCCTCCTGTCTCTGCGCTGAATGGGTCATTTCTGGGCTTCTGACAGACATTTTGGAGACGTCTTTCTTTGCCAAAACTAAGCAGATGGACACTGACGTCGGCTGGCACAACAATCTCCCACCTGCATGAGTGAAAAGGCTTCTCCTATAATTAAGAGAAGGAATTAAGAAAGGACGTTAGACACCATAGACGTACAGAAGCCCTGAAACCCAAGGCAAAAAAGAAAACGATTGGAATAATCTATTCCGAATGACTTAGTATCTTGTTCGAATTACTTAGTATCTCATTTGAACAAAAAATGTTTGAACGACATACAAAGTTGTTTGAATAACATTTGAATAAATGCTCAAATTACATTTTGTCTAGTTAGGCCTAATGTGTTATGCAGCAGCAGTTGTGCTTGTCAGATCGTTCCATCCATTGATATGATTTTTTATTCTTTGATAGGGCTGCTTTTGAATACCAGAACATGTAGTGGGCCAACAAGATCTCACGGTTTTATCAATTTGACTTCAGATTCTGATGTTTATCCACATTTCTCCAAACATCAAGTTTCAACGTTGCTCCAAACGTCAAATGTCAAAGTGTTTTTGACACCCTCTTTTCCTCCTCTTGCTCAGCGTCTTCCTTGATTCATCCCAAATGCTTACATTACGGGTTAAGGTTTTCGATAGTTTTAAAACAAAAACAACTACACTGTTAAGGTAAGGCATTCATTACGAATGTTTTTTGGTGAAGGTTAGGGATAGAAAAAAGGAAGAAAAAAAAGAATGTCCACCACTGAGATTGAACACGCCAGCCTTGGAAAGACAATGCTGAGCAGGAGGAGCAACCCAGTGTTTCAGAAACCCTTCGGAAATTTGATGTTTGGAGAAACTTGGATAAACGTCAGAATCTGATGTCAAATTGTTAAAACCATGAGATCTTGTTGGCCCACTTACATGCTCTGGCATTCAAAAGCAGCCCTGCTTTAGGCTATTAAATAACTGTCATTGAATAATCATATCAATGGATGGAATCAGTGAATGAATGGCTGCAGCAACGGTCTTACAAGCACAGCTGGCACTGCATCAGAAATTAGGCCTAATTAGACAATTAACTCATTTGAATGAGATAATACGCTGTTCAAAGTAATTAATATGTAATTTCAAACGAGTTAGTATCTCGTTTGAACGACTTAGTAAGAAAAACATATATTTACTAAGTTGTTCGAACTAGATAATTTAAAGCCTACGTTTTTTTAGTTTTTTTGCCTTGGGCTTCTGTCGGGCTTCCTTATAGACTCATAAAAGCATGTAAAAAATAACAAATGAAGACTATCCAGCATTGATTTACTCCTTTACCTAGTTAGTGTAATACAAAAAGCACATGCTTTGTGTACTTTATTTTACTTACTTATTCTTGACTTTGACCACCATAGTATAGTCCCTGTGCCCTTGACTTTTAGGGTTCAAACCGGAGTAAGGGTTCAAATCTGAGTCATCGGCGACTGCTTAAATATCTAGTATCATGGTACTGAACAGTCAGTCGGTATAAACTAACACCATTTGAATCAATGTCAGAGCTCTGGATTTAGACACTAAAGACCATGTGAGTAGAGCATAATTCCACATGGTGGCTTTAGCTAAGCCCATTGTAAACACAGAGAAAGACAAGGGGTCAGAGAGAACAGGCCAATGTACATCATAGCTTTGACATTTCCTGGATGGATAGACAACAAGCCGAACGGATCAGAGGTGCTATTTTGGGTCACTGGCTCGGAGACAGAATGTGGGATGGCGTGGGACTGGGATATCCTGATGGGAAGGCTCCGGGAAGACTCCGGAACCCCACTAGGGACCATTATGACCTTCAGCCTGCATGATGCCCAGGCTTTCCATTGTAACACACTGCATCAACAAGAAATGTACACACTTCAAAGTGTACTGTATGTAAACAAGGACAAACTTTGTAGTGTACATACTTTGTGTAGTATGTCAACAAGTACACACTGCAAAGTGTATGTCAAGAAGCACGCGCTCCTCGGAATACATCAACTTCATGGAGTACGTAAATAAGTATTCACTTCACATATTTGTGCAGACCTTACTATCACAGTTAAGTGGGGTCCAATGCTAGTTATTTCTCTAGGGCAGGGATGGGCAACTTTAACGGAGGTGGGGGCCACAAAAAAATGGAGCTCATCATTAGGGGCCTCAGCGGCTCGTGGGCCTATATTTACTAAATAATCTAAAGTTAAAAAAATACCGGTACAGAGTCAATGTGCAGGTTAGTCGAGGTAATTTATACATGGAGGTAGGGGTAAAGTGACTATGCAGAGATAATAAACAGTGAGTAGCAGTAGTGTAAGCAAAGTAATGGCCATTCGATTAATTGTTCAGCATGGCTTGGGGGTAGAAGTTGTTACGGTGCCTTTTGGACCTAGACTCCACGCTCGGTACCACTTGCCGTGAAGTAGCAGAGAGCATAGTCTATGACTTGGTTGAGTAGTATATAGGTCCTGGATGGCATGATGTACTGGACCGTACTTACTACCCTCTGGAGCACCTTACGGTTGGATGCCAAGCAGTTGCCATACCAGGCAGTGATGCAACCGGTCAGGATGCTCTCAATGGTGCAGCTGTTGAACTTTTTGAGGATCTGTGGGACCCATGCCAAATCTTTTCAGTCTCCTGAGGGGGAAAGGTGTTGTTGTGCCCTCTTCACGACTGTCTTGATGTGTTTGGACCATGATAGTTTGTTGGTGATGTGGACACCAAGGAACTTGAAACTCTCGACCCGGTCCTCTCGACCCGTTGATGTGAATGGGGGCGTGTTCGGCCCTCCTTTTCCTGCAGTCCACGATCAGCTCCTTTGTCTTGCTCGCGTTAAGGGAGAGGTTGTTGTCCTGGCACCACACTGCCAGGTCTCTGACCTCCTCCCAATAGACTATCTCATCGTTGTGGGTGATCAGGACTACCACTGTTGTGTTGTCAGCAAACTTAATGATGGTGTTGGAGTTGTGCTTGGCCACGCAGTCATGGGTGAACATGGAGTACGGGACGGGACAAAGCATGCACCCCTAAGGGGCCTCCATGTTGAGGATCAGCGTGGCAGATATGTTGTTGCCTCTACCCTTGCCACCTGGAAGCGGACCGTCAGGAAGTCCAGGATCCAGTTGCACAAGGTGTTTAGTGACCAGGGTCCTTAGCTTTGTGGGCTCTATGGTGTTGAATGCTGAGCTGTAGTCAATGAACAGCATTCTCACATAGGTGGTCCTTTGTCCAGGTGTGAAAGGACAGTGTGGAGTGCAATAGAGATTGGATTATCTGTGGATCTGTTGGGGCGGTATGCGAATTGAAGTGAGTCTAGAGTTTCTGTGATGATGGTGCTGATGTGAGCAATGACCAGCCTTTCAAAGCACTTCATGGCTACAAACGTGAGTGCTAAGGGATGGTAGTCATTTATGCAGGTTACCTTCACTTTCTTGGGCACAGGGACTATGGTGGTCAGCATGAAACATGTAGGTATTACAGACTCAGTCAGTGAAAATTCAACATGTCAGTGAAGACACTTGCCAGTTCGTCCACGCATGCTCTGCGTACATGTCCCGGTAATGCGTCTGGCCCCGCGGCCTTGGGAATGTTGACCTGTTTAAATTTCTTGCTCACATTGGCTATGGAGAGCGTGATCACACAGTCTTCCAGAGCAGATGGTGCTCTCATGCATGCTTCAGTGTTACTTGCCTCGAAGCGAGCATAAAAGGCATTTAGCTCATCTGGTAGGCTCGCGCCACTGGGCAGTTCACGGCTGGGTTTCCCTTTGTAGTCCGTAATAGTTTGCAAGCCCTGCCACAGCCGACGTGCGTTAGAACCGGTGTAGTAGGATTCAATCTTAGTCCTGTATTGACGCTTTGCCTGTTTGATAGTTCATCTGAAGGCATAGCAGGATTTCTTATAAGCGTCTGGATTAGTGTCCCGCTTCTTGAAAGCTATTATTGACAAATAGACACACACACACACCCCTCATCTTACCAGATGTAGCTGTTCTGTTCTGTCGATGCATGGAAAGCCAAGCCAATTGTTCAGTGCCTTCAGAAAGTTTTCAGACCCCTTGACTTTTTCCACATTTTGTAACATTACAGCCTTATTCTAAAATGTATTTTTTTATTCCCTCATCAATCTACACACAATACCGTATGATGACAAAGCAAAAACTGTTTTTTATCATTTTTTGCAAGTGTATTCAAAATAAAAAACTTAAATATTACATTTACATAAGTATTCAGACCCTATACTCAGTATTTTGTTGATGCACCTTTGGCAGTGATTACAACATCGAGTCTTCTTGGGTATGACGCTACAAGCTTAACAAACCTGTATTTGGGGAGTTTCTCCCATTCTTCTCTGCAGATTCTCTCACACTCTGTCAGGTTGGATGAGGAGCATTGCTGCACAGCTATTTTCAGGTCTCTCCAGAGATGTTCGATCAGGTTCAAGCCCGGGCTCTGGCTGGGCCACTCAAGGACATTCAGAGTCTTGTCCTGAAGCAACTCCTGCGTTGTCTCTGCTGTGTGCTTAGGGTTGTTGTCCTGTTGGAAGGTGAACCTTTGTCCCAGTCTTAGGTCCTGAGCGCTCTGGAGCAGGTTTTCATCAAGGATCGCTCTGTACTTTGTCCCTGCCGCTGGAAAACATAACCGACAGCATTATGTTGCCACCACCATGCATCAACGTAGGGATTGTGCCAGGTTTCCTCCAGACGTGATGCTTGCCATTCAGGCCAAAGACTTCTTCTTGGTTTCATCAGACCAGGGAATCTTGTTTCTCATCATCTGAGAGTCCTTTAGGTGCCTTTAGGCGGGCTGTCGTGTGACTTTTACTGAGGAGTGGCTTCCATCTGTCCACTCTACCATAAAGGCCTGATAGGTGGAGTACTGCAGAGATGGTTGTCCTTCTGGAAGTTTCTTCCATCTGCACAGAGAAACTCTAGAGCTCTGTCAGAGTGAACATTGGGTTCTTGGTCACCTTCCCGACCAAGGCCCTTCTCTCCCGATTGCTCAGTTTCCTGGGCCGCCAGCTCTAGGAAGAGTCTTGGTGATTCCAAACTTATTCCATTTAAGAATGATGGAGGCCTCTGTGTTTTTGGGGACCTTCAATGCTGCAGACATTTTTGGTACCCTTCCCAAGATCTTTGCCTCAACATAATCTTGTCTCGGGGGCTCCACGGACAATTCCTTCGACCTCATGGCTTGGTATTTGCTCTGACATGCACTGTCAACTGATTCCTTTTATAGACAGGTGTGTGCCTTTCCAAATCATGTCCAATCAATTGAATTTACCACAGTTGGAGTCCAATCAAATTGTAGAAACATCTCAAGGATGATCAATGGAAACAGGATGCAACTGAGGTCAATTTTGAGTCTCATAGCAAAGGTATTTTCTGTTTCCGCTTTGCATTATGGGGTATTGTGTGTAGATTGCTGAGGATTGTTATTCAACCCATTTTAAAACAAGGCTGTAACGTAACATTTTGAAAAAGTCATGGGGTCTGAATACTTTCCGAAGGCACTGTATATTATCCATGTTTTCGTTCAGCCACGACTCTGTGAAACATATTACAGTTTTTAATAACCCGTTGGTAGGATAGTCCCAAAGGGAGGTCATCCATTTTATTCTCCAGTAATTGCAAGTTGGCCAATAGAACGGATGGTTGAGGCGGGTTACCCACTCACCAACAAATTCTCACTTGCCAGCCCCCTGTATTTCCGTCTTTTCTTCACGCAAATTATATGTATTTCTGCCTGGATTCGGAGAAGCAGTAAATCCTTTGCGTTGGACTCATTAAAGAAAAAAATCTTTGTCCAGTTCGAGGTGAGTAATCACTGTTCTGATAACCAGAAGCTATTTTTGGTCATAAGAGGCAGTAGCAGCAATATTATGTACAAAATAAGTTATAAACAATGCGGGAAAAAACACACAAAATAGCACAGTTGGTTAGGAGCCAATAAAAAAGCAGCCATCCCCTCCAGTGCCATTATCAGATATATGAAATAGAACTGTGTTCCCTAAACTCCAATTCAATAGCTGAGGTATGAGAAGGGAAATAAACACAAATATGTTTCCAGAGAACATAGCAGCCATAGGTGTCCCAATGAAGAAGCCTTCCAAATGAACTGTACATGGATGGGCCATTACTCTGCACCCCAGATCATTTCTATGTAATAAAGCAACTAATAATTTCTAACTAATAAAGCACAGCTCGTATCATATCCCCACTTAATTGATTCTGTAGCTCGTCAGAGGCTCCTTTCAAGGGCTAGTCCTGTCGCTTGGCCTGTGACAGAGTCTGGCCTACTGTAACCTAAGCTCTGAGCTCTATGGAAATTATATTCAGTGCAGAAAGAGACAAACAGGCAACTGACAACTCTACTAACTCTACACCACTATTATACCATAACATTCAGACCATGTCAGGGCACGGCAGGGCCAAGGCCTTTTCATGGGTTTGGTATTACCTCACAGATGTCAGCTACTGGTGTGTTTTTTCCAGTTTTCATGTCAAATGCTTTAATTATTTTCACAGGTTATTTTCATTCCACACTGCCACCTCTGTCCCTATGTCTCTGTCCCTAAAGGGTACACAAACAGGCCAAAATACTGTAGTTTTATTATTATCATTTGCTAAAATATTTCTGCTAAAGTTAGAAGTTATTTTGAGCGATGAGGAGGTGGTCAGTGATTATGCTCAGCGTTTCCTGGTTCCAGTACAGAGGTGCCCAGTGTGTTCAGGACAGGTTGATTTGAACACAGAGGCTAGATGGCAAGCTGGAGCTGCAGTACCGGTGAGTAGAAGGGGAGGGACACACAGTTGTAGGGACAGAAAGAGCGCTTCCTACATCAACGGAAATACCAGCCCAAAGACTTAGAGGCTGGACTCAGATTGCAGACACAGAAATAAACACATAGAGAGAAACACACAATCACAAGTGCATATGATATACTCAAATAGAAACTAAGTCCATGAGAGTAAACACATGACACATCCTCACATACCCTCAGTAACACAGTCATAACCACACACACACACACAGTCTCACACACACACACACACACACACACACACACACACACACACACACACACACACACACACACACACACACACACACACACACACACACACACACACACACACACACACACACACACACACACACACACACACACACACACACACACACTCTCTCTACCCTGGGAGGGGTAGTGAGCTGAATTCTTCCTTTTGTGACGCCCTCCTCCTCTTACTCAGGAAAATGATGTGTGTTCTTGCATAACCTTACAAAACAGTGACCAGGGGCCAGCAGTGCAGCGGCTGCCAAGGGCAGAGGTCAAGCCTAAGTGAGCCTCTCAGCTTTATGGAAGAGCAAACAAATGAGGATGGGGCAACTTTCATACTAGGTAAACACACACACGGCTGTCCCTTTGTCCTTCTCACAACACTAGGACATATGTCGCTTTGTATTAAACATACCCACAGTCCACATGGCGCTAGTGTTGCTTTGGATCAGTCTTGGTGGATGGATCTGACTGTTTCCAATAGAGAGGCTTGGCCATTAGCATTAATCACAGTCATTGTAAATACTTCAGTTGTAAATAAAACCATCCAGTAGAACAGACTGGATGGCTGCATGCCGGTCTGCCACCACAGCTGTTGAAGTAACATAATTTCATCAACACAAAGATTTGAACACAGATGATATCATTTATAACTGGAGAGAGATGCTATTGGACCTCTGGATGTGTGTCTTTGATATATAGACCCATTTGGCTATAGCCTGGCCATTTTCAGCCAACCTGTCCAAGCTCATATCGTAAAGTGAGATGATGCGGAATGATCTTCTTTGTTGTGGTGTTCAGTGTGGTTTCTATAGTTTCAGCATAGTTCCACGTCTTCGTATAGCAATTTCTTTGTGATGTTGTGTATTTATTGTAAGGCAGGCTGACTGCCCATGAAGCAACAGTAAGTAGAAAAACATCTGTCGTCATGGTTAAGTTTGATTTGATGGGAGAGGTAGAGAAACTTAGATATTAACAGCAGCGATCATTTCATCCTTGCTGATCACTATCACTTCAGTATTTAGGAGTTGTGATCCTGAGGAGGAAAACCCAGAAGTCATAATCTCTTAAATAGCAACAAGTTTTATAACATCCACAGAACTCAAACCATTCAACAGCAGCTAATATGTTTTATATAGGTATAGAATTAAAGCAGATTGTGTGATGGAAGGACAGTGCTTTACATCATTTGAAGTTGGACCATTTGGAATAAGGGGCTTGTCAGAGTGGAAGCCTTTGCTTGGGGAGGAGGACTGCAGTGCACACCCCCGTCCCGCAAAATTAACTCACCCAAAACAAGGGTGGGACCCTCAAGGAACCAGAAGGAGCCAGTGGCTTTGATGAATTCACCAGCTAACCCAAACAGAAAAACTTTAGAATTGTGCCAAGATAAAATATTTGGTCAGTTGAGACAGTTACCGTAGTCAACATTTGTCTTCAAAAGTGTATTATAAAATAATTACTTTAGTACATAGACATGAAGCAGAAGCGGTTTCGAGATCTGCAGGAAAAATAACAAAACTTTGGTCTGCATTATGATGGACTATGACATCATGCACATAAACCAGAATCTTGGGCTAGGGTCATCCAAGAAAAACATCTCATTCCCAGTAACAGCCAAGAATGCCTATTTCCAGCTTTTATTATAAACTTCAGCTAAGCGCTCCAGGAAGGTTGCCAAGGGGACCATGGTTCCTGTACTTCACTCTTGTGTAAAAGTCATTAGTTGTTTTCATTTCTTTCCATCTTTCATTCAACTGTGAATTAATGCAGCAAAGAGGTGGCCCTCTCAAGGGGTTTTCACATTTAAAAGAGCCTAATCAAACACCCACGTTGTAAATGGAACCTATTACCGCTAATGGCTTACCTAGGAATGAATCCTGATGAAGCCTTGAAGAGGGCTATTAGCACTGCAGGTTTTTGTCATCATCCACAGTGGTTTAAGGGTAGTCATTAGAGTTACTATCCTCTTGTTCTTTTGATTTGAACTAAATGTGCCATTTCTGCTTTGAAACAACGGCTGCCTTTTACAAGATGCTGATAGCAGCTACAGGAGAAGGTCAGACCACATACAAGTGTGGGCTGCAGGTTTTAGAGGTAAGGTACTATACCATAGGAATAATTTGACTTTCAAGGAACATGGAAGGGTTCCCTGTGGCTCAGTCGATAGAGTGTGGTGTGTTCAACATTAGGGTTGTGTGTTTGATTCCCATGGGGGACCAGTATGAAAATGTATGCACTCTGGATAAGACTGTCTGCTGAATTACTATGATGTTAATGAAATCCATGAAAATGTTATTGAGTGAGTTCTAATGTCATAAATAAGTGGTTGATTGTTTGAGTAGGATCAGTAAAGATAGATTCAAAATTCACCATTTTGTCATGAAAATTGAGAACATAAATGTGTAAGAAATGGTATCTGGATATTGGAAGGAATAGTTACATAAAGTACAAATATTGTACTGTATTAAATAAAAAATACATGATTATTATGAAGCCTGTGTGGAGGGAATTTAATCATGTTCTTGGCCTGACTGTCTTTGAGAGTTTCCGTGTTTACCATGATAGGCTGATTGTCTGCTACATCCAATTTTAGCTGTCAAGTCTGACTACAAAGGGGGGGAAATGGCCTCAAGGCCAGTGTCTGAGGTTTGGAAATCTCTTTCTGGTCACTCCAGTCTAGTCTAATACCAACAGGGCAATGTCATGGGATCAACCACACTCTCTTAAGGGTGATGGTGTGGGGGGAGGGGGGGGGGATAAATTAGCTAATTTAAAATGAATTATTTTAGATGTTACAATTGTATTAGTTGTCACAGTAGAGAAAGTTATCTGAATTCTAAAATACTTTATAAATACCCTGGCATGCTTTTAAAGTCAACAGCCTTGGTCATCCATTATGTAGTTTTGGAAGCCTCCCTCCTGGGGTGAGCGTTAAGTGCAGTTGGTATGGTCCAGGGGAGGGAAGGGCGACTGGAAAGTGGAAATGTTTGTACTGATTTCACTATGATGGCCAATATGATCAAGACTGCTGAACTTGTCTTCAATATTTGATTAGATTTGTATAGTTTTTATGTATTTTTATTATTCAACATCAAGTTTGATAAGTTTGCTCATTCTTAACAAGAATAAAACGAGACTAAATATCACATTTCATCTGACAATACATCACCATGTTGATTACAAGTAAGTAATAACTTTTCTTCTATGAACTTTAGTAGTACAATAGCAAATTCTAGGACTCCGACAAATATAAACTTAGATGTATTAACATATTCAGAGAGCCACTACTAACCTGATAGGGTGTCAGCTGTGAGGTTCATGTGATGCTCAAAATGAGGTGAGGAGTTCAGATGATGTAAGGTGATGTGCTGCACCACCGCATGAGCATCAGCCCTTTAGTCTAATGCATGCTCTAGACTATAGTTTTGCAACAGGCTTTTAAAAAGACTTATTTAACTAGCCGAAATGTTTTGTCATATAGATTCAAAAGGAATAGTTTCACTTTCAAGGAACATGAAAGGGTTCACTGTGGCTTAGTTGGTAGCGCATGTGTGTGCAACATCAGGGTTGTGGGTTTGATTCCCACAAGGGACCTGTATAAAAATATATGCACTCCCTACTGTAAATCACTCTAGATAAGACTGTTTGCTAAATAAATTACTATACTGTTAATAAAATCCTTGAAAATGTTCTTGAGTGAGTTCTAATGAAAAAAATAAGTGGTTGATTGTTTGAGTAGGATCAGTAAAGACAGTGTCAATATTCACCATTTTGTCAAGGAACAAAAGTACATAAATATGATACTTCAGCTCATTAAAAATGTATTATTTTATATCAAATAATGTAATAAATACTTGTTTAAATTGCCTAGATGTTTTTTCATATAGATTCGAAAGTTTGGTTTCTTAGTTTACTTAGTTTTAAAATTAAGAAAATTAATCCTCTAAAAAATGTCCACGTAAAATATATTTTTATATCTTAAGAATTTACGCCTACAGAGTATAACATTTATATTTGTATTTCTGGCCTGTAGGTTGAGTGTTATGTGGGAGAGTGTTATATTGAATTCTTCATGCAGGTGCCAGTCAATTTATTAAATTAATTTCTGTGATGCTAGTGTGTAATGTTAGTGTGTAATACACTGTATTTGTTTCCTGCTCCATACGTATTCCTAGCACGTAGGCAATGGGTTCAGGCTGCAAAATTTGATGAACTTAGGAGTTATGATAGAAAACCAGCTACTTTTGAATCAGAGATAAAATGCCTAGCAAATCTGTTGTTTTCCAATAAGTCTTTTTCCCATGGTGTTAGCTTTTCAGAGGAACCAGACTGAACAAAGTCACTCAGTCATTGCAATGGATTGGAGTATTTGGTCTCTAATCAACTAACTGTTGTATTTCACCATTTTAAGATTTGGCATCATATCATGTGCATAGTTCTACTTGACCATTAAATGCCAAGTATTTCAATCCAATCAACATGGTTCAATTTGAGCAGACCCCTAAGTTGTGCTCATTTGCAGATGGTTCTCTAAAAAGGTTCAGTAGAGATTGACCGGTTCATTGTGGTGTCTAGTATTTCCTAGAAGACCTTCATTTACCAATTATACTTTCTGCAATCTGAAAGTTCTCTAACTATAGCAGCGAAAATCCCTCCAACTCATTTCCCCATTGGCATGAGTGGATTACACAGACACTGTTGTTAGCAACCAGGAGCAACAGAGCGCAGGAACAATTATACCTATGACCTAATGCAATTCTACCTGCCAACTTTGGCCGGGGAGTAATGGAATGAGATAAGCCAGCGCTGGTATAGATGGTTAAGGGGGATAAATGATTGCGTAACAATCACCAGGTGCTCTCTGATTGCCATTGTTATAGAGCCATTGTTACTTTTTCCATATTAACTCTGATTTGCTGACCGAGTGACACACTTGGGTCATACACCAAATACCTAACAGAACAGAAACATGATAGATGACCAACTGCTGGATAGCACTGTTATTTGTGATTCATCAAACATCTATATTCTTTGATTTAAGAACAGAAAATGGAGGTCAGTTCTATCTTTTGGTCTTTCTTGTCTTTTCCTCATAAATGTCCTTGTTTACAGTCATTCAGAGGACATATGTTGGCCATTCCCTAGAACACATCCATTGTGTTGTAATCTAACTAGGCCACAGTAACCACCCAATGTCATATCATCCCGAGCACTCCACTTGTCTAATGTTACAGTTCTCAACATAACCTCACAGACATTTGAGGTTTTCATACCACTTTTACACCTCACTTGACACTTGCCATCCCAGTAAAAAGCAGCTGTATTTGCATTCCACTGAGGCTGTTGAGTCTAAGGCTTGGTCCTCTGGAGGATGTTGTGAAGATCAGAACCATGTAAGCTGTCAGAGCAGAGAGATGTTACCATATCAACACTGAGATGCTTTTCTCATGTCTATCGACTCATGAAGAGACATGGCAAAAGACAGCTCTAGGCCTGGAGGCCCATATAGTGGTAGGACTTAGGAGACTGCTACGAAGAGTGGGTGTGTAGTGTGTGTGGTGTGCACTGGGACGCACTGGGGGGGGGGATTGCGTCAGGGCTAGAGCACGTAGCGCCATTTTCCCAGGCCCCTAAACACACTCCTCCGACTTCCTGGCGCTGTGAGGGAGGGAGGGGTTGAATTGCAAGCACGCATCTCTTATCAGAACCCAGAGCCCAAAAGCACAACTTCCTCCAAGGCGGCCTGAGGAATTTGGAAAAGGAAGAGCCTTTCCCTTCTTGGCCTTATTAAAATTGGCGGTCTCACAGATACCATCATGCTTATACGCAGGAAGAATATAGTGGTGGACAAGGCGCAGTGAAGTTAATTGTTCACTGCTTTATATATATTTCATACTGCAACTGGGTCACCTGTCTTATGCCTTTTCCAGCCCTGTGATGTCATTCTGACCACTGGTTTGGGTAGCTAATAGTTTATTTACATCTGGGAGCAGGGTGTTATTATAAGGTGATAACAACTGATTCCACCATAGGCTTTATGGTTGTTCCACGGTGCCTTTTGAGAAGTGTAACTTAATCTCAAGAGGTTAAATAAATAAAAATACTGTAGCAAGTGCATATTAAGTGCCAAATAAAGTAACACGGTTGACCGTAACAGGGTTGACAGTAACAGCCTTGACAATTTCATCTTAAATCAGCCATAAATTCCATTTTGACAAGGGGAATGGAAACGTATTGTGTGCAACAGGGAGTGGCAATGGAAGGGGGGTTGTTAAAACATTTGTAGTCTGTCTATGGGTAACAGGGTTGACGTGTTAGGCTTGACCCGGTCAGTTTTCCACCACAAAACACAGGAAAGGGCCAAAAAGAGTAGAACCAGCTCACCTATTTTTACTCTATGATTTGACTATTAGCTGTTTAATGTTGCTTTTGGAAAAAAGATTAAAGAAATAGTTTACTTTCACCATATTCAAATGGGAGTTCACGTAGCAGGATTGACCTTCAAATGAGGGACAGAGATAAATGAATCAATAATCACACTAAATAATAATCTAGAGAAATTACTTTGTCAAAGCAAAATAATAACTAGGGCTTCAAAATGATGGCGAAAACTTAGAGAAATGTTGGGGTTAAGTGGATTCAAATCTTTCTCTATGTCACAGAGGGTGCAGGCTTTTTATATAACCCTGGCAGATACATTCTGATACATAACTTTACAGCCTCAGAGTTATGTGATACTAGCCTGTATGTCATATTTTAGCAGGTACAGCTGATCTCCTCTCTGTCACAAACTGTCCGCCAAATCCCAAAACTTGTATTTGTATTTATTATGGATCCCCATTAGCTGCTGCCATGACAGCAACTATTCTTCCTGGGGTCCAGCAAAATGAAGGCAATTATACATTTTTAAAAACATTACAATACATTCACAACAGATTTCACAACATAATATGTGTGTGCCCTCAGGCCCCTACTCTACTACTACATACAGTGTCTTGTAAAAGTATTCATCCCCCTTGCCATTTTTCCTATTTTGTTGCATTACAACCTGTAATTTAAATTGATTTATATTTGGATTTCATGTAATGGACATACACAAAATAGTCCAAATTGGTGATGTGAAATGAAAGGACCAAGGTGCAGTGTGGTGAGCGTACATTTTCTTTATTTTAAGCAAAATGACGCCAAACAAAACAATAAACACTACAAAAACAAACCGTGAAGCTCACAAGCAAAGTGCTCTAAACAGAGACAACCTCCCACACACACAGGTGGGAAAAGGTTACCTAAGTATGGTTCCCAATCAGAGACAACGATAGACAGCTGTCCCTGATTGAGAACCATACCCGGCCAAACACAAAGAAATAGAAAACATAGAACACAAAACATAGAATGCCCACCCCAACTCACGCCCAGACCAAACCAAAAAAGAGACATAAAAAGGATCTCTAAGGTCAGGGTGTGACACACCCCTTTGCTATGATGCCCCTAAATAAGATCTGGTGCAACCAATTACCTCCAGAAGTCACATAATTAGTTAAATAAAGTACACCTGTGTGCAATCTAAGTGTCACATGATCTGTCACATGATCTCAGTATATATACACACCTGTTCTGAAAGGCCCCAGAGTCTGCAACACCACTAAGCAAGGGGCACCACCAAGCAAGCGGCACCATGAAGACCAGGGAGCTCTCCAAACAGGTCAGGGACAAAGTTGTGGAGAAGTACAGATCAGGGTTAGGTTATAAAAAATATCTGAAACATTGAACATCCCACAGAGCACCATTAAATCCATTATTAAAAATGGAAAGAATATGGCACCACAACAAAGCTGCCAAGAGAGGGCTGCCCACCAAAACTCACAGACCAGGCAAGGAGGGCATTAATCAGAGAGGCAGCAAAGAGATGAAAGATAACCCTGACGGAGCTGCAAAGCTCCGCAGAGGAGATTGGTGTATCTGTCCATAGGACCACTATAAGCCGTATACTCCACAGAGCTGGGCTTTACGGAAGAGTGGCCAGGAAAAAGCCATTGCTTAAAGAAAAAAATAAGCAAACATGTTTGGTATTCACCAAAATGCATGTGGGAGACTCCCCAAACATAAGGAAGAAGGTACTCTGGTCAGATGACACTAAAATTGAGATTTTTGGCCATCAAGGAAAATGATATGTCTGGCACAAACCCAATACCTTTCATCACCCTGAGAGCACCATCCCCACAGTGAAGCATGGTGGTGGCAGCATCATGCTGTGGGGATATTTTTCATCAGCAAGGACTGGGAAACTGGTCAGAATTGAAGGAATGATGGATGATGCTAAATACAGGGAAATTCTTGAAGGAAACCTGTTTCAGTCTTCCAGAGATTTGAGACTGGGACGGAGGTTCACCTTCCAGCAGGACAATGACCCTAAGCATACTGCTAAAGCAACACTCGAGTGGATTAAGGGGAAACATTTAAATGTCTTGGAATGGCCTAGTCAAAGCCCAGGCCTCAATCCAATTGAGAATCTGTGGTATGACTTAAAGATTGCTGTACACCAGCAGAACCCATCCAACTTGAAGGAGCTGGAGCAGTTTTGCCTTGAAGAATGGCCAAAATCCCAGTGGCTAGATGTGCCAAGCTTATAGAGACATACCCCAAGAGACTTGCAGCTGTAATTGCTGCAAAAGGTGGCTCTACAAAGTATTGACTATGGGGGGTGAATAGTTATGCACGCTCAAGTTTTCAGTTTTTTAGTCTTATTTCTTGTTTGTTTCACAATTACAAACATTTTGCATCTTCAAAGTGGTAGGCATGTTGTGTAAATCAAATGATACAACCCCCCCCCCCAAAAAAAATTCTAAATCTATTTTAATTCCAGGTTGTAAAGCAACGAAATAGGAAAAATGTCAAGGGGGGGGATGAATACTTTCGCACGTCACTGTATCTACAACACAAAATCCATGTGTACATGTGTGTATAGTGCATATGTTATCGTGTGTATGTATGCATGTGTCTGCACCTGTCTGTTTTTTAAATTACATGTTAGTGCTTGCATGAGTTACTTGATGTGGAATAGAATTCCATGTAGTCATGGCTCTATGTAGTACTGTGTACATCCCATAGTCTGTTCTGGACTTGGGGACTGTGAAGATACCTTTGGGGGCTTGTCTTGTGGGGTATGCATGGGTGTCCGAGCTGTGTGCCAGCAGTTCAAATAGACAGCTTGGTGCATTCAACATACAACTTCTCACGAATACAAGTAGCGATGAAGTGAATCTCTCCTCCACTTTGAACCAGGAGAGATTGACATGCATATTATTAATGTTAGCTCTCTGTGTACATCCAAGGGCCAGCCATGCTGCCCTGTTCTGAGCCAATTCCAATTTTCCCCAAATTCCCTCTTTGTGGATCCTGACCACACGTCTGAACAGTAGTCCAGGTGTGACAAAACTAGGGCCTGTAGGACCTGCGTTGTTGATAGTGCTGTTAAGAATGCAGAGCAGATCTTTATTACTCCAAGCAATTTAGTCTCCTCAACTTGCTCAATTTACACATTATTCATTACAAAATTTAGTTGAGGTTTAGGGTTTAGTGAATGGTTTGTCCCAAATACAATGCTTTTCATTTTTTAATATTTAGGATTAACTTATTCCTTGCCACTAATTCTGAAACTAACTGCAGTTATTTGTGAAGTGTTGCAGTCAATTCAGTTGCTGTGGTGGCTGACGTGTATATCGTTGAGTCATCCGCATACATAAACTCAGCAAAAAAAGAAACGTCCCTTTTTCAGGACCCTGTCTTTCAAAACGAATTAGTAAAAATCCTTCACAGATCTTCACAGCTCCTCACTGTAAAGGGTTTAAACACTGTTTCCCATGCTTGTTCAATTAACCATAAACAATTAATGAACACGCACCTTTGGAACGGTCGTTAAGACACTAACAGCTTACAGACGGTAGGCAATTAAGGTCACAGTTATGAAAACTTAGGACTCTAAAGAAGCCTTTCTACTGACTCTGAAAAACGGAAAAAGAAAGATGCCCAGGGTACCTGCTCATCTGCATGAATGTGCCTTAGGCATGCTGCAAGGAGGCATGAGGACTGCAGATGTGGCCAGGGCAATAAATTGCAATGTCCGTACTGTGAGACGCCTAAGACAGCGCTACAGGGAGACAGGACAGACAGCTGATTGTCCTCGCAGTGGCAGACCACATGTAACAACACCTGCACAGAATCTGTACATCCGAACATCACACCTGCGGGACAGGTACAGGATGGCAACAACAACTGCCTGAGTTACACCAGGAACCCTCAATCCCTCCATCAGTGCTCAGACTGTCCACAATAGGCTGAGAGAGGCTGGACTGAGGGCTTGTAGGCCTGTTGTAAGGCAGGTCCTCACCAGACATCATCGGCAATAACGTCGCCTATGGGCACAAACCCACCTTCGCTGGACCAGACAGGACTGGCAAAAAAGTGCTCTTCACTGACGAGTCGCGGTTTTGTCTCACCAGGGATGATGGTCGGATTCACGTTTATCGTCGAAGGAATGAGCGTTACACCGAGGCCTGTACTCTGCAGCGGGACAGATTTGGAGGCAGAGGGTCTGTCATGGTCTGGGACATTGTGTCACAGCATCATCGGACTGAGCTTGTTGTCATTGCAGGCAATCTCAATGCTGTGTGTTACAGGGAAGACATCCTCCTCCCTCATGTGGTATCCTTCCTGCAGGCTCATGACCCTCCAGCATGACAGTGCCACAAGCCATACTGCTCGTTGTGTGCATGATTTCCTGCAAGACAGGAATGTCAGTGTTCTGCCATGGCCAGCTAAGAGCCCGGATCTCAATCCCATTGAGCACGTCTGGGACCTGTTGGATCGGAATGTGAGGGCTAGGGCCATTCCCCCCATAAATGTCCAGGAACTTGCAGGTGCCTTGATGGAAGAGTGGGGTAACATCTCACAGCAAGAACTGACAAATATGGTGCAGTCCATGAGGAGGAGATGCACTGCAGTACTTAAGGCAGCTGGTGGCCACACCACATACTGACTGTTACTTTTGATTTTGACCCCCCTTTGTTCAGGGACACATTATTCCAGTTTTGTTAGTCACATGTCTGTGGAACAACTTGTTCAGTTGATGTCTCAGTTGTTGAATTTTGTTCTGTTCATACAAATATTTACATGTGTTAAGTTTACTGAAGATAAACACAGTTGACAGTGAGAGGATGTTTCTTTTTTGTGTGCTGAGTTTAGATATGCCTGGCTTAACTTAAAGTCAGTGGAATGTCGTTAGTAAAGATTGAAAAAAGTAAGGGGCCTAGACAGCTGCCCTGGGGAATTCCTGATTCTACCTGGATTTTGTTGGAGAGGCTTCCATTAAAGAACACCCTCTGAGTTCTGTTAGACAGGTAACTCTTTATCCACAATATAGCAGGGGGTGTAAAGCCATAACACATATGTTTTTCCAGCAACATACTATGATCGATAATGTCAAAAGCCTCACTGAAGTCTAACAAAGCGCCCGGACAATATTTTTTTACTACATTTCTATCAGTCATTCGTGTAAGCGCTGTGCTTGTTGAATGTCCTTCCCTAAAAGCATACTGAAAGTCTGTTGTCAATTTGTTTACTGTAAAATAGCATTGTATCTGGTTAAATAAGGGGGAAATCTGGTGAAACACATTTTATCCCATAAGTTTACTAAGGGTTGGTAGCAGGCTGATTGGCCGGCTTTTTGAACCTGTAAAAAAGGCTATACTATTCTTAGGTAAGGGAAAACCTTTTGCTTCCCTCCAGGCCTGAGGGCACACACTTTCTAGTAGGCTTAAATTGAAGATCTGGGAAATAGGAGTGGCAATATTGTCCACTATTATCTTCTGTAATTTTCCATCCAAGTTGTCAGACCCTGGTGGCTTGTCATTGATGATAGACAACTTTCATTTTTTCACCTTCCACACTTACTTCACGGAATTCAAAATTACAACCCTTGTCTTTCATAATTTGGTCAGATACACTTGGATGTGTAGTGTCAATGTTTGTTGCTGGCATTTCATGCCTAAGTTTGCAAATCTTGCCAATGAAAAAATCCTTAAAGTGATTGATTCAATGAATGATGGAGCAGAGTTTTCCCAAAATGTAATTTAAGGTGCTCCAAAGCTGTTTACTATCATTCTTTGTCATTTATCTTTGTTTCATAGTGTAGTTTCTTCTTTTTATTCAGTTTAGTCACATGATTGCTGAATTTGCAGTACGATTGCCAATCAGTTGTACAGCCAGACCTATTTTCCATTTATTTTGCCTCATCCTTCTCAACCATACAATTTTTCCATTCCTCATCAATCCACAGGGATTTCACTGTTTTTACAGTCATTTTCTTAATGGGTGCATGCTTATTACTAACTTGAATAAGACATTTTGTAAATATGTCAAGTGCAGCATCTGGTTGCTTGTCATTACACACAACGAACCAACAAATATTCTTTACATCAACAACATAGGAATCACTACCAAACTTATTGGATGACCTTTTATACACTATATTAGGCACAGCTTAAGGAACTTTAGTTTTCCTATATATGGTTACTATATTGTTATTACTACATCCTAGGGATTTGGAAACTGCTTTCAAACACATTTATGCAGCATTAGTAAAGATGTGATCTATACATGTTGATGATTTAATTCCTGTGATGTTTATAACTACCCTGTTAGGTTGATTGAACGAGGTTACAGGAACTAGTTACAGTTTGAAGCTTTCTCTTGAGTGGACAGCCTGATGAAAGCCAGTCAATATTGGACAGGAACAGAAATCATCCTCCTCTAACACTAAGTGATCAAACCTGGCTGTTGATTTGATGAACCCCGTTCCCATCTAGCAGAGTTTATCTCCCCTGGATCAAAGGGATCTTGTGATATTCACAGCTTGTTTTTCCCCTGTTTACATTTCTCAGCCATCTGCTTTTTTCTTGTAATTATGTCAGACACTCTTATGCAGAGCAACTTACAAGAACAAGTAGGCTCAAGTGCCTTGCTCAAGGGCACATCGCCAGATGTTTCACTTAGTCAGCTTTGGGATTTGAACAATCGACCTTTCGGTTACTGGCCCAACGCTCTTAACCACTATACTACCTGCCGCCTCTTTGTAACTCAACCTCCAGCTGTCTTCCCCTGACCCCCACAGCCTGGGTGAAAAACACTGAATTCCAAGTACTCTCTCGTTGTTTCTTTTTCGTTTTCTCTCTTTAACGTTCTCTCTCTTTCTCTCTGGGTTTTATTTCATGAAGTACCAGTGAGTTTGAAGAAAGATTGCACTTCTTTCCACCATCTGTCCCTGACAGTACTATGTCAATGGTGGGAGTTAGCAGATGGGTGGAACCTCAACAGAGGGGACATGAAAGGCTGTGTGTGGCCAGAGGGACTGAAGCCACTTCTGACAAACGATGTCTGCCTTTTCTGTGTCTGACACACACACGCCACGTTAGCCAATTAGGAGCAATTAGGATGGCCTCTTCCAAAGATCCACTGTAAAAGTACACCCTCTCAGTGATGAGAGGAGAAAAAGGAGAGAGATGCTTCTATTTTTGTCCGCTTTATTTTTGCGAGTGTAATTAAAGCGTAAAATAGCTCGCTTAATATGCACAAATATTTGTCCTGATATTAAAATGGGCCAACCAGAAAATAATTGTAATTTAATTTGAATATTGTTTTTTGTTTGCAGAGATCGAAGCGAAGGAGGCTTGCGATTGGCTGAGAGCAGCCGGCTTTCCCCAGTACGTGCAATTATACAAAGGTAAATATCAAATAGTAATCCTCTCAAGCCATCAAACACAATCTATTACAGTGCACACCAGATCCACATATTTGCTCATCCATAACAAACAGTGTCATATCACGCCTTGTTTGCCTCTCAGATTGCAGGTTCCCCATTGATATAGACTGGGTAAAGAGTGATCACAGTTTTCTGGATAAGGATGCACTTGATTCACTCTGCAGGTGAGTAGCTGGACTTTACATCCACTCCCTCCTTCTCACCATTGCTCCTTGTTCTATTGATGGAGTGTATGTAGTGCTGGAATACTTAATTGAGCTGGGGAAAGAGAGAGAGAGGAGAGAGAGAAAGAAAGAGAGAGAGAGAGAGAGAGAGAGAGGAGAGAGAGAAAGAGAGAGAAAGAGGAGAGAGAGAAAGAGAGAGAGAGAGAGAAAGACAGAGTGTGCTGTGCTTGTTTAACCGCCATTCTTCTCCTCTGCTTACAGGAGATTAAACACTTTAAACAAATGTGTGGAGCTGAGGCTGGAGCTGGGCAGATCAAAGAGACGGGTGAGTGAGAGTGAACACCATGGAACACCAACATGGCAGCTCTGTCAAAGACACCGCAGTAACCAGAGGAAAAGCTCATAGTTAGCATTTAACGCATCGATTTCCACTGATATTGATGGCTAAGTAGATAGCTCCACCTACCTCCAAAACTCCTCAAAACTTCAATAGTCTTTGTTTGAGAAAGTGCAGAGAAAGATAATTTGGGTGAAAACTCTAGAATTAATCGTGTTGCATAATAATTTTCTACTTAAAGTCCCAATGCAGTCAAAAACTAGATGTTCCTATATTTTATATACATTTCCATAACTATGAGGTTGGAACTGTGAAATTGTGAAAACGAATTCTAGATGAGTTTTCTAAGAGCTAGATGAAAAAGATCAATAAAATTTCATTCTGTTTTGGTGGGATGGAGTTTTGGCCATCCATAGTGACATCACCATGCGATAAATAGACCAATAAGAGATTTCCTAACCTCTCTGCCAATAACCTCTCCTCCCCACTCAGACCACTCCCAGACAGTCCTCGCAAAATTTTTGCTTGTGAAATTATTATTTGCTAAGAAGCTATTCTTGACATTTTTGGATCATTTTAATAGAAAACAATCACATTAAGGTACTTAATTGTTACCCAGAAATTATTTGACATTGATTTAAAAATGGCTGGATTGGACATTTAATGTTCTCAGAAACTCGTTATCTCAGAATGTTGTTATCTTTGTGGAAGATATAATAAAGAAGGAAAATATATTTTTAAAATCTATATTTACAAAACAATATACATGGGGGATTGGAAATGATGCAGACAATTTACATTGATAGAGGCCAAAATCTATCTGCAAAATTAAAGCTGATCTACTCAAAAACATAAAAGAAATAAAACATATCTCTGAAGAGTTACACGATGTCCAGAAATAGATGGCCCTGATTTTTGACAGTATGACAGTACCTTGATTATTGTCTTGTAATTCTTAGTTGGAGGAGTCAGAGGATGAGGACCCCTGTGCCATCAGTGCCAAATGGGCCTACGAGAGGCAGACAAGGCGCTGGCGTCGACTAGAGGGGATGGGCTTCCTGTGTTTACCGGACAGCCGTGATATGTCCCCGGGTGAATCCAACGACCGTCATGAGGTCTGCTCCCTCCACAGCACCAGCAGCACTGAGAGTGAGGGCCGCAAGACTGCCACTGATGACCAAGATACCAGCAGGAGCTCGTCTCGCTGCTCCTCCACCAACAAGACCATGTCCCTGGACACGTCGTTCAGTGAGCCCCCCTCCCCAGGGGGTGAGATGCTCGGCTTCAGCAGTGCTGAGGAGCGCTTCCCGGACAAGCCCCCCAGGAAGAAGGGCCCTAGTCTGCTGAGGAAGATGGAGAAGCTGCGTCTGAGGAGCACAACCACCCTCCGCTCCCCAGGCCACAGTGGCCACAGCAGAACCAGGCTGGTCATCTCTGGCCCCGTGCTCCAGGTGGGTCTGGATGTCGAGCACAGGCTGAGACGGCTGCAGTGCCTGGACATCTCCACCCTGCAGGACAGGGATAGGGACTGGCCGGGCAGCCAGGCCTCCTCCTCACCATCCTCCCCCCACTCAGGCAGCAGCAGCCCCAGCACATCAGAGAGCAGCAGTACAGTGAGCACCCCAAGCCCCATCACCAGGGTACGCAGCAACTGCAAACGAACCGGCGGGGTCCAAGAACAGCACCAGGAAGGTCTCCACAGCGGCCCGGTCCGAGAGCTCCAAGACTTCAAGGACGAGAGGAATAACCACGAGAGCCTGGTCTTCCAGATCCCCCAGGGACACAAGCCAGGAACGTTCCCCACTGCCCTCACTCACAACAATGTCCTGTTGCCCATAGACAACACCTCCGTCAACTGGAGAACTGGGAGCTTCCACGGGTACCGTGGGCGACGGAGCAGGGGGATCGCAGCGGCCAAGGATGAGGATTCCCCCTGCTGCAGCCCCCCAGCCTCATTGGACCACCGGGCCAGTATCTATGACAACGTGCCAACAGGCCAGGTGATTGGCCAGGAGGTGGAGCATCACAGGGCGGCGGAGACGGAGGAGATCAGTGAAAACAATGACGTGTTCTCTGCGCTGGACAGTGTGATGGAGCGTATCAGCGGCCTGCAGCAACTCGTCAACACCTGGACGGACAAGCTATCAGAGGACTCTGACTCTGACTCTCACCGCGGCTCCACCCCCTCTCCCTGTCCCCTCTCCTCCTCCAACCACATCCACCTGGAGATCAAGGAGGCTGAGGAGCTGGGGCCGAGAGCCGTGGAGGGGGAGGGAGATGAGGACAGGGAGAGCCTAGAAAAAGAATCTGTGGATGGAGATGGCACAGAGGTTCAGTCACTACTTCGCAATATCAGGTGAGAACAGGCTGTGGAGAATGACAGCTGGCCTGAGCGCTCGTTAAGAAGGCATATTGGAAGTTTATAACTCGTACATACAGATCCATTACTTATGTAATTGTATCATTGAGAATAAAAATGCAAATAGGTTTTGATAAATCATATTGTAAATGCATGAACTCTATCACTGAACAAATCATTGTTCTGTTGTGTCTGTTCTATAGACGGAGCCAGCACCACTGGTCAAGCGAGCAGAGCCTTCCCTCAGTGACTGCCAGCGGCCCAGGGGTCGAGGCCCAGCCTGTCTCTCACCTCCACCTGCTGCGGAAGCTCTCCCTACTTAAACTCACCGCTCTCATGGACAAGTACTCCCCCTTCAGCAAGCAGGGCTGGAACTGGTAAGGAATGGGAGGGGAAGTGAAGAGGGGGGAGAGGGAGAGGAGAGATGGGATGGGGAAGGTAGAGTTGAGGTAGAGAAAAGGAAGGGTTGGACCAGAAGAATCAAAGGAAAGTGGTAGTGCGATGAGGGAAATCAGGAAGAGAAGGGGAAGTGGGGGAGGAAGGGCAGAAGAGGTGGAAGTTTGGATGCAGAACTCACTATTTATGTGAAGTTGCAACCTTGCCTCTCACAAGACAAAACACAGGATGCTGTCAGAGCTATAAACCCCCCCAACAAAGATGCACAAAAAATCAGCATCTGAAAAAGCCGGCATGACAAAGTATAACCTTCAGGCTAGATTCCTGGGGAAATTATAGACAGGTCCTCTTCTTTCCTTTGGGATAAGGTCTGTAGCTGGGTAATATTCGATATGTGCAGTTGAAGTCGGAAGTTACATACACCTTAGCCAAATACATTTAAACTCAGTTTTTCACAATTCCTGACATTTAATCCGAGTAAATATGCCCTGTCTTAGGTCAGTTAGGATCACCACTTTATTTCAAGAATGTGGAATGTCAGAATAATAGTAGAGAGAATGATTTATTCAGCTTTAGTTTCTTTCATCACATTCCCAGTGGGTCAAACGTTTACATACACTCAATTAGTATTTGGTAGCATTGCTTTTAATTTTTTTTAACTTGGGTCAAACGTGTCAGGTAGCCTTCTACAAGCTTCAAACAATAAGTTGGGTGAATTTTGGCCCATTCCTCCTGACAGAGCTGGTGTAACTGAGTCAGGTTTGTAGGCCTCCTTTCTCGCACACGCTTTTTCAGTTCTGCCCACAAATGTTCTATAGGATTGAGGTCAAGGCTTTGTGACGGCCACTCCAATACCTTGACTTTGTTGTCCTTAAGCTATTTTGCCACAACTTTCCAAGTATGCTTGGGGTCATTGTCCATATGGGGAAGACCCATTTGCAACCAAGCTTTAACTGCTTTAACTGATGTCTTGAGATGTTGATTCAATATATCCACATCATTATACTCTCTCATGATGCCATCTATTTTGTGAAGTGCACCAGTCCCTCCTGCAGAAAAGCAACCCCACAACATGATGCAGCCCCCCCTGTGTTTCACGGTTTGGATGGTGTTCTTCTGCTTGCAAGCCTCCCTCTTTTTCCTCCAAACATAACAATGGTCAATATGGTCAAATAGTTATATTTTTGTTTCATCAGACCAGAGGACATTTCTCCAAAAAGGACAATCTTTGTCCCCATGTGCAGTTGCAAACCGTAGACTGGCTTTTTTTCTGGCGGTTTTGGAGCAGTGGCTTCTTCCTTGCTGAGCGGCCTTTCAGGTTATGTCGATATAGGACTCGTTTTACTGTGGATATAGATACTTTTGTACCTGTTTCCTCCAGCATCTTCACATGGTCCTTTGATGTTGTTCTGAGATTAATTTGCACTTTTCGCACCAAAGTACGTTCATCTCTAGGAGACAGAACGAGTCTCTTTCCTGATCAGTATGGCGGCTGCGTGGTCCCATGGTGTTTATACTTACGTACTATTGTTTGTACAGATGAACGTGGTACCGTCAGGCGTTTGGAAATTGCTCCCAAAGATGAACCAGGCTTGTGGGGGTCTACAGTTGTTTTTCTGATGTCTTGGCTGATTTATTTTGATTTTCCCACGATGTCAAGCAAAGAGGCACTGAGTCTGAAGGTAGGCCTTGAAATACATCCACAGGTACACCTCCAATTGACTCAAATTATGTCAGTTAGCCTATCAGAAGCTTCTAAAGCCATGACATAACTTTCTGGAATTTCCCAAGCTGTTTAAAGGCACAGTCAACTTAGTGTATGTAAACCTCTGACCCACTGGAATTGTGATACAGTGAATTATAAGTGAAATAATTTGTCTGTAAACAATTGTTGGAAAAATTACTTGTGTCATGCACAAAGTAGATGTCCTAACTGACTTGCCAAAACTATAGTTCGTTTTTAGGGACATTTTTAGGGACATTTCATCTCGACGGTTGACGGCAGTGACCTCCAAATAGCATTACATGGGATGATGTATGAGAACTCAGCACATCCCAATCAGTTCTGTCAGAATGAGTTATTACTTTTCATTGTTTGTAGCTATTTCCTCACCAATGTTTCAAAACCTGATCCCCAAAACTTGGCTACCCCACTAATAAAGTGTTTGACATTATTAGTTTGTGTAGCCAACTGGGGGAAAAGGGATTGCTTAAAGCAAGAGGACAGGGTAATTGACTTTTTGAGAGCAGAGTAATTGGCCTATTTGTTTTAACAATCATTGAGCTAACTACAAAAGAAATAACCTACTCCAGCCTCTCTTTGCTTTTCCATTGATCCTGTGCTTCAGTATTCTGCACCCTCACTGCTGTGGAACTAGCTTCATTCCAGACAAGTGGTGTCTTGTATTTGCTGTGGCCAAACACCTTACCCCTTGGCTTTCTCTCTAAATACACACACACACACACACACACACACACACACACACACACACACACACACACACACACACACACACACACACACACACACACACACACACACACACACACACACACACACACACACACACACACACACACACACACACACACACACACACAGTGAGTGAGAGTAAGACACACAGAGAAAAACACACCTACTAACACTATGACACACACACAATCACATTAAATCACTAGCAGAACACCATTACGGTAATGAAATGAGGTGGACGCAGCAGATATCTTTTAATTGAACAGCTGAAAACTATAATGGAAATGCTGCTTGTAATGGGAGAGAGCACTATCAACGAGAATCATGCTGTATGAAAATGTGTGAATTTAATTCCAGCAGTAGGTTCATTTCTGCAATCATACATTTGATTGGCTCTGAAGCTTGATATCTCAAGGTGCCTGAACTTGATTTATGGAAGAATAATGAGGGGAGGCTTTAAATGGTCTTCATGTTATCTCCTCAGCTACACAGGCCGTTACCCCGGCACTTGCTGGCTTATAAAAACATCCTATTCAGCAAATAAACCAATTGGGCTTTAAAAGAAATGTCCCATCTGAGTTTTACACAGAGCCCTCTTCTAAGAGCATGTGTGCTCAAATGAAAAAATATTATAGTGTATACTATGGTAGGAATACTATAGTATTCACTGTAGTGTTTTTGCAGACTTTACTGTAGTATTTACTGTAGATGTCTGTAGTATTTACAGTTTACTATAGTATAAATGGGGTTGTAAAAAAAAGTATATACTACTATGTTTTTGCGGACTGTAGTATACTGTAGTATTTACTGTGGTATTTTTGCGGACTGTAGCGGACTGTAGTAAACTGTAGTACTTACTGTAGTGCTTTTGGGGACATTACTGTAGTATTTACTAATGTTTTTGTTTTATTATCTTTGATATAGAAGTGGGGGGCTTTCTCCCTGAGGAAACCTACTGTAGAAATATTAAAATAGCACGTTTTCCATAACCTGTAGGTAGGTAGGACTTGTTTCTGAGTGGAGAGTTAAGAACTTCTGCTCTTTTCTATAATCTGTAGGTAACACAATATATGGTCTACACTTAGCATGCAGGTTTCAGTTTTAACCTGGTTATCTTCAACATCAAGCCTTGACCTCCATCTTGTATTGTTTATCTCCCCTCAGGACGTTCCCCAAGCCCCCGCGGAAGGCCAAGGCTCAAGAGCTGAAGGGCAGGAGGGTGTTTGGTGTATCCCTCCTCCACAGTATGCAGCAGACAGGGGAACCTCTACCCCCCAGCATCCTCAAGGCTCTATTCTATCTGAGGACAGAGTGTCTCGATCAGGTACTGGACTCTTTAACCTCCTGTACCACCAGTAGATGTAGTATTGCTCATACACTATTCAATAAATAGTTAGGGTCAGGCTTTAAAGGGACAGTTCACCACAATTTCAATGTTGGTTAGATGTTTTCATATCTAAAATTGTCTAATATACACCCCCACCCCCCTCAGGTGAGACTCACCTTCACTCTCTCATCCCCTCAGGTGGGTCTGTTCCGTAAGTCGGGGGTGAAGTCTCGTATCCAGTACCTGCGTGACATGGTGGAGGCAGACCCAGAGGGTGCGTCTTACGAGGGCCAATCAGCATTCGATGTGGCTGATATGGTGAAACAGTATTTCAGAGATCTACCAGAACCTGTGTTCTCCAGCAAACTCTGCGAGTCCTTCCTGCATATCTACCAATGTAAGTGGACAGAATCTGCGTGACTGACCGTACTACCTAATCATTATGTTAATGATGGTTAAGTAGGCATTGTGAAACCAATTTTAGACATTTTTACAGTATAATCAATCCTATCCACCACTCCAGTCGAACATTGCTCACCCCTTCCTCATCCTCCACAGATTTCCCCAAAGACCAGCAGTTCTGTGCGGCCCAGGCGGCCATCTTCCTCCTGCCAGATGAGCACAGGGAGGCCCTGCAGACACTCCTCCTCTTCCTCCGAGATGTTGTGGGCTGCGTGGACGAGAACCAGATGACCCCCACCAACATCGCTGTGTGCCTTGCCCCCTCTCTCTTCCACCTCAACACTCTGAAGAGAGAGGGCAACCCAGCCAGGTACGCCTTCTGGGAAGGAGGAAGACGTCAAGTTGCCCCTAGAATCTAGGGTCTAGATGCTGATCTAAGATCAGTTTGGTGTATTTGGCCCTTATGGTTGAAGTTAGGATTGGGGGAGTGTAAGGTGACCCTGGAACGGTGCAACTTCTAGACGAGAAGTGGTCTGGATATCTGGGTCCCACATTGTTAAAGTTATATCATTCCCTCTTACCATCTTCGCCCTGATGCTAGGACAGTAGAGCCCTTGCCCATCTCCCGAAAATTGTCTGAAACCCTACCTCTTGAAAGAGTATCTTAAATCTTTCCCCCTAACCCCTCAAAAAAACACTTGCTCTTGTCTTTTCCTACTAACACTGATTTGCCAATAACTTCTTTATTGAGGAAAAGCGTACTTACTACGACTGTGACATGTGGTTGTCTCACTTAGCTATCTTAAGATGAATGCACTAACTGTAAGTCGCTCTGGATAAGAGTGTCTGCTAAATGACTCAAATGTACATGTAAAATGTCTTCCGTTGTTACATAAGATTACTCTGGTGCACTTTGCTTTGTGTTCATCGCCACAATGGCAGATGTAAAAATGTCTGTTTTTGACATGTTGTTTTAGTTTTTCCTTCTTATGCTGTGTCAGATTCATGGGTTGTTTAAATTCCTAGAGATTACATCAACTGTGGTAATCTAGCCAAAACCCTATTTCCCTCTGTGGTAATGAATAGCTGTCGCCTGGGTTTATTTTTTTATTGTATTTATATATTTGTTATTTAACTAGACTAGTCAGTTATGAACAAATTCTTATTTTACAATGACAGCCTACCCTGGCCAAGCCCTCCCCTAATGTCGCTAGGCCAATTGTGCGCCGCCCTATGTGACTCCCGATTACAGCTGGTTGTGATACAGCCCAGGATCGAACCAGGGTCTGTAGTGATGCCTCTAGCACTGAGATGAAGTGCCGTAGACCGCTGTGCCACTCAGGAGTTTAATCGCAGTGTGAGAGAGAAACTTATGTAACCCTACTGAATCTCCCATCTGGCCTTTCTCAGATAGAGGAGATTTAATATCTGTAATACTAGTCAGCTGGTTACTACAAGAGAATGGGAAGGAGAGGGAGTGGGAGAAAGTGAGGGAAAGAGGGAGAGTGACAGGAAGAGGAAAAGAGAGAAAGAGGGAGGGAGAGAGAAAGAGATGGCCCAAGTGACTCATTTTTTAGAACACATCAGTCTTTGAACTTTGTTTTTGACTCTGGCACTCTCATTAACTTCACAAGATTGGTTATCTGTAGTTGTTGGCTCTGAAGTGAGGCGCTGCGAAGATAGACACTCACACACACACACACACTCAGCTGCACACACTCTGCTGACACCCTGTATTCTGAGAGCATGTCTGGAAGTTCCACTTCACATCGAAAAGTGGCATCGTGGACCTAGTGATGTCACATAGCACAGGCCTGATTGTGTCTGATGTAGAGAGACAATATACCTCTCCCTCTCCCCCTCTCTTCCTCCTCCTCCTCGTATAATGCCAGCCTGTCCAGGGGAGCCAGTTGGCTCAACCATTTCCCCACAGGCTGTCAGAGTAGAACACAGATGGAAGTCATAACACAACACAATAAACACTCTGTATCTCCCATCACTGGAAACAGAGCTATGCCTTGAAACATGTCACACTTGGAACAATGACCCAAACAAATAAACTCTACTCCCATGGACTGTGTTGTGGCACATTGTGCTTCAAGGATACAGGGATGTTAGTAAAAATGTAACTGCTTTGCTTTTGCAACATGTTTTTCTTGGTTTGGAAGTCGATGCTGACGTTTCTTTGTACATCAGCATTGAATACCAGTCTGCTTGCAAGAATCTCCAAAAACTGTAGGCGAGTATAGAGTAATGGCAAAACAGTACCCCCGAAATCTTTAACTCTGATGTAATGACATTACCTGTTTCTCTGACCTAGGTCGAGCCACAGGAAGTACAGCCTGGGTAGGCCTGACCAAAGGGACCTGAGTGAGAACCTGGCCGCTACACAGGGCCTTGCCCACATGGTGACAGAGTCCCTACGCCTCCTTCAGGTACACACTACAGTACAGTTACAGTACAGCCTGTTCGAGCCACACTAATTAACATCACGTGTGCACAGTGTGTGGTTGTTACAAGACTCAGCACAGCACACACCACTCTCTCATGAGTGTGCTCTCACTGTGCAGTAGTATTTACTGTACAGTACATTAGAAACAGCAGGAAGGCACTTCCCTATTGTTCACAACTGTAAACGGCAGGGTAGCCTAGTGGTTAGAGTGTTGGACTAGTAACCGGAAGGTTGCAAGTTCAAACCCCCGAGCTGACAAGGTACAAATCTGTCATTCTGCCCCTGAACAGGCAGTTAACCCACTGTTCCTAGGCAGTCATTGAAAATAAGAATTTGTTCTTAACTGACTTGCCTAGTTAAATCAAGGTCAAATAAATAAAAAATAAAAAAACAGGTATGGCAACTTTGATGGGGGTGGGGGCCACAGGTAAAAACAGAGGGGCCACAGTGGCTTGTGTGTCCCACATCCATATACCCCTCCCAACCATATTTTTGAAATTGCACCTTGTATATTCTATTATTCTAACTCTCAACAGTAAATTGAGACTTCGACTAAGTTCCTAAAAAATGAAACATTTAATTATTTTTGTGTGAAATTGGTCCACGGACCTACAAAAGGGGAGCCCGCGGGCCACCAGTTGCCCATTCCTGCTATAAACCATCTGCAGGGGAAATTAAATGAAGAGGCCCTTCATCGATGTTATTCAGTTCATTGCATTTACTTGATGAAACAGAATAAAAATATTAGAAAACAAGGATTTATGAATGCCAACAACAGGCTCTTAGTCACCATATCTTCGCTTGATGCAATAGCATATCGATTGGTCAAGAAGTCATACAGAATATCCTGTGACAGACATTAACATGCAATATTTGGATCTGGGTGTCAAGATTAAGTCATATGTGACCTTATGTGTAAAAAGTCTAGCGAACTCTTCCTCTCTCTTTCCAGCTTCCAGAGTTCTGGCCAGACCAGAGTGTGTGCAGCCCCAGTGAGGAGGCTCTCTGGGCGGATGGGGGTCGGAGTTCGCCCTCTCAGGGTGGGGAGGAGGAGCAGGATGAGAGGGCCAGACTGGACCAGACCACCCAGCACCTGCTGAGAGAGGCCAGGGAGAAAAGCCAAGGCTGGGAGTTGTGCTCTGGACCAGACCAAGTGGACCTGGCAATTAAGAAGGTGTGCGATGGAATCTGATGTAATTAATGAATGAATGAATGGATGAATTAAGGAACTAACAAATTAATGAAATAGTAGTCAAATAACATATAATAGATACAGTATATCACAAAAGTGAGTACACTCCTCACATTTTTGTAAATATGAGTATATCTTTTCATGTGACAACACTGAAGAAATGACACTTTGCTACAATGTAAAGTAGTGAGTGTACAGCTTGTATAACAGTGTACATTTGCTGTCTCCTCAAAATAACTCAACACAGCCATTGTCTAAACCGCTGGTAACAAAAGTGAGTACACCCCTAAGTGAAAATGTCCAAATTGGGCCCAAAGTGTCAATATTTTGTGTGGCCATCATTTTCCAGCACTGCCTTAACCCTCTTGGGCATGGAGTTCACCAGAGCTTCACAGGTTGCCACTGGAGTCCTCTTCCACTCCTCCATGATGACATCACGGAGCTGGTGGATGTTAGAGACCTTGCACTCCTCCACCTTCCATTTGTGGATGCCCCACAGATGCTCAATAGGGTTTAGGTCTGGAGACATGCTTGGCCAGTCCATCACCTTTAACCTAAGCTTCTTTAGCAAGGCAGTGGTCGTCTTGGAGGTGTGTTTGGGGTCTTTATCATGTTGGAATACTGCCCTGCGGCCCAGTCTCTGAAGGGAGGGGATCATGCTCTGCTTCAGTATGTCACAGTACATGTTGGCATTCATGGTTCTCTCAATGAACTGTAGCTCCCCAGTGCCGGCAGCACTCATGCAGCCCCAGACCATGACACTCCCACCACCATGCTTGACTGTAGGCAAGACACACTTGTCTTTGTACTCCTCACCTGGTTGCCGCCACACACACTTGACACCATCTGAACCAAATAAGTTTATCTTGGTCTCATCAGACCACAGGACATGGTTCCAGTAATCCATGTCCTTAGTCTGCTTGTCTTTAGCAAATTGTTTGCAGGCTTTCTTGTGCATCATCTTTAGAAGAGGCTTCCTTCTGGGACGACAGCCATGCAGACCAATTTGATACAGTGTACGGCGTATGGTCTGAGCACTGACAGGCTGACACCCCCACCCCTTCAACCTCTGCAGCAATGCTGGCAGCACTCAGACGTCTATTTCACTCAACTTCTTTGGTCGACCATGGCGAGGCCTGTTCTGAGTGGAACCTGTCCAGTTAAACCGCTGTATGGTCTTGGCCACTGTGCTGCAGTTCAGTTTCAGGGTCTTGGCAATCTTCTTATAGCCCAGGCCATCTTTATGTAGAGCAACCATTCTTTTTTTTCAGATCCTCAGAGAGTTCTTTGCCATGAGGTGCCATGTTGAACTTCCAGTGACTAGTCAGTATGAAGGAGCGATGACACCAAATTTAACACACCTGCTCCCCATTCACACCTGAGACCTTGTAACACTAACGAGTCACATGACACCGGGGAGGGAAAATGGCTAATTGGGCCCAATTTGGACATGTTCACTTAGGGGTGTACTCACTTTTGTTGCCAGCGGTTTAGACATTAATGGCTGTGTGTTGAGTTATTTTGAGGGGACAGCAAATTTACACTGTTATACAAGCTGTACACTCACTACTTTACATTGTAGCAAAGTGTCATCTCTTCAGTGCTGTCACATGAAAAGCTATACTCAAATATTTACAAAAATGTGAGGGGTGTACTCACTTTTGTGATATACTGTAAAAGTTACTGCTTTTACAATTACTTTTACAGTTACTGCTGACTATTAAAATGGTTATTATGTATGAGTCAACATCGAAACGCCATTGATTGTCCAGTTCGTCAGACCAATGAACCTTTTACTGCAGTGGACTAAATCAGGGTTATGCAGTGTTTCTTGGTAGTCCTAAACAAATCTACGTTGAAACAAAAGAATACACCTCACACACATGGTTATGGGCAACAAAAGAAAAACCTGTCCAATGTCAGATATGGATTTGAAATGTATTCAATTTTGAGTTTGCATCCCAATATAACACTCTATATACATCACAGAAGACTGAAATAAGACAAAACCGTTTGACATAAAAACACCAGATTTTCAGTGTTTTAAAAACATTATGTTTAGTAATTATGGAATTTTGACAAATATTAATAACATTCCACCAATGCGGCCACTAGAGGGCCACTATTTGGTCATTTGACTGCAGGAAAGCACACTGAGAATTTGAGCTGAGATATGTTCAAAATCATATTCTCACAATAGGTCTCAAACACTCTTCCTCTCCTTCCCCGCCCTCTCCATACCAGGTGGATGACGGCTGGCCGCTGCGGTTGTGGAAGGGCTCCATTGAGGTGGATGCCCCCCAGAAAGAGGCCCTCCAGCGGGTCCTGAGGGAGCAGGGTCTTTGGGAGAAGACCCTCAAACAGTCAGCAGTAGTCCAGACCCTGACAAAGGACACTGAGATCTATCGCTACCTCCTGCAGGGCCTGGGACCCCGACCGCCACAGGAGCACCTCCTGCTCAGGTAATGAGGCGTTGCCAGGCCAATTCTGCACAGCGCTGCACGATGCTGCATGGGTCTTTAGGCAGGCTGCTGACTCTGCTGAGTAGAAGGGACAGATGAGTCGGGGACAAACAGAGTTCAGCTTGGACTTGAACACTCTGGCTAAAGTTGTTTTGACATGTTGCTTGTTACTGTACTGTACCATTGCTACATGTTGGCATCACGGTGAATAATGAAAGAGCTAGTTTATACTAATTATGTTACATTAGTGTCAAAGTCAAAGGAATGTTGACTGTTTACTCAAACACCTAGTCAAATGGTGGCTGAATATCTGAGGGTCTATTTCTCATGGAGCTTGATTCTGAAAGTCTGTTTTTAAATTAACTAGAAGAACCTTCTACCATTTTCTCACGCAGGACCTGGCAGTCAGACCCGTCGGCCGGACCTGTTTATGTGTCAGCTATATCTACAGAGCACCCTGAGGCCCCCATGGAGGGGGTGCGAGCCCAGGTCCTCTCTTGTCTCTATTTGGTAGAACCCCTAGGGACCAAGAGGTCCCGACTCACACACCTCTGTCGCACAGATACCAGGTAGGCAAGACCGTGAGAGGGAGGGAGGGAGGGAGGGAGGGAAAATGCACATTCTTTAAAAATATATATCCAGAGTCACGCTTATTCTTTACCTTCTGTAATGAGGTATTCTCTGCTTTTGACTGCACCAGTATCTCAAGTGCGATCACTGCCTCTCAAAAGAGGCACACTCATCTAGAGAAGGAAAATAATGAATAGAAAGGCACCCCTGGTGCACACATGATTTAGCCCTCTTCACATTTCCTTATAGATTTGCTGCTTCTTACCTGATTCATTTATTCCCTGCATGATTCTGCTGGGTTGTTCTGTAGAGTACCGCTGTTTCCATTTGTTTCGGACGATTTAATGAAACAAGCCATGCAATGGAAAACAGGTGTCTAGAAGCACACACAGAGAGAGAGAAGGGGGAGGAGAGGGAGATAGAAAAGTGTGAAAGGGAATGAGGGGGGCATAGAGAGGGACAGTAGGAGAGAGTGTTCTCCCCTGCATTATACTGGGCGCTATTGTGCTGCTCCAATAGCCCACCATCAGTAGGGGTAGTTGACTACTCACTTAGGGCACGATTCCGATTTAGAAATTTACTTCATTCCTAAGCAAGCGTTTCCTATACACTTCTGAGTATCTGGTATTCAGATTTACCTTATTCAGTTGCATAACAGGCTTTGCAAGTGTGGTTCCCTTGTGCACGCAGAATAAATGTTATTCAACCACTGAAAACCCTCCCACTTGGTGGCCAACAGATTTTCTTGTGGAGTTTTAACTCAATAGGGTTATCAGTACATTTCTCTTACGCCATCCCTTTAAAAATGGTGTACATTTCATTCTAATTTTGTTGACAGACTAGAATACATTGAGAGAACGGTTGTAGAAAATAGGGATCAATGAAAGAAATCTATGTAAATACAGTATATGCATATTAGCCTCCATTTCAACACCAACTGGCAGATTTTAAAAAATACTCCGATTTGGTAGATTATTTTTGGCCCATTTTAGCAGTGGTGGAAAAAGTACCCAATTACCATACTTGAGTTAAAGTTAAGATAACTTAAAAGAAAATGACTCAAGTGAAAGTCGCCTAGTAAAATACTGCTTTAGTAAAAGTATTTGGTTTTAAATGTACTTAAGTATCAAAAGTAAAAGTATAAAGCATTTCAAATGTCTTATATTAAGCAAACCAGATGACACGATTTTCTTGTTTTTTTTTTCATTTACGGATAGCCCGGGGCACACTCAGACAGAGTTAATTTACAAACAAAGCGTTTGTGTTTAGTGAGTCTGCCAGATCAGAGGCAGACTGCTAAGCATTCAAAATGTATCGACTACTTTTGGGTGTCAGGGAAAATGTAAGGAGTAAAAAGTACATTATTATCTTTAGGAATGTAGTGGAGTAAAAGTAAAAGTTGTCAAAAATATAAATAGTAAAGTACAGATACGCCAAAAAAACTAAGTAGTACTTAAAAGTATGTTTACTCTACACTGCATTTTAGGATTAGGAAAAACTGTATGAATCATACAAAAAAACAGGTTTGAGGAGCTTTTACGCCAAAAATACATTCAGTTCTTTAACACATGGTGATGTTGGTTAGACTAGTGTACATATAATTATAATAGGGAGAATAGTGTACAATAGTACTGTGGGTTATACCCTCATCCATTGCCTGCATTAACCATGGAACTGTGTAATGACACAGCCAAGTATTGCGCCATGCGTCAGGTTCAAACTTCCTGCTTGGTCTGCGCTCCCCTCCATAACGACTTAATGTATTTTTTTATATTATCTACTGGTACTAATGAACCTCAGCAACAACCACATGGTCATGACGGCGTTTACAGAGGAAGCAAATGAAGGTAAACGAAACAATGTAATTAAATGGAATGATAATTTAGGCTATAGACCTACTAACTGAAGGGAACTAACATTAAATTGTCAGTTGAATGTGTTGTTTTTAGACCTACTGACAGTAGATACTGATTGTGGCAATTCATTTAACATGATAGAAATAGGAAACAGCGAAAGTTGAGGGAGCCTATCATTAAGACATTCGAGAGTTCCCATCCCTGCAAGTTAGAAGGCCATATAATTACAATTCTGCATAATGGCACAGCATGCTCCAGTTTGCTGCCATTTGACTGGTTTCACATTTGTCTCCAGCGATTCTAAGGTATATATAAAACAAGAGTAATTTATATTTACAATGCCCTTATCCAAATGGATTACAAATGTACCTACTAGAGCTCTTACCAATAGCTCGTATTTAGTTGAAAATTATAGTGCATGGAGAATGGTGTTATTTCAAACAGAAAAAAGTTGATACTTTATCCACTTGGAACCGGTAGGTTCGCTAGACCTTATTCAAATAAAATCATATTGGTCACATACACGTGTTTAGCAGATGTTATTGCGGGTGTAGCAAAATGCTTGTATTCATGGTTTCCTCTCGCGTAAAATTGGTGTAATTATTAGGGAATAAAGTGGAGGTCAGAATACGGTGTATCTTAGACACACCTCCGCCACACCTTCATTTATTCAATCTCCATCCAAAACAAAGTGCAGGTGAATAGCACACTATTCTCATGCTTTAGTTCAAGGTCGGAATACGCATAGAGAGAAAAGTGCATAAAAGGGAATTCCATTCCATTTCCGAGTGCTTCATTCTGGTCAGAATCGGGGCCTCAACCACACACTCATCACACTAGGCAGCACAGAGAGATTTGAACTAGACGGTTTGCCAACAAGACAGATTCACACGATTATGATGATTATCTCTGCAGGGTTTTCTCACTTCATTACATCAGAACTGAGCGGTAACGGAGATAACATCTCTGCCTCATTCTACTCTCTTTAAATACTCATAGAAGAGAGCTTTGCAGGCCTAACATATTGGGTTTATTTGCAGTGCTAGTGGCATTAGGGTTTGAGTACTTGTTGGCTTATCGTCGATAATCAACTCACTGTTCTTTGGTCTGCTGAGCTTAATAGCGAAAGCCAATGACACTGATATCGAGGAAATTGAAAGTGAAGTGTTCTTTGTCAGTGTGTCTCTTACACCAAGGTTTGGTTGCGTTCCAGGCAGACTATATTGCAGTCATGCTATATCCCACTGGGTACAGATGTCAATTCAACATCTATTCCACATTGGTTTGACGTAATTTAATTGAAATGACATGGAAACAAAGTTGATTCAACCACTGTGTGCCCAGTGGGATACAGCAACCAATGGTTGTTCGTCAAGTCATTTACTTTGCAGTCACGCATATAATATGGTTATGTCTGGCAGGCAACTGCAATGTAGTCTGCCTGAAATGCGGCCTTTGTGTCTCTCTGACTGTCTCATCTGAACCCTGGTGATGCTTTGTATGTACTACCTTCCTGTTACTGTGTGTGATTTCCAGGGGCCGATCCAAGGAATGGCACAACAGAGTGAGTGGACACCTACTGGCCTCCAACCTTCTGGCTATCAGAGACTCATTCAGACCAGACCACAGTGAGACCAAGATCTAAGCAATTGCTCCGAGACAGAACCCAGTCCTCATCTACCCCGAGAGGAGGACAGATGAGGAGAGAACAACACAAACAGACAGAAGCCTGCAGGCATACAGCTGTAGCAGAGAGGACTGAAGGAGGGGGTGGAAGGCAGGAGGGGGAGCTGAGAAGTCGTCTTAAACCCAAGACCTGATATGAATTCCAGAAACATAATTTTTTTTTATGGAGACAATTGCCCCTCCGGACTCGCAGCAGGGGTTGTCTGATGAAGTGTTCAGGTGGAGGCGGCTGAGCTTTTCATTATCAAGAGTTATGTGGGAGCCAGCCACCATGATGGAACATCTCATCCCATTTGAGTGACTGTTTCAGGCCTAATGCATGGCAGGGGCGCCTCCGACAGAGCGCTGCCAGACACCACAGGTTTTAAGAGTTAATAACAGGGCCTGTGTAACAGTTCAGATATACCAAGAGCAGATCTACCTCTTCGGAGAGAAAAGCCTCGGTTGCATCACACTTTGAAGCGGGACAAAGTGAAGGATTCAGGAAAGCTTCCTCTTGCAGTTGTGAATTGGGAAGATTCTCATGTACATTTGTGCCATTGTGGCAGATATTCTGCGAGGCACGTTGCTGTCCTCAAAATTGTACTCTGTATTTATTATTTTACTGTCAAAGGGATTGTCTAATTACTTCATTTTAGTTGTATTTGACTTGACACTTGTGTTTCTCTGGTAATGTTGTAAACTTCAAAATGTATCACAGTATACTCACTAAAGGGGTCAGTTACACTATGTTTATTATGTACATATTCATGAATGTGTAGTTTATCTAATTACATTTTATTATTGACTTTTATTATTCCTCAAAATTATTTAACAAAATATTTGTATTCAGAAATATTCAAATAAATTTACTTAAATATTGGTTTTCAAGCTTTAGGAAAACTTCAGCATATCCTTTTTGTAATACGTGTGTTGAATCAAAATGACAATGTAAAATGTTGATTTCTCTAGTCTTCTTGCTTTGTGTGTGTGTGTGTGTTGTGATAGTCTGCTTGAATCCCAGCCAGCCAGTCACACTGATTGTTTTCTCTGAAGACCCTGAAATAGCTAACAGCCAGAGGAAGATGACATCACTCAGTGCTTTTATCACACAGAAGATTTACAGGTCTGGGCTTATGATGATGTTGATTTCCAAAGACAAAAATTCTCTCCCTCCCTCTGTTACAATATGCTTAGGAAATGATTTACGCTGTCAAACTGCCCACTCGTGTCATATTTGCATAATGACATTTGCATATCTTATTGATTCATCTCCTAGATCACATTATTGAATCCCCTTTAAGCACCTAGTACTGAGGCATTCTCCTAAGATCATGAATATGCTGAATAACTGCATGTGAAGGAGAAGTTCAAATACCTCACATGGTTAGGCTGGATATAAAAGGGGATTTTGTTGAATTTCTATAACAGTCTTTTAGAATAGAAACGTATAGCTTATAACAGGGCTAGTGCCTGTGGCGAAGATTTCAGATTGGGTTTGGGTAGCGCCATCCAATATGGTTGAGCAATCCGGAAGTGTGACAACTTGATTCTGGTTGCGTTTACATGTTCAGCCCAATTCTGAATTTTTTTTTCACAAATTGGTATTTCGACCATTCAGATGAGCTCTGATGTGAAAATTTCTGATGTGATTAGTCAAAAGATCAATTAGTGGATGATTTTTTTTAAAGATTGGGCTGTCTTTGTAACTCAAAAGGTCAAGATGGAATCAAAGAGGCCAGAAATATTACTCCACAGACCCCTGACACCAAACCTCTCCTCCAATCACCTAACACTAGGTAGCCTAGTAGTATAGCACAAAAGTCCTGGCTGTGACTACAGTCCATGGAAATTGAAGTAAACATTTGAGGAAAAAACTCCATTAATTTTGTGCAGTGCAGTCCACTGCCTGGCTGAACCAGGGGCAGAATAAGACGAAACCATGGAGTACTGCTGAGGGATCTCTATTCCACTGTGAGTAAATCCTACTGCAGGTGTTATTGAAGTTTGGTGCTAAAACAATGTGGTAAACCATTTTCCTCCTGAAGCTTTTGTCAAAACACCTTCAGCACATTGTCCTTCAACCGGAGACATACGCACCAAAGTACCCATTTTGTGGAAGATGTGTTCCAGTAGGTATTGAAGACGAGCTATAAAGTCATGCAGTGGAATGATAAAAGATTAATATAAATATGGATATTTCATACATTCTGGTGACAGTTCATACACAGACACTTATCACAGTTTATGAGCTCAACTCAAGTTTAGAGAGGTGATTTATATTGCTCATGGCATCCTTTACAACATAATACTAGTCTGTATCCATCTACAACAGTGCATAACTTTCCCATGGGAAAACACAGCCTTACAATTAAAGTCTTGGCTGCCTCTGAGTGTGAGATTATCATTTGTCAATAAATTAGTGATTTAGTGCACCTGCTAACACACAACACTTAGTTGCTATGACAGAGAATACCATGTTGGTTTTGAGGATTAATTAGGCTAGTCCAACTTCATTTGAGAGGCTAATGAGTATAATTTGTGGCCATGGATCTAATAGGTGAGCAACCACATGCTGTGGTACACTCAGTAAAGCCCTGGCAAAGGGCAAAAGTCTTCACACAGAAATGGCTGAAGTGGAAAGCCATAAGTGGACACCCTTTGCTCCAATGGACCCAAGATAACCAACTAAGTAAAGCCAGTTAAGTCACTGATGCACCTTGTTCATTGAACCTGCACAGAAAATATATAGTATTTAACTAACAAAAGGAGCCCCTCCAACCATGACAGGATATTTGGCATTGAGACAAAGACAAACCGATTCGTCTTCCTGTTATTTCTCCTTCCTCTTGTTATCATGTGTAATTTAGAACTTAAGTCAAGTCTAATCAATATCTGGTCAGTCCACAGCTACCTGTGCAATGAGTAAATAATAAGCAATTGTCCATTTAGCTGGACAAATCAATTCCATTAATCACACAGCTGATTATCAGGATGGGACAAGGCATTCATCATTACTGTTCATTTATCCTTGGCGTGCAGGTAAATAGCCAGGGTGAGGATCTTCTACCACTGTCACTTGGGAGAACAACTGTTGTCCCCGAGTCTCTCTGTTGCCGACTCACACTTTAAGGCAGACTGTGCCTAGCCAAGCTGTACATGGCTGGATTTGGTACACATCCACCATAGTTGCTGGAACCATGGTGAAAAGGACAAAGTAAAAAAAAAATATATATATATATATATATATATATATTCAGTCAGCAGGTTTGTATCAGACCTAAAGTAATAATCATGCATTTCATTCTCTACTGTGAGGAAGAGGCTGTGAGGGAGGCTTTAATAAAACCGCAGATTAAATGTAATTGCATCAATACAATTCAAATGATTTTGAAAACCATTGCAATTTCATTACATTTTCAAAAATATATATAAAATGGGAGCAATAATTGCCTATTGATATGAAAATATTTTGAAAAGTCTACAATATGGTTAAAACACTTGATTCAATCTTTTTCAGGACAGGAAGGTCTACTGCACTTGGCTGTCCTCAAAGTGACCAATATCACAGGTGCATGGGTTACAAATATGTATATGGGTTTCAAGTCAGATGACAGATGGGGTAGCTGGACTAAGATGACAGAAAACCTTCCCACTGTTGGTTAAATAGAGCATATTATTTTGGCTGTCCACACTGCAAGAAAGGATACATGTTAAGCTACTTATGCTTCCTTCGCGACCGACCAACGTCTTTCATCTGAAATACTGTATTATTTGGCCGGGTCAGGATCGGCTGCAATAAACAAAGGTCAATGTCTAACACATACATCTCGAATCCCCTGTGCAACAATTGAGCTGTAGCCTAAGTCAGTATTGCTGTTTTGGCAGCCTCTCCAGACATTCCTCAATCTCTTGGTAGGTATTCTGACATTTAAATGGAGAATGATGAGCAGGGTGCCAGATCCTTTTTTTTTTTTTTTTTTTTACAAGCAGTAATTTTTATTTTATTTGGTATACAGTAAGATCCCAGGTGACGTTAATGGGTTGAAGAGGCTCTTTTTTTCTGTTGTCCGAGGAGATGGGAGGAGGGCATTGTGATGTCACTGTGATGAGGTCACATCCTGGAGACAGGGTTGATGCCCAGGATGTCGAAGCCTTTGGCCATGATGGCGGCAGTGGCATCACACAGGAGCATCCTCCACATGTTGACCTTTACCACCTCACCTGTCGAGAGAGAGACAGAGACAGTGAGAGAGATGGGTCAACACATAGATCGGAGGTCATTTCAATACAATAAAATTACATCCCAAATAATAGAGCAGTCACTAAATCAATGTTCACGATTCAACCATCCATGGGACAATCAGGAGATCCAATAGAAATTAAGCCAGAGGGAGGGCAAATTAAACAGACGAGTCATTATAGGATATGGACATTGATGTAATTGACAAACAATACAACTTCCCCTTCATTTACACTAACAAATCATCTGTTATTGTCATATTAGAGTCATTCAAGCACTTGGTAATGTCCATGCCATTGTCATCCAATGATATACATCCCAGTCAGCTCCTTTAAAACCAGTTTAGCAAAGGATGACAAAAGCAAAGAGAGGGTGTTAATTGAGAACCATCCATAGGCTACTCACGAAAGACTGCCATTTGTCTGTAGACCAGCATTTGTATGGTTAAAACTCGAATTGACCTTCATTGTTACTAAGGGTGGAAAACAAGCTGACATTCAGAATGTCATTCTTTAGAGTCTAGACATTGGGGGAGGTGTTAAACTGACATGGATTTTTTTTTTAAAGATTGTCATACTATGGATCATTTAGCTATTTGATTTAGAATTTTAGTAACGCTTTAGGTATAAAAAAATAAAATAAATATATACACACACACATATATATATATATATATATATATATATACACACAAATTATTTGATAAAATATTGATGTTGACCTTTACTACCAAAGCCCATAGAAATGCATTGAATAACATTCATAAATGGAAAAAAAGGTACAGTCAAAGAATAAATCATAAGAAACAAGGCTGAAGTGTCAGTCCTAAAATAAATATATATATACACACACACATATATTTTATCTTTATTTAACTAGGTCAGTTAAGAACATTCTTATTTTCAATGACGGCCTGGAAACAGTGGGTTAACTGCCTTGTTCAGGCATACACACACACACAGTAGCATTCCAGGTGAAGCTGGTTGAGAGAATGTCAAGAGTGCAAAGCTGTCAAGGCAAATGATGGTTTTATATTTGAAATAGACAACATATTTTGATTTGGTTAACACTTTTGGTTACTACATGATTCCATATGTGTTATTTCATAGTTTTGATGTCTTCACTATTATTCTAGAATGTAGAAAACAGTAAAAATAAAGAAAAACCCTGAAATTAGTCGGACGGTCCAAACTTTGCCTGGAACTGTACATAAAATATCATATCAGATATATATTTAACCCATATTTTGGGGTAGGCACCTTCTCACTTCCATTAGTTTTTTAAATACGGTACCGGTTACCTTCAGACGAGTGCCGTGACACTTGTGGGGTCGTGAGAACACGATCGTGTTCGTGAGAGTCTCCCCTTTCCATAGAGTTCCATAGTGTAGTGTGTGTCAATCAACTCTAGGGGGTTAATGTGCTATAATTCACACTCAATTTGGTTGCGAGGAGGTCTAACTTGGGTGCTAACTCCTGAGCAGAACGTTAAGCTAACACTCTGTTGTATTTTAAACCCTGGGTAAATAGGACTAAACATAAGCGACGCGGCCCACCGTAGGGTAAATGCTTACAAATGCGAGTGGATGGGCTAACAACGTCACTTGCTCTCTGACACCTCTGACTGGTATGGTTTGTGATTGTCCCTCACAATGGGATATTTAGGATTATTTGAGGCCAGCCGAAGTCTGGGGCTGTGCAGGAAAGCAACTATCGAATAGCAAAGCCAAGAAAAATCACAGATTTTAAGAGTACTCCTGAAAGGGATATGTATAACCACCATTTAGTATGGACCATTGGATGGATGGATGGATGGATGTATAGATGAATGGAGACAGATCAACTAATAGAAAGACGGACACTTTCTCAGCCTCCATCACCCCAGTGTCTCTGCCCTACCTGTCTGGCGGTCCTTCTCGATACAGTAACAGCTGTCGTAGAACTCTGTGAAGGTCGTGGCCAGCTCATACAGGTAGTCACACAGCGTGTGGAGCAGCAGGTCATCCAGGATCTTCTGCAGGATCTCAGGGAAGCGCAGGAGACACTTGCCCAACTTCCACTCCTTGTCGTGCTCCAAGAGCACCTCCGTGGTCTCTGCTGCTTTACGGAGCACTGCCTCGTCGATGTTAGCCAACCGGGCTATGGACCTGCAGACACAGGAGGGGAAGGGATATGTGAAGTAGGATATAAATGGCAGACCAGTTCCATTTTATAAAGTCTACCTATATTGTGATTACATTGTAACTAGGCAGGTTATCACATGATTATAGCAACACGTGTTAGATGGGACTACAATTGACTTGAAAATCCCTGGTGATGCTGCAGATCCAGATAGATTATGCTCCAGCAAACTGAACTCTCTTGGACAGATGAAATTGCGAGAATCTGTCAAGGCTCACATAGAATTACGTGACTATGAGCAGCAGTACTTCTGGTTTAGGGTTTGAATCATTGATTATTTGGACAGCAGGAGCCACCGCCACCTGTGAGTGCACTATTGACTTAGTCTGTTACCATCGACCACCCTGAACAAGACGGCTTTTCCCCTCTCCACTCATGTACAGATAAATGGAGACAGATTGGGGGCGTGGCCACTGTGGGTTAATACCACCAGGGGACTGTAAGGGTAGGGGGTGAGTGTAGTTCCCAGGGATGGCTCACCTGATGCGGGTGAAGGCGTAGAGGAGGTAGGCGGCCGTGTTGCCCCGGTCATCCAGCATCTTGTCGAAGGAGAACACGTAGTCGTTGATGCGGTTGTGAGACAGGTCGGCATACTTGATGCAGCCGAACGCCACCGAGCGCTGGGCCTTTGTCAGATCCTCCGTGCTCAGAACCTGGGGCACACAGACATCTTATGATCAGAGTTACAGCCAATCAGCATGTGTTCAGCCACTTGGTATCGGAGATGGGTCACAACTTGTTTCTGTGTGTCACAAGATATCTGGGACAAGTTGAAATACTGTTCTGCTATGAGTTGGACCTGGCATTCTGACATCCATGTCGAGTCAAATACCCTGTTATGTATGGACAGGCTCACAAGTACTGAGAGAGAGTGGATTGTGTTCTTTAGCATTTGTATGTATAGGACTTGTGTGTTTGAGTGTTTTGAGCAGGGCGGGTTTATTCTAATGAGGTTGGGACAAACAAATCAAATTTTATTTGTCACATGCGCCGAATACAACAATGCAGACCTTACCGTGAAATGCTTACTTTACAAGCCCTTAACCAACAATGCAGTTTGAATAAAATAGAGTTAAGAAAATATTTACTAAATAAACTAAAGTAAAAAATGGAAAAGAAATTAGGCTGTACACAAGGGGTACCGACACCCAGTCAATGTGTGGGGGGTACAGGTTAGTCAAGGTAATTTGCACATGAAGGTAGGAGTAAAGTGACGATGCATAGATAATAAACATTGAGTAGCAGCAATGTAAAAACAAAGGGGGGTCAGGATGCTCTCGATGGTGCAGCTTTAGAACTTTTTGATGATCAAAGGATCCATGCCAAATCTTTTCAGTCCCCTGAGGGGGAAAAGGCTTTGCTGTGATCTCTTCAGAACATTCTTGGTCGTCTGGAACAGCTGGTTCTCTCATGCATGCTTCATGTGGCAGGGTTGGGCGTGTGGCCAGCTCTATGGTGCCAACGATGCTACGTAGGGGCCTGGAGAGAAACGGGCTGAGGGGGGTACGCTTACTGCACTAACAAAATAAAAAGATCTCAGAATAGATCTGAGTTGGCTGCCTCAGCCGGCGTTTGCTTAATTGATTACGCCCTAGGGAACAGCGCAATTATACGCCCACTAACTTTTCCGCATAATTTAATGCAGCGTGTGTAACTTTCGATATCCTTGACAATTATAGGCTTAGCAAAAACATATCAGCCAAACCACACTTCAGAGGACCTCTTCTTTCTTCATAGAAACAAACACAAGTAATAGGATCAGAAAAAAAGAGGCGGGCTGCGATTTGCAGGCAAACAGCTATGCCAGGTGGAAGCAGAATGCATTTCTGTATCCCAAAAGCCTTTAGAACACAAAGATTAGAGAGAGAGGCATCGTTCACAGTGCTGTGTTCAACGCAGGAGACTATCTGCAAGAGCAGTAGCTGTTTGTTCTCTGTTTAAAACTCAAAATAGACTCACTGTTGTGCTTCAGTAAAGACTTCACACAGCCAGGCTAGTTTCACACTCATTAGTAAGATGACTGTTCAGGCTGTAGTAATGACGTTTTCTACACTCTTCTGTCAGTGTTTGGGTGGGTGCGGCGCACTTTCGTCCCAGCCAAGTACTATCAATTATCACACCTGATTTGGCCCTGCGAAGAGTTGAAGAGTTTATGGCTATTCAGTAATATTGGAAAGACAGGCAGTATCCATTCTTCACCTTGTCCCTGTCCTTCTCCTTGAGTTTTTCCATGGACCTCTTCAGGCCTTCATCCAGCAGATCCATCAGCCTCACCGTGTCCCCGGAGCGAGTCTTAAACTTCTTTCTGTGGACAAACAGACAAAGACAACACTCAGGCCCTGTTCAAATCCACCTCAAAAACACATCCTTCCTTCCTTCCTTCACCACTAATCTAACATAAGTACTGTTGCACTTACATGGCTCTATCCAATCATGTTCAATGAATGAAATCATGTTAAATTAGTGATCATGAGAAAGGAAGTGTGCTTTTCCACTTTCCTGTATTGGACTGTAAACCAGCATTTGACAGTGCTTCAGCTTCCTCCCAGCCTACAGCAAAGTACCAGGTGCTAACCACCACTTAGTTGGCTCCTCTCACCTCCCCTACAGCCTCGTACGACCAACACAACACATTCTCTGCCTGTGTTTGATGTTTTATTAATGCACTAGGTGACATTATCTGCTCGATAACGATACTCTGAGTAGCCATACACAACAAGACGATGCGCGACCAATGGGCAAATAGAGCAAATAATGGACAAATAAAAGCTAAGTGTGCTAATTCAATAGGCTGCTGAGGCCACAAGTGGGTGGGTATTCTCTTGGACGGCCCAGTACAGTATACTGAGCTATGAACACTAAATTAGGCATGTGTCTGTGATTGTTGGGAGTATGCCAATCTGGGTCGCATTCATTAGGCACCAAATGGAAGAAAATGTACTGAAACAGGAGGGGCACCCTGGACTTGCCCAATAAGAATCACTCATTTTTGTTTTCTGTTGCAAACTCTTTTAAAACTGTTTTATTGTTGTGTGCCCTAATGATTAGGACCCTGGAAAAAAATGACTGAAATAATTTGTAGGTACTCACTTGTCCTCTCCCAGCACCACTCCAAAACCAGCGTGCTCCACTCGTGTCACATTGGGGTCGTACCAGCCAATCATCTGAGCCGCTGCAAACACTACCTGGAAGTGGGTGCCCTGTTGTGAAAAAAAACAGACATGCACATAATAAACTAGTCACACACAAAAAAAAAATTGAACACCAGTTGAATGTTTCGACAGAGTTTGACAGACTATTAGTGACGGTGAGCCTAATGATTTTGCATGTACGATCCATTCCAGTAGAAACTTCAACAGCATAAAAATGACAGTGAACACTCAGACAAGGCAATGCTTGTGGTCATGAACTACAGTGAGTGGGCAGCACTCTGAAGTCCCCTACTCATACCTGTCCTTGACAGTCTTCACACCGAGAAACCAAGACACAGACAGCTGACCCCAAGTGGATTACATTTTCAGCAGGTGACACCGTTGGTGTCAAAGCTAGGACTTCAGTGGCACAACAGAGGTAGCATGGTCACAAATGCTGTCCTTGTCAAAGCCAAACATGTATCCCATGACAATGAGTAGGCATGATATCACAAACAGACTGGCACTCCCTCCACACCCTTCTCACCTGGCCGCTGTCCGTCACGTAGATGATGATGTCTGCCTTCTCGTCAAAGAGCCGGTGGCGCAGTGCGGCCAGGTCTGATGTGTCGTAGGTGTAGCCACCATCAGACTTCACCACCGTCAGGGGGATCTGCTGGCCCGGGGCAAACACTATCTTACGGCCCTCATCCATCTCCACCAGGCCTGGAGGGAGGAAGGGAGGGAAAGAGAGCGAGTGAGTGAGTAAAAAATGAGTGCGAGTATTGCTGAGACAGCAGTGCCCCCTTCTGGTCACATAGGCCAACTACAGAAAACTGCACAGTACAGCAACCAACCTGAGCCGAAGAGTACATGATGTCCTCCTACGCAATATGAATAAGCTGAAAATCAACTGAATGACAACGTAAAGCTATCTTTGTTTTGATTGATTCAAAACTGAATGACCTTTGGCTTCAAACTCTTTGACCACGGTGGTCATCTTCTCCTGGTAGAAGGACTCTCCTCTCTCGATGATCTGGATGTCCAGACAGTTATAGACCTTCTGGAATTCTATGAGAGACAAAGACAAGAGTTGGAGGATAAATCTCTGTTAGAGTACAGTAGCAACACCAGGGGAATATCAGTACTAAACACACTGCATGTCTTTGGATGAGACTCGAGGAAATGAAGTCACTCATTCAGTGGGGGGAAAAAAGAGAAAAGGATGGAGCAACCTAATTGCCCTTCCTCAGCTGGGTCTCCGTGGGGACTGATGGCTGATAAAGGCATTGGAAACATATTGTCTCTCTCTATCTTCCCATCTATCACGTCAAGGTTTAAATCCTTCCAGAGATCGCACAGTATGGAGAGCTGTGGCCTGTCAGAGGTCCGATGCCTCACGCCTGCCATGACCTTTATCACACACACACACACACAAATTAAACAAAACTGAGCAGTCACCATGAAAACTAGTGTGAAGAACCTCATCACCCCATGTGAACCTCCCATTTTGAAGATTTGAAAAACTCCATGATGCTGATAAACATCAAACAGTCCAATATGGCCAATGCCACAACTTCATCTGTTTGTCTGATTGTGACCTTTCATTCCAAGCTAAACTACTGCAGCCAATATCTTTATTTTTGTGATTTTACTTGTGCTAAATAATGTTATCTTTGACTCTTCACAGTACTTGGCATAAGGTCTAACTACCCCTAGATCAAAGCCTTTATAATATATTTGGACTTTCATCAGCCATTCATCACACCCACCATTCCTGGAAACGTCACAGATGAGGTTCCATCCTTTGATGAAAGCTGGGTCTTTGCTCTGCAGCTTGACCACACACTGGTAGGCCCTCTTCTTAAAGTCCTCCTCCTCGTCAAAACGCTTCTTAGACTCCTGGGACACACAGACAGGGAGGAATCACTCATATCAGCAGGGGAGAAAATAGGTAACATATCTGATGACAACTAGTGAGGAACAGAATGTATTGTATGTCAAGGATAGTCTACACAACTCAAACGTTGGCCAGAAGAAAGTACATGCCATGTCTGCGGCCATACCCTTGTCCTTTTCTGTTTTTAAACCCACCACCTCCATCTAGTGGTCAACTTTATAGAAAAAGCAGCTGTTTTAGGTGGACTCACTTTGTAGAAGGCCTGCAGGTCTCCGATAGGAGGGGATACGGTCAGGTAGTTTGGGAACTTGTCTTGCAGGTGAGCGATGAGCATCCCAAACTGGGTACCCCAGTCCCCTACGTGATTCAGCCTGGGGTACAAAACACAAATAAATGCAGTGATGACATGGTAAACAAACACACACACAGACAAAAAAAGGATATACTGCAGGGCAGGATGTCACATAAATAAACTAGCATACGGTGTAACATAGGGGTGGCTCTGGCTCAGTTGGCATTAATTTGGCTCAGTCATGGTATATTAGTGACTGGCATTTGATACAGCTGTTTAATAATGTACCATAATAATGTACTGTTTTATTACCATTTATTTTACCATGTACTTTAAGTAAACACCTGGTCATTTCTGTACCATAAAATAAAGTGTTACCAGTACACTTCAAAAAGATAAACTGAAGTTGTATTTATACGTCATATTTTGACTGACGTACTGACCTCAAGACGTCGTAGCCCAGGAACTCAAAGAGACGACACATGCTGTCCCCAATGATTGTGGAGCGCAGGTGACCTACATGCATCTCCTTGGCGATGTTAGGAGATGAGAAGTCCACAACCACCTAGAAAACCCAAACACACAGAAGATTCATCCCCACATTTAAAAAGGGAAAAGGGCAACGGTTGGGTCTGTAAAAGCAGGATGTTCGCCTACCTTCTTCTTGCTCTCTAAGGGAGGAGGTTGGGTCTGTAAAAGCAGGATGTTCGCCTACCTTCTTCTTGCTCTCTAAGGGAGGAGGTTGGGTCTGTAAAAGCAGGATGTTCGCCTACCTTCTTCTTGCTCTCTAAGGGAGGAGGTTGGGTCTGTAAAAGCAGGATGTTCGCCTACCTTCTTCTTGCTCTCTAAGGGAGGAGGTTGGGTCTGTAAAAGCAGGATGTTCGCCTACCTTCTTCTTGCTCTCTAAGGGAGGAGGTTGGGTCTGTAAAAGCAGGATGTTCGCCTACCTTCTTCTTGCTCTCTAAGGGCAACGGTTGGGTCTGTAAAAGCAGGATGTTCGCCTACCTTCTTCTTGCTCTCTAAGGGAGGAGGTTGGGTCTGTAAAAGCAGGATGTTCGCCTACCTTCTACTTGCTCTCTAAGGGCAACGGTTGGGTCTGTAAAAGCAGGATGTTCGCCTACCTTCTTCTTGCTCTCTAAGGGAGGAGGTTGGGTCTGTAAAAGCAGGATGTTCGCCTACCTTCTTCTTGCTCTCTAAGGGAGGAGGTTGGGTCTGTAAAAGCAGGATGTTCGCCTACCTTCTTCTTGCTCTCTAAGGGAGGAGGTTGGGTCTGTAAAAGCAGGATGTTCGCCTACCTTCTTCTTGCTCTCTAAGGGAGGAGGTTGGGTCTGTAAAAGCAGGATGTTCGCCTACCTTCTTCTTGCTCTCTAAGGGAGGAGGTTGGACACCGTTGAGTAGCAGGTTGGTCAGCAGTTTGGACACAAATGATCTCTTAAGGTGAACATTGATGAACCCTGAGGGTAGAAAAAGCAATGTAACAGCCCTCAGTTCATTGAGCACATGACTATAATCAATTAAATCTAAAATCCTTAGTTGCTGCATCCATTTTTGGACTTCGAAATTAATTATATATACCCATTGATTCTTGAAGAATATAACTTATAAATGCCTCATGAGCTCAAACTGTAATACCCCTACAGAACCCCAAATAAGCATGCTTTGCTCCATTGTTCGTAAACTACGTAAATGTGAACAAACACGGTATATAGCCTTATAACATGGTTAAAACGATATCATGGATGGTCATCTATAGCTCAGACTATGAATTTCAGAGTGGTCACATTTCTCCAGGTCCATCCCTCAGCTTTGTGTTTGTTTCAACTAAGGACTCTATCTTAAATATTGTATGCGGGCAAAAACCTGGTCCGGCTATTTCTGTCTTCTCAATGAGCTCATTGTCAGGAATGTTCTGCTGAATATTCTCAGCGATCTGCCTGGGGTTCACTTTCAGGCCCTTTGATTTCATCATCTGAAACACAAGTCCAAAACAATTACACTCCCATTTCATTCACCACCTAACAGCTCAAATGAAAGTTGAGCTGTTGATATTTAGGCTATATGCTAAACTCTCTCAGAAAGAGCAATCGATAGAGACTGAAAGAAAGAGTTAGAGAGAGATCAGTGGGGGAAGAGATCAGAGGGACAGCAAGACAACACAAACACATATCAAAACAGGTAAGAAATGAAGAGTGAGTGTAAAAGAGATTCAGAGAAAAGAAGAGTCAGAGAATAAGATCCATCAGTGTTCTAGGCCCACCTGGGCCATGGCCATAGCGCTGTTACACTGGTAGTCCCCAAACTTGGCCTGCTGGTTGGGGGTGACGGCCAGGGGAGGGTTCTCCAGGTCGGGACAGGCCTCCCGGATGGCCTCCCCAAAGATCTCCTGCAGGCGCTGGTTGATGTTCATCATGGTTTTACTACACTGGCTCCTCTCCTCCTGCAGACTCTGGATAGAGAAAATAGACAGAGCACACTAAAATACAATGTATAGAGGACAACCTATAAAGACAACACAGAATCTCTCCTCCCCTTCCACAGGATTTTGGGGCAAAGCATAGACAGCCCTTCAGTAGAACTTATAGAGCAACTCAGCCTCTGTCTCTCTCTCACCCTCTCTTCTGACCAGTAATGAAAGAGGACATAACAGGTGAAACTAAGCATTTAGTTACCTCCTATGTGCATGAACAAGAACGATAGCTCGATCCCATAACAATGTAGAGGCGTGTGGAAATTCCTACTAGTGATCACTCACCCTTTTGAGGACGTTGAGGCGGTATTTGAGCTTGGCATTCTCCTCTCTCAGCCCATCCAGGTGCGAGGACAAACCCAGGCCCTGTGGGTTCTTCAGGCTCTCGAGCTCTGCAGTCAGGGAATGGATCTCCAGCTCCTAGACGGAGAAAGGGTTCACTGTCAACAAAATGTCCTGCCTCTACGAAAACATTGGTTGAGGTACAATGTGCTAAGTGTATGATTATTTTCAGGCCTTTGACTCATAAACTAAGGCTTAGGTACTGATATCAGCACAGATTGAGGAAATCAGATGTGACGCCCGTCAGAACAAAATTGAAACCATCAGCTAGCTAAGTTAGCTAGCAAATAATCGTCTATTACAGAATAATGTTGATTTAATATGATTATTATCAGTAAATAGATGGGAAGGGCCGCACACTGCATCTTCCTTCGGCATCAACATCAAAGGTGTTTTCAAGACAACTGGGAACTTTATATATTAAAAAAACTAGGTCAAATCATGACGTCAGTGATCTTCAGGTTGAAAGTCGGAGCTCTAGAAAGATGCCCGACTTTCCGACTTTCAATTCCGAGTTGGATGACCGTTGAAAACGATTTTTCCCATTCAGATCTTGATTTCTTCCTGAGTACCCAGTTGTTCTGAATGCGGCATGAGTGACAGCTGACTTACCTGTTACCTGTCCATTGGTGTAAAAGTACTACTATTTATATATTTGACCATTTTTACTTTACTACATTCCTAACGAAAATAATGTACTTTTTACTCCATACATTTTCCCTGACACACCCAATAGTACTCGTTACATTTTGAATGCTTATCAGGACAGAAACATGGTCCAATTTACACACTTATCAAGAAAACACTTTTGCCTCTGCCTCTGATCTGGGAGTCTCACTAAACACACATGCTTCGTTTGTAATTATAAACTGGGTGGTTTGATCCCTGAATGCTGATTAACTGAAAGCCGTGGTATATCAGACCTTATACCAGTGTATGAGAAAACATGTATTTTTACTGCGCTAACTACGTTGGTAACCAGTTTATAATTGCAATAAGGCACCTCGGGGGTTTGTGGTATAGGGCTAAGGGATGTACCTACCCAGGCATTCCGCGTAAGAACAGCCCTTAGCCGTGGTATATTGGCCATATACCACACTCATCCAGCCTTATCGCTTAAATAATGTCTGTGTGTTGGAGTGTGCCCCTGCCTATCCGTACATTTTTTAAACGTGAAATATGGTTTGCTTATTATAAGGAAATTGAAATTACTAATAGTTTTACTTTCGATGCTTAAGTATATTTTAGCAATTATATTTACTTTTGATACTTAACAGGTTCAGTATATTTAAAACCACTTACTTTTACTCAAGTAACTAACTACCGAGTGGTGCAGCGGTCTAAGGCATTGAATTTCAGTGCTAGAGGCGTCACTACAGACATCCTGGTTCGAATCCAGCCTGTATCACAACCGGCAGAGATTGGGAGTCCCATAGGACGGCGCACGTCCGGGTTTGGCCGGTGTATGCAGTCATTGTAAACAAGCATTTATTCTTAACTGACTTGCCTAGTTAAATCAAATAAAAATAATTGAGTCGTTTTCTATTAAAAGTCTATTTACTTTCAGAATGACAATTGGGTCATTTTTTCACACGCACAGAGAGCGAGACTGGCTGGCTAGAATACAACAAAGATACAACTTTAGCCTGAATTCACGTTTTATAGCAGATTTCAAGCAACTAGCAAGCTGCTGCAACGTTTAGCTAGTTACAATCAGAACTACAAGTTGGCTAGCCACACATTACGTCAGCAACTAGCCCACATGTCAACGTTAGCGAAGCTACACTTGCTTATTTTCATTGCATTATTGCAAACCAAGAGGTATACGTAAAGTATCAGAGCTGACCTGCTGTTGAATTCGGGACGTATAACCAGCCACAGGATCTCCCATTTTCAGTAAAGTATAGAACAGTAAATTAGCGTTTGCTTCTGTTGCTAAATGACTTTCTTTTGAATGCGAGTTGAACCCGGCTGAGATGAGGAAGAGGCATTGAAGTTAAATGTCGGAAATTCCATTTACCGCCCTCGTGTGGGGTAGCCAATGTACTACCACAGACGAATAGGTAGGTACTTCAGTCATAGGTTATAACGTTATGCTTGAACTATCAAAACATAGCAACAGTGTTACATTTTATTGCTACTTATTGACGTTTATGTTTTTTGTCAAAGCGTTTGTCAAAATTCAGTGCTCTGCAAACGCGTTTCATTAACATTAAATACACAAAAGAGGGGAAAGCACAAGCAATAGTAGAACAAAAGAACTTATTTTTATTTGTGAAACTACAAAACTTTTTTTTTTGTGCTGGTGAAATATTTACAAATCTGGTTGACAGTAGTGTCCATAATAAAATTCACAGCTTTCAGGAGTCTTATGAGAAAGGAAACAAAACAGCACACCCAAATCACAAAGTGCAATAAATACATGCTGTATTTCTCAAACAATCTCTATACACATACCAGTATCATTGCCATCCTTAATACAACAGAGCAAATAACAAAAATGCACTTGAACTTCAAAACAATAATTATATATCACAACCTACAAGACAGTTTCTGACATGATTTTTTGATTACTCGAAGCAAGACCTACTACATAATTTGTTTCTGATGAAATTGACTTTTCTACAATATATATGCCGGGTGGTGTTATAGAAAAGTACATTTGAGCCTTTAGTCAATCGTGACTAGCTTCAGTTAATCACATAGTACTGTTCCATCCAGACATAGTGTAATCCAATCAGAAGTCCTAATGTAAGACCTCTGCTCCCTCTCTCTAAACTGGAGTAAATTGTGATTTATTTTTAAGTAAACAGTTCACATTCAACTGCAAACCATACACATTATTTTAGGCAACAAAAAGTAGTGTTCTCTTCTTGGATGGTGAGCACATTTTCAACTCCAGTTAAAATCAGCACTCTCCAAAGGATCCATTCACAGTACACAGTTCATGTCCGATTCCAGTAGAATAGATTGTTGTGCCGTCAACAGTGGCTTTCCTTTACAGTAGTGAAGTGCAACATTGTATAGTTTAATATTCTAAAAAAAATGGAAATGGTTCAAAGGAGAAAAAACAACATATTTGTAACATTATATTTAACTAAATTAAACTGTGTTTGTATTCAATTTGAAAGGGGTGTCTAGCTAATTGTGTATGACAAAGAGGTTATAAAGACATCACACTAACCTAGAGAGTGCGCAAGAAAGCAACCCATATTATATCCAGTTGGGTGACTAAGACGGTGTGTGCCTGTCTACACCATTTAACAGAAAAGTGAAATTGAGAAAACAAAATTACAACTTAGCGATAAAAGACAGGAGTATCACAATAACCCAAGAAACATTCTTTATCACTAGCTAAAGCTCACAGGTCAAGTTTATGAAAATAGTGCACATCAAGGCAAAAGACAACCAGTAAGGAAAGGGTAGATTCAAAAAGTAGAGTAGGAATGAAACACGATCTAATCTAACATTATTAGTATGGGGTAGAGTAGAAAAATCCTTTCTGATGTTCAAATCAGTGTATCATTTTATTCACAGAGTATGAAACATGCAATGTATTCATCAAACTACAAGGCAATGTCAACTTGGGTGGGACACTGGACACCAGTGAGTTCTGGTCATCATTTGCAGAACGTTAGAGCCAACTCATGCCCATTCAAGTCCAACAAAGGTCATGTGCTATTACATAAACTCTGGTGTCGTCAACACTGAAAGTGACTTCATTGGAGGACCATTCAGCTGAGGAAGGGAATGTGATTCATTCCACTGACTCCTCTCCACCTTTAGAGTCATTGTGCTCATTCTATGGCCAAATACAATTAGCATGAACCTGTTTGTTTCATTGTCATCCAGCCTGTTGTGGATTGGGCAAATCTCTACATTACCAGTGGTATTAGCCAAGAGTTGAATTGAGCTTTATATCGTCTCTGACTACATCAGGTCTTAGGGTGCTACGTATGTATGGTGTTCAACAGTTTTCCATTGAGAGGGAAAGAAGCTAGCTATGTTTCTGTAGAAAATAAGGTTGCAGTTCTGGCTTCTCCAATATGAGTAGAATGTAATTCAGGCCATTTATAATTGGTATCACAATCATACTTGGTCAACACCAAAAAAAGGCCTGTGTGAGTAGGATTTGTTAAAAAGCTAAATCCAAAACACTCCACAGACATTTGCATCTGCATTGAATATGTGAACAGGGGCCCTTGCCAATATATATATCCCCTTATGATCACCCCTCCAAACTCTCATCCAACACATCTCTATCATCTCAAATGCCATCCAAGTGTTTACAGGGAATGTGAGTAGCAAGCTGACTGTTCTGATCTAATCTAGATCACCTACCCTGTAGTTTCCAGTGGCCTAGTTATAAACAGCTCTCATTTCTCCCTGTACTGCCTGTTGATCCACTAACACGTTTCACTTCATCACATTTCATTAAACACAGACACTACGAGTCGCCTCTGAAGATGACAGATGTGATCATTCGCTACACAGAGCCAGATATGTGCTCCCGACACTACCACTGACACATCGAGAGCAGTGTTGAAAGCCAGTTTTGCAAGGCACCGTGTAGGACTTTGTGAGGTCTCCTAACAGAGAGAGAGGGCAACATGGCTGGTTTAAGCAGCTCCATATGGTACTAGTAGTGTAGCCTGGTTCCAGACCTGTTAGTGCGGTCTTGCCAACTCCTGTGGTCATTGATGTGACAACTCGCCATGCAGTATCTCTCCTTTGCCACGATAATCAATCCACCTGACAGGTGTAGCATATCAAGAAGCTGGTTAAACAGCCGGATCATTACAAAGGTGCACCTTGTGCTGGGTAAATAAAAGGCCACTAAAATGTGCAGTTTTGTCACACAAAACACAATGCCACATATGTCTCAAGTTGAGGGGGCGTGCAATATGCATGCTGACTGCAGGAATGTCCACCAGAGCTGTTGCCAGAATTTCCTACCATAAGCCGCCTCCATCGTTCTAGAGAATTTCGCAGTATTCCCAACCGGCCTCACAACCACATGTGACCACGTCAGCCCAGGACCTCCACATCCGGCTCCTTCACCTGCAGGATCATCTGAGACCAGCCAGTCAGGCAGCTGATGAAACTGAGGTGTATTTCAGTCTGTAATAAACTTATTTTGTGTGGGGGGACTCATTCTGATTGGTTGGGCCTGGTTCCCAAGTGGGTAGTCCTGGGCCCACCCATCTCAGCACCCTGTTGTTGCATTTATATTTTTGTTCAGTATACTTGGGAGTTCTCAGTTGCTCCATGATTTTTGGATCACTTCACTTGGGTTTTGACTCATACAATAAATGTGGAGTTTATCGTCAGCAATGATCTTCATCAAATGCAAATTAATGACCTTCATAAAATGCACTTCTTTTGTTTCACAATCATAATGTGCTTTGTTAAACGGTGATTTAACAATCAATCCTGCCCAGAGAAGAGCACTCCTCCCACTTCTTCAACCCCTTCACTCTTTTTTAGATTCCTATTTTAAAAGTGCACAAACTATCCGATAAACTACCTGAGTATTAGAGAGTTAGTGCAGTTCTTACACAATGCTGAGAGATAGTGTGTGCACCAGTGAGAGTCACTACAAGAGCCATGTACAGTATAGATGACCTGACTGGTAATACATACACAGTAGACAGTGTGCAGTAATAAGACAACACAATGCCACTAGGGACAGACAGCCGGTTACAATATACTGTACAACCAACCACTCATCCGGTCAATCAAAGTACACCATCATTCAATCAGAATGTTGATTTTGTAGATGTGTTGTGCTATAAATCATGTTGAAGTAAAGTACCTCTGTGGGTCTATATTCACATCTTAGATTACAGCGAGTAAGTGGTCCTGGCTAATGAAAATAACAGCATTTGTCGTCTATCTTTTCATATTTCACACAGAAAGCACCGGTGTGGTATTGGAATGACGATTTTACCGTAAAACATGTAAAGGTAGCTACCAACATCCACTTATTAGTAACAGTAAAATAATGCTACAGAGTGGAGAAAATAAAAATAATGCATGTTGCTAGGTGATAATAACAAAAACTGTACAGATGAGCAACTGAGATAAAAACTAAAAAAAGTTCAAAAAATGTGACAGTTTTTCTATACATTATTATTCTCCATTCTTCATTTTACCACCAGAAGTCTGTGTCAGAGTCATCTCCTTGGAAACAGCAGTTCAGACTGTGGAATACTTGAAATGCGCTACACGTCGTCGGCAGGCAGATCGGGGATGTTGATCTTCGCACGAGTGAAGAAGGCCATCTTCTCTCTGAAATCAGAAGAGTTTCCATCTTCACATGAGCCTAAAAACACAACGAACCTCCTCTTCTATACGGTGAACAGAACAGTTTTTTATTCTGAATGGTGGGCTATGTGCAGTGCTTGACTTAGGCAGGAGCTTACCGGGGCTGAGTACTGGCACCTCAAATGTTCTACTGCTTGAGCTCCCTTATAGAATATCATCTCAAAAGTATTGTGGAGCTCCTGCACCTAAACCTAAGTATTACCGTTACCCAACATGATTACCGGCCCTATTTCAGCCCAAGTCAAGCACTGACTACGTGTTCACTGAGGCAAACTTCTTTCAGTCACTTCAGAGCCAGGGTCAATCAATCCCAGTCCACATCACAGCCATTTTCCCCACTCAAAATTCCCTATCATCTTACATTCCTAGACTAACTGGCATACAAATGGAATGGACCACAAATTGTGCTTCATTCAACTGGACCTAATGAGACCTGGTGAGAGAAGCTATAAACAAATTTAAACATTGACATTCATCCAATACATGGGGAACGAGATATGGCTTAATGGATCAACTTCTCTTACGGGAGAGGTATGTTACACTGCACTGTTGCTGTTCTGTAATGTATTCTACTGTACTGACCTGAAGGACTGGACCTCTGGCACCTCTTTCCTGCTCTGGCCTCGGATCTTGTGGACGTCCTTGGCCGCAGCGCGCATCATTTTCTCCACCCTCTGCTCCTGCAGCTGCTCCTCACGGGTCTGCAGACAACACCACACCACACAGATGCTTAGAGAGAAGCTGGAAAATAGGCTTAAACAACTCCTCATGGCCAGTCAACAGCGAGAACAGCATTTCAATCCACTTAATATTTCACAGGTGTGTATTGGAACAACAATGTATAATAAAATCTAATAAACTCATCAAAAAAGAAACATCCCTTTTTCAGGACCCCGTCTTTCAAATATGATTCATAAAAATCCAAATAACTTCACAGATATTCATTGTACAGGGTTTAAACACGGTTTCGCATGCTTGTTCAATGAACCACAAACAATTAATTAACATGCACCTGTGGAACGGTCGTTAAGACACTAACAGCTTACATAAACTTACATCCTGTACCTGTCCCGCAGGTGTGATGTACAGTTGTTACACGTGGTCTGTCACTGCGAAGACGATCAGCTGTCCATCCTGTCTCCCTGTAGCGCTGTCTTAGGCGTCTTTCAGTACAGACATTGCAATATATTGCCCTGGCCACATCTGCAGTCCTCATAAGCTATTAAGGTCACAATTATGAAAACTTAGGACACTAAACAGGCCTTCCTACGGACTCTGAAAAATACCAAAAGAAAGATGCCCCTGGTCCCTGCTCATCTGCGTGAATGTGCCTTAGGCATGCTTCAAGGAGGCATGAGGACTGCAGATGTGGCCAGGGCAATATATTGCAATGTCCGTACTGAGAGACGCCTAAGACAGAGCTTCAGGGAGACAGGATGGACAGCTGATCGTCTTCGCAGTGACAGACCACGTGTAACAACGGTACATCACACCTGCGGGACAGGATGGCAACAACAACTGCCCGAGTTACACAAGGAACACACAATCCCTCCATCAGTGCTCAGACTGTCAGGTATTACCACAGGTAATAGTACTGAATACAGCTGGTGGCCACACCAGGTACTGACTTATTTTTTGACCATCCCCTTTTGTTCAGGGACACATTATTCAATTTATGTTAGTCACATGTCTGTGGAACTTGTTCAGTTTACGCCTCAGTTGTTGAATCTTGTTATGTTCATACAAATATTTACACATGTTAAGTTTGCTGAAAATAAACGCAGTTGACAGTGAGAGGACGTTTCTTTTTTTGCTGAGTTTATATAACTACTAGGTGAGAGACTCCTACTGGTCTCAAAGTCTGTCTGAAAAGGTAACCTATCCCAGTATAGTGCACTACTGCACTAGAGGTTGCAATTCTAGAACCACCCGAAAACGTATTGGTGACAGACCGATTGTTGCGGGGGTCAGTATCTCTCCCTCTCCCACCTGTTTCTCAGCCTGTCTGAGAAGCAGACGGAAGCGCTCGTCGTCCTGCACCCAGGTGGGGAGGTCTCTGGTGCCCTGCTGCCGGGCTCTCTCCAGCTGCTCCTTCAGCTCCCTGAGGACTCGAAGCTCCTGGGACAGCCGCGTGTGACGAGTCCTGGACACCTGCAGGTCCAGCTCCAAGTCCAGACTGGTCCGCAGCAGCCCGTCCAGGCCCCGCACCGGCACCGGGGGCTGGGGGGGAGGAGAGGAGGGAGAGGAAGATGGAAACGGTGAGTTTATGATTGATACATTACACTCTCAGACATAAACACACATCTTTCTCTTCCTAACACACATAGGAAGGTACAAGGAGACAGAGCAGCTATTTCCCAGTGGCCCCCTCCTAGCAGACAGACAGATCTGTCCTGGACATAGATCACTCCTTGTCCCAGTATTAATAGAGGCCAGAGAATGTCAGGCAACATTAACAATTCAACCAGCCATTAAATATTAAGACTCACTTTTACTGAAGGCTGAGCCTCTGGTTTATGGAACCATAAACGTAAATGAACGTCTGAGTGTATCTAATAATGTGGCCACAGCTTGAGACTTGACTGCACTATTAGACTGTCAAGAGCCAGAACAGTGAAAACAGACCAAAGCACTGGAATAAATAGAGACTGAAAAAATAAAACGGTGCTTGTTATACTGAGAACCTTGGCAAACAGACAGAAAATTAAAGTTAAATGTGTATTTATAGCATAGAAATATAGAACGCTAGAAAGTATCACCATGGTAGGATAGGTACGAAGTGAGTGGTTTATATAATAGTAATATAGAATGATCGATATGATGAAGTGGGTATTTATACGACGTAGAAATATAGAATGAGGATCAATGACCGGATGGATACGATCTAAGTGGGTAGTTTCTACCTTTTTCATGCGCATGCTGCGTCTCTCCGATGCATTCCTGACGAATGGAGACTTCTTAGACAGAGTGGAGCTGTCGCTGTCACTGCGGTTAATCTGATGTTCACATAGTAGAAAGGCAAAAACCAACAAAATTAAGAAAGTTAGAACGAGAACAGCAAAAATAACAGCTTTTGTTGGGTTAAAGATGCATTGCAAAGCTAAACTCAACAGTAGTCAAAGTGAACTGAATTTTTTATTCTTAACCAGATCAACTTACACTGTATACACAAAAGTATGTAGACACTCCTTCCAATGAGTGGAGTCGGCTATTTCAACCATGCAATCTCCATACACAAACATTGACAGTAGAATGGTCTTACCGAAGACCTCAGTGACTTGCAACGTAACACAGTCACCTTTCCAGCAAGTCAATTCGTCAAATGTCTGCCCTGCTAAAGCTGCCCGGGTCAATTTTAAGTGCTGTTATTGTAAAGTGGAAACATCTAGGAGCAACAACGGCTCAGTCGCAAAGTGGTAGGCCACACAAGCTCACAGAACAGGACTACTGAGTGCTGAAGCACGTAAAAATCACCTATCCTTGGTTGCAACACTCACCACAGAGTTCCAAACTGCCTCTGGAAGCAAAGTCAGCACAAGGTCTGTACATCGGGAGCTTGATTAAATGGGTTTCCATGGCCGAGCAGCCTTACACAAGCCTAAAATCACCATGTGCAATGCCAAGCGTTGGCTGGAGTGGTGTACCGCTCGCCGCCATTGGATTCTGGAGCAGTGGAAACGTGATCTCTGGAGTGATGAATCACACTTCACCATTTGGAAGTCCAACAAACAAATCTGGCTTTGGTGGATGCCAGGCGAACGCTACCTGCCCCAATGCCTAGTGCCAACTGTAAAGTTCGGCGGAGGAGGAATAATGGTCAGAGGCTGTTTTTCATGGTTCGGGCTAGGCCCCTTAGTTACAGTGAAGGGAAATCTTAATGCTACAGCACACAATGACATTATAGACAATTCTGTGCATCAATCTTTGTGGCAACAGTATGGGGAAAGCCCTTTCCTGTTTCAGCATGACAATACCCCCGTGCACAAAGTGAGGTCCATACTGAAATGGTTTGTCGATATTGGTGTGGAAAAACTTGACTGGCCTGCACAGAGCCCTGACCTCAACCCCATCTTTGGGATGAATTGGAATGCGGACTGCGAGCCAGGCCTAATCGCCCAACATCAGTGCCAAACCTCACTAATGCTCATGGCTGAATAGAAGCAAGTCCCCGCAGCAATGTTCCAACATCTAGTGGAAAGCCTTCCCAGAATAGTGGAGGCTGTTATTGCAGCAAAGGGGGACCAACTCCATATTAATGCCCATGATTTTGTAATGAGATGTCTGACGAGCAGGTGTCCACATACTTTTGGTCATGTAGTGTATAATAAGTTTTTTTTTTAATGAGGCTATGCCTTTTACTAAGTCTGAGAGTAGATACATTTACATTTAAGTCATTTAGCAGACGCTCTTATCCAGAGCGACTTACAAATTACAGTATGTACTAATGTAAATCTATAATAGATATGCCCTAGCATATTCTTGATAAGTACTAAATATGTCCATGAGGAGTGTGTTTGCTCACGCGACAGATGTACTGGCTCTGGGGCCCAGGGGAGAAGGTCTTGGAGCGGATTATGGTGTTTCCCCGGATAAAGGGGTTCTGCTGGGGAACATCGCGGAGTCGATGCTCCTTGGGCCGAACCACCGAGGAGGCGGCATGGTGGTGGTTGAGGCCGGTACTGGTCTCCTTGTTCACCTGGGGACAGAGCATGAGATCAGTCATTTCACAGAGTCAAGCTTGGCTTACAGATTTACTGTTTTGTTCAGTTACAACTGTGATCATGCCATTCACAGTCATGTCTTAGAACTGTTGAGCACGTTTTGACTCTGCATATTAAGGAGTTTGTCGAACTGTTGAGTTTGAACCAAATTAACATGTTTTTACTCAAATACTTCCCATTAACATCCTCTGTAATTAAAAACGAATTAATTAATGTCAAATGAAATAGCATTCATTCATGCATATTGTATAGTTAGAGTCCCCACTTACCCTCTCAGTCATAGTTCCTGTTTGAGTAAGTTTGGCCGCCACCTTCTCTCCCTCCCATTGACTGCTCTCGGGATACAACTCCTCCTCTTCAGGCCCCTCTACACGGTTGTCTCCCTCGTCTTCAAATACATCTCCTTCCAGCACTTCACTGTGCCTGTGGAGGGTTGAAACACTATCAGATGGACAGTGAGGTAGAAACCTGTGAGTTATTCATCTATCGGATTTGCCTGTGAGGGGGTGTGGGAGTGGAGAGGTGGTTAGTACGCCACTGGGCTTTCGAAATCGCCACTTAACATCTGAGCTTATTCCCACGGGAGAGATAGATGGGAGAGGGGGAAAAGGGTTTTGAACCTGCAGGGTGGGATTCCGGATGTGTGTGTGTGTGTGTGTGTGTGTGTGTGTGTGTGTGTGTGTGTGTGTGTGTGTGTGTGTGTGTGTGTGTGTGTGTGTGTGTGTGTGTGACAAGAATGGAAGAATGGCCTGTCCTCCATAGAGGTTGAAAGGGGGAGGAGGACAGACGAGAAGATGGGAGAATAAAGGCATAAAGGTGCTGTTGTTAACGTAGGGAGAGCTCACCATTCATCCTCCTCTGGTGCACCCTCCAGGCTGCCTGCTACTCTCTCTGTGGTAGGGACAGAGCTCTGGAACACACCACAAACAGTTACTCATCTATTACATGCATTCATAAGATACATACAGTATGTTAATAAATGAAAGAACACTTATGTAACACGTCTACATACTAATTTAAAACAACAGAGCCAGTTCATTTTGAAATGCAGCCTATTGTTATACATGACGAATGAAGGTCTATGTTACCCTTTCAGACTGTGTAGCTGTCCCGGTCTCTTTGTCCTTGCTATTGATTTGGGGCATGAAGGAGTAGCTCAGGAGGTTGTAGCACATGACACATCTCTCCCCAGAGGTGTTGACATCAGCCAGGCTTATCTGAGAACCAGCCTGCCCAGAGGAGAGGAGGGAGAAGCAGGGAGACATTATAAGAGTTAAAAGGTGGTTTACAGAAGGATGTTATACACCGATGTAACATACTTCATGCATGAGACACAGTACGGAGTGTCAGAGGGACAAAAATCCACTTATGCTCACTTATGGCAATACACCACTGTCATGTGATTCAATAACAACAGGTGTGGAAGCTTAAAAAGGTATACATTGGGATTTTGATGTACACATTGCAAATACACCACCGTGGGAGGCAGTGTTTCTACTGTATATGGGTGTGCTGGTGTTAAGGACCATTTGTTTTGTTGACGCTAACTTACAAAATGTGTGTCGTTAAACTCACCAGACACTCCTCGCGGCCAGATGGGCTTGTGTGGCACACGTCCACCCTCAGGGTCTTCTGCCGCAGAACATTGTGGGCCATCTGGATGCCGAAGACTTCGTTGACCTCCACGGCGTCCTGGGGGAGAGAGCCACGCGTCCGGAAAAGGCAGCGGGTGGTCTCAGAGCAGGGGAGGACAGCCACACGGATGTACCTACGGAAGGGAAGCACAGTTAAACATCTAGACAATGTGCACACAGTTGAGTGTACCGTGAAGAACAAATGACACAGTACTTTCAATACAAACACACCGACTTAAATGAGAAGAGTGGGACAGACAGCATACAGTGCATTCGGAAGTATTCAGCCGCCTAGACTTTCTCCACATTTTGTTCCATTACAGCCTTATTCTAAAATAGATTAAATAAAACCTTTTCCTCATCAACCTTCACACAATACCCCATAATGACAAAGCAAAAACAGGATAAGAAACTTTAGCAAATAAAAACTGAAAAACCTTATTCACATAAGTATTCAGACCCTTTGCCATGTGACTCGAAATTGAGCGCCGGTGCATCCTGTGTCCATTGATCATCCTTGAGATGTTTCTACAACATGATTGGAGTCCACCTGTGGTAAATTCAATTGAATGGACATGATTTGGAAAAGCACACACCTGTCTATAAAAAGGTCTCAGTTGACAGTGTATGTCAGAGCAAAAACCAGGCCATGAGGTCGAACAAATTGTCTGTAGAGCTCCGAGACAGGATTGTGTTCGTGGCACAGATCTGGGGAGAGGTACCACAAAGCATTTCTTCAGCATTGAAGGTCCCCAAGAACACACTGGCCTCCATCATACTTAAATGGAATAAGTTTGGAACCACCAAGACTCTTCCTAGAGGTGGCCACCTGGCCAAACTGAGCAATCGGAGGAGAAGGGCCTTGGTCAGGGAGGTGACCAAGAACCTGATTTTCACACTGACAAGAGCTCCAGAGTTACTCTGTGGAGATGGTAGAACCTTACAGAAGGACAACCACCTCTGCAGCACTCCACCAAATCAGGCATTTATGGTAGAGTGGACAGACGGAACCACTCTCATTAAAAAGGCACATGACAGCCCGCTTAAAGTTTGAGAGACCTTTAGGTGCCTTTTGGCAGACCATGAGAAACAAGATTGTCTGGTCTGATGAAACCAAGATTGAACTCTTTAGCCTGAATGCCAAGCGTCACATCTGGAGGAAACCGGTCACCATCCCTATGGTGAAGCATGGTGGTGGCAGCATCACGCTGTGAGGATGTTTTTCAGCAGCAGGGACAGGAAAACTAGTCAGGATCGAGGCAAAGATTAACGGGGCAAATTACAGAGAGATCCTTGATGGAAACCTGCTCCAGAGTGCTCAGGACCTCAGACTGGGGCAAAGGTTCACCTTCCAACAGTCAAGACAATGTGGCTTGGGGATAAGTCTCTGAATGTCCTTGAGTGGCCAGGCCAGAGCCTGGATTTGAAACCGATCTAACAGCTCTCCTGGATAGACCTGAAAATAGCTGTGTAGCGACGCTCCACTTCCAACCTGACAGAGCTTGTGAGGATCTGCTATGCTGACTTGCTGCACCCTCAACAACTACTGAGATTATTATTATTTGACCTTGCTGGTCATTTATGAACATTTGAACATCTGGGCCATGTTCTGTTATAATCTCCACGCGGCACAGCCAGAAGAGGACTGGCCACCCCTCATAGCCTGGTTCCTCTCGAGGTTTCTTCCTAGGTTTTGGCCTTTCTACGGAGTTTTTCCTAGCCACCATGCTTCTACACCTGCATTGCTTGATGTTTGGGGTTTTAAGCTGGGTTTCTGTACAGCACTTTGAGATATCAGCTGACGTAAGAAGGGCTATATAAATACATTTGATTTGATCTGCAGAGCAGCATGGGAGAAACTCCCCATATACAGGCATGCCAAGCTTATGGCATCATACCCAAGAAGACTTGAGGCTGTAATCACTGTTAAAGGTGCTTCAAATGACTGAGTAAAAGATCTGAATACTTACGTAAATGTGATCCGTTTTTTTGTTCATTTATAAAAACATGTTATTGCTTTGTCATTATAAGGTTGTGTGTGTAGATTGATGAGAATAAGGCTGTAACATAATCAAATGTGGAAAATGCACTGTATGCTCAGACAGTCATCTGAGAGGTGTTTGTTTCACATAACCTAACAAGTAATGACAGTCATTCACTCCTAAAGCAAAGACAAAAGATAACTTTGCTACATACATTTTGTGGTTGGGCAGCGGGGTGAGGGCGCTGCAGTTGGAGAGCTGCATGACTAACACGGTGAAACGCTTGTCTTTCACCTCGTACTTCAGGCCCAGTCTGACCTGGGCACAGCCTAGAGGACCTCCTCTCTCCTCATAGCCCAGCAGCTCTGCTGGGGGGACAGGTCTGGGAACAGTGACACATACAACAGGGTTAGATCCACAAAGTGGCTATCAAATACAGTACCTGGAAGCCAGTCTAGTTTGTGCTTTAGCTATTAACCTTACATTGAAGTCATGTCACTAAAATTCTAGGAGGCGATATCAGTCCAAACAGATATGGGAACCAGACTTCAAAATAGCAGAGTAAGTTGTGAGAGGGACTGGCAACATACAGTATATGGCAAAAAGCCCCTCACGCTCCAGGGCCAAACAGTGCAAACAAAACACAATACAAATATGCTGGATGTTTGTTTGACAAATAGTACTGCAGACAGCTGGTCTCCAGCGATCACTTGATGTAAACCAAAGATACGGTATATAGTGACGAGATCGTCTTTTCTCGAGCCGCCCTAACAATCGGAGTTATTGTCCCAAAGGCAGGAAAGGCAGGCGATCTGCTTATTGGTCTGCTTATCGTGGACAGATTTTGACTGGAGTAAACCCTCTCGCTTTGCCTCTTCCTCTCTGTCTAAACACATTATATGTTAACTCATTGTCTCACGTCAGATAGCGTGACGGCCGTCTGCACTCATATCTCGCAAACACTCAAACCAAAAAATGTGTTTGGCTACAATATACATTCCAAACATTTTTTTAAAATGTTACTAAGCTGACATCGTCCACTGAACCCCATTTCCTCCTAATTGTTTTATTTTTATTTATTAGGATCCCCATTAGATACTGCCAAGGCAGCAGATACTGCCAAGGCACAGATACTCTTCCTGGGGTCCAAACAGGATTAAAACAATTATATAACATAACGCAACAGCCTACATCACAAACAAACAATACATCATATGCAAGACATCACCACATTACTACTCTACAACCACAAATTCACAACATTACATTTACAAACCTACAATATTACAATGTGTGTGCATATGCATGTGTGTGTGTGTGTATGTCTCTTCACAGTCCGCGTTGTGCTGCCGTGAGGTGTTTTATGTTTTTAAATCAGATTTTACTGCTCGCTTGAGTTACTTGATGTGGAAGAGAGGTCCATGTAGTCATGGCTCTACAGTATGTGGTACTGTGCGTTTCCCCAGAGTCTGTTCTGGACTGTGAAGAGACCCCTGTTAGCATGTCTTGTGGGGCATGTATGGGTGTCTGAGTTGTGTGTTATCTGTTTGAACAGACATCAATACCTCTCACAGAAGACAAGGAGAGATTGACATGCATGTTGTTGATATTAGGCCTCTGGGTATATTTACGGGCCAGCCATGCTGCTCTGGGCCAACTGTAATTTTCCCATGTCCCTCTTTTTAACACTTGACCATATGCCTGGGCAGTAGTCCAGGTGTGATAAAACTAGGGCCTGCAGGCCTTGTTTTGTTGATTATGATGTCAAGAAAGCAGAGTAGTGCTTTTTCAAGATCTCTCCCCATCTTAGCTACTGTTGTGTCAATGTTTTGATTACATCAAGCAGTTAAGTCTCAGCTTGCTCAATTGCCACATTCATTACAACATTTTGTTGAGATTTATGTTTCCGAATGTTTTGTCCCAAATGCAATGCTTTTAGTTTTTTTTATATATTTAGGACTAGATTATCACCCATTCTAAAACGGACTGCAGCTCTTTGTTTAGGTGTTGCAGTGATTTAACTTGCTGTGGTACCTGACATGTATAATGTTGAGTCATCAGCCTACATAGCCACACAAGCTTTACTCAGTCCTAGGTCATTACTAAAAATAGAAAAAAGGGGCAAAAACCACTGCCTTGAAGTATGCCGGATTCTACCTGGTTTATGTTAGAGGCTTCTATTTCAGTGATAATGCCCGAGAAGCCGGTGTTTGGAGGATATATTGGTACGGGTGTTCTTAGTCCCGAGACGAAGCGGAGGGTCGGCAAACCGTGCCAATATATCCTCCAAACACAGGCTTCTCTGGCAGTATCACCTTTATACAACGGGTTACCAACATACTCTAATAATGATTGACATATTTCATGAAAAACTTTATCTAGTTCAGTCAGAATGGAAATATTTCAGACATCAGATCAATCTTAAAGGAATTCTATCTGAGTCAGAAAATGATATTCCTATGATGGGTAAGTTATATAAAACCTTGCAGAGAGCCTATCCAACGGACTACCTCTTAGAAAAAAAGTATCAACTATTGGAACCAAGACAAGAACTGATATTGGCACAAGATGGATGGAATGTTGGAACCTAACGAACAAAATTACAGGTAACGAAAATGTACGCTTAATCCAGTATAAACTCATGTAGAGAGACCAAAATTCATAAATTCTGCAGCACAACAGAGTCATGTCTTAAGTGTAAACCTTCTGACAATACTATAAAGTCCAAAAGTTATGGGTGGAGTTAGAAAGTTGGCTGTCAGAAATAGTCCTATGTAAATGTACTTTTAATCCGTCTGTCTGCATATTTCAAGACATTTCATGAGGGAGCAGTGAGATACCCGATGGGTTGGACTATTCTCTTCTTGAAAAAATGTACACTTAAAAACTGGAAATCCACCAATCCTCCATCGTTAAGACAACGGAAAAATCAAAATGCGTCATTATCTGAATATTGAAAGAGCGAGGGCGACAGAGAGGAACAAAATGGTGCAATTTGAGGACATGTGGAAATGAATAGGGTAAGGCAGTGGAGATAGGGGTGAGAACAAATAGATCTGAGCAGGAGTGATGATGTTTGTGTGCGTCTGTATGTTGTCTTTTGTAGAGTAAAAAAAGAAAGAAAAAAAAGAAAGGAATTTACCAAACCACAGATATAATAATAATAATAATAATAATATATGCCATTTAGCTGACGCTTTTATCCAAAGCGACTTACAGTCATCAAGATGAAAATGTGGTTTTCAGTGATGGCTTTATGGGATATCTAGCAACTTGTAAACAATTACCCATTCCAATAAGTGAGTACTACTTTAACAGTAATATTAAATAATACACATTGGCTGTTAAGCCAATTATGTTATAAACCCGTTTTAGTTTATTGTGATGGTAATGACGTTTGTTTATGATAATGTAGCTAGCGACCTCCACCTAATAATTATCAACCAAGCCTAGCGTTTAGATAGCTGCTCTGTAAGCCAGCTTGACTTGCTAGAAAGTAGAGAAACAAGTTTGGAAAAAGTAACTAAACAGGTTTTATTATCACCTGAAACAATAGCTTTCTCCTGTTGTGAATGAAAAGGTCATATTTTGCAATCTCCCAAAATAAATGTGATCTTTGACGAGAAACTAGGCTCACAATCTTGTCATGCATTGTGAAACCCTATACTCTCCGTCCAGTAGCGGTACGAGATTGCATGAAGATGACGTATGGCGTAATGAAATGTGCATTAGGCGGATGAGCAAAACTATGATTTTTTAGAGATGAGTTTAAAGTCCATCAAGACAGATCGGTTGAGCGACTAGCATCTCGTAGGAGTTATGCAATCTGACGTGAGACCAGGGGAGAATGACTGCCCCCTCTCATGGAAGTATATGGCCAACCGTGGTACTGCAGGCATTGTTTGCAGAAAACAGTATCTTATAGTGAATGGAAAAAGGGAAATATTAGTGGTCAATCTGTCTTAAAATACTATTTTTACACGATCATTGTACCAATAATTGCTTCTAATACACTAAACGTATGTCCATGAAACAAAAAAAATGAAATGCACAGGATAATTGAGTTGCTAATGGCAGTACCCCGGTCGGCCTTTAACTTGAGTTACTCAATGAGAGGGGGCAGCACTGAGCTAGCCTGCAATGTCGCTTCCTGGAGTAGCTCAAACTGTGCACGTTATGTCTCCATGAGACGTTACATGATCGATATCTTTGTCCATTCATATATACAGTCAATGCATGAGACAACGATGTTTACTTTCATATAGTTAGATAGGGGTGTTAATGAAGCACTAATCTTTTCTTACTATCCGTGACGGGTCAGGCTTCAGTGTAAAGAAATTAGAGACACTTGTCCTCCAGGTGACCCAGTGGCTACTACAGTACCCACCTGTCAGAGGGCTCATACACCCCACTGTCACCCGCCACTGACTCATCAGACACTGCTGACGTCACACCCATCTTCTTCGACCCAGCACCCACCGTCCCTCGGACCTGCGCTACGGCATCTATGTGAAAAGGAGTATAGGGAGGGGTTGGGAAGAGGAGTATAGGGAGGGGTTGGGAAGAGGAGTATAGGGAGGGGTTGGGAAGAGGAGTATAGGGAGGGGTTGGGAAGAGGAGTATAGGGAGGGGTTGGGAAGAGGAGTATAGGGAGGGGTTGGGAAGAGGAGTATAGGGAGGGGTTGGGAAGAGGAGTATAGGAAAAGAGAAGGGAGGAAAAAAGGAGTGTAGAGAAAGACAACACATTGTCACAACCTTTCCTCCTTGCAGCCATGGAAACAGGTGTTGAGTTGCATAGCTGGAGTAGGTTTACTTTACAACACCACAGGTAACAGCGGGCCAAAACTCAACCCCCAGTCTCTCACTTCTCCCCCTGTAGTGCACCCATTGGCAATCAGGTATCAGGTGCAATCTTGAATTCATTATGAGGTGCATGTACTCACACCCCTACTACAGTGGAGGAAGCCGGACCATCCTGTTAGAATGTGTTGAATGTTACATCATCAGTGTGTATGTTGATACAGCTCTGTCTCTGAAACACCTATATGTATGTATGTATGTATGTATGTATGTATGTATGTATGTATGTATGTATAACATTACATTACACACACAGTTGAAGTCAGACGTTTACATACACCTTACCCAAATACATTTAAACTCAGTGTTTTACAATTCCTGACATTTAATCCTAGTAAAATTCCCTTTCTTAGGTCAGGTAGGATCACCACCTTATTTGAAGAATGCTTTAACTTCCTGACTAATGTCTTGTTGCTTCAATATATTCACATAATTTTCCAGCCTCATGATGCCATCTATTTTGTGAAGTGCACCAGTCCCTCCTGCAGCAAAGAACCCCCACAACATGATGCTGCCACCCCCGTGCTTCACAGTTGGGATGGTAATCTTCAGCTTGCAAGCATCCCCCCTTTCCTCCAAACATAACAATGGTCCTTATGGCCAAACAGTTCTATTTTGTTTCATTAGACCAGAGGACATTTCTCCAAAAAGTACAATCTTACTCCCCATGTGCAGTTGCAAACCGTAGTCTGGCTTTTTTAAGGCTGTTTTGGAGCAGTGGCTTCTTCCTTGCTGAGCGGCCTTTCAGGTTATGTCGATATAGGACTCGTTTTAATGTGGATATAGATACTTTTATACCTGTTTCCTCCAGCACCTTCACAAGGTCCTTTGCTGTTGTTCCAGGATTGATTTGCACTTTTCGCACCAAAGTACGTTCATCTCTAGAAGACAGAACGCATTTCCTTCCTGAGCGGTAGGGCGGCTGCGTGGTCCCATGGTGTTTATACTTGCGTACTATTGTTTGTACAGATGCACGTGGTACCTTCAGGCATTTGTAAATTGCTCCCAAGGATTAACCAGACTTGTGGAGGTCTACATTTTTTTTTACTGAGGTCTTGGCTGATTTCTTTTGATATTTCAGAAATAATTTGTCTGTAAGCAATTGTTGGAAAAATTACTTGGGTCAAGTAGATGTCCTAACTGACTTGCAAAAACTTTATTGTTAATTAACAAGACATTTGTGGAGCAGTTGAAAAACAAGTTAATGACTCCAACCTAAGTGTATGTCAACTTCCGACTTCAACTGTATCGTCACATTCAAATTTTTCTTTGTGTGACGCTGACACTGCTCTGATTTGCAATTTGTTGTGTGGATCTCAAACTGTTGCAAATTAATTAGATAATTCAAACATGCATTCTTTATGGATCACAATGGAGATGACTATATACTCCTTTACACACCACCGTAACCCAATACCAGACTGTACACGCTCACAGTGGTGTCAAGTACTTAAGTAAAAAATACTTGAAAGTACTACTTAAGTAGTTTTTTGGGGTGTCTGTACTTTAATATGTATATGACAACTTTTACTAAACCACATTCCTAAAGAAAATTCTGTACTTTTTACTCCATATATCTTCCTTGACACCCAAAAGTACTCATGACATGTTGAATGCTTAGCAGGACAGGAAAATTGTCTAATTCACACACTTATCAAGAGAACATCCCTACTGCCTCTGATTTGTGGGACTCACTAAACACATGCTTAGTTTGTAAATTATGTCAGTGTTGCAGCATGCCCCTGACTATCTGTAATTAAAAAACAACAAGTAAATGATGCAGTTTGCTTTATATAAGGAATTTGAAATTATTATAATATATTATTTTGATACTTAAGTATATTTTAGCACATTACATGTACTTTTGATACTGAAGTATATTTACTCAAGTAGTATTTTACTGGGTGACTTTCACTCGAGTCACTTTACATTTACTCAAGTATGAAAATAGGGTACTTTTTCCACCATCGAAGTGTCACAGTTCATACAATGACTTCTGACAATGCTGTACCAATGTCAGATAATAGACAGTGACTGTACCTTTAAGCACCTCTCCAGCCATGGTCTGCTTAGTGTCCATCTCCACCCCTCCACCTCGCTGCTGCTCCTCCCTGTCCAGCCCCAGCTCCGTCAGCCTGCAATGTAGCTCCACATCCAGCCCCCCCGGGCCCCCCAAAACTGCAAACCCCTCCCCTGAGAGGAATGTGGAGTCCATGACCAGGGGCGAGCAAGGTGGCGAGAGCGACGACAGCGAAGACCTCGGTGACAGCGAGCTCATGGACCTTGGCGTCTCCGATCGTCTCAGCGCCTGTAGCCTGGTGCCGGCCTCCGCACCCCCGCCGATAACACCCCCAGTACCGGCATCTACTACAGGGACCACCTCGTGCTCGTGGATGGTGGTGATTGAGCTGGAGGGCCGGAAGCTGAAGACCGGGCCACCCTCATGCAGTAGGGTTTCCAGTTTGTTCTGGAAGTCAGGGTCTCCCAGCTCAGGTTGCTCCAGGTAGATGTCGGTAAAGCTCAGGGAGGAGGTGGAGCCCAGGGAGGATGTGGTAGCCAAAGAGCCCCGGCTGGAGGTCAACGAGCCAAGGCTGCTGCCCGACGAACACGACAGCGTGCTGGCCGACAAACTGTAGGAAGAGAGGGAGGAGAGGGTTGGATTGAAAGAAGGAGGGAAGAGAGAAGGCAGAGAGAGAAAGAGAGGGGTGATGGAAGTAGATGGAGAGAAAAAGAGGCAGAGAGGAGAGGATTGGATGGGGAGAAGGAAGGAGGGACAGAATGAGGGCAGAGAGGAGGGAGAGAGAGAATTGGGAACAGAAAAAAGGGAGCAAGGGAACAACAGAGAGAGATAAAGAGAGGTAGAAGACCACAGTGTTAGAAGCACACTCCAGGCACACCTGTGACCCAGCTGCGCTTCAGCTCACAGACGGCTGGTCTAACCTATGCCTCCTGTAGCCATTCCCTTGTCTGTGTGGGCACTGAAAACCACATTTTCCTCCCATCTTTTAGCCCTCCGTAATTTCAAATGCAGTTTCTGCTCTACAGCAAACATCCTAATTATAGCTTGGCAAGCTCATAAGGAATGACACAGGGGAGTTTCTCTGCATCTCAGCCCTTTGATGTACTGTAAATCAGCCAGAAAGAGAGGACGAATTAGGCATGATAGGAGAAAAAAAACAGAGAGACACACAGAGACAGAGAGAGACAGATGCTCTCTCTGTCACTCTCTATTGTTGAAGTTAGTGCTGTGAAAAAGTACGTGCCCACTTTCTGATTTTCTTTATTTTTAGACTGAATGTTATCAGATCTTCAACCAAAACCATATACAGTGCATTCTGAAAGTATTCAGACCTCTTGACATTTTGTTACATTACAGCCTTATTCTAAAATTGATTAAAATTAGGGATGCACAATATAAAGAATCAAATTCAAATAAAATAATAAACATTTTAAAATGTAATTTAAAAAATAAATAAAAAACATTGGTGAGCATATCGGCAACATCGGCCTAATGTCTAGTTTAACGGCAATGTGCAAAACCGATGTCAAAGCTGACGTGCATCCCTATATAAACGTAGGTAGATGATGCCATGAAAAATACACAGAACAAAAGCAGAAAAATACTAAGCACACACTTCCAACAACTAAACAAGTTCAAATCGAGCAGTCATTTTATCCTCTCTAGGGTATGTGGGACGCTAGCGTCCCACCTGGCTAACATCCAGTGAGATTGCAGAGCGCCAAATTCAAATACAGAAATACTCATAATAAAAATTCAGAAGAGATACAACTATTTGACATTGGTTTAAAGATTAACTTCTTGTGAATCCAACCCCGGTGTCAGATTTCAAAAATGCTTTACGGCAAAAGCATACCTTACGATTATTTGAGAACATAGCCCAGCAGACAAATCATTACAAACAGCAACCAGCCAAGTAGAAGAGTAACAAGTCAGAAATAGAGATAAAATTAATCCCTTACCTTTGATGATCTTCATATGGTGGCACTCAGAAGACATTCATTTATTCAATAAATGTTCCTTTTGTTCGATCAAGTCTCTTTATATCCGAAAACCTCCATTTTGTTTGCGCATTTTCTTCAGTAATCCACAGGCTCAAATGCAGTCACAACAGCCAGACAAAAAGTCTAAATTGTATCCGTAAAGTTCATAGAAGCATGTCAAACGTGACATGTCAAACATGTCAATCCTGAGGTTGTTTTTAGCCTAAATAATCTATAATATTTAAACCGGACAATAACGTTGTCAATATAAAAGGTAAACAAGAAAGGCACTTTCAGGTCGCGCGCATGAAAAAGCTCTGTGACACGTCAGGGTCCACTCATTGATTGCTCTTACTCCCTCATTTTTCAGAATACAAGCTTGAAACAATTTCTAAAGACTGTTGACATCTAGTGGAAGGAATTGGAACTGCAATTTGAGTACTAAATCGATGGATACTGTAACAGCATTGAATAGAAAACTACAACAAAAAAATCCTACTTCCTGAATGGATTTCTCTCAGGTTTCGCCTGCCAAATCAGTTCTGTTATACTCAGACATTATTTTAACAGTTTGAAACTTTAGAGTGTTTTCTATCAAAATCTACTAATTATATGCTTATCCTATCTTCTGGACCTGAGTAGAAAGCTGTTTAATTTGGGCATGCTTTTCATCCAAAATTCCAAATGCTGCCACCTACCCTAGAGAAGTTAAAAGAGTAAGACAATTTTGGGGCGACAACTCAAAGGCCAAATCCATTTACGCCAAGATAATGGAATTCATTGCCCTTGATAATCAACCGTTCTCTGTCGTGGATGATGTTGGCTTTTGCCGACTGGTCGAGCACCTCGAACCCCTTACCGGAGTTAGACAGTATTGTTGAAACGCACATCTATGAGCTTCTTGCTATGGGTGTCACTGCTATTAGCCTCACAACTGACATTTGGACCAGCGATACCACCCCCATGAGCATGCAGAGTCTGACAGCACAGCGGGTCGATGAGGATTTCGTACTGAGGAAAGCCATATTGCATGCTCATGAATGTGCTGGTACTCATTACACTGCTACCATTTCAATGGCATTCGAAAACATGAACACACCACTAGCGCCATTCGAACTGACTCGAGAAATAAGCTAATCAACTGTGTCTGCAGCAGACGTGATACCCTCTGTCATGGCATTGAAACGCCTGTTCAACGAACTGCCAACACAGACCGTGGGGTTAAAACTTGCAAAAGTACTCGAGGCTGTGAAATAAGCGATTCGGTGGCATTCTCTGAGCCTCTTTACTGTGTCGCCACCATGCTCAACGCTATGTACAAGGATCGCTACTTCGATGCAGACAAGAAACAGGGTTTGCGCAAAATGCTAGACACAGCTGGACAAGATGGAAACAGACACAGTGAAAGTGCGCACCGATGAAGAGGCCATGGACAGACAGAGCTGAAACTTCACTACTTGACATATGTGATAAAATCCTGGTTGAGAATGAAACGACTGAGCAAATGAAACCGCAAGTAAGTGAAAGAAAAAAGGTTTTACTGGTAATGGGGACTTACGTAAATGCCAACAAAACATTTTGGTCAGTGTGTGTGTGTTTCAACTATTTAACTGTTCTAGAATGCTTAAAAGGCCGCTAAAAATTTAAATATCGGTTACAGGTCTAATTATTTTTTGTCAATAACAATATTGGAAGGAATTGACCGTAGAGCGCCGAGACAGTAGTGTGTCCAGGCACAGACCTGGGTAAGTGTACCACAAAATGTCTGCATCATTGAAGGTGTCCAAAAATACAGTGTGTACTGTCACTGTGTCCGTTTCCATCTTCTCCATCTTCTCCAGTTATGTATGTAACATTTCACGTAAACCCAGTCTCTTGTCTGCATCGAAGTAGCGGTCCTTGTACATAGCGTTGAGCATGGTGGCGACACAGTAAAGAGGCTCAGAGAATGCCACCGAATCGCTTATTTCACAGCCCGTGTCTGCAGTTTTGTTGGGCAGGCGTTTCAATGCCATGACAGAGGGTATCACATCTGCTGCAGGTGCAGTTGATGAGCTTATCTCTCGAGTCGGTTGTTCGAATAGAGCTAGATAGTGTGTTCATGTTTCCAAGCTTCAAACATGTTCTCAAATGCCATTGAAATGACAGCAGCGGTATGACAACCAGCACATTCATGAGCATGCAATTCAACTTTCCTCAGTACGAAATCCTCGATGACCCACTGTGCTCAGACTCAGCATGCTCATGGGGGTGACATCGCTAGTCCTAATGTCAGTCGTGAAGCTAATAGCAGGGACACTATTACTATTTAACTCCGGGTAGGGAATCATCTGAAAAATAGCACACTTGGTAGTGTGTACCGGTGCTCGACCAGTCAGCGAAAGCCAACATCATCCACGACAGAGAACAATTGTCAAGGGCAATGAATTCCATTATCTTGGCATTAATGGATTTCGCCATTGAGTTCTCGCTGAAATGTTCTTACTCTTTCAAATGACCGCTCGACTTGTTGACTGCTTGATCCACACAGCAGACATTGTGGGCTAGGTTAGGAATGCTGTGTTGCACGTGAAGCGCTAAATTTTACATGGCGTCATGTACATACGCAACTCAGCTTTGACATCGGTTTGCACATCAGCGTTTGCACATCAACTAGACATCAGGCCGATGTTGGCATTTGTAGCTAATATCGAGCCATTCCAATATGTTCACCGATATATCATGCATCCCTAGAAAATACTGTAGTCTACAACACACCTCATGTGAACTTGGGGTTCAAGAAATGAAAGATAAAATGTTTTCTTGTGAATGAGGGGAATGTGATCTTCACCATTCCCCTGTAGACCTTGGATGAAAATATCACTCTTTCCCCTCAGAGGGTAGCAAGTAGGCTCAGGACGCCAGACAAGGCTGGGTTGTGATGTTTATTGAAAATACCTTGATGAAACAGCTTGCAACTACAGTTGCCTCGAAGGTGAAATGGGTTAATTGGATGAAAATGTTGAATGTTCAGAAGCACTAAGCCCATTTTGAGATGTGAGAGGCTAGATAGGAGAGGAGACAGAAGAGGCTGTGCTCATAGAAGTGTGTAGTGATTCGTGAACAACTTCAGAGCAGAGTGCAGTAGTGGTGTACCATTACACCTTAGTGACTAGAACCTCACCAAGACCTCCACGGTAAAAATGTTGCCTGTGTCTCCATGTAAACAATAAAATGTATTCTTAAATCGGTTTTCATTTTGAATGTGCACATCGAGTTGTGCAATAGGAGTTGACATGCTTAGTAGATACATTTAAGTGATTATGCCTCCTGAACTGACAGTGTGGAAGTGTTGGGAGACAGTAGCTGAATTGTTGTACAGACGGGTGTGCATACCTCTTGAGCTGAGTGTGTAGTGAAGAGGCCAGGCGAACCATCTCCTCCAGCTCTCTCACCAGCTCGTTTCTTTTACAGTGCAATCTCAATCTGATAGAAAACAAAACATGTTAGGTCACAGCCGGATTGAAAATATATACAGCAGTATTGACACAGTTAAAAGAGCAAAAGGCAGACACTTATGTCTCATAAAAGATATCTTGTTATCCAGTTCTTTGTTTATTGAGAGAGTGTGTCAGTGTAATGAGGCTTTAATGGAAACAGGCCATAACATAATAACAGAGTCTTTTGATCATCTTCCAGGCCGCAGTTACAGAACCAGCAGTTAGAAAAAGGCATCTTTTGTTTCCAACCTACATCCCCGGTTAGTGACGCTCAGGTTACAGGAAGGGAGAAACCAGAGAGGGAACTCAATGCAGGTACAGTATTGAGAACAGAGAACAAGGTAGCTGTTTAGGAAAGATAGAGGGGGAGAGGGAGGAGGAATATGAATGAGAGAAAGAGGAAAAGAGACAGGAATGTGAGAGAGAAGAGAATGTGAGCAAGCGAGAGGGGAGAATGTGCCAGAGTCACAAGGCCCAATTGTTGTAGTCCCCTTGGTTAAATGATCCAGAGTGCAGGTGTCCAATCACTAAAGGGTACAAATGCACCTTACAGAGGGCCAGTGATGGGTAAGAGGCTAGGGGGAAGGGGTTCTACACTACATATAGTATCCACTTTTACAGTCTGTGATACAATTACAATCATGAGCCATGAATGTCATGAAAAAAAGGTTATGCAGATTGAAGCAGCCAACACAACAAAAGGTGCACAGGTATGTCGTGTGTCTGGGAGTAACTTTTCCAGGGTCGACATACACAACGTTGGGCCGACAGAGAGCAGTGTGATGCTTTTCAACCGGTTTGACAGTGTTTTCTTGAATCCAGATGGAGACGTCGGTCTGTTTTCCATAGTTAGTGTTCAGTCTAGTTTCTATTAACAGAGCCCAGTCCATCACCATGTCCACATCAGGGAGTAGACCTTTGTGTTAATGTAACAGTCATATCAGGTGCTGCACCCGAGGCACTTGCACTATGTCTTTTCACTGCAGCTAAGGTACAGTACAGTATGTTGTGGGCCTTGCTCTGCCTATCTATTCTGTGAATATACTGCAGCCTAGTTCCAGTGGGATTCCAATGGCCCCCTCTCTCCTTCACGCAACAGACACGCCGACCCGTTGTCTGGCTGGCATTGAAATTAGATGTATAAATTCTTTTTAAAATTTGTATATACTCTTTTGGTGAGGTGCTGACTAACGGAACACCAAAAGCCAAAAAGTGTCAATAAAAGTTTCCTGCCAAGACAGAAGAGTAGATGACTAATTGAATCTCTTGTATCATTGTATGTGACCATAATGCTTTCCGGGTGTGCAGCTCTATTCCCTGTTATCCCTTCTTCCCTGACCGTGACCTTACCCAGGGATGGAGTGACGGCCAACTCTCAATAAGTCAGTGAGCCCCAGGGTGTTCCGATTACTTAGTTGGGGATAAACCCCCCATGCTCACCTCTCAGTCAGGGCCTTGCTCTGGTTGTCCCTGGCAGCCTGCAGGTCTCTCTCAAGCATCTTCTTCTCAGTCTCAATCTTCTCCTGTTCATTGGGCGCTCTCTTGCAGGGCTTGAGGTACTGCAGTTCCTTCAGTAGCTCCTCCTTCTCATTGATGAGGATGAGGCGGTCGCGCTCCGGGTCTAGCAGCCCCGGCCAAGCCTCACTGTCCAGTTTGGCTATCTGCACCTCGATGGTGGCAATCCTGGGGTTGGAGGGAGGAGAGGACATCATATAATTCATGTTATTTTATGTTGTATTTAATTGTGTGGAGGAGAAGTTTAATAGAGATATAATATGGCTTATAACATGTTAAAGGTCATTATAAAGGCTCATGAATGCTCATAGCAAGTTATAAAGTCACTAGACTGACACTTGATGATGGGTTGTGTTGGGAATAAGCAATCTGGATAACGTGAAAAATAATGATTTTATGAATATCACTCGCTGCAACAGAATACCATTGTGGATACCATTTTCATGTGTCGGTGTCCAGTATTAAGGAAGTAAGAGGTCGTTTCACGAGTAGGGCTGTGGGGGGTCACGAAATTGTCAGCCGGTGATTGTCAAGCCAATAACTGTCATTCTCACGGTAATTGACCGTTAATTAACATAAACACATTTAGCATCTCCTGGCTTCCACACTGATCTTTAGACAGGTCTAAAGAAACATGATATGAAGAAAATGTAGTCTATTTCAGAAGAACAGAATGGCATAAGTTGTCCTTACCGTTAGGTCCTGATCTGGCTACGCCATATGGCTATGGGCTATACTAGTTAATTTAGTAGACAAGATTCACTTAGAATTCCGTTGCATTATTTTATAGTATGAAAAATACAAAGCTGAATAAAATTGAAAGGATTTGAGGGCGTGCACACATGCGACTATTCTGTGTTGAGCTATGAATAAGCACATAAGAAATCATGGAACCAAAAAAATAATAATTCTATATTTGAGATTTATTTTTTTATTTTTTTAAACATGTATGCGCTGTTCCTTTGCCTGCACATGCTGGGCATCATTCACGTGATACTATTCTCACCCATCAGACTATTCTCAATTGAATCTGGTCTTTACATGTACTAAATAATGTGTGTGAAATTAATTATAATTTAGAAATGGGCCATAATCATGCACCAGTCAGAACAGGGGCGGTGGGAAATAGAAGACGTCATCCGTATGCACTTGAAGGAGGACGCTTTCCCACAGTTAATTTTCATGCCAGCCTGGTAGGCTACTTCGGTTGTACAGCAAAGCAATATTAGGGAAGTTGCAAAATAAATAAATAAATAAAATAAATAAAGTAGACCTAGCCTATAGAATCTTCCTCTTTTTAACAGAGGCCATCAAAAGTATTTTCTCAATCAATTGCATATCCTATGGAAATGTTGCACAACTCGGGCTTATAGGAACACATTTTATTCCATGCATCAACCAGCTATGAGGAGCTGGCTCCCACTGCGCAACAGGTGGTCCTATACCGCTCAAACTCAATGTCAGGGCTCCCATGATCACACAGCCACACAATCTCCATAGACAAACATTGGCAGTAGAATGGCCTTACTAAAGAGATTAGTGACTTTCAACGTGGTACCGTCATAGGATGTTACCTTTCCAACAAGTCAGCTCGTCAAATTTCTGCCCTGCCAGAGCTGCCCCAGTCAACTGAAAGTGATGTTATTGTGTAGTCAAAAAGTCTAAGAGCAACAATGCCTCAGCCGTGAAATGGTAGGCCACACAAGCTCACAGAACGGGACCGCCGAGTGCTGAAGCGCGTAAAAATCATCGGTCTGCGGTTGCAACATTCACTACAGAGTTCCAAACTGCCTCTGGAAGCAATGTCAGCACAAGAACTGTACATTGGGATCTTCATGAAATGGGTTTCCATGGCAGAGCAGCCGCACACAAGCCTACAATCACCATGTGCAATGCCAAGCATTGACTGGAGTGGTGTAAAGCTCCCTGCCATTGGACTCTGCAGCAGTGGAAACACGTTCTCTGGAGTGATGAATCACACTTCACCATCTGGCAGTCTGACGGTCGAACCTGGGTTTGGCGGATGCCAGGAGAACGCTACCTGCCCCAATGCATCGTGCCAACTGTAAAGTTTGATGGAGGAGGAATAATGGTCTTGGGCTGTTTTTCATGGTTTGGGTTAGGCCCCTTAGTTCCAATGAAGGAAAACCTTAACACTAATGCATACAATTACATTTTAGATGATTCTGTGTTTCCAACTTTGTGGAAACAGTTTGGGAAGGCCCATTTCTGTTTCAGCATGACAATTCCCCAATGCACAAAGTGAGGTCCAAACAGAAATGGTTTGTCGAGATCGGTGTGGAATGACTGGCCTGCACAGAGTCCTGACCTCAAACCCATCAAAAAACCTTTGGGATGAATTGGAACATCGACTGCGAGCCAGGCCTAATCGCCCAACATCAGTGCCCGACCTCACTAATGCTCTTCTGGCTGAAAAGAAGCAAGCCCCCACAGCAATGTCCAACATCTAGTCAAAAGCCTTCCCAGAAGAGTGGAGGCTGTAAAAGAAGCAACGGGGGGACCAACTCCATGTTAATGCCCATGATTTTGGAATGAGATGTACGACGAGCAGGTGTCCACATACTTTTGGTAATGTAGTGTACCTTTCTAGCTAATAGACTATTGTTAGAGTTTACACTTCCTCTTCCAATGAAATGCAGGAAGGTCAAAACAACTGTCTACCAAATCTATTCATTTTAAAAAGTTGATTACTTCTACCTGCCAATATCATTCACCTGATAAGACTTAATGTTACATTTTCTTTTTGTTTGTTTTTTAAATGTGCTAACATACTATGGGGTTCCCTGGGTTGCCAGTTGGCCTGGGAAAGAAAAGTTTGAAAAACCCTTATTTGGGTGACACAAGTTACCTTCTTTTTGCTTCTTCATACTTCAGGCTTAGTCGAACCTTCTCTGCCAACTTGTTGGTGTTGGTCCCAAACTGGATCAAACAAAAGAATAACAGAACTGAAGGTGTGGTGTGACAAACCTACATTCTGATCAATTAGTGATGCACGCAGTATCTGTGCATCATTCCATGGCACGCTTCCAAAGGTTACACCTGGGTCCTGTTCATTAGGTCACACCAAAGCAAAACATTTTTAAACAGAAAACGAAAACAAGCATTTCTTATTGGATAAGTCCAGGTAGTGCTTCCCAATTTGTCCATTTGGTGCCAACTGAACACAACCTCCTCTCACCTCAGCAGGTATGTCTGTCTGGGAGCTGGTTTCGGAGTAGAGTCGAGGGATGGACAACTCAGAGTTAGCCAGGGAGGGGCTGCTGCCCCACAGGTCAGACTGAGAACCCACTGAGTCCAGCTGGAAGCCATCCTTAAGCACTGCTAGTTTCTACAGGGAGAGGAGACAGATATACTGTGTACAGGCTTGACACATCAGAGAGAAGTCACGGCTAGTATTGTTTACATATTTTGCTGTGTATCTTGAATTTACAAAGCTCCTGTCCTATGGTTTCAATCTATAATACAGACCATAGTCGTGTTCATAGAGATGGAATCCTGTACATTGCATAAAGATGTGCTTTTGCAAGTGGCCAAACACGGTAACCTAAATCAATGATAAAATCAGTGCAGCAGGGATAAAATAAATAAATGGCTCAGCACTGAATCAGAGTGGAATGAATCTCATATTTAATATTAAAGTACACAATTCAAGCAAAACCAGCAAAGACAAGACTGGCAACTGACAATGCTGACTGAGTTGGACGGGCTTCATACACTGCAGTCAGACAGAAAATACAAATCACACACATACAGTTGAAGACGGAAGTTTACATACACTTAGGTTGGAGTCATTAAAACTCGTTTTTCAACCACTGCACAAATTTCTTGTTAACAAAAAATAGTTTTGGCAAGTCGGTTAGGACATCTACTTTGTGCATGACACAAGTAATTTTTCCAAAAATGGTTTACAGACAGATAATTTCATGTATAATTCACTGTATCACAATTCCAGTGGATGAGAAGTTAACATACACTAAGTTGACGTTGCCTTTAAACAGCGTGTAAAATTCCAGAAAATAATGTCATGGCTTTGGAAGCTTCTGATAGGCTAATTGACACAATTTGAGTCAATTGGAGGTGTAACTGTGGATGTATTTCAAGGCCTACCTTCAAACTCAGTGCCTCTTTGCTTGACATGGGAAAATCAAAAGAAATCAGAAAATAAAATTGTAGACCTTCACAAGTCTGGTTCATCCTTGGGAGCAATTTCCAAATGCCTGAAAGTACCACATTCATCTGTACAAACAATAGTGTGCATAACCTGAAAGGCCGTTCAGCAAGGAAGAAGCCACTGCCTCAAAGCCACCATAAAAAAAGCCAGACTATGGTTTGCAACTGCACATGGGGATAAAGATCGTACTTTTTGGAGAAAAGCCCTCTGGTCTGATGAAACAAAAAATAGAACTGTTTGGCCATAATGACCATTGTTATGTTTGGAGGAAAAAGGGGGAGGCTTGCAAGACGAAGAACATCATCCCAACCGTGAAGCACTAGGGTGGCAGCATCATGTTGTGGGGGTGCTTCGCTGCAGAAGGGACTGGTGCAATTCACAAAATAGATGGCATCATGAGGACGGACAAATAAGGGGATATATTGAAGCAACATCTCAAGACATCAGTCAGGAAGTTAAAGCTTGGTCGCAAATGGGTCTTCCAACTGGACAATGACCCCAAGCAAACTTCAAAAGTTGTGGCAAAATGGCTTAAGGACAACAAAGTCAAGGTATTGGAGTGGCCATCACAAAGCCCTGACCTCAATCATACACAACATTTGTAGACAGAACTGAAAAAGTGTGTGCGAGCAAGGAGGCCTAAAAGCCTGACTCAGTTACACAAGCTTTGTCAGGAGGAATGGGCCAAAATTCACCCAACTTATTGTGGGAAGCTTGTTGAAGGCTACCCGAAATATTTGACCCAAGTTAAACAATTTAAAGGCAATGCTACCAAATACTAATTGAGTGTAAGTAAACGTTTGACCCACTGGGAATGTGATGAAAGAAATAAAAGCTAAATAAATTATTCTCTACAATTATTCTGATATTTCACATTCTTAAAATAAAGTGGTGATCCTAACTGACCTGATTAAATGTCAGGAATTGAGAAAAACTGAGTTTAAATATATTTGGCTAAGGTGTATATAAACTTCCAACTTCAACTGTGCATACAACTGAACTGTCAGCTGCAGAAGGCTGGGGAGGGGAGACAGCCCGGGGGAGCGAGAGAGAGAGAGCGAGAGAGAGAGCACATGAGAGAGCGAGAGAGAGAGCACATGAGAGAGCGAGAGAGAGAGCACATGAGAGAGCGAGAGAGAGAGAGAGAGAGAGAGAGAGAGAGAGCACATGAGAGAGAGAGAGGCTCTGCATTATTAAACACAACCCAGCCCCTACTAACAAACAGTGTTTGTTGTTTTCTACTGCCACCCAGATTAAAACTGGGGCACATTTGATGTGCGTGTGTGTTTTGCATGAGCGCACGTGTGTCCCACTCCCTCAGGTCAAAGAAGAGGAGGAAGCATGAAGAAGGTAGGTCGACTACCAACCCCTCCTCCAGCTCAGCTTCTAAAAGACTTAGCATGCTGGTGAATCATTGATTGAGCAGCAAAGTCATGACAGAGTCTGCAGTACCATGCGGTCTTGTCTGTCTGTCTGCTACTCAGCCCAGGGGCGCTGGGACAGGAGAGGGGAGACAGAGAGGTTGCAGGGGACACAGGTAACAAGGGAGGGTGGGAGATACACCAGCAGAGAGAAAATGCTGTGCCATGTGAGATGAAGAGGAACACGAGACCAAGACGAGACTCTGCAGCTCCTGTCTACTCCCTTTCTTCTTCGCTCTCTCCTTTCTCTTTCCCTCCCTGACCATCAGCCCAACCCATCTCCCTCCCTCTTTACACCTTTCTCTCCTTCATTCTCACTTTCCTTTCCATGCATCCTCTGATCCCCCCCCATCGTCTCATATGAAGCTGACAGGCTGTCATCTACCCATCTCCTCATAGCACTACAACACCTGACCCCCTTCCCCTCCCTCCCTCATCCCCCTCCCCGCTTACCTGCATGAGCTCCTGTTTCTCCTTCTCCCCGGAGCTGATGGCGTCCTTGATAGACTTGACTTCGTTCAGAATGGCCTGCGCCTCATGGAGCTTGAAGCCGTATGGCGCACTGGACACCTTGTGATCGATCCTTGAGGGAGGGGAGGGGAAGAAGAGGGATAAGGTGGGACAGGGAGAGAAAGTGAGGGAGAAAAAGAGTGAAAAAGAGACAAGTTGGAAACTGACCAGCCAGTGATATAGGTTATGAAACTGTGAATCAGTGAGTATGCCTAAATACTACATAGATAGCACTATCAGACTTGTACATTGTTGCTCTCATATTATTCATCTTTAGTTTTGTGTTCGTTAAAGAGGTATGTTGTTTTAAAAAAACATTTCATTTTCACTATGAAAATACTAGTGACACTTTTAAACCATCCTGATCTAATCTGGATTAGAGTGAACAATAACAAAACTAAGGATCCAGGACAGGAACCAAATTGGATTAAGGGCCACAGTTGTAGAGGAAAGAGTCTGAAGCCCAGACAGTCAGCTACACATGGAGAGACTGTCCGTGGCAGCAGCATCAAATATGTAAAGTCAGTCAACAGCAAGTCATGCATGCAGTGGAATAACAGGTCTTTCCACATTGTTCAGAGAGCAGAGGAAAGGAGGGAGGGGGCAGCACTCCTTCACTGAAGACCAAGGAGAACTAGAACCAGTGAAGCCTATCCAAGCCTTTTCCACTTCAGTATAAATATATACTGTTAGAATAGATACTCTCGTTATATTTCGGTCTTTTGTTATAAAGACCCTGAAGTATTTTCTCTGGAAAAGGAAAGTTGAGGACAGACAGGATGTTGCAGTGTTCGTATATTAGTACGGTTTCATGATTGTTGGTAAATGTTTGATAGCAAAGGAAGGTTTGAAATTTGATAGCAAAATGAAGGTCACGGAAGAACGGTTGGAATCCTGTCGAACTACTATGTAGCTTGTCATTCGTTTAAAAAAATGTAACTCACTGAACTGAGGCAGGGCCCATCTGTCTTTTTCCACAACACAGATGCAAGAGGCGGCACTCCAGGCATTCAAAGAGAAATGTGTTTCACAGACAAAAATTGTGATATTTGACCATTTTGAGGGTCATCATCAAATTCAGTCAGGGAGCTGCCTTTTCAACCAGGGTGAGATGAGGGCCTCAAGTGTGTTGATAATGGGAATCTTTTTACGGCGGTATCGAAAAGCAGAAGCCTACTACTAAGTGTAATTGTGCTCGTGTAATGATGTTGGGTTGCACTTACTCTTTCAGTGTTTCAAAGCCCTGCTCTTTATGCTGCAATTCTTGTTTCATGCAGGCGAGGTCCCTCTTCAGCTTATTCACCTGAGACAAACAAATCAAATCTTATTTCTCACATACACATGGTTAGCAGATGTTAATGCGAGTGTAGCGAAATGCTTGTGCTTCTAGTTTCCCGACAGTGCAGTAATATCTAACAAGTAATCTAACAACTCCCCAACAACTACCTTATACACACAAATCTAAAGGGGTGAATGAGAATATGTACATATAAGTATATGGATTAGCGATGGCCGAGCGGCATAGGCAAGGTGCAGTAGATGGTATAAAATACAGTATATACACATGATATGAGTAATATCAGATATGTAGACATTATTAAAGTGACATTATTTAGAGTGCATTGAATCCATTTATTAAAGTGGCCAGTGCTTGGGTCTCATGTAGGCAGCATCCTCTCCGAGATAGTGATTGCTGTTTAGTAGTCTGATGGCCTTGAGTGACCGGAATAGAGTTATTTCACTGAGAAGAAGAAAAAAAGTGCCCAAATTGAAATACTATTGATTACTGGCAATATGATTATGTTCAGCTTATTCAACTGAGAGAAACACACTGCATATTTTACTGAAATTAAAAATCCCCAGTTGTAATACTATTGATTACAGAAGATATGATTATTCAGCTATATTTGGGAACAGCTTTTGTTATATTCGGCTAATGTTTGTTTCATGAGGAAAAATTATTTGGATATAACTTAAAGGCCGATTACATATTATTAAAGCAAAACATTCCCTTATTGTTTTTTTTATGAAATGTGAAGGAAAGATCCACAAGAGGGTGTTATTTAAGTGATAATGACCGAGAAGCCGGTGTTCAGAGGATATATTAGCATAGGTGTTGTTGGGCCCGAGACAAACATATTCAAATAATGATCGACATATTTTCATTAAAAACGCTATTTTGATTCATTTAAATCATACCATTTCTATTTTACCCCTTTTTTTCCCCCAATTTCCTGGTATCCAATTGGTAGTAGTTACAGTCTTGTCTCATCGATGCAACTCCTGTATGGACTCGGGAGAGGTGAAGGTAGAGAGCCATGCGTCCTCCGAAACACAACCCAACCAAGCCGCACTGCTTCTTGACACAATGCCCATCCAACCCGGAAGCCAGCCGCACCAATGTGTCGGAGGAAACACCATACGCCTGGCAACCTAGTCAGCGTGCACTGCGACCGGCCCGCCACAGGATTTGCTAGTGCACGATGAGACAAGGATATCCCTGCCAGCCAAACCCTCGCTAACCCAGACGACGCTGGGCCAATTGTGCGCTGCCCCATGGGCCTCCCAGTCGCGGCCGGCTGCGACAGAACCTGAACTCGAACCCTGAATATCTGGTGGCCCAGCTAGCACTGCGATGCAGTGCCTTAGACCACCACGCCACCCGGGAGGCCCTATTCATACTATTTCACCCTTCCACAGGATGTAGTTTTGTTTCGGGACTATGATTGCTAGCCAAGCCGGCTGGTCGTTGCGTCTATTGTTTCCGTGGACAGAGACGCGACCCAGTCATTCAGTCTTTTTGTTCTGTATCTATGGACAGGACCCAGTCGTTCATTCTATATGTTCCATTGCCATACTGGCTGGCAACATTCTTATCCCTTGTTGGCTCACTAGCCAAATACAGCTAACTTAGTCATGTCAAACAGTGCAAAAACAACAACAGCAGCTGCATTTGTTTAAGCTATTTTCTAGGGACATTTATTTGGATACATCCATAACAATGAGCTAATGAGGCACGATTTCACCTGGCATAGAAAATAGGTTCTCTCATTAGGACACAACAACTTCAAACTGAAGCTGGAAAGAGTGCAAACTAGCTGCACTTTGTTACGTTTTACCTTTTTTCAATTGATATTTATTTGCATATATATCCATAAAAATGATGCCAGCTGATTCATGATTTAGACTGGCTGAGAAATGATGCCTGCCACTCTCTTCCCAACCCCTACACGTTCATTATTATGGGACAGTTGGAGATCAAATCTGAAAATTGAAACAATGTTGCAAATGTCGGAGACAGACAGCAAAGTTCATATACAAATCTCCGCTACTGAAAAATAAATGTTAGTCTAAAAGAAACGTGAGATAACATCTATATGCTTTTTAATGGTGGAGATCATGTTAACTTCCCTGCCTGGGCTGATGAGACAGTGGATTGCGCAATCAAATGGAATAGAGTAAAAAGGCATTTTAACATCATATATTTAGCTGGTGGTAACTTGTGGAATAGACACGGGCTGGACCACGCTTTTAACCAATCAGAATTAGCCCACCCGTTGTATAATGTTGCACAACGCCAACCGACAGCTCTGGGATTCGTCCCAAATGGCACCCTATGTAGTTAACTACTTTTGACCAGAGCCATAAGGGCCCTGGTCAAAAGTAGTACACTATATAGGGAATGAGATGCAATTTGGGATGCAACCCTGGGTGGAAGTCTCAGACAAAGATGTCACTTACACACATTCCTCCTTTACAATGAGAAAGAGTTGGACACTCAGTCACTTAGCAACAGTCCATTGGACTAAGCCTTTTTCATGCACTAATGTTTGCAAATCTTAGGGATGAGAATTAAGCCAAAACAGGAGACTTAAGGACACATATGGGTATACACATCCATTCCTAATGATTATTGAACACACGTAAAGCAGGCCATAGTTGGAGTACAGAGATGGTGTAAAAAAAATATATATTATTAAATTATTATTATTATTTTTTTTAAAACAGTTTCTTACCCTACTTTTGGAAGTGACTATCTCGGCTTTGAGGATTTCTGGGTCATATTTACTGCTGGAGGACGATCTGGAATTCACTGTGGGAGATAAGAGCCAGGGTGTTATCTAATCCTCTACATCACGCTATTCAACTTCAAGGCCCTACTCATCAATCCCCTGTGTGTTATCAAACTACTGTAAATCACTACTTCAAGTCTGAGCAATGGCAGAGGATTCCTCTTAGGAATGGAGTCAAGTTAAATAAGTAGGGAGTAGCTTTAATTCCCCCAAAATGTAAATTACTGACAACTTGAGTGAACTATGATGTGCTGTAATCCTGTGGTCAAATTTATGTGCATCTCCCCAGTGTCAAAAGCGTTGCATCACTCAGAAGAATAATAAAAGACTACCAATCACTCTCGTTCTCTTCTCTTTTGCCACCTAATCTCTCTGATTCCTTGAACCCTGTTTACGTACAGCCCTTCAAGTTTCCTGGCTTCTCTGCCCCTTTTTGACCCTCATCACCGTTGCTACCTGCACACCTGTTCCTTCTGCCAGCCCATAAACCTGCCAGCCCATAAACCTGCCCCCCCCGGCTTGTCCTTACAGCTGGTCTGAGAGGTGGACTTGTCCTTCCAGGCGTCATTGAGCTGGCGGTATTCCTGCTGGGCCAGGCGAAGCCGCTGCTCCTTCACCTGGTAGATCTCTTTCTGGGCGCTCAGCGAGTCCTTGGCCACATCCAGGTACTCCCGCAGCATGACCTCCTGCTCCCGCTGCCACTGGGCCCGTGGGTCCTCCAGCTGAGTGCTCTCTGATGGTGGTAGAGGGGAAAGAGAGAGATCAAAGGGAGGGGAAAGGGAGACAGAACATAACAAACAAGAAAGAATGAGAGAAGAAATGTTGAAATAATTTTGCATCTTGACTTGACTGGCCATGTGTTTCTTCACAAATGTGTGATGAATATGGGTGCCAGAAGTTAGTGTTATGGAGAATTGGACTCACTTGTGTTATGGTCCACATAGTAGGCCCCGACATTGGGGTCGTAGGCCTCCTCCCAACCCACTGGCAGCTCATCGCCAATGCAGTCAGCAAATGTCAGAGGTTTAGTCTGCCTGAAAATCACACACAAGAAACAACAGTCAACTGATGGTAAGAATTATAGGTGTTACAGCAAGAGTAAATCAGGATGACCATGACAAGATAGTGGGCCAGCCAGGGTGCATGCAAAGATAGCCCTCAGTGACAACCAAATGATCTACCAGAATTGCACGATGTCTGTGTGCCTCTAATAAAAGGGCCCTAATTAGGTCTCTATTCGCATCGAGTGGGGTTTGCAAAGCACAATAGCTGGAAGCTGGGACCTGGCATTTCACAAATTTCCTAGATGTTTCTGAGGCAACCCCTCCAGGCCTTCAACACCAAGCCAGGCTCAGGATCACAGGATACCCAGGAGACCTCAGTGGCCACCATACATAAAAGGCCCCTCGGGAAGACTCTACCAGCACGACCAATGTGCAAAGTGCCAATGGAAAAAGGGAAGGGCGCTATTTGCTGAGTAACATCCAAGAATCAGCCTTTCATTTCTTACATTAGGTGGGTTGGATATATTCAGGTGTTGTCTTTTTCATGCTGATCTAATTTGGCACACTTGGGTTCACAATTAACCTAATCATAATTTCCCTCATAGCTATGACATAAACCTAGGTTGAAGGATAGAAAACATAAGCTTATGCAAGTTATCAGTGGCGTAGGCTACATGTGGGAAAACTTGTCTTGATGTATTCTTTTGCTCAAACTCTTTTCTGCAGACGGCAGATATTACCATCCTCACAGAGACTTTTGCTCAGGGTGAAACCCAACGGGTTCCTTTTTAACTTTATGAATAATGAAAAAGGCCTGTTCTAAATGTATCTCAGAGGAAAAGGCTTTGCGGAGAGAAAAACAATATTTCCCAAAAAGCTGTCTGCTGGTGCCAGGTCCTTTGAGTGACTGTGTGCGCATCATCCCATTATTTGATTCATTCCACTGTCGCTGTCCTCTCACCCCTGCAAATCCAGTCCCCTAATCACTCGGAGCTGATGGCCGAACTCATCATTACCCTCCGAAAAGCGCAGACTTACTGTCTCAATAGACCAATCAGAGGGCTTTAAATAGGCCCAGAGCTTAGCGTGAGCCACGCACTGGCTGTGCATTGGCATGCAAGACCTCTTTCCAGTCTGTCTGGAGTGGACACCAGGCTGACATCTCCTAATCTCTTCAAACAGTGATGAGTCTTCCAATAACTCATTTGGGTAGTGAGTGAGTGGCCCCCTTAAGGCTTCTATAATGGTCTTTTGTGAACCAACTGATAAAACAAATCCTGTTTCTTTCCAGCCTTTTCCATAAGCTGTGTGATATAGGAAATACCAGGCGCGACCATCCCTTAGGAAAACACTCCCCTGGAGGATAGGTTTTTTTCAAGATTCTGTTGAATCTATTTAAACCCATAAACTACTAGGCCTACCTTATGGGAAGTATGTGTGAGTTGCTTACAAATACAAGCATTAGTTGGTTTCCCCTAACTAATCCGTCACTGTCATCAAGAAGCTTAGCTAGCTAACTTGCTAGCAAACAAACCAGCTATGTTTTGACTCAAAGTAAAGGGATGATGTTTGGAATTGGCAGGCTCGTTGAAGTTGAGCTGTTTCCAGTGGTTAACTTCAATGTTGACTATTCGACTGACTTGCAGTGTGCTTCTCTGGTGCCTTCGCGGCTTCACCCAGGTGGGTGTAACGCATCGGTAGTGGAGGATTCTACCCATAAGAGTCTGACTTTAGAGACTAATACTGAGAATTCAGAGAGATGGAGGGGCTAGTGGTGTGGGGGCTGTGCTTTGGCAAAGTGGGTGGGGTTATATCCTTCCTGTTTGGCCCTGTCCAGGGGTGTCCTCGGATGGGGCCACAGTGTATCCTGACCCCTCCGGTCTCAGCCTCCAGTATTTATGCTGCAGTAGTTTATGTGTCGGGGGGCTAGGGTCAGTTTGTTATATCTGGAGTACTTCTCCTGTCCTATTCGGTGTCCTGTGTGAATCTAAGTGTGCGTTCTCTAATTCTCTCCTTCTTTCTTTCTCTCTCTCGGAGGACCTGAGCCCTAGGACCATGCCCCAGGACTACCTGACATGATGACTCCTTGCTGTCCCCAGTCCACCTGGCCATGCTGCTGCCCCAGTTTCAACTGTTCTGCCTTACTATTATTTGACCAAGCTGGTCATTTATGAACATTTGAACATCTTGGCCATGTTCTGTTATAATCTCCACCCGGCACAGCCAGAAGAGGACTGGCCACCCCACATATGCTCTCTCTAATTCTCTCTTTCTTTCTCTCTCTCGGAGGACCTGAGCCCAAGGACCGTGCCCCAGGACGACCTGACATGATGACTCCTTGCTGTCCCCAGTCCACCTGACTGTGCTGCTGCTCCAGTTTCAACTGTTCTGCCTTATTATTATTCGACCATGCTGGTCATTTATGAACATTTGAACATATTGGCCATGTTCTGTTATAATCTCCACCCGGCACAGCCAGAAGAGGACTGGCCACCCCACATAACCTAGAGAGGAACCAGGCTTCGGCCTTTCTAGGGAGTTTTTCCTAGCCACTGTGCTTCTACACCTGCATTGCTTGCCGTTTGGGGTTTTAGGCTGGGTTTCTGTACAGCACTTTGAGATATCAGCTGATGTACGAAGGGCTATATAAATACATTTGATTTGATTTGATGGAGATGGCAAGTCCACGGTGCCCTGATGAAAGGCTGGACCAGTCTGAAACCCCCTGGATGTGCCCCCCTCAGTTTCATCTCAACTGCCTCTACTTTACATGTCCTCCTGGGCTGACCGCTTTGTTTTTCTTTTTCATTATTTAATTAGGCAAGTCAGTTAAGAACAAATTCTAAAACCGCTGAGGCCATGAACTACCATACCTGCCATGATCATCCATTCATTGACATTTTTTTATTTTCTTCAAAAGAGTATTTTTGTGTATTTTTATTTATTTTTGCTTAAAGTGCTTTGGATTGTAATGAAAAGCACTATAAAAAGTTATAAATTGTCATTATTAATACTCCATGCAGACCAAGTAGGCCTTTATAGCGAGAACGGATTTCAGAGTCCATAGTTGTTGATTTTACAGGTTTAACCTTTAGCTAAGTGTTTCAAACAAAGACAGGGGGCCCGGCATTTCCTGGGGCCTCTTTAATCAAAAGGTGCGTGCGCACAAAAAAAGACAACTATGCCTGCACCAGTTCCCGCAAAGGTTGGTATTTATCCCTTTTGAACTTGACGGGAAAGTGTGCGCATCGCCACGCAAATCTCAGACCATGAATACGCAAAACTTCTAGTGGTTGATCAACTGTATTGCAAGAAAATAGTTATTTTTGTGGAAATGGGGGTGTTTGTGATTCACAGGAAATATAATAATGGTAGACTAATAAAAACAACATAGGCCTAATTATAAAACAGATAGATTTAAAGTTGGTGAGAAGATTGCATAGCAGCATGTCGCCTAAGATAAATACAATATCTTACTTTTATTAAATAGGCCCAAATCAATCATATTGCAGGGCATGTCTCCCCTTTTCTGACATGACTGGTTTATTCCTACTAAACAACAATAATAGGCTAACATTTATCCATCACGCATTCAATAGGCAACCATGCTCGAAAGTAAATAGACCTGTAGCCTATGACAGTATGGGTAGGCTACAGTATTGCAGAGCAATAGCCAAAAGTGTGACATAATAGCCTATTTAATCTCAAAGCCTATACCAAGGCAGAAGATAAAACACAGGCACGTATTGATGAACAAAATATTGAACAACAATTCATCTTTTGAATATCGGTGTGGGCTGTATGCAACATTTACTTTTAAAATTGTTCAAGTCAATCAATCTTGCAGAAGTGTTTGGCACGCGCTATAGGCGGCATGCATTTTTTTCCGTTTTTTTGAAAGCCACTGCAAAAGATAAAACATACTGCTCAAACCTTCACAGAAATATGATCAAATTTGGCATTGCACTTTAGAAACTCATGGTCCAGTTCCAACATCTCCAAATCATACAGGAAATGAGGGTGTTTGTTACCATAATCAACAAAAAAAACATCACACTCTCCCAGAAGTGTGGTTTGTGTGTAAAAACCCATGAATTCAGATAAATAAGTCGTAATGCGTCCTCACTCAAATATGTCAAAGATTAATTCATTTTTTATTATTATTTTCACTGCATTAGGGATAGCGTACACATGTCTGCTTTGCAGCCTTGTTCAGTGTGTAGGTGCAAATCTTTTACATTCAATACAGTATTTGTAGGCAACACAGGTAAACAACTGATGAGCAGCAGGTGCTTCTAATCAGTTTTTGTTACCATAAAAACGGTGAATGCAGGGCATTTTCCAAGCGGAGTTGTAAAGCTCGTTCACGAGCGCAGAAATAGTATGGCACTGATTTATCAATGAAAACATGCGTATATGTTGCGTGCGACAGTTTGAAATCCCAATAATTTGTTGTGCACGCAAATCCAAAAACCTCCATGTATGCCAACATTTTTAATAAGGAATGGTTGACAAGAGGCCCTAGGTGAGCTGCAGCATTACTAGTTAGTCAAGTGACAGGGTAAAAAACACTAGGCAGGTTTGCATACAAAGTCAAAAGCAGGTGATAATGCTCTAATGCAAAGCGACAAAGAGTGCGGCAGAGTGAAAACATGTGGCAGCATAACTGAATGATGAGTCAGACTCATTCATCGCACTATAAATTCCTCAAGTCAAATTTATGAGACTCCAACCTAGATTTCATAGCGCTCAAGGTCCAACAATAAAGTAGAGCTGCTAGCTGCTTCAACTCCCCTCCTGCAACAGCTTGGTATCTGGGAGATAACATTCCATTCAGCTGACAGAATGCATTGGGTGTGTGCGTCACCATGAGGGTGGATAAACAATATGTCTGGCTGAGGTATGCGAATGCAGCCCAGAAAGATACTGACAGGGCAGGGGCCAACGAGATGCATGCATGTATGCATGGTATGAATGTTGGGCTGAGTCCTCCAGTTACCATCTCCATTAAGCCTAACAGGCTTCATTCTTGAGCTTAAAGGATAACATTACTCAGGTTTGATAGGCTAAGGGGACCAAAGAGAAAAAGTTTTCATGATTACATGGTCAGATTGCCATACTATAATACCTTTGGGATATCTTGTAGTATTTGAAAATGTTATAGGCCTGTAATAGCTGTAGAATGTATAATAGAACTTTGATCACACTTGGCTGGTACATTCTTTGGTTCCACAGTGAGAGGTGTTTGTGAAAGCACATTTTTCACCAATAGGACAGACCAGTCTAATGGGAATTTATCATCATCATCAGTAGGCCTCCTAATAACCCCTCATCAGATGTTGCTCAGCACAGCAAAATAAATGTATTTTTGCTGAACAGCAGTAGAAGGATATGTAAATGTCCAATGACAGTTTAGGGCCAGTCTGGTCTGGTTATTTCAGTCTGAGATCAATACTTTGAGAATGGCTGTGTCTCATCTCAGACTTAGTACTCTGGGCTGGCTTCATTTTCTACTGTGCCCTCCAACAGATCAGTGAACAGCATAGGAGACACTGTCTTGTATGGCACAGTTGGTAGAGTGTGGCGCCATTGATGCCAAGGTTGTGGGTTTGATTCCCATATGTAAAATATATGCACGTGTGACTAAAAGTGTCTGCTAAATGGCCTATATTATATATTAGGAGACAGGCATATGATTTACAGAAGACAGACCCTTTACAGTGACAGTCTGTTCCTCACTTGGCTCAACCCCTCTCTTTTTGACCGCAACTCTATCCCAAGTGATGTTGTACTTTGACCCTGTGCACATTGGCAAGCAGTGAAAGGCATGCAGTGAAAGGGATTTTAAATGAATCAGTCTTTACTTTACAGCCTCTGTGCTCAGCCCTCCTCAGCCGTGCATTTTAGGAATGTGTGTTGAGGTCTTTGTTTACAAAGTTCTGCCATCTTGGTCTTGCTGCTACCAAGGAATTTCACCAGGGAGGTGGGGAGGTCTGTGCCCTTGCTTCTGTCATGTTATTGGGCTTTTAATTATGGTTCTGTGTGCTGACTGCAACAATGACAGCCACCAAGGAAAACAGGTGTAACTTTTGACACAAAGCCTATTTTCAAAATCTTGTAATATAATATAATATGAAGGCCTATCCTTATCCAGGCTGAATGAAAAATAAAATCCCATAATTTCAAGCATTCCAAAACTAAGCTATTAAAAGAGATTTTGTGTCAAAGTCCGAGTGGATTTAAGTAACTGCTAAAACAAAATTAGTTCCAAAGTATGGTTGCCACAGAGGTTCTGTATAAATGAGACCCTGGCTGTCATGACCCAGTTCTAAGTATTGTAAGCCTATTACACTAAAATATTACTAGGGGGAAACTAACTCAAACCCCGAGGGCTAATTTCCAATTACAGGAATGCCATTTTTTTTAACCTTTATTTAACTAGGCAAGTCAGTTAAAAACAAATTCTTATTTTCAATGACGCCTAGGAACAGTGGGTTAACTGCCTGTGAATGCTTGGTTGACCATGAGCCACATTCCTGTGGAAAATCTTCATGGTTTTTTTCCATCAACACCCAGGCTTGATTTATAGTACGTAGCCTGGGCAGCCGCTATGGATCTCCACTATCATCTGGGCTTAATGTGCCAAAACCAGTAATAACACACCTGTCTTCCGGCGATCAGTTCGTACATAAAACATCCTCCATTTAGGCTGCAAAGGCATCGGTCTACTCCTTTGCAGCCTCTAATTCAAAAACGGGAAATGTATACATACTGTAATTAAACAGCATTTGCCCCCATTTTCGGACAACGTCTGGTTGTTACATGCGAGGGGCAACATGAGGAAGTAGCATTAGCCACTCTAGCATGATGATGTTCAATTTTGCTTTATTATGACAATACGCGAAATGCCATTAAAGCTCGTTAGAGGAAACCGATACTAATAAAGCCTGAATGGAGGATGTTTTATGTATGAATTGGTCATGGGGGGACACTAGTTTATTACCGACTGGGCACATTAAACCAAGACGTTAGTGCAACTCCATAGCGCACACTCGCTGCTGCCCAGGCTATGTTTATAGCCTACTTTGTTACATTATGTGACACCTCAAATTGTGATGTAAACTCAAAGATTGCAGTTGAGTTCATTCATTAAGTGCCAAATGAACCATTAGAGCACTTGATGGATGCTGATAGTTGTTGATAGCGCATATCATCAATCTATCAGCAAGACAACTGCTTGCTTTTAGAGTCACTGGAATGTCATACCATACCTGTCTCTTGGATCAATCCAACTGGTGGCGTGGTTGATGTGGTCGATGTAGTAGATTTTCCCGTCAAAATCCCGGGATTCTTCCCAACCCTCTGGTAGTGGTAACTCCTTCCTTGGCATGTCAGACGAGTCTCCATGTAATATTCTCTGCAAGTCCTCTAAATTCTATCGAAGGTAATCCACGTTTTGTTGTATGAAGTATCGTAAAATCCTAAATGTGAAAACCATCACTCGTTTCCATCAATTCACAAATTCTGGCCTGTGTGTGTGTATTGGATTACGTTATAATCCATAACGTCTCGTCGTGAATGTTCCCAGAGTACGCGTAGAAAAGGTTTGCCAAACAGTGTGTGTTTTCACAACGAAGCAATATGATACAATTTCCTAAATGAAACAATGTTACCAGCACTGATGCTTACATTATTTCTTTTCAGAATACCAGTTATTTTGTAGCCGTTTAACTCAGAAGTAGGCTAACAATATTACAACCATGCTCACACTGGAATTGAGAGAGTGATGTTCCACGAGATACATCTCTAACGCGCATTTGAAATAATCGTTGTTCAATGCTCATTTGTTCGTCTATGTACAATACATTGTAGAACATGAAACAAACTTAATTATAAGTTTTCAAGCGGGTTGTCCAAGGATTGTGTCGGGACAGCTCGACTCCTTACTGGATATTCAGATGAACCGAAAAGTGTATTTGAAATCGGCAAATCCAGCCAAGGTTGGGAGTACGAGTAGAAGGGTTACTCTCACTCAACATCACCAAGGTTGTCTCACCATCCAACAAGAAGATTTTCTTAAATATTTTAGATCCCCTTTCGCTTACTGGCCACCATGTTTAGCTAGCGAGAAGTATGCTAACCAGTCACCCTCTCGTGCTCTATCATATATGCCCTTATTCCACAGAAGTAAGCCCCATTTATCTCCACATTCACGGTAAATCTTCGTGTAAAATTCCGGTAAATCCACATTGAAGTTGTCTACTTAGCCATCTATCTATAATTGTTTGTTAAACTGTTTCCCTTTTTCCTTAAAGAGGCAGTAGCAAGTCGCCTTCCAGAGTACTGTTTCGGTTGGTCGCGATTCACACCGGTGTGAAACTAGCCACAATAAGGATTAGCGCCAATAGTGGCGTTTGACTTCAGAATAAAAATCCGCCATTGAAAGTGATTCAAACTAAAACAAATAGTGGCATCGTGCCATATTTGGACTACGTTAAACAAGGTCGGAATGTTGTTATATAAATCCAACCAAATATAATAATAAGTTAATGTGGCTCATTTCGCACGGGTGTTTAGTATTTAGGCTGTAAAGTCCCATATGAATGTTCAATACGCACAAAAGGCTTTAAAGTGAACGCATATCCCACAATTCAAGTTCCCTAATAAGAGCTAAGATGCTTATATTTGTGTAAGCTCTTCATAGTTGTGTTCTGTGGGTGTCCCCAAGTAGGCTTCATGTGTGCACAATCCATAGGTTAAGCTGTACAGTACAATATGAATGCCCAATACACACAATAGACAGACTAGAAAGATGATTTCCCAGAGTCAAAGTGCTCCAACAAGAGCTAAGGCGCTTATATTTGTGTAAGCTCTACACAGTTGTGTTCTGCGAGTGTCACTGAGTAGGCTAATAACCCATTTCATGGGTGCAACATCCTTTGGTTAGGCTGTACAGTGCATATAAGTATGCCCCCAATGCAATTCTAAAGTCTAATACATAGACAACATAGTGTGATTTCAACAGATTGTTACTTTTTGGTGTAAAATTAACAAATTATTGTCTGTTGTTGAATTTATATAACAACATTCCGACCTTGTTTAGCATTATCTAGTCCAAATAAGGCATGATTCCACTTTTTGTTTCAATCATTTAATTGACAACTTTTATTTTGAAGGCAAGCTGTAAATTCCTCTATTGTGGCTAATCCTTATTGTGGCTAGCTTCACACAGGTGCGATTCGGGAAGGTTCAAGGCTCGCGATGCTGTTGAATTACGTCATACAGGTGCTTCTGTGCACTGGCGGCTCATTTATATTTTATACTTGTGTCCCCACATGTTCTTCCTGTATTGATTTTATTGTTATTAAAAAAAGAAAAAAGAAAATGTATAATTATAAATAAAAATCAATAAAAAGGCTATAATTTCTATTTATATCCTTTGCCTAAATTTCACATTAAATATCTGCATGTGCCATTTCTGAAAAGACTGCTACCTCAAAATTGAGATTCATACATTTGGTGCATGTTTCCCGTTATAAAAAGCAATATAATTCTGCCCTGAAAACAACCACAGCCATAAAGACAAAATTGGCAATATCGTAAAAATTCATTATTGTTTTTTTTATAGCTTTTTGGTCTTAATTTAAGGTTAGGGTTACGCATAAGATTAGCAGTATGGTTAGGGTTAGGGACTTTCGTTTTAGGACGTTCATCTTAACTCCTCAACGTTTACTGGATTGGTTGAACAGTGCAGAAGAAAACCTCCCTTTTTCTTCTTGTCAAGACTAGTATGCAGGGGATCTAGATGCAGGCGTTTATTTTATGCTTCTGTTAGGTTATGGTGACAATAACGCCCATATTATTAGATGTGCGCTTGCTGAAGGCAAAGCACAACTCTTGATTTATTACATTATCTTATTAATGGGACTTGTGACAGCAAAAGTCCCTGTTTAAATATTCAGCATACTTGTACTTCGGACTTTATAGTGTGGCTTGCAAAAGCAGCCACGCTCTACAATTGTACAAATTATTTCTGATTTATAGTTATTGTGTGGCTTGCGAAAGCAGCCACACTTCAATATTGTAAAAACTATTTCTGACATATTATTATTATTTTCAACACTTCTACTCTTATACCGTTTAAGGTGGAAACGCCATTCAAACTTTAAAACGTGTAGACTAGGTTGTTTGCATACAACTTTTTTACCTTTTTGCACTCCATCCACTTGCATGGGATTTTTTTACTCCACACATTTTCCCTGGCACCCAAAGGTACATTTTTTATGCTTAGCAGGACAGAACAATTGTCCAATTCACGCACTTACAAGAGAACATCCCTGGTCATGCCTACTGCATCTGATCTGGAAGACTCACTAAACACAAGTACTTCATTTGTAAATTATGTCTGTGTTAGAGTTCCCCTGGCTATCCATAAATTTAAAAAACAAGAAAATGATTCCATCTGGTTACTTACCACAACCACACAACTACTTACAACAACTACTGACAAAAACACACAACTACTGACTACAAGCACACAATTAATGACCACACAACTACAGACCACAACTGACCACTAATGACCACTAATGACCACAACCACACAACTACTGACCACAACTAATGACCACAATGACTGACCACAACCACAACACTACTGACCAGATCCATAGATCAAATCCATATATTTGGTTTGATATAGTGTGTGTTTACCAGAGACACAAGTGCTTCGTTTGTAAATTATGTCTGTGTTAGTGTTCCCCTGGCTATCCGTAAATTAAAAAAACAAGAAAATTAAGGCTTAAGAGAACAATGCTTTATGGGTGTAGACAAAGAAGAGCTCTCCAGTAGGTGTACCAAAACATTCACAAGCCATTCTCTCAAAAAGTTGGACTTTTAAAGCATAATTACTTTCTCATTGTTCATTAACTGCAGTGTATGATATATACTTTGCTAATTCAGAGTCTCTAATTGTATCCAATCAAAAAAACACAATTTCAATTTTTTCTACATAAGACCAAATCGAGCTGGTCAGTCACATTTTTATTTTGTAAAGTGGTTTCTTGCATCAAATACAGCATGTTAAGTCCCCTCCTTGTCTGATGGATAAGCGGATAAACAGGTTAATGTCAAGCCATGCATGTTTTTATCAAAAGTCTCATGGAATGTAGACCTACATTGAACACCACAAAGTGGTTTCTACTCGGGTGAATGATAGAACAGCTTTATCCATGTTATAATGTTATGGGGTGCATTTTCTCCATTGTTTTTTATGGTAGGCCACTCTGGTAGGCCTACATTATAATCAAATAGCCACAGTAGGCTACTTGACCACTGTCTGAAACTGTAACTTAAAGCAGGTACAGCCTCAGTGTTCACAGTAAATGCGCACTGGAAGTTGCACAGAATCTTCACAATGTTCAAGTTTGCGCTGAGCAGACCTGACATTTTCTCAGTGCTGAAAAACATTAGAAGGAACATTGCTACTGACCACAACTACTGACCACAACCACACAACTACTGACCATAACTCCTAACCACAACCACACAACTACTGACCTCAAACACTGACCTCAACCACACAAATATTGACCACAACCACACAACTACTGACCATAATTACTGACCAAAAATCCTAACCACAAAACTACTGACCACAACCACACAACTACTGACCACTCAACTACTGACCACAACCACACAACTTCTGACCACAACCACAAAACTACTAACCACAAATACTGACACAACCAATAAACCACTTACCACAACCATTGACTACTAACGGAAGACAACTACTGACCACAATCACACAACTACTGGCCACAAATACTGACACAACCAATAAACCACTTACCACAACAACTGACCACACAACTAATGTACCACACAACTACTGACCTCAACCACACAATTACTGACCACACAACCATGGACAATAACCACACAATTACTGACCACACAACTACTGAACCACACAACTAATAACCACAAACAAAACTACTGACCACAACTACTGATCACAACCACACAACTACAAAACTACAACTACTGGACACAACCCTACAACTACTGACCAAAACTATTGACCACAACTACTGACCAGAACCACACATTTACTGACCACAACTAATGAACCACACAACTACTTACCAAAACGACTGACTACAACCACACAGCTACTGTTCGCAAAACTACTGAACCACATAACTAATGACCACAACAACACAACTGCTAACCACAATTATTGACCACAAGTACTGGCCATGTCCATACTGTAGGGCCCAAAGAACCGGCAACACAACTACACATCTACTGACCGGTCTGCACTAGCTCCTGTTCTGGTTACAATTAGCTAGCTCTGGTTCGCACTAGCTCTGGTCTAGCTCTGGTCTGCACTATAAATTACAACTACTTCAATGACGAATAATTATCATATAATACCCACCAACAATAATTGTACCTGTTCAAGCTAGAGACACCAAACCAACTTTCACATGTTCAGGCTATCCTATCATATCAACCAATCAATCTTTTGATTTTCCTACTTTTTCTACCATAACCAGTAAACACCATTACTACTCGAGACACTCCCACCAACGTAACCACCAACTATAAATATATCAATTTGCAACATTTCCATAAAATAGCGCACCAAGAGTATTTCTGAATGGTTCAAGCTAGAAACACCAAACCAACTTTAATTTGTTCAGGCTATCCTAACTTTTCATCTAACTACTTTTTAAACTATAACCAGTCACCACCATTACTACTGCAGACACTATAACGTACTTCAAAACCATACATACTTTAAAACAAGCTAGCAAACACACCACATTTTCTTCAGGAAATGTACTTTTAGCCTAAAGATTTGATTTATTAGATAGAACTACAGCTAGCTACCAGTAGGTCTACATACAAACCTATTCTAAATAGTTCAACTACCACAAAAATACTTTTAAAGAGCTGTCATTACTAAATGCACCATTATATTTCTCTCCCAAATAATTGCCAACAACTTTATAATCATTACATCATCATACAACTCAAATTCAAACTTCATTTGCACTGAACGTTTTACAAGTGTAAATCATGCATCTATTTATCTGAAATCCTGCTTTTTATTCCCATGTTCTGATAGAAGATTGCTTTCTTCTTTTAGTTCACACACAACTGTAGTTTAAACATTATGATCTAACTACCTCACAATCCAAAGTAACACACTTGATAGTGTAGTCTATCAAAATAATCTGATCAATTATTTTACTATATTTAACTTCTTGGCTTAAGTAAAACATTTTAAACTTCTTCCACGACCACAAAAATATACGGTAAAGAGTTAAAGCAAGTTCCACCAATATTTCTTCATGGAAAAATACCATCTAGTTATGATTATTTATTTATTTTTCTCTTTACAATGCTACTCCTCTTACACCGCTGAACTGCATTTCTAGTGTCGTGGAAATTCAACACCAGGGACACCTGAAGTTAATATTAAATTAATTGTTCTTTATTATCAGAAAGTTGGAGAGGTTCCAACAAACTTAATGCACCATAGTACATGTCGGTTGTGAGCTCCGTCTGGACAGTCCTTTTAGTTATCTTACAGTATATACTGCTTACACAGACAAGTTATATTTGCATGATTTAGCCTATTCATAATTCATGTTTGGTTCATGCATTTGATCGACCAATACCTCACGAGGCCTCTTCTTTCCAAGCTGAGACCTTGAAACTGAGACATCCCTTTCTGTTCTCAAAACAATGTTCTGGGCATTCTGCCAAATTGCTTATATTGATAGTGAGGATTCCTCCTAGGCACAATCAATCAGTCACTAGCTTGAACCCAGTCAAATTGGTTATTAGAAAAGCACCAACATAACATTTTCCTTCACACTAGCATAAAACTTTAAAATGTGTAGACTGGTCTGGTATAGTGTGCTTGCATACAGCTTTTTGACTTATTAGATACTTTTTAAACGATGACAGTTTGTGTCCTTTCTGTCCTCCATCCACTTTCATGGGATTTCCTCAGCATTCCAAAGACCCCATTGTGACATCACAACATCCAGTTCACTGTAAATGCAACAATTCAACTTTTTGACTTCAGCTACTGTGACCACTTTCCCAACAATTTAGAAAAAAAGTTTGTGCATATGAAATCTTCCTCTACTTCTCGGCTATTCAAATCTGAAATCAGAATATAATTATCTGGTAATGATTTTCACTATTCACAAGCACCCTTGGCACCTATACTGATGTTTAGGCTACTGAAATTTTCTGAATTGACTACGTGTCTTGCGATTTGGGTATTTTTATTTGTTTTGTAATTATAAAAATAAGCTTTACTATGTTTCAACGCACATACATTTAGTTTCATAGTTATAACAAAGCCATTCCACAAATACAATTTATTACACTTGAAATTATGTTTTTTGTATTTTGTTTTTACATATAGCCCACAGTAACATAAACTAATAAATTCTATTATGTTATTTTTAAATATGTTCTAGTTAAATTGATTTATTAGACTGATGGCTAATGGTATTCCTCACGGCCCAGCTATTCTACTGTTAAATATGCATTTTGACCGTCATGGCGCTTTGAAGATGAAATGCTCAGAATTGTTTTGTTTTGTAATGATATTTGTCTGAAAGTACTGCTCGAGTGTAAAATCCACATATTTACAAAAAGTCAGGAACAGATGGGTTCAATGTTTTTATTGAAATTAAGTTATTGAAAATACAAAATTGAAAATTATCAGATTTACCATCTTGGTGCTTCTAGTTTTAAGATGATGATACACTAGTAATTTCTTGAGGCAATATTAAGGACAGACCAGGGCTAAGAACAGTGCAGTGGGCCTATTGTGACTTTTGACGAAATCAGCTACTTTGACCACTTTCCCAACAACTTAGACAACTTCTATACTATTAAAATCTGAAATTAGAATATAATTATCTTCTACCAATCAAAAGTGACAGCTGTTTTAGTAACTGCATCAACTACTTTTCATCTGAACTTTTTAAAACAACTGCAGTTTTGACCACTTTTGCAGCAAGCAAAACAAATCTTAGAACATATGAGATCTGAGTCTACTTCGTTGCTATTCAAATCTGAAATCAGAACAGAAATATATTATACAGCTCAAACGATACAGCTGTTTTAGTAACTGCATCAACTACCTTTTATCTCAACTGACATTTAGACCAAAAAATGACAACAACTAAGTCAAAAACCTAGAGCCACTGAAATCTTAATCTACCTCTCTGCTTTTCAAATATAAAATCACAACACTCCTTCCACTACCACAAAAATACTTTTAAAGCGCTAAAGTCCCACAATTTTACTTAACATAAAATGACGATCTAGTTATTACTGAGCAGCTCTAGAACTTAAACGATTTAGGCTATAAACATGAAACCAACTTTCAAATGTGCAGACATCCCTAATTTAGCTTGCTTGAGAAAATATTTTTGATACTATTAAACTTTTTATACTACAACCATATTTGCATAAAACTCCATGCAAATCAATTGCCATAGACTTAAATGGTTTTAAAAAATGGAGACATCTCCTCTTTCACTGTTTAATCTATCAACATCAAACCAATGTTGAGGTGTTTAGAATGACCCTACTGAGATTGCTTGCATTCAGAATGTGTATACTATTTATGCTTTTTAACTATAATGATTTAAAATGTGCAATATTTACAGAAGAGTAAATGGCAACAACGAGAGGTAGATATTCACAGTGCCACTGCTTTTAACCAGTCAAGTTAGAAACTCCAAACCAACATTAGGATGATGGAAACACTAAGATTCATAGATTGTCATTGCTCCATCTTTTAATCAGTTTTAATATGAATTCACTTGCATATTAGAACACACGCCACAACTCTTTAACCCTATAAGCTATAAGCACGAAACCAACTTTCAAATGTGCAAACAGCAACTTACATGCTTAAAGGCCCACTGCAGTCAAAAACGTGATTTTTCTGTGTTTCATCATCTGAGTGTACAAAACATTAGGAACACCTTAATATTGAGTTGCACCCCCTTTTGCTCTCAGAACAGCCTCAATTGGTCGGGGCATGGACAAGGCGTCGAAAGCGTTCCATGGGGATGCTGGCCCATGTTGACTTCAATGCTTCCCACAGTTGTGTCAAGTTGGCATGATGCCCTTTGGGTGGTGGACCATTCTTGATACACACAGGAAACTGTTGATTGAAAACCCTGCAGTTTTGCAGTTCTTGACACACTCAAACCGGTGCGCCTGTCACCTATTATCATATCGAATTCAAAGGCACTTAAATCACCCAAATGACACACTTAAACAATCCATGTTTAAATTCCACAAGGCTTAAAAATCCTTTGTTTACCTGTCTCCTTCCCTTAATCTACACTGATTGAAGTGACAATGAAGTGACAACACACAATGCAAATAGTCTGGTAGCCATTTGATTACCTGTTCAGGAGTCTTATGGCTTGGGGGTAAAAACTGTAGCCTTTTTTGTCCTAGACTTGGCACTCCGGTACCGCTTGCCATGCAGTGCATTTTAATGGTAAAAACGTCTAAATGCTACTCCTGTTAAACCGTTTAAGCTATCAACATTAAACAATGTTAAAATGTGCAGACTGACCCACCTTACATTAATTTCATATGGCTTTTTGATACTATTTATACTTATGAATCTATGAACACTCATCTTCTGCACATCTATCGCCTCCGTGTTTAATTTGCCATACTGTAAATAATTTCGCCATTATGGCCTTTTTATTGCCCCGTATCCTACCTCATTTGCACACACTGTATATAGACTTTCTCTATTGTATTATTGACTGTATGCTTGTTTATTCCATGTGTATCTCTGTGTTATTGTTTGTGTCGCACTGCTTTGCTTTATCTTGGCCAGGTAGCAGTTGTAAATGAGAACTTGTTCTCAACTAGCCGACCTGGTTAAATTTAAAAAATAGATATATTTTTAAACATTTGCATAAAATGAAAAGATTGACAAGCTTACTCTTCTTGAACCGTTTAAGATGTCTTCTCCACAACCATTTTGTAATGTGCAGACTGACTAACTTAGATTGTTTGCATACATATAATTTTTTAACAATAACCATTTAAAACAAACGCATCCCAACAAGAAATTATTAATTGTCGTTCATACACGTATCCTCCACTCTAATTTTAGACAATTTCCTTTTTGTTACATTTTTCAACACTATTGTTGTCCGTTCAGAATCTTCACCAACTTTGCTCGACAACTACTGTGATTATTATTATTTGACCATGCTGGTCATTTATGAACATTTGAACATCTTGGCCATGTTCTGTTATAATCTCCACCCGGCACAGCCAGAAGAGGACTGGCCACCCCTCATAGCCTGGTTCCTCTCTAGGTTTCTTCCTAGGTTCTGGCCTTTCTAAGGAGAGTTTCCTAGCCACCCAGCTTAGACACCTGCATTGCTTGCTGTTTGGGGTTTTAGGCTGGGTTTCTGTACAGCACTTTGAGATATCAGCTGATGTAAGAAGGGCTTTATAAATAAATGTGATTTTGATTTGATTTGACTTAAGCCTATGAGCATGGCACACTAAGGCAATTCCACCACGGTTGCTGATTTAACATTTTATTTATTTTATTTATTTATTTCACCTTTATTTAACCAGGTAGGCAAGTTGAGAACAAGTTCTCATTTACAATTGCGACCTGGCCAAGATAAAGCAAAGCAGTTCGACACATACAACGACACAGAGTTACACATGGAGTAAAACAAACATACAGTCAATAATACAGTATAAACAAGTCTATATACAATGTGAGCAAATGAGGTGAGATAAGAGAGGTAAAGGCAAAGGTGGCCATGGTGGCAAAGTAAATACAATATAGCAAGTAAAACACTGGAATGGTAGATTTGCAATGGAAGAATGTGCAAAGTAGAAATAAAAATAATGGGGTGCAAAGGAGCAAAATAAATAAATAAAATGAACTAAAGAATTGGTTTTGGGGGCGACTAGAGAGATATACCTGCTGGAGCGTGTGCTACAGGTGGGAGATTCTATGGTGACCAGCGAGCTGAGATAAGGGGGGACTTTACCTAGCAGGGTCTTGTAGATGACATGGAGCCAGTGGGTTTGGCTACGAGTTTGAAGCGAGGGCCAGCCAACGAGAGTGTACAGGTCGCAATGGTGGGTAGTATATGGGGCTTTGGTGACAAAACGGATTGCACTGTGATAGACTGCATCCAATTTGTTGAGTAGGGTATTGGAGGCTATTTTGTAAATGACATCGCCAAAGTCGAGGATTGGTAGGATGGTCAGTTTTACAAGGGTATGTTTGGCAGCATGAGTGAAGGATGCTTTGTTGCGAAATAGGAAGCCAATTCTAGATTTAACTTTGGATTGGAGATGTTTGATATGGGTCTGGAAGGAGAGTTTACAGTCTAACCAGACACTTAAGTATTTGTAGTTGTCCACGTATTCTAAGTCAGAGCCGTCCAGAGTAGTGATGTTGGACAGGCGGGCAGGTGCAGGTAGCGATCGGTTGAAGAGCATGCATTTAGTTTTACTTGTATTTAAGAGCAATTTGAGGCCACGGAAGGAGAGTTGTATGGCATTGAAGCTTGCCTGGAGGGTTGTTAACACAGTGTCCAAAGAAGGGCCAGAAGTATACAGAATGGTGTCGTCTGCGTAGAGGTGGATCAGAGACTCACCAGCAGCAAGAACGACCTCGTTGATGTATACAGAGAAGAGAGTCGGTCCAAGAATTGAACCCTGTGGCACCCCCATAGAGATTGCCAGAGGTCCGGACAGCAGACCCTCCGATTTGACACACCAAACTCTATCAGAGAAGTAGTTGGTGAACCAGGCGAGGCAATCATTTGAGAAACCAAGGCTGTCAAGTCTGCCGATGAGGGTGTGGTGATTGACAGAGTCGAAAGCCTTGGCCAGATCAATGAATACGGCTGCACAGTAATGTTTCTTATTGATGGCGGTGAAGATATCATTTAGGACCTTGAGTGTGGTTGAGGTGCACCCATGACCAGCTCTGAAACCAGATTGCATAGCAGAGAAGGTATGGTGAGATTTGAAATGGTCGGTAATCTGTTTGTTGACTTGGCTTTCGAAGACCTTAGAAAGGCATGGTAGGATAGATATAGGTCTGTAGCAGTTTGGGTCAAGAGTGTCCCCCCCTTTGAAGAGGGGGATGACCGCAGCTGCTTTCCAATCTTTGGGAATCTCAGACGACACGAAAGAGAGGTTGAACAGGCTAGTAATAGGGGTGGCAACCATTTTGGCAGATAATTTTAGAAAGAAAGGGTCCAGATTGTCTAGCCCGGCTGATTTGTAGGGGTCCAGATTTTGCAGCTCTTTCAGAACATCAGCTGAACGGATTTGGGAGAAGGAGAAATGGGGAAGGCTTGGGCGAGTTGCTATGGGGGGTGCAGTGCTGTTGACCGGGGTAGGAGTAGCCAGGTGGAAAGCATGGCCAGCCATAGAACAATGCTTCTTGAAATTCTCAATTATGGTGGATTTATCAGTGGTGACAGTGTTTCCTATCTTCAGTGCAGTGGGCAGCTGGGAGGAGGTGTTCTTATTCTCCATGGACTTTACAGTGTCCCAGAACTTTTTTGAGTTAGTGTTGCAGGAAGCAAATTTCTGCTTGAAAAAGCTAGCCTTAGCTTTTCTAACTGCCTGTGTATAATGGTTTCTAGCTTCCCTGAACAGCTGCATATCAGGCAGTCAGGTCTGGGGAGAACCAAGGGCTATATCTGTTCCTGGTTCTAAATTTCTTGAATGGGGCATGTTTATTTAAGATGGTTAGGAAGGCATTTAAAAAATATATCCAGGCATCCTCTACTGACGGGATGAGATCAATATCCTTCCAGGATACCCCGGGCCAGGTCGATTAGAAAGGCCTGCTCAGAGAAGTGTTTCAGGGAGCATTTGACAGTGATGAGTGGAGGTTGTTTGACCGCTGACTCATTACGGATGCAGGCAATGAGGCAGTGATCGCTGAGATTGAAGACAGCAGAGGTGTATTTAGAGGGCAAGTTGGTTAGGATGATATCTATGAGGGTGCCCGTGTTTAAGGCTTTGGGGAGGTACCCGGTAGGTTCACTGATAATTTGTGTGAGATTGAGGGCATCAAGTTTAGATTGTAGGATGGCTGGGGTGTTAAGCATGTTCTAGTTTAGGTCGCCTAGCAGCACGAGCTCTGAAGATAGATGGGGGGCAATCAGTTCACATATGGTGTCCAGAGCACAGCTGGGGGCAGAGGGTGGTCTATAGCAGGCGGCAACGGTGAGAGACTTGTTTTTAGAGAGGTGGATTTTTAAAAGTAGAAGTTCAAATTGTTTGGGTACAGACCTGGATAGTAGGACAGAACTCTGCAGGCTATCTTTGCAGTAGATCGCAACACTGCCCCCTTTGGCAGTTCTATCTTGTCTGTAAATGTTGTAGTTTGGGATTAAAATTTCAGAATTTTTGGTGGTCTTCCTAAGCCAGGATTCAGACACAGCTAGAACATCCGGGTTGGCAGAGTGTGCTAAAGCAGTGAATAGAACAAACTTAGGGAGGAGGCTTCTAATGTTAACATGCATGAAACCAAGGCTATTACGGTTACAGAAGTCGTCAAAAGAGAGCGCCTGGGGAATAGGAGTGGAGCTAGGCACTGCAGGGCCTGGATTCACCTCTACATCGCCAGAGGAACAGAGGAGGAGTAAAATAAGGGTACAGCTAAAAGCAATAAGAATTGGTCGTCTAGAACGTCTGGAATAGAGAGTAAAAGGAGGTTTCTGGGGGCGATAAAATAGCATCAAGGTATAATGTACAGACAAAGGTATGGTAGGATGTCAATACAGTGGAGGTAAACCTAGGTATTGAGTGATGAAGAGAGAGATATTGTCTCTAGAAACATAATTGAAACCAGGAGATGTCATTGCATGTGTGGGTGGTGGAACTAATAGGTTGGATAAGGTATAGTGAGCAGGACTAGAGGCTCTACAGTGAAATAAGCCAATAAACACTAACCAGAACAGAACCTATTGGCTCACTCATGCAATAATCGCTTTCCTTTCATTCAACCAATGGGAATGAATCTAGGGGAGTATTTATATTTCAACTCAAACCTTGTCTCCCACTTGTTCTTTTACAGCAACAGTCTTCGACAACTCAGCCACATCATCTCGGTGATTTACACCACCATGCTTTCCCATCTTGGCAATGGTGTAGTCTACCTCAGGCTTCAGCATGCGCTTGGAGGGCATTTCTGCTTGGGAATTGTTACTCATTTCGATCAGCGCATTTAATTATCCGTGGGTTATTTTAGAATTCATGAGCCGCTATTCAACATGTGGAATTAGTTGCACAAATCGATTCAAGCGGTGACCTCAGACACTCGAACGGATTATCATTATCCTCTGTATTTCGATTTGCAGGGGATAGCTCTCATCTCCCAGCTCAGTTAAGCACACAGCTACAGGGTATTTTCACAGCCGACGTTTGCCACTGAAGTAGGATATCACTGTAGGCTATTTTTGTTTCTCATCACTGCATCGCATGTCCTTGGCGGGATTTTGATTCCCCCATCATGCTCCTACGTCTCGCCATCATCCCATGTTAATATAAATGAATTCAATTCAACTATCAGATCCGGATGGATCATTGTAAATGCACTTTATGCATAGTCTCTGGCATTTTTAGACCCACTAGGCCTGTTTGGTAAACAATATGTTGTCTTGTGTCAAACTTTTTTTGCAGGAAGTACACAGAGATATATCCAAATCTATCCTCTGCATAGACAAGGGCACATATGTGCAGCTGGTAGTGGCTCGCAAGTATAATCCATGCTTAGCCTATTATTTGATGATTTCACCGTTACTTATTGACACTTCATTCTTAAGTTCTGCATGCAATGCATAGGCATGGCCCTTATAATACTGTATAGACTTTGTAGCAGATATCTTGCCTGCACAAATCCATACAATCAAATTGTATTGTCATGTGTACAGGACAAACGTGGTGTAGGCTTCAGAGTTCAATGACATGCTTACGTGTGCCAATCTTGTTCACACATCATAGGGCTATGCCAATGTTATTATGTAATGTTGATCTAGCGAACGTTTGCAGTGGAGGCTTTGTTTGGTTTACGGTGTGTAGCCCAGAAGCCTACTCTTTCCCCCTTACATGTGGTCATGTTTCCTCTTCCATCGCTATTGCTCTCTCCTCTCTATAAATGTTTTAGAATGTATGGAACACCATAACACAGGCACATCTTTAATTCATGGTCGTCCCACGCAGGCCGTTAGCCACTCCCGTCCACATGCAACACAATGCCACAGGTATCTCAAGTTGAGGGAGCGTGCAATTGGCATACAATTCTCTGTTCCCAGATAATTGAATGTTCATTTCTCTACCATAAGCCACCTCCGACATCGTTTTAGGGAATTATGCAGCACATCCAACCAGACTCACAACCGCAGACCATGTGTAACCACACCAGCCCAGGACCTCCACATCCGGCTTCTTAACCTGCGGGATCATCTGAGACCAGACACCCGGACAGCTGATGAAACTGGGTTTGCGTAGCCAAATCATTTTTGCACAAACTGTCAGAAACCGTCTCAGGGAAGCTCATCTGCTTGCTCGTCGTCCTCACCAGGGTCTTGACCTGACCGCAGTTCGGCTTTGTAACCGTCTTCAGTGGGCAAATACTCACGGATGAAGCCCAGTTTCAACTGTATCGGGCAGATGGCAGACATAATTTATGGCATCGTGTAGGCGATCGATTTGCTGATGTCATCGTTGTGAACAGAGTGCCCTATGGTGGCGGTGTGGTTATGGTATGGGCAGGCATAAGCTATGGACCATGAACACTATTGCATTTTATCGATGGCAATTTGAATGCACAGAGATGCCGTGATGAGTTCTGAGGCCCATTGTCATGCCATTCATCTGCCGCCATCGCCTCCTGTTTAACATAATAATGCAAGGCCCCACATTGCAAGGATCTGTACACAATTCCTCGAAGCTGAAAATTTCCCAGTTCTTCCATGGCCTGCATACTCACCAGACATGCCACCCATTGGCAATGTTTGGGATGCTGTGGATCGACGTATACGATGGCATGTTCCAGTTCCTGCCAATATCCAGCAACTTCGCACAGCCATTGAAGAGGAATGGGACAACATTCCACAGGCAACAATCAACAGCCTGATTAACTCTATGCGAAGTATGCACTGTATGAGGCAAATGGTGGTCATACCAGATATTAACTGGTTTTCTGATCCATGTCTCTACTTTCTGTGATCAACAGATGCATATCATGTGAAATACATGTGAAATACATAGATTAGGGCCTAATGAAATTATTTCAATTTACTGATTTCCTGATATAAACTGTAAAATCTTTAAAATCTTTAAAATCTTTAAATCTTTAAAATGTTGCATGTTGCGTTTATTTTTGTTCAGTGTATTATGACCACTCTATGGAAAGGGGAGACGCTCAGGTAACCCTTACAAATTAAGTATGTAGGTAGTTTTGTGCCAATAAAAATAAGGGGTTAAATAACAAAAAACTAAAATATTTCCTGAGCTTTCTTGTATCTCCTAGATATAGGACAGACACTTCAAAACCTTTTTCCTTATATTTTATTTTATGAAGCGCTTTTTTGCTATTTATGAATGTTTTATTCAATGTGTTTCTGTGGGCTATAGTAGTAAATGCCAAATACAATATTTTACCAAATCTTTTTTTTAAATATTTGTTTTTATACCTAAAGGGGCATTAAAATTCTAATTCAAATAGCTAAATGATCCATGGTGTGACCATCTTAAAACAATTCCATATGTTAGCTTAGTACCCCATTGATTCATCAGTGATTCAAATGGAATGTAATTCATGCTTTATGAGCTCAGTCGACCTAATACTGCTTTCAACGCTCATCACTCTTGGCATTTTGTATTTCATCTCGTCATAAACTAAATGTTTTCCATTTACATGATTGGTCACGTCGGTCCCTGCAATCAGTTCTATCTTGAATAATGGTTATATTTTCCAGCAGCAAACTGTGGTAGGGTGGCCATTGACAGTAATATATCAATCAAGAACTGTGGCTTTCAGCTTCAGTTATGTTGCCTGTAGCTTATTAAATGCAATTTCATGGTTTTGTCATCATTCTAACAATTTGTTCTTATTACAGGTGGAGCTTCAGTATCTTAAGAATGTGTGACAACTTGTTGAACTGATCTGGGGAAATTCTTCTTTTTGCAAGCTTCAAACATCATACCCTACTAACAACTGTTTGGTCCCATAGCCACCACCTTCTGGTTACAAATGAAGGCTACCTAGCAATGGGTTTACCACGCTGTTTCCTTTACTGCTACAGTACAAGGTTCATCTGGCACCTGCACGGGTTTGGGTAGCACTCCGTTTTTAATAACACTTTTACTCAAGTGCCTTTTTAACAGCTGGTGCCACCGTTTCTATGGTCATGTAGCAATAGCACCTGATTTCAGATCTCATTATAGGTTAGACAGTTGGCTCTGAGTATGGGTTTACTACGGACGCTTCCCATCCGTGTACTTTTGGGGAATTTTTTAGGCATTAGTTATTACCTTTTATATTAGTGATACTTGGTTCATCTTTAGTGGGCCTCACTCATAAGCCTAGAGTCAGCATGTCGCACACTAGGCGAATGACATTAGTCAGAATCTACTACGTCTAGTTATGTTGTCTTGTGCCATCTTTCCCTATTTTTATCTCATCAGAACGACTGTTCATCGCAACAAGACAAACGACTTGCTACTTCCTATTTTCCAGCATATACTCGCAGCCTCAGACAAGGCGGTTTCCTCAGCTTGAGGAATGTCGTCTCCGATGTCGTCTTCTTACTGGTTTTTCATGGTTCCTTCAATGTTCACAACTCCTATTACTTATTTTCTTCATGTGATTAAGCTTTCTGATGTGGTCTTTTCACCTTAATCACAAGCCTCATTCCTACGCATTCTAAATCGGGCTCCAGCGGTACTATCATGATGGCTCGCACTTACACTTAACATTTCTCTTGCTTTATGTTTATATTTATTGACGCTCAACCCTACTCCGGTCCTTATCATTCATTCTCTTTTCATCCTTCCTATTCAACCCTCTGTTTCATTCCTATCCTTTATTAAATAATATAAAGGTGTTATCTTTCTCCTCTGAACTACACTGGTATTTCTTTCAGAACTGGAGCAGTAACCACTGCAGCTACATGAGGTATATTTCCACCATCACTCTCTAGAAACTAGGTCACCGGCTATGCTCTGCTACACCTCACTTGTTAGGCTCAATCTATTTGACTTCTTCTCAGCAATGGCTGCTTACCATAGCTAATTTAGTTGCCGAGTTTCTAAAGATACGCATGTACTGTATGTTGCGGTCAATCATATTGCACCCAGCTTTTGGGTCAGTCACCATTTTGTGTCCCCATCACTCATTTACTGCATGCGCGACTGGATTCGAAGAAGAAAAGGTCTCATATTTGACAAATCGCATTACCGAATGTGTGGTTGGGTTCCACATACAGTTGAAGACGGAAGTTTACATACACTTAAGTTGGAGTAATTGAAACTTGTTTTTCAACCACTCCACAAATTTCTTGTACTATAGTTTTGGCAAGTCGGTTAGGAAATATACTTTGTGCATGGCACAAGTCATTTTTCCAAAAATTGTTACAGACAGATTATTTCACTTATAATTTACTGTATCACATTTCCAGTGGGTTAGAAATGTACATACACTAAGTAGACTGTGCCTGGAAAATTCCAGAAAATGATGACAAGGCTTGAGAAGCTTCTGATAGGCTAATTGACACAATTTGAGTCAATTGGAGGTGTACCTGTGGATGTATTTCAAGGCCTACCTTCAAACTCAGTGCCTCTTTGCTTGACATCATGTTGAATATCAAAAGAAATCAGCCAAGACCTCAGCAAAACAATTGTAGAACTCCACAAGTCTGGTTCATCCTTGGCAACAATTTCCAAACTCCTGAAGGTACCACGTTCATCTGTACAAGCAATGGTAATCAAGTATATGTGCCCACGCAGCCATCATTACCGCTCAGGAAGGAGACGCATTTTGTCTCCTGGAGATGAACGTACATTGATGCGAAATCAATCCCAGAACAACAGCAAAGGACCTTGTGAAGATGCTGGAGGAAACAGGTACAAAAGTATGTATGGTGTCAGGAAAGTGTGGTGTCAGGAAAATAACCTCACACTCAACGTCAACAAAACTAAGGAGATGATTGTGGACTTCAGGAAACAGCAGAAGGAACACCCCCCTATCCACATCGATGAAACAGTAGTGGAGAGGGTAGTAAGTTTTAAGTTCCTCAGCGTACACATCACAGACAAACTGAATTGGTCCACCCACACAGACAGCATCGTGAACCTCAGGAGGCTGAAGAAATTCGGCTTGTCACCAAAAGCACTCACAAACTTCTACAGATGCACAATCGAGAGCATCCTGTCAGGCTGTATCACCACCTGGTACGGCAACTGCTCCGCCCACAACCGTAAGGCTCTCCAGAGGGTAGTGAGGTCTGCACAACGCATCACCGGGGGCAAACTACCTGCCCTCCAGGACACCTACACCACCCGATGTCACAGGAAGGCCATAAAGATCATCAAGGACAACAACCACCTGAGCCACTGCCTGTTCACCCCGCTATCATCCAGAAGGCGAGGTCAGTACAGGTGCATCAAAGCTGGGACCGAGAGACTGAAAAACAGCTTCTATCTCAAGGCCATCAGACTGTTAAACAGCCACCACTAACATTGAACGGCTGCTGCCAACACACTGACTCAACTCCAGCCACTTTAACAATGGAAATTGATGGGAAATGATGTAAAATATATCACTAGCCACTTTAAACAATGCTACCTAATATAATGATTACATACCCTACATTATTCATCTTATATGTATACGTATATACTGTACTCTATATCATCTACTGCATCTTTATGTAATACATGTATCACTAGCCACTTTAACTATGCCACTTTGTTTACATACTCATCTCATATGTATATACTGTACTCAATACCATCTACTGTATCTTGCCTATGCCGCTCTGTACCATCACTCATTCATATATCTTTATGTACATATTCTTTATCCCTTTACACTTGTGTCTATAAGGTAGTAGTTTTGGAATTGTTAGCTAGATTACTTGTTGGTTATTACTGCATTATCGGAACTAGAAGCACTAGCATTTCACTACACTCGCATTAACATCTGCTAACCATGTGTATGTGACAAATAAAATTGGATTTGATTTGACCTCAATCCTATCTAAAAAAATTGTTGGCAGAACTGAAAAAGCATGTGCAAGCAAGGAGGCCTACAAACCTGACTCAGTTACATCAGCTCTGTCAGGAAGAATGGGCCAAACTTCACCCAACTTATTCTGGGAAGCTTGTGGAAGGCTCCCCAAAAAGTTTGACCCAAGTTAAACAATTTAAAGGCAATGCTACCAAATACTAATTAAGTTATTGTAATCCTCTGACCCACTGGGAATGTGATGAAAGAAATAAAAGCTGAATAAATCATTCTCTCTACTATTATTCTGACATTTCACATTCTTAAAATAAAGTGGTGATCCGAATTGACCTAAGACAGGGAATTTTTACGAGGATTTAATGTCAGGAATTGTGAAAAACTACGTTTAAATGTATTTGGCTAAGGTGTATGTAAACTTCAGAGTTCAACTGTACCATCATACATAACATTTATTCTAAATAATTCAGAGTAACAATGCATTTAGCAAGTCCGCATTGGGCCGGGACTCGGGCAGATGCCCATATCGTCCTGCATTTTGGTGTGCACTAAAGCTCGGTTAGTGTTTCAGGTCAATCATTACGGCATGCATTGTTGGATTCAATTCTAGGTAAGTGTTTCATGTTAATCGTGCATGTCTCTTACTGCATCCGTGGCTGGGTAGATGTACACACAGATGTCTCATTTCAACCAAAAACATTCCATATGATACTTTCCATTACAGAAGAATTGCACTTTGTCTATTCTTCACATGCATCTCTTTTACATCTATTTATCCTGTCTTTAGTCTTTAGATCAAATTATTGCTCCGCCATGTCCCTTCTCCCTGTTGAGTAACTTATTTGCATTTATTTTTAATTGGGGGTTCAATGCCAGATGCCCAGCACAGGACAACAGGTCATCAGCATCTGGCTCTGAGGAGCCTTCCTTGGAGACGAGGCCTACCCCAAACTATTCAATAACATTCCTTATTATATTCTCTCTGTTGTCATTCAGTTAAGCTTGTACTCGATTGAACCATTTACATTTGCATAAAATAACTCGCCAACAGTAACTGTTGAACTGTTCAAGCTAGACACCAAACCAATTTGTTCATTTTCAGGCTAACTTCAAATAATGAACTTGTAGCAATATATAACTATATAAACTAGCATAAAATAACTATCCAACAGTATCTCTTGAACCGTTTAAGGTAGAGACACCAAACCAATGATCTCGTGTTCAGGCTATCCTATCCAATCAATCAGCAAATTAATACATTTTTCCATCTACCTACTTTTTCAACAGTATAACCCTTCCTACTGTAGTCACCACCACTACTATAACTTACTTCAAATCATAAATACTTTTGTAAAAGCTAGCAAGCACACACATTTTCTTAAGGAAATGTACTTCTCTAGTTTGTTGTTTGATTTGGAATTAGGCCACAAAGTTTCTAAAATAGAGAGCCATGGCAAACTAGATGATAAAGTTATTGAAGGTGTTGCCAGAATGTTTTGCAGTGACTCAGTCTTTCACTGTAGTATTCAGCAAAGGAGTGACTATTTCTGAAATCAAACTATGGCAAATTGTTGCAGTTTTTTTACATTTCAACTTTATTTAACCAGGTAGGGTAGTTGAGAACAAGTTCTCATTTACAACTGTGACCTGGCCAAGATAAAGCAAAGCAGTTCGAAACATATACAACAACACAAAGTTACAAATGGAATAAACAAACATACAGTCAATAATACAGTATAATTGTTTTTATATACATTGTGTGCAAATGAGGTAAAATAAGGGCGGTACGGCAATAAATAGGCCATGGTGCCGAAGTAATTACAATATAGCAATTAAACACTGGAATAGTGATGTGCAGAAGATGAATGTGCAAGTAGAGATACTGGGGTGCAAAGGAGCAAGATAAATAAATAAATACAGTATGGGGATGAGGTAGTTGGACGGGCTATTTACAGATGGGCTATGTACAGATGCAGTGATCTGTGAGCTGCTCTGACAGCTGGTGCTTAAAGCTAGTGAGGGAGATATGTGTCTCCAGCTTCAGTGATTTTTTTCAGTTCGTTCCAGTCATGGGCAGCAGAGATGGTGACCAGTGAGCTGAGATAAGGCGGGGCTTTATATATATATATATATAAAAATAAAATATAGGACAAAACACACATCATGACAAGAGAGAACACAATACAAAGAGAGACCTAAGATAACTGGTCAAGTAAATGTTTTATAAATGCTAACTTTTTCGTGAAAACTGGCATATGCATGCTTTATTGCAAACTGACCCCTTGCCAATAGGCACAAGAGTAGCACAGAGTATTGAATTGGTATTATTGGTTGCTTACTCCAGTTCTGTCAGATCTATACGTGCTTTCAAGACAACTGGGAACTGAAAAAAACGAGGTCATATCATGATCTTCAGGTCGGAAAGTCTGAGTTCTAGAAAAATGCCAGAGTTTCGGACTTGGAATTCCAAGTTGGATTTGACCAGTCGGAGGTCCCCCTCCGACTGAGGTGTTCCTCATTTTATTGACAATGATTTCACTGTTCACTGGTTACTTTAGTGTAGTTTACAAATGTTTTCAATATTTACTAATTTCACAACGAGAAGTGTTTTAAATATAGGTCATTATGATCTACAGTCCAAAAGAAAACAGTACATCAGTGATATTCCATTTCACTGCAGGGTTAATATTTAGGCCATATTATATAGATAATATTTTTTTTATTTCAAGGGAACTGACATGCCCTTTTGCAATTACATTAAAAGTGAACTCAGAGGCTTCGTCCACAAAGTACAGTCAGTAGCTGTTGTTGCGCAGCCCACACCCTCTGCTGTCCACACGAATCGTAACCGACTGAAGGGTACAAGGTGGGTGCTGACGGGGCTCTTTCCAATACAAACAAAGCAGAGAGATCAGGTGCACTGTCCACAGTGAAAGTCATTAGATCATTTAATCGTTGGCTAGCTGTTGTGTCCTGGAACGCAACATTATCCGGCCTTCCAGAAGTTCCACATGGTTCTGCTTCGGCACATATCCATCGCCCTAACTGCAGCGGTGGCTGCATTCGGGTCCGCGATGTTTATCGCGTTAAATTATTTATATAGAAGGCGAATATGGTCTCCCCAAGCGGAATATTATATGAACAAAGAGGTAAGCTCTTACCTTTGCTATGTAGGTAGTGGCGGTTCTAGACCATTTCAACTCGGGGAGGGGGGCAAGCTGGGGCTAGTTGTACTGTTGGGGGACCAGTTACATTAATAACGGATGTAAAAAAAAAAAGAACGATAGCAAAAATAAGTTATGTAAAAAGGATTTCATACTCGGCATTTACCCCCCCCGCCAGTGGAATCGAACGCATGCAGGCATAAAGATGATTTAACGAATCACTTATGTATCGACATGGGGCCTTCCAGCCCAGAGAATGCATATGACAATGATGCGCGTTCATCTCAGAACATGTAAACTGACAATCTGACTTCACGTTGATAATGATGAAGGGTTTTGATAAAGAATGATGCACATAATGAGAATCATACAGGATTACGGTCCAAGAAAGCTACAGTATAAGAAAATACACACTAATCGTCTAATGTTAAAGGAGAAAATGCAAATCATTCCAAAGTAATAATAAATTAAAAAAAACATATTTCACCTTTATTTAACCAGGTAGGCTAGTTGAGAACAAGTTCTCATTTGCAACTGCGACCTGGCCAAGATAAAGCATAGCAACAACACAGAGTTACACATGGAATAAACAAAACATAGTCAATAATACAGTACAACAAAAGAAAACAAAAAGTCTATATACAGTGAGTGCAAATGAGGCAAGATAAGGGAGCTAAGGCAATAAATAGGCCATGGTTGTCACGACTTCTACCGAAGGCGCTCGGCGTCACCGGTTTACTAGCCACCACCGATCCCTTTTTCCTTTTCTGGTTGTTTTGTCTGTGTTCCTTTTCACACCTGGTTTCATTTGCGTTTTTTTTCTGTGTGTATATAGGGCACCTGTTGCCTGCCTTAGTTAGTGCGGGATTAAGTTTGTGTGTATTTGCGCTCGATTATCTTTGATGTTTATTGTTTTCTCTATTATGCACGTGTAGTTAAATTTCGGAACTGAGTTTGTTCCCCACGCTTCTCAGAAATCCCTGCTCTCCTGCGCCTGACTCCTACCTCTCACCGAGAGAGACGCACCTTATCACAGAATCCCGCACCAGTTATGGAGTCAGCACGGAGAGGACGCACTCCCAGGGTCAGTGGAGGAGCGAGTTCAACACCACAGGGCAAAGTTACACCGGCTGGGGACCGCCATGGATCAGGTGATGGCGACGATGGAGAGATGGGAGAGAGGTGGCCTTCCCACACCTTTATCAGCCACACCCCAACCAGTACCACTACCCTCTCCTTCATTGCCTGGGCACAGTGGGATTCGAATCGCCATCCCGAGGGAGTACGATGGGACGGCGGCCGGGTGCTAGGGGTTCTTACTCCCGATGGACCTATACCTGGCGACCATTCGTCCGGCTCCTTCGGGAGGTGAGAGCGTGAACGCCCTCGTCTCCTGCCTCTCAGGTAAAGCCCTGGAGTGGGCCAGCGAGGGACCACTACCCAGAGTTCACCCGCCGCTTTCGGGCTGTGTTCGATCACCCACCTGAGGGTCGAGCGGCGGGTGAACGGCTGTTCCATCTGAGGCAGGAGAAGAGGAGTGCTCAGGACTTTTCTCTAGAGTTCCGGACCTTGGCCGCTGGCGCGGGATGGAACGACAGGGCCTTGATCGATCACTATAGGTGTAGTTTGCCTGAGGACGTCCGTAGGGAGCTGGCCTGTAGAGACACCACCCTCTCCTTGGACCAGTTGATCGACATTTCCATTCGGTTGGACAACTTGCTGGTGACCCACGGACGTCCAGATCGGACTCTGTCAGTTCCATCCCCCAGCTCCACCACTCCAAAGCCCATGGAGCTAGGAGGTGCTGCAGCGAGGGCGACCGGAGGAGGGGGCCTTTCCTGTGCCAGCTGTGGTCGCAGAGGGCACACTGCTGACCGGTGCTGAGGGGGTCCTCCAGGGAGTCGAGACGCCAAGCCGAGCACTGCTCGGACACCTCAGGTGAGTCGGCACCAGGCTCACCCAGAGCCCCCTGTTGGTCACATGGATTGTTTTTCCTGAATTTTCCCCTCTTTCCCGGTATTAGGCGGTAGTAGATTCAGGCGCGGCGGGGAATTTTATTGACCGCGGTTTACTACACAGGTTAGGGATCCCTCTTGTTCAGCTTGACAAACCCTTCCCAGTGCACGCCTTAGATAGCCAACCATTGGGTTCAGGGCTAGTCGGGGAGGCCACGGCTCCACTGAGTATGGTCACGCAGGAGGGTCATGAGGAGAGAATTAGTCTCTTCCTCATTGATTCTCCTGCGTTTCCGGTGGTGTTGGGTATCCCCTGGTTGGCCCGTCACAACCCCAGGATTTCGTGGCAACAGAGGGCTCTACAGGGTGGTCGGAGGAGTGCTCGGGCAGGTGTGTAGGAGTTTCCATCGGTGCTACAACAGTGGAGAGTCCAGACCAAGTCTCCACCGTGCGCATTCCCTCAGAATATGCCGATTTGGCTATCGCCTTCTGTAAAAAGAAGGCGACCCAATTACCACCTCATCAACGAGGGGATTGTGTGATAAATCTCCTGGTAGGCGCTGCATTTCCCAGGAGTCATGTGTATCCCCTTTCCCAGGAGGAAACGATGGCTATGGAGACATACATATCTGAATCTCTGGGGCAGGGGTACATTCGGCCCTCCATCTCAGCTGCTTCCTCAAGTTTATTTTTTGTGAAGAAGAAGGAGGGAGATCTGCGTCCTTGCATTGACTATAGAGGTCTAAATTCCATCACGGTGGGGTATAGTTACCTGCTTGCCTCTCATTGCCACAGCGATTGAGTCATTTCACGGAGCACGGGTTTACAAAAAAAAAGGGTCTCAGGAGTGCATATAACTTGGTGCGTATCCGGAAGGGAGATGAGTGGAAGACAGCGTTTAGTACCACATCCAGCCATTATGAGTACCTCGTCATGCTGTACGGGTTGAAGAATGCTCCAGCAGTCTTCCAATATTTTGTAGACGAGATTCTCAGGGACCTGCACGGGCAGGGTGTGGTGGTTTACATCAATGATATTCTGGTCTATTCCGCTACACGCGCCGTGCATTTGTCTCTGGTGCGCAAGGTACTTGGGCGACTGTTGGAGCATGACCTGTACGTCAAGGCTGAGAAATGCTTGTTCTTCCAACAGGCCGTCTCCTTCCTTGGATATCGCATTTCCACATCGGGGTTGGTGATGGAGTGTGACCGCATTGCAGCCGTGCGTAATTGGCCGACTCCAACCACGGTAAAGGAGGTGCAGCGGTTCTTAGGGTTTGCCAATTACTACCGGAGGTTTATCCGGGGTTTTGGGCAGGTGGCTGCTCCCATTACATCATTGCTGAAGGGGAGGCCGACGCGTCTGGGATGGTCGGCTGAGGCGGACAGGGCTTTTGGTAGCCTGAAGGCTCTTTTTACCTCGGCTCCCATGCTGGCGCATCCGGACCCCACTTTGGCATTCATAGTGGAGGTGGACGCATCCGAGGCTGGGGTTGGAGCCATGCTCTCCCAGCGTTCGGGTACGCCACCGAAGCTCCGCCCCTGTGCTTTCTTTTCTCGGAAGCTCAGCCCGGCGGCGCGAAACTATGACGTGGGGGATCGGGAGCTGCTGGCTGTTGTCAGAGCCCTGAAGGTGTGGAGACATTGGCTTGAGGGGGCCCAACACACTTTTCTCATCTGGACTGACCACCGTAATCTAGAGTACATTCGGGCAGCGAGGAGACTGAAACCTTGTCAGGCAAGGTGGGCCATGTTTTTCACCCGATTTAGGTTTACCATCTCCTATAGACCAGGCTCCCAGAACACTAACGCAGACACACTGTCCCGACTATATGATACGGAGGAGCGGGCCATCGATTCTGTGCCCATCCTCCCGGCTTCTTGTCTAGTGGCACCTGTGAGGTGGGAGGTGGACACAGACATTGAGCGAGCATCGCGTGTTGAGCCTACTCCACCACAGTGTCCAGCGGGACGGGTGTACGTTCCGCTGGAGGTTAGAGACCGGCTAATTTGTTGGACTCACACGTCCCCCTCTGGTCACCCGGGGATCGGTAGGACGGTGCGATGTCTTAGTGGGAAGTACTGGTGGTCCACTTTAGCCAAGGACGTGAGGGGTTATGTGTCCTCCTGCTCGGTGTGTGCTCAGTGCAAGTCTCCTAGGCACCTGCCCAGAGGGAAGTTACAACCCCTTCCCGTTCCACAGCGGCCTTGGTCACACCTGTCGGTTGACTTCTTGACCGATCTGCCACCATCACAGGGCAACACCACGATCCTGGTCGTTGTGGAACGGTTTTCTAAGTCCTGTCGTCTCCTCCCATTGCCCGGTCTCCCTACAGCCCTACAGATGGCGGAGGCCCTGTTTACTCACGTCTTCCGGCACTACGGGGTGCCTGAGGATATTCTTTCTGATCGGGGTCCACCAGTTCACGTCCAGGGTGTGGAAGGCGTTCATGGAACGTTTGGGGGTCTCGGTCAGCCTTACCTCTGGGTTTCACCCCGAGAGTAATGGGCAGGTGGAAAGAGTGAACCAGGATGTGGGTAGGTTTCTGTGATCGTATTGCCAGGAACGGCCAGGGGAGTGGGCGAAGTACATCCCCTGGGCAGAGATGGCCCAGAACTCACTCCGCCATTACTCTACAAACCTGTCGCCCTTGCAATGTGTGTTGGGCTATCAGCCGGTCCTAGTACCATGGCATCAGAGCCAGACTGCGGCTCCTGTGGTGGAGGATTGGGTGAGACGCTCAAGGGAAACCTGGGAGGCCGCCCACGGGTACCTTAAACGGGCCGAAGGGCGGCAGAAGGCCAGTGCCGACCGCCACCGCAGCGAGGCCCGGTGTACATACCGGGGGACCGGGTCTGGCTCTCGACCCGAGACCTGCCCCTCCGCCTGCCCTGCCGGAAGCTGGGTCCGCGGTTTGTGGGGACATTCAAAGTCCAGAGAAGAATAAACGAGGTGTGTTATAGGTTACAGCTCCCCCTTGTTACCGTATTAACCCCTCGTTTCATGTGTCTCTCCTCAGGCCGGTGGTGGCTGGTCCGCTTCAAGAAGATGAGGTGCGGGAGGTCCCTCCGCCCCCCCTGGACATCGGGGGGTGCCTGCGTATGCAGTTTGGTCCATACTGGACTCGAGGCGTCAGGTGGGGGGTTTTCAGTACCTCGTGGACTGGGAGGGGTATGGTCCGGAGGAGAGATGCTGGGTGCCGTTGGAGGACGTACTGGATCCACCTATGCTAAGGGAGTTTCATCGCCTCCATCTGGATCGCCCTGCACCTCGTCCTCCGGGTCGTCCTCGAGGCCAGCGTCGTTGCGCTGCGGGAGCCGCGCGTCGGGGGAGGGGGTATACTGTCACAACTTCTACCGAAGGTAACCCCTCTCCCTGTTCGGGCGGCGCTCAGCGTCACCGGTTTACTAGCTGCCACCGATTCCTTTTCTGGTTGTTTTGTCTGTGTTGCTTTTCACACCTGGTTTCATTTGCGTTTATTTCTGTGTGTATATAGGGCACCTGTTGCCTGCCTTAGTTCGTGCAGGATTAAGCTTGTGTGTATTTACGCTCGATTATCTTTGATGTTTATCGTTTTCACTATTACGCACGTGTAGTTAAGTTTCGGAACTGAGTTTGTTCCTCCGTGCAAAGTTTCTGTATTGTTTTCACTATTTAGGCACGTATATGTAAGTGTTGGAACTGTGGTTGTTCCTCCGTGTGTTGGCACGAGTTTCTGATCCTTCGAGAGCGTAGTTTTGGATTTTCGTCTGTGCCATTTTTGTATTGGTACACTTCAACTATGACAGACAAAATGAGAAAAAAAATCCAGAAAATCACATTGTAGGATTCTTTATGAATTTATTTGCAAATTATGGTGGAAAATAAGTATTTACTCACCTACAAACAAGCAAGATTTCTGGCTCTCACAGATCTGTAACTTATTCTTTAAAAGGCTCCTCTGTCCTCCACTCGTTACCGGTATTAATGGCACCTGTTTGAACTTGTTATCAGTATAAAAGACACCTGTCCACAACCTCAAACAATCACACTCCAAACCCCACTATGGCCAAAACCAAAGAGCTGTCAAAGGACACCAGAAACAAAATTGTAGACCTGCACCAGGCTGGGAAGACTGAATCTGCAATAGGTAAGCAGCTTGGTTTGAACAAATCAACTTTGGGAGCAATTATTAGGAAATGGAAGACATACGAGATCACTGATAATCTCCCTCGATCTGGGGCTCCACGCAAGATCTCACCCGTGGGGTCAAAATGATCACAAGAACGGTGAGCAAAAATCCCAGAACCACACAGGGGGACCTAGTGAATGACCTGCAGAGAGCTGGGACCAAAGTAGCAAAGCCTACCATCAGTAACACACTACGCCGCCAGGGACTCAAATCCTGCAGTGCCAGACGTGTCCCCCTGCTTAAGCCAGTACATGTCCAGGCCCGTCTGAAGTTTGCTAGAGAGCATTTTGATGATCCAGAAGAAGATTGGGAGAATGTCATATGGTCAGATGAAACCAAAATAGAACTTTTTGGTAAAAACTCGTGTTTGGAGGACAAAGAATGCTGAGTTGCATCCAAAGAACACCATACCTACTGTGAAGCATGGGGGTGGAAACATCATGCTTTGGGGCTGTTTTTCTGCAAAGGGACCAGGACGACTGATCCGTGTAAAGGAAAGAATGAATGGGGCCATGTATCGTGAGATTTTGAGTGAAAACCTCCTTCCATCAGCAAGGGCATTGAAGATGAAACGTGGCTGGGTCTTTCAGCATGACAATGATCCCAAACACACCGCCTGGGCAATGAAGGAGTGGCTTCGTAAGAAGCATTTCAAGGTCATGGAGTGGCCTAGCCAGTCTCCAGATCTCAACCCCATAGAAAGTCTTTGGAGGGAGTTGAAAGTCTGTGTTGCCCAGAAACAGCCCCAAAACATTACTGCTCTAGAGGAGATCTGCATGGAGGAATGGGCCAAAATACCAGCAACAGTGTGTGAAAACCTTGTGAAAACTTACAGAAAACGTTTGACCTCTGTCATTGCCAACAAAGGGTATATAACAGTATTGAGATAAACTTTTGTTATTGACCAAATACTTATTTTCCACCATAATTTGCAAATAAATTCATTAAAAATCCTACAATGTGATTTTCTGGAGAAAAAAAAATCTAATTTTGTCTGTCATAGTTGAAGTGTACCTATGATGAAAATTACAGGCCTCTCTCATCTTTTTAAGTGGGAGAACTTGCACAATTGGTGGCTGACTAAATACTTTTTTGCCCCACTGTATATATATTAAACATGCTTCTCAGAAATCCCTGCTCTCCTGTGCCTGACTCCTACATCTCTCACCGAGACGCACCTTATCACAATGGTGGCGAAGTAATTACAATATAGCAATTAAACACTGGAATGGTAGATGTGCAGAAGACGAATGTGCAAGTAGAGATACTGGGGTGCAAAGGAGCAAGATAAATAAATAAATACTGTATGGTGATGAGGTAGGTTCACAGTCATAATAATACTTGAATCATTTCCTCTGACTATAGCCTGCCCTATACGGACATGGGAATATTACCTGAAATGAACTAATATGATTTCCAGGAGCTCATTGGTCTTGATTCACACAAAGAGGCCAGATTAGTCTACAGTTAATGTAATCGAGGGAGAATTGCTGAGAAACTTGTTGACTCCTCAAATTTGCCTCTCACAAACCAATGAGATGGTATAGAGTTGTTGTAACTAATATTGGTGCCATAACAACATTACATAGGGGTCAAAGTGCAAATGCATCTATCGTGGCACAAGTAGACAGCTATTGGCGGTTTAGTTTATTAGGATTCCCATTAGCTACTGCAAATGCAGCAGTTACACTTCCTGTGGTCCACAAAAAAACATACAAAGTACAGAACAGTAAGAGACAAGAACATCATAAGATATTACATTAAATTCAAAATAAAAATAAGAGTTATATATAGGAAAGACACAGAGTCAACATACTATTTACACACTATTCATATACATATTTATATTCTTATTTACTGTACAGTTAAATTAGATCTTTAGAAAGAGGAGATGAGCTGTGATACATTGTTTTTCATCTGTTTTGTAAAGCTAAACTTGGATTTTGCCTGAGTAACCTCTGGTGGCAGAGCATTCCATGATGACATGGCTCTATACATAAGTGAGTGATTCATTAAATCTGTTTTTGGTTTGAGTACCGTGGGGTCACAACAACAGAGGCTCTTGCCTGCATTGCGCACAAAAATGCAAGTGATTGTGAAATATTGCAGCATTATCTATACTTTATTGGAAATCGTTATCGTTTTTTTTTTGCTAATTTATAGAATAGAAAAAGACTGAAATATCACATTTACATAAGAATTCAGACCCTTTACTTAGTACTTTGTTGAAGCACCTTTGGCAGTGATTAGAGCATCGAGTCTTCTTGGGTATATCACTACAAGCTTGGCACACCTGTATTTGGGGTGTTTCTCCAATTCTTCTCTGCAGATGTTCTCAAGCTCTGTCAGGCTGGATGGGGAGCATTGCTGCACAGCTATTTTCAGGTCTCTCCGAAGATGTTAGATCGGGTTCAAGTCCAGGCTCTGGCTGGGCCACTCACGGACATTGAAAGACTTGTCCCAAAGCCACTCCTATGTTGTCTTGGCTGTGTGCTTAGGGTCGTTGTCCTGTTGGAAGGTGAACCTTCGACCCAGTCTGAGGTCCTGAGCGATCTGGAGCAGTTTTTCATCAAGGATCTCTCTGTACTTTGCTCCGTTCATCTTTCCCTCGATCATGACTAGTCTCCCAGTCCCTACCTCTGAAAAACATCCCCACAGCATGATGCTGCCACCACCATGCTTCACCTCAGGGATGGTGCCAGGTTTCCTCCAGACGTGACAATTGGCATTCAGGCCAAAGAGTTCAATCTTGGTTTCATCAGACCAGAGAATCTTATTTTTAGTCTTTAGGAGCCCTTTGGCAAGCTCCAAACGGGCTGCCATGTGCCTTTTACGAAGGAGTGGCTTCCGTCTGGTCACTCTACCATAAAGGCCCTGGTGTACAATGGTATTCCTTCTGGAAAGTTCTTTAATCTCCACAGAGGAACTCTAGAGCTTTGTCCGAGTGACCATCAGGTTCTTGGTCACCTCCCTGACCAAGGCCCTTCTCAGAGTGCTCAGTTTGGCTGGGCGGCCAGCTCTAGGAAGAGTCTTGGTGGTTCCAAAAATCGTCCATTTAAGAATGATGGAGGCCACTGTGTTCTTGGGGACCTTCAATGCCGCAGACATTTCTTGGTACCCTTCCCCAGATCAGTGCCTCGACAATCCTGTCTCGGGGCTCTACAGAACATTTCATCGATCTCATGGATTGGTTTTTGCTCTGACATGCACTGTCAACCGTGGGACCTTATATAGACAGGTGTGTGCCTTTCCAAATCATGTCCAATCAATAGAATTTACCACATTTGGACACCAATCAAGTTGCAGAAAGATCTCACGGATGATCATTGGAAACAGGATGCACCTGAGCTCAATTTTGAGTCTCATAGCAAAGGGGCTGAAAACTTATGTAAGATTGTTACAGGAATTACATTCCTACATGTTTTAATACCCAATCAAAATTAAATACTCTGTCAATTCCTAAGAATTTGTAAGACTCTTATTTGCATAAAATGGACAGAGACCAGTCTCAAAATCAATCAGCAGCGTTTATTCTCGAGAGTACTGAACATGATACAGTTTACCACAGGTTATAAACTGAAAATGACATCATTAGTTTTCGTACTACCCCGTCTCATCTCCACTCCAGTACAATGGCTGTATAGTTCTCAAGCCTACCCACATCATCTCTCCCAACTTAGATGATTTATGACCGAGCCTAGGTCTGCCTGGGTAGATAAGCATTCCAGCCAGTCTGACGATAAATTCATTAATTTCTACCAAGGAACAGACAGTCATTGTTCTACTTCTTGATTATATTTACACACATTATATTCAGTACTAGGATTATAAGAAAATTCATACATCTATACAATAACATAATAGTATTCTGATTAGTCAGTCCTGATTGAAAGGTATACATAATTAGTCATTATTGATTTTTAAAAAATCCCTTAACAAAGGTATTTCTGTTTTGTATTTAAAAACGTGTTCTCGCTTTTTTGGTATTCAATCCATTTTAGAATAGGGCTGTAACAAAATGTGGAAAAAGTCAAGGGGTCTGAATACTTTCCGAATGCACTGTATGTAAACAAAACATATTGAAGTTCTGCACTTTACAGGAGTAACAATGATCTATGTATCTGTACCTTTGAAAAGAAAAATGGGATAAGATAACTTCATGTTGCTGTTGTGAGAGAACAGGTGTTCTGATGGCATCCTGCTGTGTCTGCATGTTGAGCAGGAGGAGGGTGGACAGCGCCAGGTGCTAGTCCTTGGCCTAGACGGAGCTGGGAAGAGCAGTATGCTTCAGGGGTTGACAGCTACAGACGGAGACAAGAGAGGGCACTGCCGTCCCACCAGGGGTTTCAACTTTATGAGCCTCAGTGCCCCTGCCCGTCAGCTGGATTTCCTAGAAAGTAAGCTATACAGTTTGCACAACAGATTTTTGCATATGCTTGCAGGGCAATTCAACCGGCCTGTAAGACTCCATGCAGAGTGCTTTAAGCATTCTCTATCACCTTTTTAATCTTGTCACATGGATTTTAAACTATCAGATTGGCCCTGAAAATGCCAGTGACTTTACCAAAAGCATTATAATCATGTGCCTTTGCTTAGACTCACTTATATGTTTGAACAACATGCATCATTTACCTTTTCTTGAGTGGAATAATTCATTTGGCCTTCTTGTAGCGTGTCAAACTTATAAGAAAGGAGAAAACATAAGTTCATACATCTTCCTTATTGCCTAGCAACACCTCTCAAGTAACCTACCTTCTTACCTCTGTCTGCTGTCTTCCAGTTGGAGGGGCTGAGGATTTGCGTATGTACTGGGCAGAGTACCTGGGGAAGATGCATGGCCTGGTGTACGTGGTTGACTCCTCTGATAGACCACGTCTCCCACAGGCCAAGGTTGAGCTGCATCGCCTCCTCAGACTGCACTCACAACTTCCTGTGGTGGTCCTGGGGAACAAACAGGTGACCTTGACTATTATACGGGCTTATACTGTCTATGGGCAGATTTACATCGGAGATAGAAAGACCAAGAGAATGGAAACGTATTCAATTTTTATCGAAACATGTTGATCTTAGTGTGGGCAATATGAGTGTCTCGGATATGTATAGACCTATACTGGATACATGTATGCTCTCCAGTGAGCACATACTGTTAGTAACCTCTCACTTGAGCAGTGTTATAAAGATACTTTTATAAGTGTGATGTTACAACTGTCATGACCAGTATTGTGATACATCCATGCATCGCTGTTTAGATTGTCAAACTGTTTTATTTATGATTTAGTCATTTTAACAGGTGCTCATCACACCCAGTGTGACTTGATAGTAAACTTCACTGTCCGTCTTGTGTCCCCTCTAGGACAAGCCAGACGCATTGAGTGTGTCAGAGCACCATGAGGCCCTGTCTCTGGAGGCGGTGGCCGACAAGAGGAGGCTGTTCCTACTGGCTGCCCAGCTAGGCTCAGATGGCCTGATTGTCTCCCGTAATCTGCAGGCCTTCCAGGACTTGCTCCTACAGCTCGTCTGATGCCCCAGGGCAGGAGTAGTGAAAAGTGGGTTGACCAGGCATGTGGGATGGGGAAAGTGGTCCATTGATGTGCCCGTGTGGTAAGGACCAGTGGCAATTGGCCATGACTGTGTGTGAATACTTTTGAACTAGAGTAGATCCTTCAGGGCCATCTGGAATGCAGGGAGCGAAAATGGTTTGATACAGTCAGGTCCATAATTATTGGCACCCTTGATAAAGATGAGCACAAAAGACGGTATAAAATAATAAATACTTTATACTAATAAAGTTGCTCAAATAAATTTTGTTTAACAAGTAATAAAAAAATATATTTTTTAAATAGACAAATTATCGGCACCCCTGTTTTCAGTACCCTTGCGAGGATAACGACACTGAGCCTCTTTAAAAATACTTTATGAGATTGGAGAACACATTAGGAAGGATCTTGATGATGAAAATTACAGGCCTCTCATCTTTTTAAGTGGGAGAACTTGCACGATTGGTGGTTGGCTAAATACTTTTCTGCTCCACTGTATATATTACATCTTTACAGACAACGAATCTGTTGTGTTATGAAAGACACATTTTAGTCAATCAATCTTTTGGTCTTAATCTTTGACCAATAACCCTAATTTTATTGTTCATATTAAATCAACCCATCTCATGAAACCTGAAATGTGTCATTAAAAATTACTGATAAATTGATACAATTTCTTTGAAATAGTTTGTCATTGGTTTCACATTGTCATATGGCATATTGGTGTTCTGGCATCAGAGTTGCCCAATTGAACTTAATATGGTTTTTGTATCTACCTAACTGTTGCTACATTTATTAGTAAACATTTTAAGGATATTTTGACAACTCAATCTTAATTTTTTATGTTACAAAAAAATATTAGTATAAATGGAAAAATGTCAGACAATAGAACTTTACACATGCATGTTTAAAGTAAATGATCAATCCAAACAATTTCTTAGTATTACCATCAATGTTTGTCTTTGACTATATATGCAAAGTAAAGACTGAAATTACATTCTAGAAAGCCTGAATTGTCATCTAAAATATAGTTAACACCAGTGCCAAAAAAGGCAGCACAAGCATTTTTTAAAAATGTAATGTAGTAAAAATATACAAATGTTAAGCTGTCATTTGTTGATTTATAATGTTAAGGGGTTAACTATTATCTGACTAAGTTTAGATTTTTTAATTTTATTATTACAATTTGTAAAAAGTTGGCTGTTCAAGAAGCCACCATTTTCATAGAATGACCCAGTTAATATAAGTTAAGCATGTAAATTGATGTAAGATTAATATAAATAAGGTGTATGGACTTTGTTGTTGTTGACAAATTCATGCTCTGTTTGAGTTATTCAATATTTGTATGTTTTAACTTTTAGGAGGCAGTTGTTTTGCAGACGGCTTTTATTGAAACATACCTTTCAATCGCCTGATCCTCAACCTTGTTATCAATGACCAGTCATTCCTTAATCATGTATGAATTGTAATGCCATGTTTCTACTGCAGTGGCACCTTTGTTTGACTGCTAAAGTGAAGTGTGATTATTAAAGTGGTGGCCTTATTTGTTTAAATCTTAGGTTTTTTGACATAGTGGGATAGAGGCTCTTTTTTTAAAATGGGGGTAGATCAGCTTTAATATCAGATAGATTGTGGGTTCTATCATTTTAACTGTTTTCATCATTTCTAATTCACTTTATTTTTCTTTACACTGTTTTTCCACCCATCCCTACCATCTGTTTGAATGTTAAATGACGAGACAGAGGCATTGATGCGAGTAACCAGTCTTGTTCAGTACATCACAACACATCCAGGTATCTCAAGCACCCCGGTAAAACACAAGTTGCAGTAATGAACATTTACCAACAGATGGCATCACTGTGCCATCTTACACCCATAACATCTTCCCTTTAATAAAATAGGACAGGAGGTGTCAATTCACTAACAAAACAAACCTAGTAATAATTTCCAACATGAACAGTTTAGTATTTTCTTTATTTTCTCAGGTAACAACAACACATTTTGATATTCTCTTAACTTTTATCTCTGTCTGTCAACAATCCCTGATGGGAAACCTACAGATTAAGTATTTTTGGTGGCTGGGACAGACGCCCGCAGCGTGAAAAGACAGAGGGCTTGTCTGTGAGGACTACAGGTTCCCGCACAGGCATGTCACCTGCCTGTCTAAGGGGAGAATTGATGGGCGAGGGAGCGGCCGACCTGTGATCCCCTGGCTCCTCGCCCAGTGCCTCAGGCCCCATGTGACTTGCTGGGGTTCTGTCTTTTGTCATGCGACCCCTTTGACCATCAGGGTTCTGAGTAGGTGCTGGCTCAGCACACACACAGTGATCCATTCACTTCGACCAAGTAGGAGCGTGGTGCCACTTTCTGTACACAGGATCCGAGTCTCCAGAGGCCTGTCCGGTCCCCTGGTAGGGGCTTAATTCGCACCATTTCACCCACCCTGAGCTCAGACAAGTATTTTGCTGATTTGTCGTAGATGAACTTGGAGACCTGTCTTCTGTGACGTAGCTTCACCAGCACGTCTGTCACCACACATGGCTACTGGCAGAGCTGCTTTTAAGCGCCGTGCCATGAGGCGCTGTGCCGGGCTGCTATCCATGCCTTCTGTCGGGGTATTGCGCCACTGCAGGATTGCTTTCCAGGCATCTTTGCCCTCTCGCAGATTCTTTTTGCAGAGGTTCTTTGCGATTTTTACTGCGGACTCCGCCTTCCCATTAGCTTTTGGGTATCGTGGTGATGAAGTGACGTGCTCGAATTCCCATCCTGCAGAAAATTTTCAGAACTCAACTCCGGAGAATTGGGGTCCATTGTCTGAAATTACCCTATCTGGCTGGCCATAGCGGGCAAACTGAGCCTTGCAGCATTTGATCGTTGTCTCTGCTGAGAGGTCAATCTCCCAAAAGTCTGAGTAATGATTGACTACCAGCAGAAAGTCTTTGCCACTGTGCTGGAAGAGATCTAGACTTACTATCTGCCAGGGGCGCATCGGTAGCTCGTGGGACATCATCGTCTCTCTCTGTTGCTCAATGGCATATTCATTGCAGATTTTGCATTTACTGACATAGTCTTTGTCTGATTTGAATAGTCGCTGGTCCGTAACATTGAGGTAGTCAGCCTGGTTGATGTGTTCAATATCCACTTGCTCTGTTTGTAAGCTGCACACTGCGTGTTGTTCATGCATGGAGCGTGTGTGAGTGCCTGATGCAGTAGCCCTGCTGAGCGTGTCACTCACATACATCTCTGGCCCTGGCTGTAACAGCGTTCGTCTGTTGAAAGAGAGTCGGACCAAAATGCGGCGTGGTGGTTACTCATGTTCTTTAATGAAAAATGAACGATACATGAAATAACTTAATATACAAAACAACAAACGAAACGCGAAAACCTATACAGCCTATCTTGTGAAAACAAACACAGAGACAGGAACAATCACCCACAAACACACAGTGAAACCCAGGCTACCTAAATATGGTTCCCGATCAGAGACAACGAGAATCACCTGACTCTGACTGAGAACCGCCTCAGGCAGCCATAGACTATGCTAGACAACCCTACTCAACCACAATCCCGATACCTACTAAACCCCAATACAAAAACACACCAAAATAAACCCATGTCACACCCTGGGCTGACCAAATAAACAAATAAAACACAAAATACTAAGACCAAGGCGTGACACTGGCTTATACACCACCTTAAGGTTGTAGTTTTTTAGGGCCAGTAGCATGCTCTGCAGTCGTTTTGGGGCATTCAGAAGAAGCTTGCTGAATATAGCAATAAGGGGCTTGTGTTGTATTGAAAAGATAAGTGATCATCATTCAGAATCAGTAGGATATGTAGATCTCAGTAAAATTAAGTTAATAATGCAATCAGACATAAATGCAATCATCCTACAAAGGAGATGGTACAGGCAAATGCTCCATTCATGAATGGGAGGAGTTGATTTTTTATTTTATTTTACCTTTATTTTACTAGGCAAGTTAGTTAAGAACAAATTCTTATTTTCAATGACGGCCTAGGAACAGTGGGTTAACTGCCTGTTCAGGGGCAGAACGACAGATTTGTACCTTATCAGCTCGGGGATTCGAACTTGCAACTTGCAACCTTTCGGTTACTAGTTCAACGCTCTAACCACTAGGCTACCCTGCCGCCCCAGAATATACTTGAGGAGGAAGGGATGTCCTGTTGCGGAACAATCAGATGAGATGATTAGTCGATTATCTGGCAAAGCAAGAGACATGGTAAAGATAAATGTACACAATGAGACAACAGTTGATCCTACAGAGAAGCCAGAGATTGTATTTGACATTCTGAAACAGAATTTCAGAGAATTGGCCTATTCATGCATGCCCTAGGCTGATTTTTACAATACTAAACCTGTACCCGGAGAGGCTGTTATGGAGTACTGGGTTCGGGGCCTTAAGAGACAAGGTAAGAAGATTGACAGCTCCAACTCCGATGTCATTCAGGATGTTTGTAACATACTGCCCTGACCCCAAACTGCTGAGAAATGGACTGCGAGTGAAGTACAGGAGAGATCTATGAACGGGCCTCCCCGGTGGCGCAGTGGTTAAGGGCCCTGTACTGCAGCGCCAGCTGTGCCACAAGAGACTCTGGGTTCGCGCCCAGGCTCTGTCGTAACCGGCCGCGACCGGGAGGTCAGTGAGGTGACGCACAATTGGCCTAACGTCATCCTGGTAGGGATATCCTTGTCTCATCACGCAACAGCGACTCCTGTGGCGGGCTGGGCGCAGTGCGCGCTAGCCAAGGTTGCCAGGTGCACGGTGTTTCCTCCGACACATTGGTGCAGCTGGCTTCCGGGTTGGATGCGCACTGTGTTAAGAAGCAGTGCGGCTTGGTTGGGTTGTGTATCGGAGGACGCATGACCTTCAACCTTCGTCTCTCCCGAGCCTGTACGGGAGTTGTAGCGATGAGACAAGATAGTAGCTACTAACAATTGGATATCACGAAATAGGGGAGAAAAAGGGGTAAAACGTAAAAAAATTAAAAGAGAATATATGAACATGAACGCCGCAGGAAGGCCAGATGAGATGATTAGTCGATTATCTGGCAATGATTAGTCGATTATCTGTATCCTCAAAGCAAGTAGCAGTACATCCCCAGATAACTCCATGTGAAGGCGGGGTCAATGCTGGTGCATGCAGTGACACTTCTCTCACATCAAGCACCAAACAAGATGGGCAGAGTGCAAGTATCGAGAGACTCATTCACCTGCTTGAACGTACCTTAGAGAAGAGTACACCACCCATTATGGTTTCACAGACACAGGCCAAGGCAACATATTTCCCCGCCCAACCCTTCAGGCGTAGGGAATGCAGGGTTTGTGGCTCAACAGATCACTCCACTGTGATGCACTGTAGACATGAGAACCTGTGCCTCTGGTGCTTTTCCCCAGATCATTGGAAGTCAAATTGTCCAAAACTTGGAAGACTTTTGGAAGCAAGTGCCCTTCCTCAGCATTATCAGCCTCCCACAGAGTTAGTATTAGTGGGGTGTAGGGGGAAGAAGACCTCAACAAAGTGTTTCTCTGATTTGGAGATGCAAATCTATGGGATTGATGTTAAAGTGCCCACCCTAGTTGTTCCTGGACAGAGTGATGATCTCATCCTGGGATCGAATGTCATTAAGCATCTATTGCATGAGATGAAAGGCACTGACGGATACTGGAAGCTCGTCAACAACATGGATGGCCAGACCCACTCACCAGAGGGTGAGCAGTTTCTGCAGATGATGACAAGTGTCACAAGATGGAAGGGACAGCAAGTCAATGACAAGATTGGGACAGTGAAGCTCACTCAAGCTGTGACTCTTTCGCCCAAGACTGAACACTTAGTTTGGGGTAAACTTCCTAAAAATGTGGCATTGTCTCCAGGCAGCACTGTAATAATCGAACCTACCAGATCAAAGGTCATGCCCAGAAACATACTCGTGGGTAGAGTTATTACACCCATGTGGGGAGATGGCTGGGTCCCTATAAAGGTAGTAAACTGTTCTGACAAACATCTCACCCTAAGACGTAACATGAAGTTGGCCGATGTGTCTACATGCTTGGCTGTTGAGGATGCAACAATCTTTCAGGGCCTTCATGAAGTGAGAAAAACCCAATGGAACCGAAGCAGGATGACAATGGCTGCCACAATCTGAAACAAAGACTGTCTGATCTAGGATTAGTAGACATTGACATTGATGGATGCCAGGTAACTGACCAGTGGAAGGAGAAGCTTGTGAATACCATCACAAAATATGAAGACATCTTCTCAAGGCATAATCTGGACTGCGGAGAAGCCAGGGGTTATGTTCAAATCAAATCAAATGTATTTATATAGCCCTTCGTACATCAGCTGATATCTCAAAGTGCTTGTCGCATTCACAGCCATATAAGGAGATCATGGAAAACGTGCCTCCAGAAATCCTGTTGATTTCCTGGTCACTCAAACATCTTGGTTTTGCCTGTAGATTTTGTTCTATGGCACTCACAGTGAAAATCTTTGCAGTTCTGGAAACGTCAGAGTGTCTTCTTTCCAAAACTATCAATTCCAAGCATAGTCGAGCATCTTTTCCTGACAAAATATTGCGCTAAAAACGGGCACGTCTTTTTATCCAAAAATGAAATACTGCCCCTATAGGTCTAACAGGTTTTAACAAAGTTAATCATTTTCACTGTAGTGTCCAAAACGTCTTTCAAGCTGTCAGGCATTTCCTTTGCAGCAATAGCCTCTTGGTGGATGCCGCAGTGTACCCAAGTGGTGTCAGGAGCAACTGCTTGCACGCGCGTTACCCCTCCATTATGTCTCCCTGTCATATGGCTTTTGTGCCATCAGTACAGATAAACACATCTTGACCAGTCCATTTGATGTCACAAAGCAGTCCAGTACTTTTAAAAATATCCTCATGTTGTCCCGGTTTGCAGAAGAGGATGTCTTCCTTAATTGCCCCCCCATAAACGTAACGGACATATACCAGGAGCTGTGCCAGGCCCACCACAACTGTTGACTCATCCAGCTGTAACGCATTATAATTCACTGGCTTGTATGCGAAGCAGTAATTGTTTCAAAACATCTCCTGCCATGTCGAGCAAACGGAATGAGCTGCAGCTACGTTTGGCTACATACGGGCCATTAGTAGAATTCCCGTGAGAGCAACCGTTAATGTGATTGATGTTAATTATTTGACTATGCTACCCGTATTTGACATTGTGTGGTTATTCCGCTGAACAGTAGATCGTTTAATTTTATTTTTGGCAGTGAAACGAGGTTACTCAGGCGAGAAAAAAACATCACCTAAATGTATAGTCCCGTTCGAAAATCTAAATAGACTTTTATTTTGCATACCCTCGACAGCATTTTAGGCGTACTCCAGTTTGGGAATAGCCGCCCTAGAGCATGTTCCTCATATTTCTTATTTTTTTTGTGTTGAGTTGTAATACTTTTACATGCTGCTGTAAGGTTTCTCACTTTTATTTTTTACAGTGACATTGTTACAACCTTTTGTACAAGCTTGGCAAATGACTATGCTTATACATCTTCCAAAATAAAAATCCAAAGAGGAAATGCATTAATGAAACTTACAAAGATATGTTGACATCATTACAAAAGCAGACTTAAATGTTCTTACTGTATATAATTTATAACTGTATTTTGGGGAAACATACTAGAAGTATGAAGAGAAAAAAAAATAGTATTTTATGCATGTTAAATCTTGTCTTGTCTTTCAAATGTTTACAGTTCTTTAAAATCCCAACTGAACGTCTATTCTAAATTAAGAAAGCTTGTGTTTCTCGGTGCACTTTGACCCCCATCTCCTGTTCATCTTCACCACAGTCACAGAATACTTGCTGAAGAGGAGTGGTTTCTTCCCCCCTTCACATTGAAAGTCTTTTCCCACCACAGACAGCCAGTTATGTGGAAACTGCTTTCCCCCCTTTGAGAGACTCCATGAAGGTGGTGTATTCCTCTGGATGGCAGCGTTTATACTGGTCCACTTTCCTCCTGATCTGCGAGGGAGTGTCCTGGTAATAGTTCTTCTCATCTCTGGCCATAGCCTACAGAAAGAGAAAAATCTTGTCTCACAATGCCCAGAAGAACATACAGTAATTATTGCAATGACCCAAAAGGCAATATACTGCAACTACAATAATACCAGCGCAACCTTTGAAATAGTACTACTGTAAAGAGTTGTCAAGTAAGGTGAAACTCCTCAGCTGTTCTTACCTTGTAGTTCTCACTGTGTTCCCTGACCATGTACTGCACATACTCAATCAAGTCTGTGGATAAGGTCTTTGTGTCTTTCTCTGGGAGACTGGCCTCAGCCACCAGCTCTGTTGAAAACAAGAAGACACATGAGTTCACATGAACAGATCTTCTGATCAAATGTAATAGGTGAAGCGTTATATATGACTAGTCATATTACTGTCACAGGGAATGTGTATACAGTAGGTGTAATGATCCTCTGTAGCTCAGTTGGTAGAGCATGCATGGTACTTGCAGGACCACCCATATGCATTATGTATGCACGCATGACTTCGTCGCTTTGGATAAGAGTGTCTGCTAAATGGCATATTAACATCCTGCTGGGTGAAGAACACAAACATTATGTCAAACAAGAAAATATGATTGGTGACTTACCATTGAGTACATATGGCTTCCTTACAAGTTTGGGAGCGGGAGCATCTTCAGTTCTCCCCACAGCAGCAATCTGCAGACATATCAATTATAAGTGACTCAATTCGATTAATTAATTATTGAAAGTATAGCATATCACCACGATGGACAGGATATACTCACGGCTGGTGTCTTAATTGGGAGGGCGCGGTTTGGGTCAAATGCCAGACCCATGTCTCGCAAGTTTCTTGCCACAGACTTTTTGTCACTCCAGGCATTTCGGATCTGAGGACTTGGAATGAACATTTGTTACACAACTATAGCCACCCATATGATTCTGATAAGTGGGTGAAGTATTGCATGTCTGGAGAGTAGCCACCCTTTGCCTTTAACAGCTTTGCACATTCTTGGCATGAAGAAATTACTAATATTTCCTGTTTTTCTCTGCCTTCTAGCCATTAAATCTAGTTGAGGAAATCAATGCCGTTGCAGCCTGAACGGAGAATGTTTTGGGTGCGAACCGGTCCACAGAGAAATAAGAGTATTGGCGGCAGGCAGCCTAGCCACCAGTAACCCAAAGGTCGCTAGTTCAAATACCCGAGCCGACAAGGTGAAAAATCTGATGTGCCCTTGAGTTAGGCACTTAACCCCAATTTGCTCCAGGGGCGCTGTACTACTGTGGTTGACTCTGTAGAACAACACATTTCACTGCACCCATCTGGTAGAAGTAACAAAATATTCCAGGCTGCATACAATGCATTTGGTCAGTAAGATGAAACCATCAATACCAGATCACCATCTGCCAACCTTTGTGCTACCATTAAACAAAATTCCCCTATGATTATTTCATGGAACACTTATCACATAGTCCCAATGGCTATGCTTTCCACTGCATGTACACATCTAGCAGACTAAACTCAACGATTTATGATGGACACTAATGTGGGGGGAATGTTGTTATTCAACTAGGTATGTCAGTTAATAAAAAACGAATTATTATTTACAAAGACGGCCTGCCACGGCCAAACCCGAACGACGATGGATCAATTGTGCGCCGCCATATGGGCCTTCCAATCACGGCCGGATGTGATTCTCCCTGGATTCGAACCAGGGACTGTAGTGACGCCTCTTGCACTGAGATGCAGCGCCGTAGACCGCTGCGTTACTCGGGAGCCCACTCAGGATTTCCGAATTCGCATAAAATGACATGATCAAAAACGTATAATTGCGGGTGTTTAAATCAATCGTTTTTGATAAGGTAATTTTACGTGACTTCGGGGTCCTGTCCACCGACAATAGTCGCCGCTCAACTCCATTGTAAATCGTGGTTTTGTTTAATCAGCTAAACCACTGCAGGACTAGCAAACTGCCATAAAATAAGAACATAGACTACATACAATAATTCAAATTGTAACGATTCGCTAGCTAGTAGTTACCGATCTATATAGTTTGCTTTGATTGCTAGCAAACCTAACGTTAATAGAAACAACCACCCAGGATAGATGAGCTAACGTTAGCATTGCTAGCATAGTTTGTTTTTCATCAACAATATTCGACTTACCACTCTATTCTCGGGGTTTCCCTTTTCTTAAACTGCTTTTTAAGTTTCTTTCTGTCTTTACTGTAGTCAAAAGTGTTTCCTTTCCTTTTCTTTTTGGCTTTAGGCATTGTTAGTTTGCTTTAAAAACGAGCTCCCTTTTGATTCTGAACAACGCGTGGAACTGAGCAGGAAGCAAGTGTGGACGCATGTGTTCTAATTCTTCTTCGATGGGGTTTAGCGGCGGTTGACATACAATGTTAATGGTGCATTACCGCCACCAGCTGGACGGGGTATTGAATAATAAAAAATAAACACTTTCCGTGAAAGGGGGAAAACGACCTGCAAAAAAGGTTTACTAAATAAAATATCATAGTTCTTAAATCACAGTTCACTCCTAAATACATCCTCACACAGCCTCAGGGGCCTGTGATGGGGCTACATTCACAGACAGGATTTATTGCACAGCCTCGGCTGTGAAATGACTTAGACCCCAAAAAACATCAGCATTCAAAGATTCCGAGTTTGTTAGACTTCTTCTCCGCTTGTGCTGTACAGTTTGAGTATTGCAATAAATACAAAGTCCACCTTTTCAGCATGTAGCATTTAACTATCCCTCAATTGATGAGTAAACGTCACTGGTCGTGGTGGCTCTAACGTTACTACCATTGATTCGTCCTTGTTCCTTCCAATTTTCTCACCGCCTCCAGATAGGCGACACTTTGGACACTCCTTATCGTTGCAGGACACTCCAAGAATCCAGGCGCATGTTCACCTCCACAGTTGCAGCATCTCCCTTCATCTGGCATAACAATATTCGTCACTTCTGCACACACTTAACACATGACCAAATATGTTACATTTATAACACTGAAGGGGCTTGTGCACAAAAGCTTTTACAATGTATCTCATGAATCCTAACTTTATATGAGAAGGGAGAGACTTCATCAAAGAACAGTAGCATGAATGAAGTTAAATATTTTCTCCGTCCACCGTACAGGCCTATAGATGTGCAGAGGTCTTCAGTTACATCTTCTGCCTTTATATCTCGCACCATCCCAGACATAACACCGTTGATATGCGCCCTGCTACGAAAATCCATGCAGGAAACATTCCACTCGGATATTATTTTGTGTCTTAAAACACGTTTCTTCTGCTCCGCAGACACAAACATCAAAATAAGACTACTTCTTGTGACGCTCACCGACTCCACACTTACTTACAATACATTCGGGCTCCCGAATGGCGCAGCTGTTTTAGGCACTGCATCCCAGTGCTTGAGGCATCACTACAGACACTCCAGTTCGATTCCAGGCTGTATCACAACCGACCGTGATTGGGAGTCCCATAGGGCGGCGCACAATTGGCCCATCGTCGTCTGGGTTTGGCCGGTGTAGGCCGTCATTGTAAATACTAACTGACTTGCCTAGTTAAATAAAACAAATCCCGATTTTATTAAGCGGATTTCCCAAGTAGCGTTGATCCAATACCCTGACTCAAGTCTAGTGGTTCCTATTTTCCAACATAGCTTGACTATTCTTGTTTTCCATTTTCTTCGCTACTATAACCCACTCATTCTCACTTGCTGTACCCATAGCGTCACTCTACTCAGTAGCAGTTTGAAACAAAACCTCAGTTTCCGCCATCTTCCATTTCCCACATCCGTTACATCCCTCCTCCTCTCTTCGTAGTTCGGACGCCTGGTGTTTGGTGTCACGTGGGTGGAATAATCGCCCCTTTATCTTTGACCTTTCTGTAGTAAAGAAAATAAGAAATAAATATTATTACAGTAGTAGCAGATTAAATAAAAGTATCAAGATAATATTACTATTAAAATCTAATTTAAATCCATTCAATTATGGGCGATAATTTGATAACAGGGAAGGTGTGACAATGACCTATTCTGCTTCTGGTGGTGCTGATCTTGCTGTTTTTGGTGATGATTATGATGAATGATGAGGGATTCATTATGAAATACAATTATAGATTAATTTGCAAGTACAGTGCCTTGCGAAAGTATTCGGCCCCCTTGAACTTTTGAGATCTTTTGCCACATTTCAGGCTTCAAACATAAAGATATAAAACTGTATTTTTTTGTGAAGAATCAACAACAAGTGGGACACAATCATGAAGTGGAACAACATTTATTGGATATTTCAAACTTTTTTAACAAATCAAAAACTGAAAAATAGGGCGTGCAAAATTATTCAGCCCCTTTACTTTCAGTACAGCAAACTCTATCCAGAATTTCAGTGAGGATCTCTGAATGATCCAATGTTGACCTAAATGACTAATGATGATAAATACAATCCACCTGTGTGTAATCAAGTCTCCGTATAAATGCACCTGCACTGTGATAGTCTCAGAGGTCCGTTAAAAGCGCAGAGAGCATCATGAAGAACAAGGAACACACCAGGCAGGTCCGGGATACTGTTGTGAAGAAGTTTAAAGCCGGATTTGGATACAAAAAGATTTCCCAAGCTTTAAACATCCCAAGGAGCACTGTGCAAGCGATAATATTGAAATGGAAGGAGCATCAGACCACTGTAAATCTACCAAGACCTGGCCGTCCCTCTAAACTTTCAGCTCATACAAGGAGAAGACTGATCAGAGATGCAGCCAAGAGGCCCATGATCACTCTGGATGAACTGCAGAGATCTACAGCTGAGGTGGGAGACTCTGTCCATAGGACAACAATCAGTCGTATATTGCACAAATCTGGCCTTTATGGAAGAGTGGCAAGAAGAAAGACATTTCTTAAAGATATCCATAAAAAGTGTTGTTTAAAGTTTGCCACAAGCCACCTGGGAGACACACCAAACATGTGGAAGAAGGTGCTCTGGTCAGAAGAAACCAAAATTGAACTTTTTGGCAACAATGCAAAACGTTATGTTTGGCGTAAAAGCAACACAGCTCATCACCCTGAAAACACCATCCCCACTGTCAAACATGGTGGTGGCAGCATCATGGTTTGGGCCTGCTTTTCTTCAGCAGGGACAGGGAAGATGGTTAAAATTGATGGGAAGATGGATGGAGCCAAATACAGGACCATTCTGGAAGAAAACCTGATGGAGTCTGCAAAAGACCTGAGACTGGGACGGAGATTTGTCTTCCAACAAGACAATGATCAAAAACATAAAGCAAAATCTACAATGGAATGGTTCAAAAATAAACATATCCAGGTGTTAGAATGGCCAAGTCAAAGTCCAGACCTGAATCCAATCGAGAATCTGTGGAAAGAACTGAAAACTACTGTTCACAAATGCTCTCCATCCAACCTCACTGAGCTCGAGCTGTTTTGCAAGGAGGAATGGGAAAAAATGTCAGTCTATCGATACGTAAAACTGATAGAGACATGCCCCAAGCGACTTACAGCTGTAATCGCAGCAAAAGGTGGCGCTACAAAGTATTAACTTAAGGGGGCTGAATAATTCTGCACGCCCAATATTTCCGTTTTTGATTTGTTAAAAAAGTTTGAAATATCCAATAAATGTCGTTCCACTTCATGATTGTGTCCCACTTGTCGTTGATTCTTTACAAAAAAATACAGTTTTATATCTTTATGTTTGAAGCCTGAAATGTGGCAAAAGGTCGCAAAGTTCAAGGGGGCCAAATACTTTCGCAAGGCACTGTAATATAACCCAAGAGTTGTCATTCTTCATCAGTGTCAACACAAAGGTTCCACCCACCTAGCCTACTGCGCAAAGATCAGAAAGCTATACTTTTCCATCTGGGTTCATTTCAATTGATAGACAATGACAAACATGGCAAGGACTTTTAGCAACGATTGAGTTGAAATTGGTTGTCTTTCTTATTTTCAGAATATATTTCTTAACAAATTAGAAAGGATGTACACAAGCATTGGAGAAAGAGAGAGAGGAAGAGGAGAGAGAGAGTTCGCCACCTCTGTGCAAAATCTATTCCAGATGACAATAGCCTCAAAGATATGAACATCCAAGAGGATTTCTACATCTCATTCTGAGGACAAAAATAAAATGAGGCTTGTAGTGGTATCATTATTTTTTATTCCTTGTCTTCTGGGGACCATGGTAACCAGGCTGCCAGCATCAAACCGCATTCAGGGGTGTAAGGGCACACATATTTTACTGAGGAGGAGAGATCTCACTTTTTTGAACCGTTGGATTAGTGTGTTCTCAGGAGCGTTGATTCGATTTCATACTCTCCAAATGGACCTTGGTATATAACTGTTTCCATTTCTTTCATCTTAATGGAGGATTCTGCTACTCTCAGAGGAGATCTCTTATGTCCATCATAACAACCCACATTCACTGAGACTGTAACAACTAGGTTACCAAAAGAGAGCTTTTCTTTGGATGTGAAATAACATTTCTTTCAATTCCTTTTTCTTTCTATCCATTCACACTTTTTTTCAGCATAGACTACGATATCTAGTTTTATAAAGCATATCAACCCGAGAGCCAATATGAGAAACAAGACCCAATGCTATTACACATCTATACATAGTTTATGCTATTACATTATCTATGAATGTGTTAGTTTAAAAAAACGTTGGTAACCATATTTTAATCTCAGAGAGACAAATAGTCTCTCTCGCCAGACTCCGTGCATGACAAAAAAAAAAGACACGCAATGGTCAAAGGGGTGTTAAGCGGCACAGCACAGGGGAACCCAAGAGCAGACTCAGACCAGGAAACAGGGATTAATGAACCAAGATATTTATTGTAACACATGGAGAGCTGAGGTGCAGATCCAGGGAGGCTTGGATGAGTTGTAGCAAACCAGATGTGGAGGCTGAGGTTGGAGTGAGCTGGGTTGGGACAGGGTAAACAGGTCTGTAGGGGAATCCAAGGGAGTGGTGGTGTGTTGAGTCCAGAACAGGGTAGTGAGATGTGTAACAGGAGACAGGAACCAGAATGGCAAAACAGCAGCGAGAGGAGAAACAGTGTCACGCAAGGAAATAGGCACAGCAGGATATTAAATAACAATAAATTGCTAGAAGCACGACTGACTGAACGGCGATTACGATCTGGCAGAGTGGCAGTGGCAGGACTGAGTATTTATAGAGGTCTTGATTATGGAACGGGTTGCAGGTGGTGGGGAACTGCTTTGACTCCAGCACACCTGTCTCCAACCACACAATCGCACACAGAGAGAGCGAAGAAGAGGGAGAGAACTGGGGGAATGGCTGCAGGTCAATGAGACTCCAGATGTCCACTAGGGGGTGTAGCAGGAGCAGATGGGACAGGGGAATTCTTGTTAATGCAATGCCATGCCTCTAGATGTCCCTGTAACCAAGCAAAATATCAGTTTACTGTAGAATCCATTCTTCATGCTCATTTTCTTTATTCAGACATTGCATTCAACTGAATGGTCATCAGGTAAAAAGTGTTATATTGCCTCCCCTAAAATGTGAATGGCAACATTTTGTTACTAGTTGGCCTTCATTTGAGACTGCATTCATAACCAAGTGGGGAAGTGGTAATTACCAGTTGTGAAGTCGTAAATACCAATTGGATGCATTCCAGTGATTTGAACTCGAAACGCTGACTGGCCAACAAGCTGCATCAACCCTAAACTAAAAGTACAGTTATCTCAGTGCTTTTAAACAGATTATGGTGTAAAAAATATTATGTGCCTCCCAAGTGGCGCAGCGGTCTAAGGCACTGCATCGGCAGTGCTAGAGGCATTACTACAGACCTGGGTCACAGCCGGCCGTGACGGGAGACCCATGAGGCGGCGCACAATTGGCCCAGCGTTGTCCGGGTTAGAGGAGGGTTTGGCCGGCTGGCTGTCTTTGTCCCATCACGCTCTAGAGACTTCTTGTGGCGGGCCGGGCACATGTACGCGGACACGGTCACCAGTGGTGCGGGTGGCTTCTGGGTCAAGCGAGCAGTGTGTCAAGAAGCAGTGCAGGTTGGTGGGGTCGTGTTTCGGAGGACGCATGGCTCTCGACCTTCACCTCTACCTTGTCAGTATGGGAGTTGCAGCAATGGGACAAGACTGTAACTACCAATTGGATATCACGAAATTGGGGAAAAAGTACACACAAAAAAAATGAATTAAAAAATGACTTATTAGATTGCTTTTCATAAATAATGTTTTGTGTTACATTTAACTGCTGACAAGTGTGTAATCTAGGTCATTTCCTTAGTAGGTGACGTCAGAGGTCAGGATGTGGGAGAAGTCGAAACTCAGGAATGATTGTGGAGTTTCCCACTTGTATTTACGATTTGGAGGGGCGTTCATGTGTATGGTTCCCAGTCATATGTGGTAAATACCACCGTCCACTTGGTTATGAATGCAGCATTGGTTTGCGCTTCTTACGTCATGCGTTGAATAACTGAATATGAATATGAAGATTTTATCCAAGTTTGGTATTAAAATGGGAGTGGTTATGTCACTAGAGTCCAATGAAAAAAACACAACTATTTACACTGTCAGAATACACCAATAGTTCACGTGTGGGCGGGGTCTAGTGGTAAACACAAAATAGTCCCAGTTGGAATCGACGCAGTTTGACGCTTCGGGGGTGGCGGTACTACGGGGAGAGAACGACGGAGCGGAGAGTCATTCAGGGTTAAAATATTCCGCCTTGGGGGGTGGGGGAGGACATACTTCACTGCCAACCCAGTGACAAGGTTGGGTCTGCGGTGCCTGCAACCCAGGAAAACATGGAGCTCGAGAATATCGTGGCCAACACAGTCCTGTTGAAAGCAAGAGAAGGTAAGAGACGTCGAAGGGCAAGGGACGGGTGACAAGCTTGACAGCTCCTCTCTCTGCACCGCCAGAACCAACTCTGAATCCGGGGATTCCCCCAGGAAGTCCAGGCCATAGAGATAGGCACTGGATGATTGCTGCCCCTCTTTATTGTTTGCAAATCCTCTGAAGCGTTAAGATAAATATTAACATCACATATGTTCGCTGTGGCCTTCGTCACACAATATTTATCCGAGTTTAACCTTGGACAGTGGTAGGCTACAGAAAAGATACGAGTGTCAATCTGACTGCGCGAGACGTTTGATTCCCCTTATTCCGCTTTGTACACTACAGCGTCCTTCGGTATTTTTTTTTTATACAGGATGTTGAACAGAATACCATATTCAATGAGAATAAAAAGAGCAACACTCATCACTCATGCCAGTACACATGCTTTTGTGGACCTCTTTTTGGCATTGACAGCGTATGTCAGTGCACTCCATGGTTGCAAGAATATTATAGTGGTGTTGACAAGGGTGTCAACATTGTCAATTTGTGAAACGACAACAAAGATTATGACTGATTAAGCAGCACTATAGGCTCTAGCGTACTATCTAACTGTAACAGGCAGGATGCACATTTCGAATAACTGTATAATGTGTCCACCTGAAACACAAATTGCAACAATGTATATCAATTTACCACCCAATCACAGATTATCTGCAAAAGTAAGACATTGATGTATCTGTTGTAACTCTTTCCTACTAAATCAATTAGTGCAAACACAATAAACAAATATCTTGTTTTAGAACTAAGGAATGTTTTTCCTTCAAACTATTTACAGAATCATTCGGTTCACAGGGTGGTAGACCCCAATCTCATGAACCTCACTCTGGCTGTATCAGTCTCATGGCGTGCACAGCTTTCTAGCAGATCGTGACAGTAGTGGATATATAAAGTAGAATAGAAAGTAGTGGATATATAAAGTAGAATAGAAAGTAATATAATAACTTTTCATACTGATCTGTAAATGTGTTTATTTCCAATCAATCAATCAATCAGTTTTTCATTAGTTAAATGTTTTATAATGGCAAAAAAAAAAACAATTGTACTGTGGTAGTCTATAGCAAAACCCAGGGTTCAAAATGTTATTGTCCTGTGGTAGGATCAGTAATGAACCACTGCTGGCTCTGTCTACTGTGCTGGCTCTGTTTGATAGAGGAGAAGTATTGAATCAGCCATGGACATTACAGACTTCTGTTGTCATGTCGCCTCTCTCTGGTCAGGTTGTATGCAATTGAAATCTACATCCAATGCCACTGTGTAGTGTTATTATAGTTCGGTATAGTACACCTCAACACTAAGTTTTACTTACAATCTCTTAAGATTGCAAGTCTTATTTCAGCCATCAGGGACTAAATAGGATGTGTTTTGTAGCAGAATGTAGAAATATGAATCAATTAATTCGAAATGATAAAAGTAGTTATCTGAGAGACCGAGCCCTACTCAGTAGCCAAGTGAAGTGGTATGATCAACTCCACAAGGAGAATAACACTAGTTATTACTGCAAACCAGCCATCTTGTATCTGATACACCCCAATATGGTGTTCTAATAGAAGCTCCTCTACTTTATTTCCACTCTTGTTGTTTATGGTGGTGGTAATAACACTGCAAGTATCTTATTATTATCAAATAGTGATAAAGTAGTTAATAATAGCTTTATACTTTCGGTCACAAACAACAGTTTAAAATGGAAAAGGGCGGTAGAGTGAAAGAATAAGAGTCTCTGATTTGCAATATTATTTCCATACTGTTTGTCTGTCTTTGCATTTGCACTAATGCAGGATGTATGTGGACACCTGTATGTCGAACATCTCATTCCAAAATCATGGGCATTAATATGGAGTTGGTCCCCCTTTGCTTCTATAACAACCTCCACTCTTCTGGGAAGGCTTTCCACTAGATGTTGGAACATTGCTGCGAGGACTTGCTTTCGTTCAGCCGCAAGAGCATTCCGAAGTTGGAAGCACAGAATGGTCTAGAATGTCATTGTAGGCTGTAGCGTTAACATTTCCCTTCACTAGAGCTAAAGGGCCTAGCCCGAACCATGAAAAACTTCCCCAGACCATTATTTCTCATCCACCAAACTTTACAGTTGGCACTAAACATTGGGGCAGGTAGCGTTCTCCTGGCATCCGCCAAACCCACATTAGTCCGTCAGACTGCCAGATGGTGAAGTGTGATTCATCACTCCAGAGAACGTATTTCCACTGCTGCAGAGTCCAATGGTGGCAAGCTTTACACCACAGCTTTACACCACAGCTTTACACCACTTTACACCAAACCCATTTCATGAAGCTCCCGACGAACAGTTATTGTGCTGACATTGCTTCCAGAGGCATTTTGGAACCTGGTGGTGAGTCTTGGGACTGAGGAGAAATTATTTTTTTACACACTGCGTGCTTCAGTACTCGGCAGCCCCATTCTGTGAGCTTGTGTGGCCTACCACTTCGTGGATGAGCTGTTGTTGCTCCTAGATGTTTCCACTTCACAATAACAGCATTTACAGTTGACCAGGGTAGAAATTTGACTGACTTGTTGGAAAGGTTGCAGACTGACAGTACCACATTGAACGTCACTGAGCTCTTCAGTAAGGCCATTCTACTGCCAATGTTTGACAATGGAGATTGCATGGCTGTGTGTTCCATTTTCCATTTTGTCTTTGCATTTGCACTAATGCAGGATGTGAATAGGTCTGATCTCATTCTTTCAACACCAGTGAGTATATCTCCATCAAACAATACTGGGTTAGTGATAATATACTGTACACATAATATACTGTCATTTGTCATTCTTGTACATCTATTTGCCAGGTATAAACAATGTACTCAGCGTGTTATTTGCATCCTGTCCACTTCCCATTGTGATAAAACATTGTTAGCCACACATAGTGTCAATATGTTCTCTGCCAACTACTATTTGAATAGCAAATGTTACTTTGCATGGCATCCAGTTCCTCCTCGTGCCCCTTATAGAGTTGGTTTCCCATCCAACCAAGATGGGAAACTTTACATCATAGGCAGCAGGCATATTCTGCATGTCAGTTTGTTTGTTGTCATACTGTAGCTACCCTTGACCAATGTCAGATTGGGTGAGGATGTTTGGATAGTTGGTGTCCTTTATTTGCACTGGTGAAAGTTAAAGCAGGATAATGGTCAGCTGTGCAAAGCCTTGTTTTGAATCTGGGTTCTGTTGATTTTTTTTTTAAGGTGCACACCATTACCATAAGGCAACAAGTTAACCCCTAGCTTTTTAACTGGCACTTAGTTGAAACGAAGATGAGGAACTGACTTAATTTTCTCTCCTTATGTTCTTTGTCTGCGGGACAGACGTTAACAATTTCCTCATTGCTGCCCTGAGTCCATGTATGCTAGCTAAGCTATATATCACTACACTAAAACCCTCCCTCCCCATTCCCTTCCTCTGCCTTCCTCTACCACTAAAGACAAAGGGCCTCAACCCTCCTGCCTCAGTGTGTACTGTAGGCTCCAGTTTACACACACACAGTCAGCCCTGTGACCTTTCCCTGGACGGCATGTTGACAAGCCAGCTTTTCTAATAAGGAGGGAGCAGCAGGGCCTCCCACCTGGACCAGCCATTCTGCCTGCTCGCTGTGTGTGAATGCTGCAGCGTGTGACGTGGGTCTCACAGACGTTAGGACAGCGGGGCATTCTCATGGCATTGACATGATTCTTTTCCTGAAGCCACTCCAGGACGCCTGCAGTCCATAGGCCTGTGGGAGGGAAGGTGGTGGGAGGGAAGGGAATAGTGGAGCCTTAGGCTGGGCAGTCTCCCTTGAGGAAAACAGAAACGGTTCACTCTCTCTCCAGTAACCTTTGTGGAGTTGAGCAAAGTTGTATTTTTATGTCGTACTGTTTTCTATCATCTATTGGAAGATTGGCATCTGGATTTTGTAGTCCCCCTGGCTCTTTCAGACCCCATGACCTTGGTGTGGGTCAGGGTCTCACCAGGTCACCATTCAAGGTCAATGTTTGTGTCAAGACCTTAAAGAAATTCAAAAGCTGTAGGCTATTTGTTAGCATTGTGGTTGGGTATTACTAACCCTATCTCATAGACAGTAATAAAGTAAGTATGCTTTTTCTATGTCAACAATGGAGCACTGTCTTCTTGAAACACACTCCAGGACATCCATTATTTTAATCACCCTGACCCTCCTCTTTATCTTGGCCAATGTACAACAGCACTTTTGTTCTGAGTGTTTTTAAGAGAGCTGTATGTATTTTATGGATCGCTCAAGTCTGTCTATTTACTGTATGTATCAGGTATTATTTAGTGTTTCCCCATGTGTTAAATGTTCCCTTTATTTGATTAATCAACCACTGTTCTTTTGCAGGAGGTGGTGGAAACAGAAAAGGAAAGAGCAAGAAATGGAAACAGATGCTTCAGTTCCCCCACATCAGCCTGTGTGAGGAGCTCCGGCAAACTACAGGTACGCTACCTCTCCTCTGCCCGCTAGCTCACCGAATGCTCATGACTAGATATACTATATGTCCAAAAGTATGTGGACACTTGCTTGTCGAACATCTCATTCCAAAATCACGGGCATTATTATGGAGTTGGTCCCCCTTTGCTTCTATAACAACCTCCACTCTTCTGGGAAGGCTTTCCACTAGATGTTGGAACATTGCTGCGAGGACTTGCTTTCGTTCAGCCGCAAGATCATTCCGAAGTTGGAAGCACAGAATGGTCTAGAGTGTCATTGTAGGCTGTAGCGTTAACATTTCCCTTCACTAAAGCTAAAGGGCCTAGCCCGAATCATGAAAAACTTCCCCAGACCATTATTTCTCCTGCACCAAACTTTACAGTTGGCACTAAACATTGGGCAGGAAGCTTTCTCCTGGCATCCGCCAAACCCACATTAGTCCGTCAGACTGCCAGATGGTGAAGTGTGATTCATCACTCCAGAGAACGTGTTTCCACTGCTGCAGAGTCCAATGGCAGGGAGCTTTAAACCACTCCAGCCAACGCTTGGCATTGCGCATGGTGATCTTAGGTTTGTGTGCGGCTGCTCGGCCATGGAAACCCATTGCATGAAGCTCCCAACGAACAGGTCTTTTGCTGACATTGCTTCCAGAGGCATTTTGGAAAGGTTGCAGACTGACAGTACCACGTTGAACGTCACTGAGCTCTTCAGTAAGGCCGTTCTACTGCCAATGTTTGACAATGGAGATTGCATGGCTGTGTGTTCCATTTTTTTTTTTACACCGGTCATCAACGGGTGTGGCTGAAATAGCCAAATCCACTATTTGAAGGGGTGTCCACATACCTTTGTAGTGTACCATAGTGTACCATGGTACTAAAAGTCTGAACAAAAACACAAGATTGGAGAACCTGCAATCCACACTCGAGGTGAAAATTCACACAAAACAATAACTAGGCACTGAGATTCTTTATAAAATGCAATTCAATGTGACGTTCACTGTGGTGTGGTCTGACAGAAGTCAAGGTGGGGTTGGTGGTGACAGACTGTTATGAAGTAGTCTGATGGCAGTTGACCATACTGTCCTTTCAATGGTGGAGCAAATCCCCACCCCATCCTCTCAAGACAAGAAGCATATATAATTTAGTACAGTTGGAATGCAGGTCTGTATAATATGTATAAGTTTTCTCATTGTCTAATCAGGAGTCATTATTCTATCATCCCATTATTTCCTTAGGAAGTACATCAGTTATTGTCAATTTTGTGCACAAAGCAACATGTATTGGCTTTGTGTTTTTTGGCAGTTGTGGCTGGTGCTGCTGGTGGTAGTCAGGAGTTGTTGAACATGGAGTCACACCAATGCAGATCAGCTCACTGCATGGTCTTTTGTAATCATGGGGCTTGCATTGCATCCTGTGGAACACGTGAATGATGAAGATAGGCTGCTGTGGTAACTTCTGTTTTTCTCAACCTTTCCCGATGATTTAGAGGCATTGTCGGCTGTTCCTCTACAGCTGCACAGAGAGGGTTTATAAATCCCTCTCATCCATCACTCTCTCAGATGGATGAGTTTGGGATTAGGGCTGTGATGGTCATGGAATTTTGGATGACAGTTATTGGCCAGCCAAATGATCATTTAAGACGCACATGTTGTCCTCTCCTCTGCTCCTGACTTCATGTGCTGCCATAGAAATAGAATGAATAGAACGGGCATCCCCGTTCAAGTCAATGAGGGCATAATGGGTGGACTGTACCCATTGGAGCAAAGCAGGAAGTAAAAGCAGGAAATGTACCCATCAATATGTGCTGTAATTTGTTGATTCAACTCAACTGACATTACAAAAATATATTCCATTGCATGAGCCACATCAGTTAAAGCTTTTGCTTTTGGTTTTGTACAAAGCTTCAAACAGCTGAAAATACAATATTTTTGGTTATGGAAAATGTATTTCACAGCGGTTTAGATGGTACAATGATTCTCTACACTATACTTGCTTGTTTTGTCACATAAACTAAAATTAAGCAAACTATTATAATTTTAGCAACCAGGAAATAGTTCATCTTTAAAATAATTTGAATGAACATTCTATATTACCATGAAAATGATTGCGTCACAATACCAGTAAGCCATTGCGACGGTACCCATGAGTATACCAGTCAAATTGTCTGGGTTAGAGGTCCGTTCTATTCATTCTGTGACTCAACCACATGAATGCCCTGCCATCCTGTCTTCAGTCAGCTGTTCGTGACAGTTATTTTATTTTCATGACCGTCATCATCCATAACCAACTGTTACATGGTAACTGTACCAGCCCTATTTGGGATGTTTATGAAATGAATCCTGTTTACGCTGTAAATGCTGAGTGCATGTTATCATTGACTTCAGCCATGAAGCAGAGGCAGACATACTGTATTCGTGCTTCAATTGTACCACAGAGGAAACTGCGGCCTGGGCAGAAAGAGGAAGCTGACTCGCATGTATACTTGAATTCACTCTGTCGTTTTAAAAAGAACATGGTGACACAAATGTTTATAGATCAATGGTTTGGAACACAAAGTAGGCACAGAACACACACACAGTTTTACTGTGAGATTTCACTCATGATTATTGAAGTTTCGTACAATAAGTAGACGTTAGAACGGTCAAAATAGGTTTGTTGCATATTTGAGTGTATGTTCTGCAGCAGTTTGAAGAGATTGCATTAGTTTAATACAAAACACAATCTAAACTAAGGAAACAAAGGTGGGTTGTTCCTCTAAAATGAGTGCCTCAATTAGAAGTTGTGCACCAATATTGAATTTGAAAAGCCAGTTATATTCAATGAAGTTCCCTTTATTATAAACCACGTAAATGCAGCCCAATTCTGATCTTTTGCCCCATTAGTGGCAAAACATCTGATCTGATTGGCAAAATACCAATTAGAGACAAAATATCAGAATTGGGTTGCCTGTAGAGGTGTGAACATTTACATGTTAAAAAAATATTTAAACGAAATTGGGATCCTGAAAGCTGCAATATGGAACTTTTTGGATGACCCAACCAAATGATTATAGAAATGTAAGTTATAGATCTATCATTCTAATTGAAAACAAGTCTAAGAAACGGTAGATCTGTTCTATGTGCGCTATTTATATGCTTCAAACAGCTGAAAATACAATACTTTTGATTCTGGAAAATATATCACAGCGGTTTAGATGGTACAATGATTTTCTACACTATACCTGCTTGTTTTGTCACAAACTGGCGAACTAGTGGTTTTTAGACTGTTATTCATCTTATTGCTTGCTAGCTACTCTGTGACAAGAACATGTGGTAGGTAGCTAACTAGCTTGTTGTGAATGGTTTACAAACCAATTAGTGAATGTGTTAGAAAGCTAAACAGCTACCTAGCTAGACAGGTGACTGCTGTGCATGTTATCCTGTTATCCTTTGAGGGATTTTAAAACAGTTCTTACCCTATGATTTTGAACATTCAAAGCAACTGGAAATATTCCATGGCAGGCATTGTCACCATAGCTTGCTAAATAACTTCTGAGTGATAGAAAGCACAAGCGCCACCACCAATCATCATACACCAGGGTTCCCCAACTGGGATGCTGGCCTAGGCAGAGTTCCTCTCTGTCCAGTGTCTGTGTTCTTTTGCCCATCTTAATCTTTTCTTTTTTATTGGCCAGTCTGAGATATGACGTTTTCTTTGCAACTCTGCCAAGAAGGCCAGCATCCCAGAGTCGCCTCTTCACTGTTGATGTTGAGACTGGTGTTTTGCGGATACTATTCAATGAAGCTGCCAGTTGAGGACTTGTGAGGCGTCTACCAACGTGAGAAATACTGTACTTTATTAATGTTACAATGGAACTAACCAAAATCATACAAATATTTAATACAAAATACATTACACCAAAATCAAGGTTTCATCATTATTGGCACTCCTCATTTAGTACTTTGTGCAAACACCTCTGGCAATAATATCAGCATGGAGGCTTTTCCTGTAATGTTTGACAGGTTTAAGGAACAAATTTGGAGGGATTTTGGACCATTCCTCTATGCAGATCCTTTCAAGATCCTTCACATTCTTGGGTTTGTGCTTATCAACTGCCCTCTTCAACTCGGGCCACAGGTTTTTGATTGGATTGAGGTCCGGCTACTGAGATTGCCATGGCAGACTTTGTTGTCACAGAACCATTTCTGTGGAAAGTCCACCTACGGCCAAGTCCCAGACTTCTGGCGGAGGCAACCAGATTGTCAGCCAAAATTGCCTGATACTTGGTGGAATTCATTATGTCATCAATCTTAACTAGTGCCCCTGGACCTCTGGAATTAAAACAGCCCCAAAACATCCCTGACCCCCCTCCATATTTAACAGTGGGTATGAGGTGCCTCTCCTTGTATGCATCTCTGTTTCGACGCCAAACATGCCGATGCTGTATCTGACCAAAATGTTGGTCTCATCTGACCAGAGCACCTTCTTCTCTCACCATCCTCCTCCCTATCCTGGGGGACAAAATGCATTTGCGTCCTCTACCCATGAGGATTTCAACTGTTCCATATCTTTTGAATTTTTAAATAATTTCCCTGACAGTGCTCAGTGGTATATTCAATTGCTTGTGGATCTTCTTGTTGTTATTACCAGATTTATGAAGGTCTACGACCATCTGTCTCTTTTGAAACACCAGTTCTTTAGTTTTCTTCATGGTGTTGGATGACAAAGGGATATTGCATGCGTGTTACCGCATGTTTATACCCTATTGAAACATGAAGTGATATAATGGCTCAATATAGTTCCTTAAGACTTAAATAAACTTAAATAAGGGGAATTTAATTCCTTGTTTATAATCGTTTAGGGTGCCATTCATTGTGAAACCTTGATTTGGAGGACATTGATTTTGAATTAAATCAAGAAATGATTTTGGTGGGTTCCATTGAAACATTAATAAAGTACAGTATTTCTCACATGTTGGTATTTTGAGTTTCTCTTTAATAATATTGTTTATATTTTTTAATGTATTGTTTTATTGTGCGTAGCCAGTCAGTGGTGCCAGTAATTTTGGAGCCCACTGTGTGTATAACACATGGACTCATGTCATAACCAAAAAAGTGTTAAACAAATCAAAATAGATTTGATATTTTATATTTTTCAAAGTAGCTACCCTTTTCCTTGATGATAGCTTTGCACAATCTTGGCATTCTCTCAACCAGCTTCACCTGGAATGATTTTCCAACAGTCTTGAAGGAGTTCCCACATATGCTGAGCACTTGTTGGCTGCTTTTCCTTCACTCTGCGGTCCAACTCGTCCCAAAACATCTCAATTGGGTTGAGGTTGGGTGATTATGGAGGCCATGTCATCTGATGCAGCACTCCATTACTCTCTTTCTTGGTCTAATAGCACTTACACAGCATGGAGGTGTGTTGGGTCATAGTATAATTTATTTTTCAACAGGACAAAGTGCAAACAAGATGGGATGGCATGCTGGTTAAGTGTGCCTTGAATTCTAAATAAATCACAGTGTCACCAGCAAAGCAACTCCACACCATCACACCTCCTCCATGCTTCATGGTGGGAACCACACATGCAGAGATCATCTGTTCATCTACTCTGCATCTCACAAAGACACAGCGGTTGGAACCAAACATTTGGACTCATCAGACCAAAAGACAGATTTCCACCGGTCTAATATCCATTGCGTGTGTTTCTTTGCCCAAGCAAGTCTCTTCTTATTGGTGTCCTTTAGTAGTGGTTTCTTTGCAGCAATTCAACCATGAAGGCCTGATTCACACAGTCTCCTCTGAAAGTTGATGTTCCAGGTGTGTCTGTTACTTGAGCTCTGTGAAGCCTTTATTTGGGCAGCCATTTCTGAGGCTGGTAACTCTCTAATGAACCTATCCTCTGCAGCAGAGGTAACTCTGGGTCTTCCTTTCCTGTGGTGGTCCTCATAAGAGCCAGGTTCAACATAATGCTTGATGGGTTTTGCGACTGCACATGAACAAACTTTCAAAGTTCTTTAAATGTACCGTATTGACTGACCATCATGTCTTAAAGTAATGATGGACTGTTTCGCTTTGCTTGTTTGAGCTGTCCTTGCCATAATATGGACTTAGCCCAATTTGGTAAAATACCTTCTTCTGTGTACCACCGCTCCCTTGTCAAAACACAACTGATTGTCTCAAATACAATTTGTGAAATGTATTCCCTTAACTTTTAACAAGGCACACCTGTTAATTGAAATGCATTCCAGGTGACTACCTCATGAAGCTGGTTGAGAGAATTCCAAGTGTGTGCAAAGCTGTCATCAAGACAAAGGGTGGCTACTTTGAAGTATCTCATATAAAATATAATTTTATTTGTTTAACACGGTTTTGGTTACTACATGATTCCATATGTTTTATTTAATAGTTTTGATGTTTTCACTATTATTCTACAATTTAGAAAAACCCCTGAATGAGTAGGTGTGTCCACCTTTTTCCTCCAAACATAATGATGGTCATTATGGCCAAACAGTTCTATTCTTGTTTCATCAGACCAGAGGACATTTCTCCAAAAAGTATGATCTTTGTCCCCATGTGCAGTTGCAAACCATAGTCTGGCTTTTTTATGGCGGTTTTGGAGCAGTGGCTTCTTCCTTGCTGAGCGGCCTTTATATGCCATTTAGCAGACGCTTTTATCCAAAGCGACTTACAGTCATGTGTGCATACATTCTACGTATGGGTGGTCCCGGGAATCGAACCCACTACCCTGGCGTTACAAGCGCCATGCTCTACCAACTGAGCTACAGAAGGACCATAGAGGTCAGGTTATGGACTCGTAGGACTCGTTTTACTGTGGATATGGATACTTTTGTACCTGTTTCCTCCAGTATCTTCATAAGGTGTGTGGTCCTTCTGTAGCACAGTTGGTAGAGCATGGCGCTTGTAACGCCAGGGTAGTGGGTTCGATTCCCGGGACCACCCATACGTAGAATGTATGCACACATGACTGTAAGTCGCTTTGGATAAAAGCGTCTGCTAAATGGCATATATTATTATTATTATTTATTATATTAAGGTCCTTTGCTGTTGTTCTGGGATTGATTTGCACTAAAGTACGTTAATCTCTAGGAGACGGAACGCGTCTCCTTCCTGAGCGGTATGGTGGCTGCGTGGTCCCATGGTGTTTATACTTGCGTACTATTGTTTGTACAAATGAACATGGTACCTTCAGGCATTTGGAAATTTCTTCCAAGGATGAACCAGACTTGTGGAGGACTACAATTGTCTTTCTGAGGTCTTGGCTGATTTCTTTTGATATTCAACATGATGTCAAGCAGAGAGGTACTGAGTTTGAAGATAAACCTTGAAATACATTCACAGGTACACCTCCAATTGACTCAAATTGTGTCAATTAGCCCATCAGAAGCTTCTCAAGCCATGACATCATTTTCTGGAATTTTCCAAGCTGTTTAAAGGCACAGTCAACTTTGTATGTAAACTTCTGACCCACTGGAATTGTGATGGAGTGAGTAATAAGTGAAATAATCTGTCTGTAAACAATTGTTGGAAAAATTGTGTCATGCACAAAGTAGATGTCTTAACCGACTTGACAAAACTATAGTTTAAACAAGAAATGTGTTGAGTGGTTGAAAAATGAGTTTTAATGACTCCAACCTAAGTGTATGTGAACTTCCGACTTCAAGTGTGTGTGTGTGTGTGTGTGTGTGTGTGTGTGTGTGTGTGTGTGTGTGTGTGTGTGTGTGTGTGTGTAAGTTGGTCTTTGATCTTCCACTATATATATATGTTTGATACAATGCCTATTTTGCAGGTTTTCCTACTTACAAAGCATGTAGAGGTCTGTAATTTTTTATCATAGGTACACTTCAACTGTGAGAGACAGAATCTAAAACAAAAATCCAGAAAATCACATTGTATGATTTTTAAGTAATTCATTTGCATTTTATTGCATGACATAAGTATTTGATCACCTACCAACCAGTAAGAATTCCGGCTCTCACAGACCTATTAGTTTTTCTTTAAGAAGCCCTCCTGTTCTCCACTGTATTAACTGCACCTGTTTGAACTCGTTACCTGTATAAAAGACACCTGTCCACACACTCAATCAAACAGACTCCAACCTCTCCACAATGGCCAAGACAAGAGAGCTGTGTAAGGACATCAGGGATAGAATTGTAGACCTGCACAAGGCTGGGATGGGCTACAGGACAATAGGCAAGCAGCTTGGTGAGAAGGCAACAACTGTTGGCGCAATTATTAGAAAATGGAGGAAGTTCAAGGTGACGGTCAATCACCCTCAGTCTGGGGCTCCATGCAAGATCTCACCTTGCTCTGCATCAATGATCATGAGGAAGGTGAGGGATCAGCCCAGAACTACACGGCAGGACCTGGTCAATGACCTGAAGAGAGCTGGGACCACAGTCTCAAAGAAAACCATTAGTAACATACTACGCCATCATGGATTAAAATCCTGCAGCGCACGCATGTCCAGGCCCGTCTGAAGTTTGCCAATGATCATCTGGATGATCCAGTTTAGGAATGAGAGAAGGTCATGTGGTCTGATGAGACAAAAATAGAGCTTTTTGGTCTAAACTCCACTCGCCATGTTTGGAGGAAGAAGGATGAGTGCAACCCCAAGAACACCATCCCAACCGTGAAGCATGGAGGTGGAAACATCATTCTTTGGGGATGCTTTTCTGCAAAGGGGACAGGACGACTGCACCGTATTGAGGGGAGGATGGGTGGGGCCATGTATTGCGAGATCTTGGCCCACAACCTCCTTCCCTCAGCAAGAGCATTGAAGATGGGTCGTGGCTGGGTCTTCCAGCATGACAACGACCCTAAACACACAGCCAGGGCAACTAAGGAGTGGCTCCGTAAGAAGCATCTCAAGGTCCTGGAGTGGCCTAGCCAGTCTCCAGACCTGAACCCAATAGAAAATCTTTGGAGGGAGCTGAAAGTCCGTATTGCCCAGCGACAGCCCCGAAACCTGAAGGATCTGGAGAAGGTCTGTATGGAGGAGTGGGCCAAAATCCCTGCTGCAGTGTGTGCAAACCTGGTCAAGAACTACAGGAAACGTATGATCTCTGTAATTGCAAACAAAGGTTTCTGTACCAAATATTAAGTTCTGCTTTTCTGATGTGTCAAATACTTGTGTCATGCAATAAAATGCAAATTAATTACTTAAAAATCATACAATGTGATTTTCTGGATTTTTGTTTTAGATTCCGTCTCACAGTTGAAGTGTACCTATGATAAAAATTACATACCTCTACATGCTTTGTAAGTAGGACAACCTGCAACATCTGCAGTGTATCAAATACTTGTTCTCCCCACTGTATATAGTGGAAGATCAAAGCCCAACTTTTAGGATGAGATGGCTGTTTTCAAGGGTGTCAGTACAGTCGATGGCCTACACCCAGTTTGGAGCAGTTTGTTACAACACCACGTTGACACCATTTACTCATTGCAAAATCTCACTACGCTTCCTGTCCATGAAAGTGTCATGAAACTAGGGGCAAACAATTGTATTGTGGTTCCTGTTCCTAGTTCTTACCCATCTTGTCTGTAAGGGCAGCACAATTTTATGGATTTGAGTCAGGTTTCATTCAGTAGGTTGTTGGGGGTAGTGGGTGGTGGACAAAGAACGAAACAGTCCCTTATTAAGGTTAAATGGAATCATATGATTGCCTAATTGTCATGATTTATCTCCATAATACATTGTTGAGATGCATCCACTGGGCTGAGGCTCCATCTGGCCAAGGGCCTTCTGGGTTATGACTCCAGCTCCCATGGTGGCCTTCCATACATACAATAGACACATTGATTGTTCCCTGATCATTCAAATGTTTTATTTTCCCTTGAGGTTATGAACAAATGCATTTTTCTTTACTGTGCTTTCTGAATGAAGCTACAACAGCTAGCTCTATAGACTAGGCTGCTTGGCCTACATCTCAGCATTGTCAGACAGTGTTGTCGTGCTGAAACATGGGAATGGTAGTGGTAGAAACATGCGGGTGAAGTAGTCTTGAGTCTAGTGGTGCATTGTTCACTTAGACTCCAGTGGAGCACCAAGAGCCTAACGGTACAGTGCTTTCCACTTCAACTGAGGCTCAACTTGCTTCAATCAGGAAGTGAAAACAGCACTTCGTGCAAGTGGTGCATTTAGGGGCGGGGGAAACAAGGACAGGCTTAAACGGTTCTGAATTGTTGGTTTGTTCATTCACTTAATGTCGATCATAGTCATGGGTCCTCAGACAGTCAATGGCATTCTGTACGCTCTCACAATTCTTGAAAATGTCCCTTTATGAAGTTATGAACGATAATGGTTGTCAAGAGCCAAACAATGTAAACATTGTGAGCAGGAATAAGCTGTTAAGATGAGCTTAGAAGATAACAGGACTGCCCTAAGGTCTTTGGTTTATTTAAAAACGCACCCCAATGGCTAGGCCTATTCCTAGATGTTATTTTCCTTCTAATACGCACATATACATACATACACAGACACACACACGCTCAGTAAAGTCTTCTTAATCATCATGTTTTTAAAAAAAAATTCAAAGGACATCGGCACAGTGTTATGACCTGGTGAATTGCAAATATAAATTTGACTAGCTTTTCATCAACGCTGAAACCGACTCCTAAGGCTTCGGAGCGTTCCTTTAAGTGTTATTTTCTAAAGCTCCGCTTGAGATCCACTTTGTCGTATTCATGTTGCCCCAAACTAAAACGACCCACGTAGTGGAAGGTCAATGCAGACGACGCAATCTTCTTTTTGTCCTCCAGGAAAAAGCCATGGCACAACACAAAGCTTGACAGTGTTGCGAAGAGGTCTTGTTTGTGTCATATTCTCACCATAATGTTCATGCTTTAAGCTACAAACTCAGACCAGGCTGTCACAGAGAGGCTGTTGTTGGAAAGACATCTGGAAGTTAAACAATTAACTGATGATGACCCGGGAGCCAGTGCTATATGCTCCTTCAGGGAGGTGACCAAGAACCCGATGGTCACTATGACCGAGCTCTAGAGTTCCTCTGTGGAGATGGTTTTCCTTCTGGAAGGTTCTCCCATCTCCACCAATCAGGCCTTGATGGTAGGGTGGCCAGACGGAAGACACTCCTTTGTAAAAGGCACATGACAGCCCACAGATTCTCTGGTCTGATGAAACCAAGATGTAACTATTTGGTTTAAATGCCAATTGTCACATCTGGAGGAAACGTAGCACCATCCCTACGGTGAAGCATGGTGGTGGCAGCATCATGCTGTGGGGATGTTTTTCAGTTGCAGGGACTGGGAGACTAGTCAGGATCGAGGCAAAGATGAACAGAGTCTGTAAGGGCAGCACAGAGTTCCTTGATGAAATGTCCTTGAGTGGCCAGACAGAATCCATACTTGAACCCGATCGAACATCTCTGGAGATACCTGAAAATATCTGTGCAGCAACGCTCCCCATCCAACCTGACAGAGCTTGAGAGGTTCTGCAGAGAAGAATGGGAGAAACTCTTCAAATACAGGTGTGCCAAGCTTGTGGCGTCATACCCAAGAAGACTCAATGCTGCAATCGCTGCCAAAGGTGTCTGAATACATTTGTAAATGTAAATTAAAATCATTTGGAAAAAAACTATTTTTTGCTTTGTGATTATGGTGTTTTGTGCTTAGATTGATGAGGGAAAAATTATTGAATCAATTTTAGAGTAAGGCTGTAATGTAACAAAATGTGGAAAAAGTCAATGGGTCTGAATACTTTCAGAAGGCACATTACAACAGGGGGCATCATTACAGGCCTGAGCGGCTGACATTTGGATATCTCTCATTGTTTACTGCTTGTTACCTTCACCAGATGCTGTCTGATACACAGCGACAGAGAAAGACAACCTCCCACTGAGATTGTGCAGGATAAAAACAGGTCGTTGTCTGAGCACCAACTCAAAGCTTTTCTTCTGCCTGCAGTTTGCAAAGAGAGTCTAGAGAGAGGGGGAGTGCGTGGGGTTCAGGAAACCCTCAACTTCCGTGTTTACCGCCGAGGCCTGACAGAGAAATTGTCTGCTACCCTCTGTTAAAGTGGGGCAGGAGAAAACCTATGTACACCCCCAGTTTCCTTCCAGTCTCCCAGGGAGCTAACGCCACTGTGCCACCCAACGGGGCAAAGGATGACTGGACTGTCACTGACTGAATGACTTTTCTCATCTCCTGAATGACCTGGTTATTTAGAAAGGCCCAGGCCGCCCCTCTTCCTCTCCCCCACTGCCCTCCTTCTCCCAGGCTTCAGCCCTAATGAGGGACCCTCTGGTCTTCATGCTCGGCCTGGAGTGGCTGTCCAATCGTCCGGTGGTCAATAAAGCTTTGTGCACTCTGTTAGCTAATGAGCACTGGCTTCGGGTTTAACATATAGCGCCTGTGCTCACTGCCTCCCTCCTCTCTCCATACATTTTGTTACTGTTATCTGAGAATTGCCCCCATTGACAGTCAGAGCAGCGACGAGAGAGAGAGGAGATTGAACAGGGCAGGGTGCAGTATCAGGCTATCAGCCCCAATGCAATATGGCACAGATTTGCTGAATGCAAATAGCTTACAGTTTTCCTAGTTTTAATGCCTGTGATCTTGTGGGATTAATTTCACAATTGGAACATCACTACACATTGTTTAAGAGCCCATGGAATCAAGTGTATATGTTGATGTATTAAATTACACCAAATACAGTGATACATTTTTTTGGGGCTGACTTAAATTCACCTCTCGATCTTCTGACTCACATTTTGGTTGAATCAGGTGCTCTTGTAGCGGGGCCAAAACAATCCATCCATTGGATGCAACAATAGATGTGAAAAGGCCAGGGCTCAAAGGGGGGGGGAGCTGCATGATCTCTTCCGACTGTCTTCCTGTCAATAGAGCCTCTGTCAGGGACTAAATGAAATTGCATTGTAACTAATGCGATTATCTCCATGAAACGGCCATTAGTGGGTCAAATCTTGTTTGTCCTCCTCATCGTTTCATTGTACAACCCAATCAGAGACCACCTAGCATAGGCCACTGGCAGAGCACATAGGGCCCTATAGATACACAACAGACCCACAACAACCGACAGCTCATGAAAATCTATCAAAATGATTTATTGGAAAGAAATGGGTAGTACTACTATTTATAGTGTCATTAAAGGGCAAATCTGCAATTTTATGATAGACAAATAAGACATACACATAAGACAAGCATGTTGCTAAATTATGCTACAACCTGTAACTGGAAATCTCTACACTATTATCGCATAACATGCGCATAACACTTCTAGCAACTAATTTAGTTAAAGCCAGTGGTGATTTTAGCAGTACATCTTGGTGGGGCAAACCCCCAAACATGTTTTAGATGCATGCCACAAAGCCACTACACAACACTAAACAATGCATTAATTGCGCTATAATGGTGACAATCGGTGCCCACAAACTGTTAGGGCCTACAGAGCTTTCTTTTCAGCACCACGGAGTGAATCCTTACAACTGCTACACCTGGCTATCAGTAGAGCCTTGTCTGGCAGTAAAACTGTTCATTCTGGCTCATTTACTGCCTAAAAAAACAAACATGTGGTTTCCACTGACAATTGAGATGTACAAACTATGGCATAAGAGGCAATCCGTAATTTAGATTAAGACAGTAATGAGCGAGCTAAGACAGACGTAGTCAATATAACTATTCTAATCAAATTTTAGTCACATGCGCCGAATACAACCGGTGTAGACCTTACAGTGAAATGCTTACTTACGAGCCCTTAACCAACAATGCAATTTAAAAAAATACGGATAAGAATAAAAAGTAGAATCAAGTAATTAAAGAGCAGCAGTAAAATAACAATAGCGAGACTATATACAGGGGGGTACTGGTACATAGTCAATGTGCAGGGGCACCGGTTAGTTGAGGTAATATGTATATGTTGGTAGAGCTATTAAAGTGACTATGCATAGATGATAACAACAGAGAGTAGCAGCGGTATTTGTTCAGCACTTTTGAAATGTACAGCGACTGAATTCAGAACATGGGCCTTTCTTACAGTATTCTCCCTGTACACCAAGTCAGAACAGTAGGATAAATAAAGGGGGCATATAAGCAAACAATGAAAGCTCATGCAATATGTGAATGTTTATTATTTTAAGCTTGGAAAAATAGACCCTTAAACTCAGACTTGGACCACACACCCTCTTCACTGAATGGCAGGCTACTGATGGCTTTGCAATGCTTGCAGTTAGCCACTGATTCCTTCCTAACCACTCACTGTTGAATTTGCGATTTCCAACTTGTTGTGTAATGTTTATGTTCTATGGTCGTTCAGCACCGATACATTTTATCTATAATTTATTTTCATAATACAAGGATTTGCCAGTAGATTGTCGACTTGATTCATGATGATGACTGCTTGTCTAGCTTGCTAGCTAAGATTTAGAAAGTATGATGTTGACATTATCAGTCCAATTAAAGCTACGGTAGATATAGCGTGATTTGACGTCATTTTATCTGTGGCCAATGACCTTTAGCCTTATTGGATGGGCACTTCTAATGTAAATCCATGGCAGCCCCCAAGGGGCTTGACATTTTGAGCTCTCCCTGTAGTTTGTGGTGAGTAGTGTCCCATGACTGATAGAACACTGAGTCAATCACAGTGCAAACCTTATGTTATGCTGGCTGCCCCACCACCATACAAAGTACTGAGCTAGGCTGAAACACCTGCACTTTAGAGCTGCCTTACTCAAGAGAGCAAAAAGAGACCATGTTTGTATGTGGCATTATTAACTCAATTACATATATTTTTAACATTGCTTGCAAACTGATACGTGACACATATTAATGCCAAAATAACATGCAAAACAGGCAACACTAGTTTTTTTTACCTTCACATTTTTTTTTCTTTTTCTAGCTAAACAGGTGGGGCTCAAAACAGGTTTTGAATGATGGGTCGCCACCGGTTAAGGCACAGTAGAGCTTTTTTTTTTTTTTTAGTAGAGAGTAGGGCTGTGGCTGTTATGCAATGTTGTCAGCCTGTTTAATATCATGCAAAAGCTTACGGACTCATGCTAAATGTGTTTATGTTACCATCTCCAGGCCTCCATGCATACAAGCTGCTGATGTGCCTTTTGAACAAATACATTTTAAAAAGTAAAATAAATCAGTACTATAAGCTCTAGGCTTGTTTATTTAGCTGACAAGATCGGTTTATAAGTCACATGCCATTATGTTATAGGATTTTATAGAATATAATTGAACTTAGCTGAATAAAATGGAAAGGATATTTTTCCCATTACAGAGCAAGTGCGCATGTGAAGTGGTTATGTTGAGCGTAAAAGTGATCATTCGAAACACTAGATTTGCTACATTTTGAGGTATTTGGCAACTTTAGTTGTGAACTATACCAACCTTTGAATGTCTTAGAAATCAACACATATATGGGCATGGTGTGATTATAGGCTATTGAGAAAGTAGCAAAAAAGCTTGCGATCTGTTCCTTGCACCAGGCTGCACAGCTGTTCTTTCATCATGTGATCATATTTTCATCCATCAGACAACATTTCAATTGAATCTTGTCTTTCGATTTAGAATGGCCCAATGGAATGGCCAAATTAGAATGATCAAATGGGCAGGGGGAAAAAGACATGTAATCTATATGCCCTCGAATAGCGAATGGAGGCCGCGTGCTTTCACGCTACTTCGGTTCTATAGCAGAGCATGTGCTTAATGAGTAGCTGAGAAATACATGTAAGAAAACTTACTTCACTCCACGCATCAACATCTGTTTGAGGCGCATGTTCTCTCTGCCTGACCGGTGATACAAAAATTCCCTATTACTAGGCTATTCAAAATCAAATCCAAATTCACTAATTGTAAGCCTGCGCTGCACAATCAGTGAACCAACAGCATCGCCTAGGGCTGGCTATACGTTCTCTACCAGACTCATGGGTATACATTTTGGGGCATAGCATAAGGTAACCAGTCCATCCAGTATCCATAATAATACAGTCGACACTCAAAAGCTATACCAATTATGTACCAAACACTTCTTAAATCAGTTTTACATTTGATACTTTTTTTCTGCAATGCTTAAAATGCGGTAGGCTATATATTCTATAACAGCACAATCATCATTTTTTCTTGTTTTTATGTGTTTGTGGTTTTTCGATTACATATGCATTGATATCAGAGTAGTTAGAGGGACAACAGATGTCTGAGTACCAGCCCATTAGGACCTGATGGTAGTTAGACAGTTGGGTACTACCAAAGCATGTCCAGAGTGAGATTAAAATGAGATTCCGGTGTGGCCGTAATAAGGTCACCGCAACAGCCCTGGCAGATAGCATGTAAGGTACCATACCGCACATGCATAGGCCTAACACTTCCAAAATGATGTCTGCTCCAGAAAAATTTTAACACCTAGCTAATAGCTGTGTGTGCACTGTGCACATGCTTGTGCGTTGGTGTGTGTCTAAAGTTGCTCTCCGGTTACAGAGAGGAGCTTGCAGCAGCTCTCAAATGTATTTACTCAATAACGGCCACCTACACATGTCCTCCTTAGGCTCGGCTGGATCCTCACATTGTTTTGTTTGGGTCATACAGCCACCTGTGTCCTCTTGCATCTACCTGAGCCGCAGATGCAAATCGCAGTTTCCCTCTGTCAATTTGTTGTTCACCACACATACAGACAGACAGGGAAATGGGGCCTAATAACTTGGATACATAAATGTAAAATACCTCTTCATAGTTATTTACACATGTGGAGAGACGATGGACCGTTTCTGATTAATTAGTTGAAGATGAGATTGGGCTGTGTGTAGGGTACGTCTAGACCTCATTCATAACCCTTTCTCCGTCTACAAAGGGTGGTTAGGCAGAGGTGTGTGGGAATAGTTTGATACTGATAGTACTCACAGTACATTTGCTAATGTGCCCTGTGTCTATACAAGATGTTTAAGTGCACACGCCTTTGTGTAGGCATGAGCATGTGCGTTATGCACAGTACAGTATATATTGGTTTACTTCTAACATGTTTTTGTGCTTGAGTGTTTTAATTATACCCTGAGAGAGGCCCTCATTGACATCCCTGTCTTGTGTTCTTCCACAGAGAAATACTACAACAGCCTTTGTGAGCGGCAGCCAATCGGACGCATGCTCTTTCGCCAGTTCTGTGAAACCCGGGTTGAGCTGAGGCGCTGTGTCAAATTCCTGGACACTGTGGTAAGCAAGAAAGACAGATAGGCAGGATTAAAACACTTGTGTTTGTTTTTCCTCGAGATGCACATCTTCTGAAGGACTCTGAATGAGCTTGTCCAAATGTATCAAGTTCTCATGTGTTAGGGGGAAGGAGAGGAGAGGGGAAATCATTCATTTGAAGGCATTCAGTTGTACAACTGACTAGGTATCCACCTTCCCTTTCCCTCATGAAATATAGGATCTCTTGAGTTCTGGGAGCAAAGGGTTGCAATCTGTGTCAATTTTCCTCTACTCTACTTTTTCAGCGAATATGCCCCGCACTACGCTCTTGTAGAATAATGTTTAGGTTCTACCCACCCAGACCCGCGAGGGAAGGGGCAGTGTTAGGTGGAGGTGCAGGGGGGGCAGCAGGTTAGCTAGCCTACCAGTGTGTTGTTCAGAGCCCCTACCTGTTGACTCAATGATAAACCTGATCTTCCTCTCTCCACCCTGGCTTACCCCCATAGCATTGTGTGGCATTCTTCTAAAATATTGTTCTGGTACACACACACATACACACACACACACACACTCGCGCATGCATGCACGCTAGAGGTCTTCACGTGTCCAACAGGCCTAAAATTCTGAGATCTGACCCGGGACCAGTGCAGTCCTAAATTATGACTTTTGTCTTTGATTTGGGTTGGGTCTGATATACAGTGGGGCAAAAAAGTATTTAGTCATCCAGCAATTGTGCAAGTTCTCCCACTTAAAAAGATGAGGCCTGTAATTTTCATCATAGGTACACTTCAACTATGACAGACAAAATTAGGAAAAAAATCCAGAAAATCACATTGTAGGATTTGTAATGAATTTATTTGCAAATTATGGTGGAAAATAACTATTTGGTCACCCACAAACAAGCAAGATGTCTGGCTCTCACAGACCTGTAACTTCTTCTTTAAGAGGCTCCTCTGTCCTCCACTCATTACCTGTATTAATGGCACCTGTTTGAACTTATCAGTATAAAAGACACCTGTCCACAACCTCAAACAGTCACACTCCAAACTCCACTATGGCCAAGACCAAAGAGTTGTCAAAGGACACCAGACACAAAATTGTAGACCTACACCAGGCTGGGAAGACTGAATCTGCAATAGGTAAGTAGCTTGGTTTGAAGAAATCAACTGTGGGAGCAATTATTAGGAAATGGAAGACATACAAGACCACTGATAATAATAAGATAATAAGATCTCATCCCGTGGGGTCAAAATGAGTAAATTAAGCCAGTACATGTCCAGGCCCGTCTGAAGTTTGCTAGAGAGCATTTGGATGATTCAGAAGAAGATTGGGAGAATGTCATATGGTCAGATGAAACCAAGATAGAACTTTTTGGTAAAAACTCAACTCGTCGTGTTTGGAGGACAAAGAATGCTGAGTTGCATGCAAAGAACACCATACCTACTGTGAAGCATGGGGGTGGAAACATCATGCTTTGGGGCTGTTTTTCTGCAAAGGGACCAGGACGACTGATCCGTGTAAAGGAAAGAATGAATGGGGCCATGTATCGGGAGATTTTGAGTGAAAACCTCCTTCCATCAGCAAGGGCATTGAAGTTGAAACGTGGCTGGGTCTTTCAGCATGGCAATGATCCCAAACACACCACCCGGGCAACGAAGGAGTGGCTTCGTAAGAAGCATTTCAAGGTCCTGGAGTGGCCTAGCCAGTCTCCAGATCTCAACCCCATAGAAAGTCTTTGGAGGGAGTTGAAAGTCCGTGTTGCCCAGCAACCGCCCCAAAACATCACTGCTCTAGAGGAGATCTGCATGGAGGAATGGGCCAAAATACCAGCAACAGTGTGTGAAAACCTTGTGAAGACTTACAGAAAACGTTTGACCTCTGTCATTGCCAACAAAGGGTATATAACAAAGTATTGAGAAACTTTTTTTATTGACCAAATACTTATTTTCCACCATAATTTGCAAATAAATTCATTAAAAATCCTACAATGTAATTTTCTGGATTTTTTTCTCTCTCATTTTGTGTGTCATAGTTGAAGGGTACCTATGATGAAAATTACAGGCCTCTCATCTTTTTAAGTGGGAGAACTTGCACAATTGGTGGCTGACTAAATACTTTTTTGCCCCACTGTAATTGCCACGGATCTCGGGTATGTGCAATTGAAATGTATGTTAAAGAAGCCAACAAGGGGAATGTCTTCAAGGACAAGTTTTAGTGAACAAAGATGAGAAGAATGTTGGCGCAGTCAAATGGACTGTGTGCAACTCGCTTTTCAGGTTTGATGCAATTTTCTAACATTCATTCATTTTCATATTTGTCATTTGTTTTTGTATATCATTATTATTGTAGGCCTATTTAATAAATATAAGCCAGTTCTTTTAAATGAGGCAAAAAGTGTTTTTTGTTTCATTTTGCTGAGATATTATTTTTGGCTAAATGAAGTTCAAACTGTCTTTTTATGTTTGTGCTCTGTATTTAATTAAATATAGATTAAAAGTAGGCCTGCTGTAGGATTAGACTCTTGCGGTAATTTGTTGGGTGGGCCTTTGGTAGGCACTCACTTTTGTTGGTAATTTCTGCAACATAAGCCTGTTCAAAACTTTTGTGAAGGTTGAAATGGGTGTTTATTTCTTTCTGTTGAGACATTTTCTTTGGCCAAATTAAGTTAATGTTGTGTTTTCCGCAATATAATAGAATTACCGGTAGTGCTACTCGCACTCAAACCACGAAGAGGAAAAACCAAAGAGGGCAAGATGCAAAACTTATTTTAATGCCACAATATAATAACATGTTTGTATTTTCCTTATAAACAATGATTTGAATTACTTTTGATATTACTACTAAAGTCAAACTTTTGTGAAGGTATGGTGGGGTGTGGCTATTATTAGGCTTAGCTATGCAGGCCTATGAAGGCAGAGCGCACCAGCGTTCCAACTGACTCCTACAGTTGAACTTGAGGTGAGGAAGTATGTTTTGGGCCTACGAGGGTGAATGTTGGAGGAGGTACTCAGGTCCAGACTTATTGCGGAGAAGAAACTAACGTCCATTGGAGTGGTGCAGCGTTTGGCCAGAGCAAGGAGTCTGGGTAGCCAGGCAACAGAGTTACCCCTTTAATCTAACAATATAATGCTTATCCTTATAAAAAATGTACGAATTAGCCTCTGTCTGTACGCCTATAGAGTATCACCGTATGTCATAATACCCATAAAACCTAGCGGTCAAACAAGGAAATTGTTCAAATCGTTTTTCCACCATACATTTTTCCCATAGGGGATTTTATAAACACTTAAAATGATGGCTGTTTCATGTAGGCTTACCGTGGTGTGATGTTTTGTTGTCCTAGAGAGATTTACACGGTTAAGGTGACATCAATATATTCTCCCGTATTTACCCCCAAAATTAAATGCTAATGTGGCTATCATAAAGAACTACAAATGCCATGATCTGGACGAGACTGCCACTGAGGCAGGATTAACTATCTAATTTGAGCTACATATAGTAATGAATAAATGGTCTATATTTCTTTAAATGACAATTCTTTGAATTATCTTGTGCAAGTTTTAAGTTGACACAATACCTGTTAGCAAAGGTATCAGCTAGATGACATTAGCAAAGGTATCAGCTAGATGACATTAGCAAAGGTATCAGCTAGATGACATTAGCAAAGGTATCAGCTAGATGACATGCAGGAGCTTGCAGGGATTTATAGCCATGCATGATGTCTACTTTGATGCTAATTAGCATTTTCGAATCGGAATAAATAGAGCCGAATATATTGATAAAAGTCACTTTGTCCGAGAGAGATTTACATGGTTATCAAAACGTCATGCTAGGGTAGGCCTACGAAACACAGCCCTTTCTTTTAAGTTTTTATAAAATACCACGTGGGAAAAAAGAATGGTGGAACAACAATTGGAACCATTTCACGCTTTGACTGCTAGATTTGATGGATATTTGATATTTTGGTATTTATTAGGATCCACATTAGCCGCTGTAAACACATCAGCTACTATTACTGTGGTTCCATATGAAACATGACATAATGCATTAGCCAAGGACTGAAATACATACATTTAAAAACGCCACACACAGCCGACATTCCAGAACATACACACAATGTCTAGTACATAGTACAGTGTAAATTACAATACAGGATATTTAAAATGGCTGTGTCTCTTCACAGTTCCCTTTGTGCAGTTAGGTGTTTTTTAAACTGTTTTTCTTTTTTTTTTTTTTGCTTGCTTGAGTTACCCATTGTGGCATGGTTCCATGTATTCATGGCTCTATTTTAATACTGTGTGTTTCCCAGCCTCTGTTCAATATTATGACACCTCCCCTGTGGGGCTCTATCTGTACAGTAATACAAAGACAAGTACAAAGAAATGTATATCTGTGTCAGAACTCAAATGTAGAATGTGAACATGGTACCGACATTTCTGTCTCTCTAGGGTTAGGCCTAAGCTTCTTCCTTTTTATATATACATTTGTTTAAATATTCAAATCATACAGTGGACGTCTAGGCCTATAGGAATGACATGATGCATTTAGCTCTCATCTCCGACTGCTGATCTGTGAAGTGGACAAATATTGTTTTTGAAAAGTAGAAACCAATAAAACAATAGGCTACAAAATGTTGATTATGCTATACAACGAATAGTTTTTTCTTTCATTTGTTAAGAACACAAACTTGGCCAATATTGCTTGTTGATTGATGGCGCTGCCCAGTCGGAGGGTTTCTTTATCTCTCTTTCTACTCTTGGATATGAACGGGTCTCTCAAATCCGAACCGGCACTGGTCTGTTTGGGTCTGTTTTTCCACAGGCCTTTTCCAAACGGGTCTGATTGTCTTTGGGTCCATTTGAACAGGTCTCTGTTTTCCTTTTTTAAATTCGTATTTATATCTGGTTGGGTGGGAAAGCCATGGATCCATTTCAGACAGATCCAACTAACGCACACACACACTCAGTTGAGCCACCCACTTTATCTCCTTCTCTCTAACACGTTATTACTCACACACGCTAATATTGATATGAGGAAGTGTCCTTGTAGCTAGATCCTCTCTGGTTGATTTAACAAACGCAAAAGCCAAGTAGAAAAAGGCTCAATGGGATGATAGCTAGTAGCATAATGAAAATAGTCAATGGCAGTAAAATTATGAATAGGTGGCTGACTTTATGAATTAAGAGAGAGCAGACAGTCATAACAGCTTTTATCAAGCAGTCTTCTCAAACTTTGTAAGTAGTGATCATGTCCTTTTACTGCACTGTCTCCTTCCTGCCTCGCACAGAGCCTGGGCTACATGAGAAGGAGCAAATGAGATTTGAACCTTCTCAACTGTCATTAACCATTATGGACAAGTTGTGTTGAGAGTCCATCGGAAGCACTTTAGAGTGAGGCTCTTAGCTTACTGTAAGTCATGCTGTTGGATGGCTGGATGATGGCATGGCACATGGGCTTGATGCTTTTGTACTTAGCAGGATTCAGGAATCAACAACAGAGAGAAATATTAAAATAAAAATGATTTTGGGAGTGGGACCCAGGCATGTGGCACTGTAGAACTGTGCCTTAGTGAAGGGATGTACTACTTACAGTAGGACTGGGTTGTGTTCAGTATGCATATTAAACTTGTTTAATGAACATACTCGGGTAGTATTTCTTCCGTTTCAAATAGTGTTCTACGACTGCGTGCCTACTGAACACGACCCTGTGGTTGCAGTGATGTGGTAATTTGGTACCATCAGAGGTTGTACAGAAAGTACTAGATTGTAGGCCACTGTTATGTGGAAATAGTAGAACTGACCTGTTAGAGCAGGTGTATGTTGAATTATGTATGTTACTGTTTCTTCCCCCCACAGGCAGAGTATGAGGTCAGTCCAGATGAGAAGAGGAGGGAGTGTGCTCAGGAGCTCCTAGACAAGTACTTCAGCCCAAAGGTACAGTAGAAGAACCCCTATTTTCAGCCAATGAGTGATTTGATGTCAACTATTCAATAATGGTGACGTGTGGTTTCCCGGACCCAGATTAAAACTATTCGCGGTCTAAAAATGTATTTCAATTAAGATACTCCATCGAGCATGCTTTTTAATTCAGGAGAGGGCTTAATCTGGGCCTATGATGTCATATATATATATATATATGAAATTCACGCTGTATTGTGTTCCATCCCCCTGTAGTCAGAGGATCATGTCCCCGAGTTGGGGGAGGAAATGATGGGTCAGTTTACAGAGAGACTGGAGCAAGAGCAGGAGCCCTGTAAAGAACTCTTCAATGAGTGCACCAAGTGAGTCTGTTAACACAGAAACCCAGTCACAGAGAATAAACTAACATCAATACTTAGCATATGGGATATATTCAAGATTGGAAAAGGTTGATTTAAAAAAATTTTTTTTTACGATCATCACACCATTATTCAACGAAGGAAGTCAGTTAAGAATAAAGGGTCATTTTCAGTGATAAAATATGCCAAGAGGCAGAATCTCTGAGTTTTCATTTAAATTGTCTCCTACATTGTGCAACATCCTGTGAAAGGTTGTTCACACTTGTTGTATGGGCATGTCAACAGCATTGAGTGTATGTGGCGGCTGATGAAAATAGTTCTAATCAATCAACCCTAGCAACTTCAATCACCCGCCATTCCATTCAGCAACATTTATATTCTAGAACATTCTCACAACATGAACAGACTCTTTGTCATTCCTCCATCTGGTTGGGGTTAATGAATGTTTAGATGTGAACTGATGTTTGGGAATAGTAGACAGAGAGATGGGCCTATGGCAGCATGGTACATGTGTAGGGCCTGGAGATTTTCCTGGCCATGTGACCTGACCATAAAAAACTCAAGGCCTTAGGGAGGGACCAGAGTATTTCCTGTTTAGGTCATGTAGTGGGCTGTATGTGTTCTGACTGTTCTGTCCTCTGTTGTAGACTGATCCATGACTACCTGAGTGTGGCTCCCTTCGCAGACTACCTCGACAGCATGTACTATAACCGATTCCTGCAGTGGAAGTGGCTGGAGAGGTATGGTAGCCTACTAGTGGAAATCAAAGTAAAAATGACATACTCACACACACCCTTTTGCTGCTTCCCACACTTATGAACACACACACACACACACACACACACACACACACACACACACACACACACACACACACACACACACACACACACACACACACACACACACACACACACACACACACACACACACACACACACACTTATCAGCCTGAGAACCTCACCTCAACACAGCACGAGTGATTACATGTTACAGTAACTTCACACCACTCCATAGTATCCTCCTAGTCACGTGTACTCAACTCTCAATGGGGCTGTGTTTTTGATATGCTCTGCTGTTAATTCTCTAATATTGATGTGATTTATATATATATTAGCGGCTCTCAAGGTTTCCTCCTATCTAGAGTTATTCTTATCAACTGTTCCTCAACTTGGTCTCATGGGTTTTTAGGCCAGTTTACCGTTAAGAGCTTTGTGACAAAAGTATTTGTTAAAAGCTCTACACAACGCACATATAATGTTATGAAGCGATTGATAGTGTTCAGGATAGTGGCATTGTGATGTACTGTATAACCTACACTTTTGGTTTCGTTTACATTCGTACTCATACTTCAAATCAAGCTTTATTTATACAGCACATTTCAGACATGGAATGATTAACAATGTGCTTCACAGGAAAAAACTCAACTGAAATATTTACTACATAATTAACCTAAGAGGATGAAAAGCAAAAGAATAACAATAGAGACTGAAAAACTAAAAAGCACCCTAAGTAAAAGCAAAGCTAAGTTTTAAGATCTCATATAAATATAACTACAGTTTCGGCCACCCTCTGGTTCTCTGGCAGGCTATTCCAGATGCTGGGGGCGTAATAACTAAAGGCTGCCTTTCCCTGCCTCGTGGTCCTAGGCTTTGTGATAGTTAGTGCCAGAGGACCTGAGAGACCTACTGGGCACATAACTTAAACTCATGTCTGACATGTATTGGGGTGCACAATCATGGATTGATTTTAAAAACCAATAGAAGAATCTTAAAATGTATTCTAAAACTCACAGGCAGCCAGTGCAGACACCTTAAAACTGGTGTAATACGTTCTCTCCGTCTGGTCCTATATGGGCCATTTAAAGACCTTTAGCCCAGCAGGCCTATCATACATGGAATGGTCTCTATATTTATTTATATTTGCAAAGAGAACATGTCTCCACTCATCAGCCTAGCAGAGTGGCAAGGCTTGTGCAATGCCTTTCCCATAATAGTCATAGATTAAGTTTACCCACACACTTTCATCACTTCGGCTCTTTTGTAAATGGCACCTTTAGTGCACTACTTTTGACCAGGGCCCATAGAGTTCTGGTCAAAAGTAGTGCACTATGTAGGGAATAGAGTGCCATTTGGGACGCATCCTTTGACTCACAGTAAATATGCCAACACTTGTTAAAGGCCTTAAGAAAGTTGTCTCATCTTGTCCTTGGTGCTGGGCCAAACTCAAGTCTTTCTCTACAAGGTAAAACAGAACATTTGACAGAATAGTATTTTTAAAGCAAAAACATTGTTAAAGTGTAATGGTCAAGCCGTTTACTTACAAAGTCAGGTGTGTATGTTCCTGTGCATTCCTGCTGTACAGTCAGTGTATGTCCATGAAGTTGAGCAAATTTCCCCCACATTGGACAATAAAGTTGTTTTCTATTGTATTGACCCTCTTCTCTGTGTCCTCATAGGCAGCCAGTCACCAAGAACACATTCCGACAGTACAGGGTATTAGGAAAGGGAGGCTTTGGTGAGGTAAGGACTCTCTCTGTTTCTCTCTTTAACTAAAGCATACTTTCATTTAGAAGGAGATTTTAAAAGTGAAGTTAGTCTAAAGTTAGTCTCTTCATCAAAGTTAGTCTCTTCATCAATTTGTAAATGATCAACAAGGTCCAACAAGGATCTCAGTCTGGATGTAATTTGATGGGCCTATAAAATTATAAACTGTGTGTTTGGGAAATAACTGCCATTTAGCTGGTGTCATCTTGTGGTGTGAAATGAGTCATGCCACCATTACATTATATTTACTACCCTCCTCTTCTCCCTTTCTCTCTCTCATCCACTTCTCTCATCAGGTGTGTGCTTGCCAGGTGCGAGCCACAGGAAAGATGTATGCGTGTAAGAAGTTGGAGAAGAAGAGGATTAAGAAGAGGAAAGGAGAGTCAATGGCCTTGAACGAGAAGCAGATTTTAGAGAAAGTCAACAGTAGGTTTGTAGTAAGTATTCAAGCTACCTATTTACCACATACCATTTGTCACGTATGTATAAGATATGCACTGTATGTAGGGTTGTGCGATATCAAAATAATTTGAATATATGTTTTAGCGCAATATTCCAAATGCCTTTATTGCAAGTCTCTAGGTTTTTTTTATTTGGTCTTGTGCACCTTCCCACTCGCACACAGACACCAAGCCCCGCCCTTCGCCACTCACAGCAACAAAGATAAAAGATCACTTCTTCCTGTCTGAAAACAAACAGTTTCAACTCGCTATTTGCATTTGAGGTTTGGTCGATTTTTCCCTTCTAACGATACCCTTTTTATGTCTCAACTTCCAAAATGTAGAATAGAGTAGACCCTACTAAAACGGGAGTTATCAATGAACATGATTGTGGAAAATGAATGCTCAGTTTCTGCAGTACAGTAAGCAGCATTTTAGCTACATATTATTATGTGCTAGCTCTCTAGTCTGTGTTTTATAAATGTGCAATGAGCATAAAAATAAGCATTTATGTAAGGAATTGGCAACTGTTCTCATTCTGAGAAGTAAGCATCTAATCCAGGTTAGCCACTTGATTTGATCTAAACAAAGTGAACAGGCTGCTGTTCAAACAGTTGGAGACGGACAGGAGCGTGTGTTCATAATAGTTCAGCTGTTCTACCTTGTTAGCGAGCATATAGATCCAAGTTGGCTAGACTTGAAATACAAAGATTAGCTGGCTACTCACTAGAGATTATTTGAGATCTGTGTTCCTTTTCTGTAATGCCTGCTACAAGTACATTTTTTACATTTAAGTCATTTAGCAGACGCTCTTATCCAGAGCGACTTACAAATTGGTGCATTCACCTTATGACATCCAGTAGAATAATCACTTTACAATAGTGCATCTAAATCTTAAAGGGGGGTGAGAAGGATTACTTATCCTATCCTAGGTATTCCTTAAAGAGGTGGGGTTTCAGGTGTCTCCGGAAGGTGGTGATTGACTCCGCTGTCCTGGCGTCGTGAGGGAGTTTGTTCCACCATTGGGGGGCCAGAGCAGCGAACAGTTTTGACTGGGCTGAGCGGGAACTGTACTTCCTCAGTGGTAGGGAGGCGAGCAGGCCAGAGGTGGATGAACGCAGTGCCCTTGTTTGGGTGTAGGGCCTGATCAGAGCCTGAAGGTACTGAGGTGCCGTTCCCCTCACAGCTCCGTAGGCAAGCACCATGGTCTTGTAGCGGATGCAAGCTTCAACTGGAAGCCAGTGGAGAGAGCGGAGGAGCGGGGTGACGTGAGAGAACTTGGGAAGGTTGAACACCAGACGGGCTGCGGCGTTCTGGATGAGTTGTAGGGGTTTAATGGCACAGGCAGGGAGCCCAGCCAACAGCGAGTTGCAGTAGTCCAGACGGGAGATGACAAGTGCCTGGATTAGGACCTGCGCCGCTTCCTGTGTGAGGCAGGGTCGTACTCTGCGGATGTTGTAGAGCATGAACCTACAGAAACGGGCCACCGCCTTGATGTTAGTTGAGAACGACAGGGATCACGCCAAGGTTCTTAGCGCTCTGGGAGGAGGACACAATGGAGTTGTCAACCGTGATGGCGAGATCATGGAACGGGCAGTCCTTCCCGGGAGGAAGAGCAGCTCCGTCTTGCCGAGGTTCAGCTTGAGGTGGTGATCCGTCATCCACACTGATATGTCTGCCAGACATGCAGAGATGCGATTCGTCACCTGGTCATCAGAAGGGGGAAAGGAGAAGATTAATTGTGTGTCGTCTGCATAGCAATGATAGGAGAGACCATGTGAGGTTATGACAGAGCCAAGTGACTTGGTGTATAGCGAGAATAGGAGAGGGCCTAGAACAGAGCCCTGGGGGACACCAGTGGTGAGAGCGCGTGGTGAGGAGACAGATTCTCGCCACGCCACCTGGTAGGAGCGACCTGTCAGGTAGGACGCAATCCAAGCGTGGGCCGCGCCGGAGATGCCCAACTCGGAGAGGGTGGAGAGGAGGATCTGATGGTTCACAGTATCGAAGGCAGCCGATAGGTCTAGAAGGATGAGAGCAGAGGGAGAGAGTTAGCTTTAGCGGTGCGGAGCGCCTCCGTGATACAGAGAAGAGCAGTCTCAGTTGAATGACTAGTCTTGAAACCTGACTGATTTGGATCAAGAAGGTCATTCAGAGAGAGATAGCGGGAGAGCTGGCCAAGGACGGCACGTTCAAGAGTTTTGGAGAGAAAAGAAAGAAGGGATACTGGTCTGTAGTTGTTGACATCGGAGGGATTGAGTGTAGGTTTTTTCAGAAGGGGTGCAACTCTCGCTCTCTTGAGGACGGAAGGGACGGAGCCAGCGGTCAGGGATGAGTTGATGAGCGAGGTGAGGTAAGGGAGAAGGTCTCCGGAAATGGTCTGGAGAAGAGAGGAGGGGATAGGGTCAAGCGGGCAGGTTGTTGGGCGGCCGGCCGTCACAAGACGCGAGATTTCATCTGGAGAGAGAGGGAGAAAGAGGTCAGAGCACAGGGTAGGGCAGTGTGAGCAGAACCAGCGGTGCCGTTTGACTTAGCAAACGAGGATCGGATGTCGTCGACCTTCTTTTCAAAATGGTTGACGAAGTCATCTGCAGAGAGGCAGGAGGAGGGGGGGGGGGAGGAGGATTCAGGAGTGAGGAGAAGGTGGCAAAGAGCTTCCTAGGGTTAGAGGCAGATGCTTGGAATTTAGAGTGGTAGAAAATGGCTTTAGCAGCAGAGACAGAGGAGGAAAATGTAGAGAGGAGGGAGTGAAAGGATGCCAGGTCCGCAGGGAGGCGAGTTTTCCTCCATTTCCGCTCAGCTGCCCGGAGCCCTGTTCTGTGAGCTCGCAATGAGTCGTCGAGCCACGGGGCAGGAGGGGAGGACCGCGCCGGCCTGGAGGATAGGGGACATAGAGAGTCAAAGGATGCAGAAAGGGAGGAGAGGAGGGTTGAGGAGGCAGAATCAGGAGATAGGTTGGAGAAGGTATGAGCAGAGGGAAGAGATGGGAAGGTGAGAGGTTGAGGTCAAAAGAGGAGAGGAGTGGAAAGAAGGAGGCAGAGAGGAATGAGTCAAAGGTAGACGTGGGGAGGTTAAAGTCGCCCAGCACTGTGAGAGGTGAGCCGTCCTCAGGAAAGGAGCTTATCAAGGTATCAAGCTCATTGATGAACTCTCCGAGGGAACCTGGAGGGCGATAAATGATAAGGATGTTAAGCTTGAAAGGGCTGGTAACTGTGACAGCATGGAATTCAAAGGAGGCGATAGACATCCACAAGTAGTTGGTCATTATTAGTGGATGTGCATGGTTCTGGTTAAATTTGTAACAAAAAGAGCATTTTCATCGACAGACATGAAAGCCAGATCAGTGATTATTGCAAAAAAAAAAAAAGCATGTTAAACTATACCGAACAAGAATATGCCCCCTGGGGAGCCAAGCTCAGCCAAATATAATTAGTTTTTCCCCACAAAAGGGCTTTATTACAGACAACAATACTCCTCAGTTTCATCAGTTGTCCAGGTGGCTGGTCTGACGATCCCACAGGTGAAGAAGCAGGATATGGAAATAATGGGCTGGCATGGGAAAACGTGGTATGTGGTTGTGAGGCCTGTTGGACGTACTGCAAAATTCTCTAAAATGACATTGGTGGCGGCTTATGGTAGAGAAATTAACATTAAATTCTCAGGCAACAACTCGGGTGGACATTCCTGCAGTCAGCATGCCAATTGCACACTCAAAACTTGAGACATCTGTGGCATTGTGTTATGTGATAAAACTGCACATTTTAGAGTGGCATTTTATTGTCCCCATCACAAGGTGCACCTGTGTAATGATCATGCTGTTTAATCAACTTCTTGAAATGCTACACCTGTCAAGTGGATGGATTACCTTGGCAAAAGAGAAATGCTCACTAACAGGGATGTAAACACATTTTTGCACAACATTTGAGAGAAATAAGATTTTTTGTGTGGATGGAAAATTTCAGGGATCTTTTATTTCAGCTCATAAAGCATGGGACCAACACTTTACATGTTGCGTTTATATTTTTGTTCAGTATATTTTGATAAAATAATGTAATTATTAGTAGGCCTTGTTTGTGGAAGGCTTATATTTAGCCTTGGTATAATTTTTCAAGCCCTGATTTAGATTACATTATGTTATTCCTAACTGTTTGAAATGCAGTGTATTGACCTTAAATTGTCCAACAAAGCTTATTTAGAGAAAAGATGAACAAAATAGATTGAGTCGCTCATAAGTTTGAAAAAAAATAAAAATAAATTGGGCTAAAAATCCTATTTGTATGTACACTATATGTAATATATTTAATGTATACAGTACATTATCTACATTCATATATTATGCTGCACCACTTACTCATATTTCGACCAAAGATGTCAAGATGTCTGAACTCATCGAATTCAACTGTTGACCGCAACATAAACACTTTTTGACCAGTTGAGTCTAGATGGCTCTTCCAGACGACTGTGTGATAGCTCGTAATAATAATAAAAACAACACTAGTAATTAAAAGATAACACCAGGGTTTGGTTCAGTGGGGTTTGTTTTCATTTCAAGTGACCCCACACAATCCATTTTAGAATTTTATTTGGACATCCATCAGTCAGTGATCCAATGTTCTGGACAAAAGTGGACTTAGATGTTCATTCTGTTTCCCACACACACTCCTCTACTTCTCTTAACTCATAGCTTCAAACTGGTCTCTAAGCCCAGGGTCGTATTCATTAGGGCACACCGTAACAGAATGTAGCGAAAACAAGCGCTTATTGTACAAGTTCAGGTAGTCCCTCCCTGTTTAAGTCTGTTTTCTTTTGTTTGGTGCCTAATGAATATGACCGTGTTGTCTGTCTCTCATGGAGGTGAGTCTAGCGTACGCCTATGAGACTAAGGATGCTCTGTGTCTGGTGCTCACCCTGATGAACGGAGGAGACCTCAAGTTCCACATCTACCACATGGGAGACGCCGGCTTTGAGGAGAAGAGGGCTGTGTTCTACTCTGCCGAGCTGGCCTGTGGCCTTGAGGACCTGCACAGAGAGAGGATCGTATACAGGTCAGGCTGCACACACACACACTCACACACTCACTCACTCACTCACTCACTCACTCACTCACTCACTCACTCACTCACTCTCTCACTCACTCACTCACTCTCTCACTCTCTCACTCACTCTCTCACACAAGGCTGTTCTAGGGGAATGGTTTAGCGGGTACTCCGCTTTCTGCTTACAAGGCTGCAGGAACTTTATGGAGCATATTTAGTGTTTACACAAGTATCAGCTTACAAGGGAGGATGGAGAGAAAGAGAGAGAGCGCTTCATGTTTTCAAAAGGGAGAGAGAGAGATGGAGAATGATGGCTAGCAAGATGTAGATTGAAAGAAAGGGGGGGAGATGGCGAACAATAAGTAGTAAGATGTAGAGAGAAACAAAGAGAGAAGGAGCGATGGAGAGCTTGTCAAAGTTTTGTAAATCTGTCGCTCAGCTGCTCACAATGCTGTTGGAGGCGATAAAAGTTAGTTCTTAGTTTCATAACTCCTGGTATTTATCTCTTCTTCCAGGGACCTGAAGCCTGAGAACATACTATTGGATGACCATGGTGAGTAGAGATAGCAATAATATGAATGCCCACTTGTATACAAGTAAATAAATATTCTAATGGACCAACCCTGGTCTTAGAGACCAACCATGGTCCTGGAACAATAGCCTGTATACCTTGTTGTTCCAGCTGAGCACTACTTTAAAATAATTTATTCAACTAATCTAGGTCTTGATGATTAATTGATTAATAGATCGGGTGTGTTAGTGATGGGCTGGAACAAAAGCCTGCACACACACTGTAGCTCTCTGTAACCAGACCTTACTGCTTGTGTGAACCAATGCTGCCATTCTGTTATTCACCAATAGAGGGAGCAGATTGTCTATGAAAAGACTTGTCTCAAGATAGGGGCTCCTGCTTTCTCAAGGTTGTCAGTGAAGCCTGCTACCACTGAATGGTGCTCTTTAGCAAAACAAAATAGATAAGGTTTCCACAGTACATGGCTTTCATGAGATCTGCTTTGACCAAAGGAAGCCCTCTATTGATATACATAGTCTCTTGTCCAGACTCCAGACTGGAGATAGCCTGTCAAATGACATCGGATTGAAGGGTATGCTAAGTAATACTGTATGTGTCTTGTTGTGTCGTGATTGGCCGTACCCGGGGAACTCCATTGGTATGCATCGTCTGTGGGATAGCATGTCATTTGACATAAGGTTAACTGTTCCAGCATTAGGCAGTGTACTGTAACACAGTGTGTGTTGTGTTCCTTTAGGCCATATCCGGATATCAGACCTGGGCTTGGCTGTCCATGTGCCCGAGGGAGAGACTATCAAGGGTCGGGTTGGTACCGTTGGGTACATGGGTAAGTACATTCAACAACATTCAACAAAAGATATTCAACATATTGTTTTCATATACTGTTCCTGTACTGTATAATGAACAGTACCAATATACACAGAACAAAAAAACTCAACATGTAAAGTGTTGGTCCCATGTTTCATGAGCTGAAATAAAAAATCCCCAAAATGTTCCATACGCACAAGAAGCTTATTTCTCTCAAATGTTGTGCAAATTTCTTTACATCCCTGTTATTGAGCATTTCTCATTTGCCAAGATAATCCATCCACCTGACAGGTGTGGCATATCAAGAAGCTGATAAAACAGCATGATCGTTACACAAATGCACCTTGTGCTGTGGACAATAAAAGGGCACTCTAAAATGTGCAGTTTTGTCACAGAACACAATGCCACAGATGTCTCAAATTTTGAGGGAGAGTGCAATTGGCATGCTGATTGCAGGAATGTCCACCAGAGCTGTTGCTACCATAAGCTGCCTCCAATCTCGTTTTAGAGAATTTGGCAGTACGTCCAACAGGCCTCACAACCGCAGACAACGTATAACCACGCTAGACCTTGATCTCCACATCCGGCTTCTTCACCTGCGGGATCGTCTGAGGGGTGCTGGGGTTGTGCTGAGGAGTATTTCTGTCTGTAATAAAGCCCTTTTGTTGGAAAAGCGTATTCTGATTGGCTGGGCCTGGTTCCCCAGTGGTAGGGCCTGAATGTCAAGTGGGTGGGCCTTTACCCTCTTATGCCCACCCATGACTCCCCCCCCTGCCCAGTCATGTGAAATCCATAGATTAGGGCCTAATGAAATTATTTAAATTGACTGATTTCCTTATATGAGCTGTAACTCAGTAAAATCTTTGAAATTGTTGCGTGTTGTATTTATATTTTTGTTCAGTATAAATGAACAACGTTCAGTCATAAGTACTACGTAAATGCTTCTAAAATGATTTGTAATCATGTGTCTGTTTGTGTGCGCATACGTATGTATGCTTGCCTGTCATCCTAATGTGTGTGTGTGTCAGCTCCGGAGGTGGTTAAGAATGAGCGCTACACATTCAGCCCAGACTGGTGGGCGCTGGGCTGTCTGCTGTATGAGATGATCGAGGGCCAGTCTCCCTTCCAGCAGCGCAAGAAGAAGATTAAACGTGAGGACGTGGAGAGGCTGGTCAGAGACGTGGAGGAGGAGTACTCAGACAAGTTCTCAGAGGACACCAAGTCCCTCTGCAAAATGGTACCGGACATATTATCAACAACATGAGATCATGCTTTGTCTGTTGGCACAGGCATTTGCTTTGCATATCAAAATATATCTTTATAGTAGTGACTTTTATTTGTGAAGGCAGCGTCATGTTTAAAAAACATTTGCATTCGTGACGTACGTGGATGAAGGACGCTTTTATTCAGTTTTTTTTATGACTTCTAATATAAGCACAGAAGGTTGTCTTTGATGATTTGAAAACGAACTCCAAACACATAGTCCCAGTCAGTATCCACATAATAATAAGGAATTTTCCTCGACCATGCCCATAAATTGGGGAAAACCAACATTCTTTCCTATTGACCCTCATTGTAAGAGGCAACTTCATCGTCGATGTTATACAGAAACAACCAAATATGCCGAGAAGCTGCTGTGTTGTTCAAATGTACATGTAACCAGGTCAAAAATCCCAACCCACAGTTTGCAATGCTCCCATGTAAGGAAATAGAGCCTGCGAGAAGAGCCCTGTGGCTTGAGGCTATTCGATGTGGTAAATGTGGGGATGCGTAGGCTACACGTAGCTATGTGTGTGTGTGTGTGTGGAAAACATTTAATCACAGGTAAGACATTTAACTTGTACAGTATAGTCCGTTTGTTTGTGTTGTTGGTCTTGGCTAGCCTAATGTTCCGGTCGGTAGCTAACTAGCACTCACACTCTCAAGTGGCTGCTAGCATCGTCATGAAAAGGGGCATGAGGGAAGCCGTACAATATTAAGTTTTTCTAAGTAGGGAGAATGCTAGGGAGCAGGCAATGTTGAATCTTTAGACACACTTTTCTTTAAATGTAGTTTTGTAATGAACTAAAACAAGCAGACAAGAAAATTGCTTTGAAAATGTCAAGTTTTTGCTGTGAGCCAATGGGGTAACTTAGGTGTTGTTTTCCCCACAGATGGGCATGGTTGCAACATTTGTATCTATTACCGACTGGGTCTATACAGCAGATCAGTCAATCATTCATCAATTTAACAGCATAACATATTTACTTTGTTGCCTAGTAACACTGCTATCTCTCACTCTTGTCTTCGCCCAGCTGCTGGCCAAAGAGCCCAGTGAGAGGCTGGGCTGCCAGGGGGAGGGTGCTACGGAGGTGAAGGCCCACCACATCTTCCGATCCATCAACTTTAAAAGGCTGAAGGCTGGCAGGCTGAAGGCCCCCTTCACCCCTGATGTAAGGAAACACACTGTGGTCCAATCTGTTCACTGTACAGATGTCATCCTTCATAATGCATCATTTAGATTAAGTGGCACATGTAGTGATGCTGTCATGACATGAAACATCTAGCCTTTTTGTCTTTATATGGTAGTCGTCTTGGTTAGAATGAATGAGCTGCCTCCACTTGATGTGACTGCGTGCATGTGTTTAGTGCATTAAAAAGTAGGATTGAAATAGATGTAATTCGGTCATTGATCTATACAAAATACTCCATAATGTCAAAGGGATACTTCAGGTTTTTTACAATGAGGCCCTTTATCTACTTCCCCAGAGTCAGATGAACTTGTGGATACCATTTTTAAGTCTGCTAGCCGATACCCATAGACTTCCAGTCATTGCGCTAATGCTAGTTAGCATTGGCTCGCAAAACTACCTTTAACTTCCTTCATACTGGACACAGACACACAAAAATTGTATCCACGAGTTGGGGAAGTAGATAATGGCCTCATTGAGAAAATCCCAAGGTATCCCTTAAAAGTGAAAATATATATATATTTTTTTACAAATTAAATAACTCTGTCTGCCATACATACAACATCTGTAAGGTCCCGCATGACCCCAAGTCACTTTGGATAAAAGCGGTTACTAAATGCCATATGCATTCGGAAAGTATTCAGACCCCTTCCCTTTTTTCACATTTTGTTATGTTACAAATGGATAAAATATATATTTTGCCTCAATCTACAATACAAAAACTGCTTTTTTGAAATTTGTGCACATTTATAAAAGAAAATCTGAAATCAGAACCTTTACTTAGTACTTTGTTTGAAGCACCTTTGGCAGCGATTACAGCCTCGAGTCTTCTTGGATATGACACTACTTTATTTACATAAGTATTCAGGCCCTTTGCTATGAGACTCAAAATTTAGCACACACCATAAGGTCCCACAGTTGACAGTGCATGTCAGAGCAAAAACCAAGCTATGATGTCTATTAGGTTCCAATTCTAAGAGTAAAACACTCAACGGACATTATGAAAGCTTAACCAAGTTTATTCTGCCCAGTGGGTCAATATAGCTGCATTCAGACAAAACATGTTTCCACCACCACAAGTATATATACTCCAATTTAGACACTCCTCCTTCTCTCCAATCCTTACATCTAGTATGGTTCGACAGGAAGACAAAGTAATAGGGTAATAAACCATAATTTCTCCCTTAAGGGGATCTGACCTGGCCTCAACACCTCATTTGCCTAATCCACAGATGTCTACCCGTTTCCCCTATAGCAATCCTGTGTCTTCTTCCTGTCCACCCAGCGCCATCAGGCTCCTAGAGATAACTATTCACTTCTGATGTAAAAACCCTCAAAACCTCAGCATTCCATCAGTGACATGAATAAGTATATTCTCAGAACCCAACAAGTCGAAGAAATTGTCTGTTGCGCTTCAAGACTGGATTGTGTTGCGGAACAGAGCTGGGGAAGGGTACCAAAAACATTATGCAGCATTGAAGTTCCCCATGAACAGAGTGGCCTACATAATTCTTAAATGGAAGAAGTTTGGAACCACCAAGACTTCCTAGAGCTGAGCTATCGGGGGAGAAGGCCTTGGTCAGGGAGGTGACCAAGAACCCGATGGTGACTCTGACAGAGCTCCAGTGGAGATCTCTGTGGAGATAGGAGAACCTTCCAGAAGGACAACCATCTCTGCAGCACTCCACCATTCAGGCCTTAATAGTAGAGTGGCCAGACGGAAGCTACTCCTCAGTAAATGGCACATTGACAGCCCAATTCGAGTTTGCCAAAAGGCACCTAAAGGACTCTCAGACCATGAGAAACAAGATTTTCTTGTCTGATGAATCCATGATTGCCGGGTTTGGCTGTTGTAGGCTGTCATTGTAAATAATAATTGGTTCTCCACCGACTTGCTTATTAGTTAATTAAAGGTTGAATAAAATAAGAAATGTAACTATTTGGCCTGAATGCCAAGTGTCACGTCTGTAGGGAACATGGTACCATCCCTACGGTGAAGCGTGGTGGCAGCATCATGTGGTGGGGATGTTTTTCAGCGGCAGGGACTGGGAGACTAGTCAGGAATGAAGCAAAGATGAACAGAGCGAAGTAGAGAGATCCTCGATGGAAACCTGCTCCAGAGTGCTCAGGACCTTAGACTGGAGCAAAGGTTCACCTTCCAACAGGACAATGACTCTAAGCACACAGCCAAGACAACGCAGGAGTGGCTTCGGGACAAGTCTCTGAATGTCCTTGAGTGGCCCTGCCAGAGCCCGGACTTGAACCCGATCTAACATTTCTGGAGAGACCTGAAAATAGCTGTGCAGTGACGCTCCCTATCCAACGCTAGAGTGGCTCTGCAGAGAAGAATGGGAGAAACTCCCCAAATACATGTATGCCAAGCTTGTAGTATCATACCCAAGAAGACAAGAGACTGTAATCGCTGAAAAGGTGCTTCAACAAAGTACTGAGTAAAGGGTTTGAATATTTATGTAAATGTAAAAATCAGTTTAAAAAATACATTTCCAAAAATTTCCAAAAAACAGTTTTTGCTTTGTCAAAATTGGGTATTTTGTGTAGATCGATGAGGGGGGAAATGATTTAATCAATTGTAGAATAAGGCTATAACAAAATGTGGAAAAAGTCAAAGGGTCTGAATACTTTCCGAATGCATTTCAAGCACAGACTAAACTACAAAGACCCGAGAGCTTTTCAGAAGCCTCATAAAGGGCAGTGATTGGTAGATCAAATCAGTCATTGAATATCTCTTTTAAAGGCAGCCATTTCTATCTCGGTAACAATGAAGGTCCTTACTGTTTATTAATTTATTTTTTAAATGGTTAAAAAGAGACAAAAATAGCTTATTAGCAAAGAGCTTGAGAAGGATGGGAGAAAATCCTCAAATACAGGTGTACAGATCTTGTAGTTTCAACCTGAAGAATGGTGACGGAGGGGAGATGGCTGCTGTTTTACGGGCACCTAACCCATTGTGCTATTTTGTGTGTTTTTTCGCATTGTTTGTAACTTATTTTGTACAGTATGTTGATGCTACCTTCTCTTATGACCAAAAAGAGCTTCTGGAAATCAGAACAGCGATTACTCACCTCGACCTGGTCGAAGATTTGTTTTTTAATGAGTCTGACACGAAGAATATAATTTCTAGTTTGAGAAACAGATGCCTCAAAAGTCCTGAACTGACAGCTTCATTAAATAGTACCTGCAAAACACCCATCTCAACGTCAATGGTGAAGAGGCGACTCTGTGATGCTGGCTTTCTAGGCAGAGTTCCTCTGTCCGTGTCTGTTATTTTGGCCATCTTAATCTTTTCTTTTTATTGGCCAGTCTGAGATTTTTTTCTTTGCAACTCTGCCTATAAGACCAGCATCCCGGAGTCGCCTCTTCACTGTTGACATTGAGACTGGTGTTTTGCGGGTACTATCTAATAAAGCTGCCAGTTGAGGTCTTGTGAGGTTTCTGTTTCTCAAACTAGACACTAATGTACTTGTCCTCTTGCTCAGTTGTGCACCGGGGCCTCCCACTCCTCTTTCTATTCTGGCTAGAGCCAGTTTGCGCTGTTCTGTGAAGGGAGTAGTACACAGCGCTGTACGAGAACTTTAGTTTCTTGGCAATTTCTCGGATGCAATAGCCTTCATTTATCAGAACAAAAATAGACTGAGTTTCAGAAGAAAGATCTTTGTTTCTGGCCATTTTGAGCCTGTTATCGAACCCACAAATGCTGATGCTCCAGATACTCAATTAGTTTAAAGAAGGCCAGTTTTATTGCTTCTCTTTTCAGCATGCTAACATGATTGCAAAAGGGTTTTCTAATGATCAATTAGCCTTTTAAAATTATAAACTTGGTTTAGCTAACACAACGTGCCATTGGAACAGAAGTGATGTTTGCTGAAAATGGGCCTATGTAGATATTCCATAAAAAATCTGCCGTTTTCAGCTACAATAGTCATTTACAACATTATCAATGTCTACACTGTATTTCTAAACAATTTGCTGTTATTTTAACTTCTTGGTGACGGGGGCAGTATTGAGTAACTTGGATGAATAAGGTGCCCAGGGTAAACTGCCTGCTACTCTACCCCAGATGCTAATATATGCATATTATTAGTAGTATTGGATAGAAAACACTCTGGAGTTTCTAAAACAGTTTGAATGATGTCTGTGAGTATAACAGAACTCATATGGCAGGTGAAAACCTGAGACAAATCCAACCAGGAAGTGGGAAATCTGAGGTTTGTACACTGCTCAAAAAAATTAAGTGTTCCCTTTAACAACACAATGTAACATCTAAGTCCATCACACTTCTGTGAAATCAAACTGTCCACTTAGGAAGCAACACTGATTGACAATACATTTCACATGCTGTTGTGCAAATGGATTAGACAACAGGTGGAAATTATAGGCAATTAGCAAGACACCCCCAATAAAGGAGTGGTTCTGCAGGTGGTGGCCACAGACCACTTCTCAGTTCCTATGCTTCCTGCTGATGTTTTGGTCATTTTTGAATGCTGGCGGTTCTTTCACTCTAGTGGTAGTATGAGACGGAGTCTACAACCCACACAAGTGGCTCAGGTAGTGCAGCTCATCCAGGATGGCACATCAATGCGAGCTGTGGCAAGAAGGTTTGCTGTGTCTGTCAGCGTAGTGTCCAGAGCATGGAGGCGCTACCAGGAGACAGGCCAGTACATCAGGAGACGTGGAGGAGGCCGTAGGAGGGAAACAACCCAGCAGCCGGACCGCTACCTCCACCTTTGTGTAAGGAGGAGCAGGAGGAGCACTGCCAGAGCCCTGTAAAATGACCTCCAGCAGGCCACAAATGTGCATGTGTCTGCTCAAATGGTCACAAACAGACTCCATGAGGGTGGTATGAGGGCCCGACGTCCACAGGTGGGGGTTGTGCTTATAGGGACATCATCATGTCTCGCTCCATCCACCAACGCCACGTTGCACTACAGACTGTCCAGGAGTCGGCGGATGCTTTAGTCCAGGTCTGGGAGGAGATCCCTCAGGAGACCATCCGCCACCTCATCAGGAGCATGCCCAGGCGTTGTAGGGAGGTCATACAGGCACGTGGAGGCCACACACATGACTGAGCCTCATTTTGACTTTTTTTTAAGGACATTACATCAAAGTTGGATCAGCCTGTAGTGTGGTTTTCCACTTTAATTTTGTGTGACTCCAAGTCCAGACCTCCATGGGTTGATAAATTTGATTTCCATTGATCATTTTTGTGTGATTTTGTTGTCAGCACATTCAACTATGTAAAGAAAAAAGTATTTCATAAGAATATTACATTAATTCCGATCTAGGATGTGTTATGTTAGTGTTCCCTTTAATTTTTTGAGCAGTGTAGTTTCATTTACTTGATTGCCTATCCAATATGCTGTGTCTATGGGACCAAATTGCACTTCCCAAGGCTTCCAGCAGATGTCAACAGTCTTTAGAAAATTGTTTGAGGCTTCTATTGTGGAAGGGTGTCGAATAAGAGCTAAGTGGACTAGGCTGAGGCCAATCAGTTGTTTACTGCGTGGTAACATGGGTGCGCCGTGCCTTCTTTTTCATCTAATGAATACGCTATTGTCCAGTTGGAATATTATTGAAGATTTATTATAAAAATAGTCTAAGGGTCTTTATTGCCCCTTGATTGTAAACATCGTTTGACATGTTTCTACAAATTGTAATGGAACTCTTGACTTTTTGTCTGGATTTTGTGCTCGAGCATTGTGCCTTTGGAATAGTGAACTAAACGCACGAACAAAACAAACATTTCTTGTGGGAGTGCATTCCGACGAAGATCAGCAATGGTAAGTGAAGATTTATAATGCTATTTATGACTTTTGTTGACTCCACAACTTGGCGGGTAACTGTATGGCTTGCATTCGTGGCTGAACGCTGTTCTCAGATGATGAAATATTGTCCTTTTGCGAAATCTGACACAGTGGTTGCATTAAGAACAAGTGAAAAATGAAAAACATCTCATCAAAGTTTATGATGAGTAATTTGTTATTTGATGTGGCTCTCCGGATGTTTTGGAGGCATTTCTGAACATGGCGCCAATGTAAACTGAGGTTTTTGGATATAAATATGAACTTGATCGAACAAAACGTGCATGTATTGTGTAACATTGAGTCCTGGGAGTGTCATTTGATGAAGATCGTCAAAGGTTAGTGATTTCTGCTTTTTGTGACACCTCTCTTTGGTTGGAAAATGGCTGAATGCTTTCTGTGACTAGTTGCTGACCTAACATAATGATATGTTCTGCTTTCGCTGAAAAGCCTTTTTGAAATCGGACACTGTTGTTGGATTAATGAGAAGTGTATCTTTAAAATGGTGTAAAATACTTGTATGGTTGAGGAATTTTAATTATAAGATTTCTGTTGTTTTGAATTTGGCGCCCTGCAATTTCACTGGCTGTTGGCGTGGTGGGACGCTAGCGTCCCGAACGATCACAGAGAGGTTAATGGGAAAAAAAGCTTTTCTTTAAAAAACAGGGACATTTCTAAGTGATCTCAAACTTTTGAATGGCAGTGTAGGGGTTCCTTTTGTCCAGGTGTGAAAGGGCAGTGTCGAGTGCAATAGAGAGAGCATAATCTGTGGATCTGTTGGTGCGGTATGCAAATTGGAGTGGGTCTAGGATAGTGGTGTTGAAGTGAGCCATGACCAGCCTTTCAAAGTACTTCATGGCTACAGACGTGAGTGCCATGGGCCGGTAGTCATCAAATCAAATTTATTTATATAGCCCTTCGTACATCAACTGATATCTCAAAGTGCTGTATAGAAACCCAGCCTAAAACCCCAAACAGCAAGCAATGCAGGTGTAGAAGCACAGTCATTTAGGCAGGTTACCTTAGTGGACTATGGTGGTCTGCTTGAAACATGTTGGTATTACAGACTTGAGCAGGGAGGTTGAAAATGTCAGTGAAGACACTTGCCAGTTGGTCAGCGCGTGCTCGCAGTACACGTCCTGGTAGCCCTGCGTCCTTGTGAATTTTGACCTGTACAAAGGTCTTTCTCACATCGGCTGGTGATCACACAATCTTCCGGAACAGCTGGTGCTCTCATGCATGTTTCAGTGTTATTTGCCTCGAAGCGAGCATAGAGGTAGTTTAGCTCGTCTGGTAGGCTCTTGTCACTGGGCAGCTCTCGGCTGTGCTTCCCTTTGTAGTCTAATGGTTTACAAGCCCTGCCACATCCAACGAGCATCATTGCTGGTGTAGTACGATTCAATCTTAGTCCTGTATTGCTGCTTTGCCTGTTTGATGGTTCATCAGCGGGCATAACAGGATTTCTTATAAGGTTCCGGGTTAGAACCCCCTCCTTGAAAGCGGCAGCTCTAGCCTTTAGCTCAGTGCAGATGTTGCCTGTAATCCATGGTTTCTGGTTGGGGTATGTACGTACAGGCACTGTGGGGATGACGTCATCAATGCACTTGTTGATGAAGCCAATGACTGATGTGGTGTACTCCTCAATGCCATCGGAGGAATCCCGGAACATATTCCAGTTTGTGCTAGCAAAACAGTCGTGTAGCTTAGCATCTGCTTTATTTGACCTTTGATTGATCTAGTCACTGCTATAATTCTTGCTTGTAAGCAGGAATCAGGAGGCTAGAATTATGGTCAGATTTGCCAAATTGCAAATGTATGCGTCACTGTGTGTGGAGTAAAGGTGGTCCAGAGTTTGTTTTCCTTCTGGTTGCACATTTAACATGCTGATAGAAATTTGATAAGACAGCTTTAAGTTTACCTGCATTAAAGTCCCCCGCCACTAGGAGCTCTGCCTCTGGATGATCATTTTCCTGTTTACTTATGGCGGAATACAGCTCTTTGAGTGCGGTCTTAGTGCCAGGATCAGTCTGTGGTGGTATGTAGACAGCTACGAAAAATACAGAAACTCTAGGTAGATAGTGTGGTCTACAGTTTATCATGAGATTCTCTACCTCAGGCGAGAAAAAACCTTGAGACTTCCTTAGATATTGTGCATAAGCTGTTATTTACATCGTCTGCCACCCCTTGTCTTACCAGATGCCGCTGTTATATCCTGCCGATACAACGTATAACCAGCCAGCTGTATGTTGATAATGTTGTTGTTCAGCCATGACTCCGTGAAGCATAAGATTTTGCAGTTGAGCCTGTTCTCGGGAAAGCGGTATGTCATTCAAATCATAATGCTGGTAGTTCTGGTGAGTTACCACCACTCTAATATCCAATAGTTCTTCCCGGCTGTATGTAAGGGAATACTCCCATGAAATGGACAAAAGTGAATGGGAACTTATTGGCACCGTACGAAGCATATACACAATGTACAATACCACTCAAATGGACGTTGTTTCATTCAAAAACTTATTGCAAATGCCAAGTGTCACACAGCAAAAATCCAATAGATGGCGGGCGCGCTCCACGGTAAATTTTCATATTGCAAATGCACATCAAGTCAAGACCAAAGGGTAAAATTGAGAAGAACATTTTTTTTAAACTTATTGCTCTTAAAGTGCTTTCTGGATCATTTTTAGAAATTCTTTAGATTTTTTTATTTATTTGGTCAATTATACATGTATAAGAACTGTATGAACATACTGTCATATTTCTTTTAATTGTCCATAAGACATGGTTTGTCCTTTTGCAATATGATTTCATAAGAAGTCAAAAGTCAGTGAACCATTGCCAAATGCCATAAATGTCCAAATGCAATAGGAAAGTATTGAAAGTGCCAAATCAGGATGTTATGTCCATTTGCCATGTACGATCATAGGAAGTCGGTTTACAAACCCAAAGGTCAGTGAACCATGTCCAAATGGCATGTACACTGCCCAAATGATATATAGCACTATGTTAAGCCTTGAATCAACCTAGATGGTCTAATTGTCATGTATGATGAGGGAGCAGTGGGACTGTTGTTTGTTTATGATTTTTTTTTTAAATGTCCAAAATGACCAGGGGCGCCCCCTATTGGATGGGCACAGGTGTGGCGTGCTCCCTACCCAACCGTAGACCCCCTCCCTAAAGGCATTTAAAAAAAGGTTTGTAATGGGTTACCAGGAGCACATTTTTAATCACCAGCCGCACGGCTGTCCATTTGCAATATGTTTCAATGGGCATTTACCATCACGAATTTGACATGCTCAAAAATCCTGCAGGAATGCGAAATTGACTGGCCCGATAAACTCGGGATGGCCGGGCAGTGATTCTGGTTTCTCTCCATCGCTTGTTGGTGTTGATTTCAGACTGACAATTTGGTGAAAATCTTTACGTTAAGAATTGACTGATTTACACAGGGTTGAATGCAGTGTTTTCAGAATATGCAGGTTGGGTATATCGAAACACCTTCGGGGTGAATTTAACCACTTCCGGTTGCTCCAGGAAGCTTAGAATCAACATAGGTAGAGCTCATAGTGGCCTGATGAATTGTCATCGAAGACAGGTTCATACGACATTCATAACCCAATTAGGCTCCAGGTTGAATTTAAGGGAGCAGGCAATGTATTCCTATAGGGTGAGATGTCATTGTAATCTGTTAAGGGTTAATGCCACACGGTCAAGGTTAGGCTTGCACAGATCGGGAGGACCTTAGGAACATTCCTGTGGTTGAATTGTGCTTCTAACCCTAACGGTTCTCCCGCTGTCACCCAAAAGCACCTGACATTTAGAGCCAGGCTTCATTATGGGCCTACTTTTTTTTCACGGTCGCTGCGTTCAGACCGAGCGAGCTACGGTCAAGCGGGGCATCCCGTTGAACTCGGCACAGCCGAGAGATTATGGTAATGCCATTGTAGCCTCTGTGTCTTTAAGCCCTTCACTGTGTCACTCCATCCTTGCTGTTTTGTGTTTGTGTGTGAGAGCTTTTCTTTGACATCTGTTGGGAGAAATTACTGATTTACAGTTCATGAGGGTTGCCTAATCACACATATGAAGTTTTGAAAAGATCTGACCTTTTTAACCCTTTGAAACAGCCCCGATGACCCCAATTTAAGGCACTTCCGGTTGACACAGGAAGCTGAAAGTGAACACATATCCTCTTTGGGGTAGGCTCTTACAGAATTTTGAGTTTTAAGTCTATGTTAACTGACTGATTTACAGAGGGTTGAATGAGTGTGTGTGATTTCAGAAAATCACAGAAATCTCGCAGAGCTCCGAAACCCACCTTAACAGATTCGTCTGAACACGCCTAACTGGATCTTACTTTTTTTTTTGGGGGGGGGACATTTTTTTTTAGCATCACCAATTGTACATTGTACGATTTCTCTTAAATTACAATAGATAAATGGCTGCTTCTTTTTTTCCTGACACCGTTGGTTCATGTACTTTGATGTGACGCAGTCAAATTAGCGCTCTATTTTCATTTGACCTTTTAATCCCAGAAAAATGGCCTTAACTCAAAAAGCGTTGAGTCCTCGACGCCATCTTTGTCGGGGCTAACAGCCCATTAGTCCAAACCTATGCTCACCAAGTTTCGTCTTCGAGGCCTCTTCCGTTTAGGAGAAATAGCCATGTCGTGATTGGTGATGTTTTGTACATTTGCAATAAGATTCCATTCGCCATCTGGTGGAAAAATGACCAAAATTTGAAAAAAGTATCAAACGGAAACCGAAGGTCCGAGAGACTTCGTTCGATGATTTTCCGGAAGATCTGGCCCCGGTGCACGGCCTTGTTTTACAAACATTCGCGAACGTCTAGTAAGGGACCGTACAATTGCAATATGGAATTTCTCATCGATCATACAGCAAATCTCAAAAAGCGCCCTTCATGTATGTAGTATGACCCATTTCCTGAGCTAATAACGTAAAAAATAGTACATAAGAAAACAAAATACTGCAAAGTCTCCTAAGAGCTAGTCATGATGCTGCCATCTCCGTCGACGCCATCAGTCTCTCCAAAGCAGTGTTATTCAAAGTCGGGATTTGCGACAGGAGAACTGCTTTGGGGTTAGCAAAATTTAAACTACAGAAGAATATTAAGAAAACAGATTATTGTATAGGAATATATACAAATGTTTTTGAGAAAGCCAATTTAAAACATGCAATTTTATTGAGTAAATGTATTTATTTGATTCTTTTCATTTTGATAAGACAGACATTTTCAAGCAGATTTAAGTCAAAACTAACTTAGCCACTCAGGAACATTCAGTCTTATTGGTAAATGACTTCAGTGCAGAGTTGGTGCATGACCACTAACACCTTGACAGAGCTTGAAAAATATATATATATATTGCAGGTGTGCAAAGCTCTTAGACTTACCCATGAAGACTCACAGCTGTAATCACTGCCAATGGTGTTTCTAGCATGTTACTCAGGGGGGTGAATACTTATCTAATCACCGTACATGACCAAAAGTATGTGGACACCTGCTCGTCGAACATCTCATTCCAAAATCTTGGGCATTAATATAGAGTTGGTCCCCCCTTTGCTATAACAGCCTCCACTCTTCTGGGAAGGCTTTCCACTAGATGTTGGAACACTACTGTGGGGATTTGCTTCCATTCAGCCACAAGAGCATTAGTGAGGTTGGGCTATTAGGCCTGGCTCGCATCCGGCATTCCAATTCATCCCAAAGGTGTTCGATGGGGTTGAGATCAGGGCTCTGTGCAGGCTAGTCAAATCAAATCAAATTTTATTGGTCAAATACACATGGTTAGCAGATGTCATTGCGAGTGTAGCGAAATGCTTCTAGATCTGACAGTGCAGCAGTATCTAACAATTCCACAACAAAACTGAATACATACAATCTGGTAAAGGAATGGGATAAGAATATGTAAGTATAAAATATATGGATGAGCAGTGACAGAGCAGCTAAGATGCAATAGATGGTAAAGAATAGATAGTGAAGGATACATTATATACATATGAGATGAGTAATGCAAGATATGTAAACATTTTTAAAGTGGCATTGAAGTGACTAGTGTTCCGTTTATTAAAGTGGCCAATGATATCAAGTCTGTAGGTAGGCAGCTGCCTCCCTGTGCTGGTGGTGTCTGTTTTAACAAACTGGTGGCCTTGAGATACAAGCGGTTTTTCAATCTCTTTCCCAGCTTTGATGCACCTGTACTGACCTCGCCTTCTGGATGGAAGTGGGGTGAACAGGCAGTGGCTCGGGTGGTTATTGTCCTTGGATCTTTTTTGCCTTCCTGTGACATTGGGTGTTGTCGGTGTCCTGGAGGGCAGGTAGCTTGCCCCTGGTGATGCGTTGTGCACACCACTCTCTGGAGAGCCTTGCGGTTGTGGGCGTTGCCGTACCAGGTGGGGATACAGCCCGACAGGATGCTCTCAATTGTGCATCTGTAAAAGTGAGTGAGGGTTTTTGGTGACTTGCCACATTTCTTCAGCCTCCTGAGGTTGAAGAGGTGCTGTTGAGCCTTCTTCACCACACTGTCTGTGTGCGTGGACCATTTCAGTTTGTCTGTGATATGAACTTAACTTTCCATCTTCTCTACTGCTGTCGTGTCGATGTGGATAGGGGGGTGCTCTCTTTGCTGTTTCCTGTCCACAATCATCTCTTTTGTTTTGCTGACATTGAGTGAGAGGTTATTTTCTGACATTGAGTGAGAGGCAAATTTAAGTGGGTCTAGGGTGACAGGTCGGGTGGATGTGATATGATCCTTGACTAGTCTCTCAAAGCACTTCATGATGACAGAAGTGAGTGCTACAGGGCGATATTTAGTTCAGTTACCTTTGCTTTCTTGGTAACAGGAACAACGGTGGCCGTCTTGAAGCATGTGGGGACAGCACACTGGGATAGGGATTGATTGAATATGTCTGTATAAACACACCAGCCAGCTGGTCTGCGCCTGCTCTGAGGAAGCGGCTAGGGATGTCAAGTTTTTCCACACATTCTTGACAAATCGTTTCTGTATGGACCTTGCATTTGTGCACGGGGGCATTGTCATGCTGAAACAGGAAAGGGCATTGCCAAGTTGGAAGCATAGAATCATCTAGAATGTCATTGTATGCTGTAGGGTTAAGATTTCCTTTCATTGGAACTAAGGGGCATAGCCCGAACTATGAAAAATAGCCCCAAACCATTATTCCTCCTCCACCAAACTCTGCATTCGGACAGGTAGCGTTCTCCTGGCATCACTCCAGAGAACGCATTTCAACTTCTCCAGAGTCCAGTGGCGGCAAGTTTTACACCACTCCAGCCAACACTTGGCAATGCGCATGGTGATCTTAGGCTTGTGTGCAGCTGCTCGGCTATGGAAACCCATTTTATGAATCTCCCGACAAACAGTTATTGTGCTGAAGTTGCTTCCAGAGGCGGTTTGGAACTCTGTAGTGAGTGCTGCAAATGAGGACAGATGATTTTTACGCACTTCAGCGGTCTCTTTCTGTGAGCTTGTGTGGCCTACCACTTCACGGCTGAGCTGTTGTTGCTCCTAGACATTTCCACTTCACAATAACAGCACTTACAGTTGACCGGGGCAGCTCTTGCATGGCAGAAATTTGATGAACTGACTTGTTGGAAAGGTGACGGTGTCACATTGAAAGTCACTGAGCTCTTCAGTAAGGCCATTCTACTGCCAATGTATGTCTAAGGAGATTGCGTGGCTTGTGCTCAATTTTATACATCTGTCAGCAATGGGTGTGGCTGAAATAGCAATGGGTGTGGCTGAAATAGCCAAATCTGCTAAATTGAAGTGGTGTCCGCATACTTTTGTATATTAGTGTTGTATTTTTCATTTAAAAATAACAATCTTCCAGAGTATACAGAGTATTTTGTGTAGATTGACATAAATGTTAATTCAGTGGAGATTCATAATTATGATACCCACTGTATATACCATGTGACATTAATACCCTCAAGAGTAATGAAGGCATTGTCAGAGCACATAAATGTACAGTGCATACAGTAGACATAAAATGTTTGCTTCCCCAGCCCCAGGCCATTTACTGTAAGGACGTACTGGACATCGAGCAGTTCTCCACGGTCAAGGGGGTGGAGTTGGAGCCCAAAGATGACTCCTTCTACTGTAAAGTGTCCACAGGCAGCGTGTCCATCCCCTGGCAAATGGAGGTCAGAGGTCACACACGCATGCACCAAAAGGAAAAATGACTGCCGTGGTTTGATTTGTCATCAGCCTGTTTTAAAACACTTTTAGTTATTTATTTATTTTCCTATCAGCTATGTCAGACAAAGACACTGGGCAAATCAGCTCTATTTTTAAATGCTTTCACTTCCCTGTCCTATCAAGATGGCCTTCACCTTTATCATACTAATGTGCTGGTCAGTGGCCTGGCAAAAAACCACTTGGGTTCTGCCCCAAACAGCACCATATTCCCTATGTAGTCTACTACTTTTGACTAGGGCTCTTAAGGCTCTGGTCAAAATTAGTGCACAATGTAGGGAATAGGGTGCCATTTGGTACGCATCTCAAAGTCCCCTTTACCCTGATATGCCACTTTATCAAACGATTTTAGGTTTGACGTTGCGATCAATGTTGTTTCTTCTGTTTCCAGATGATCGAGTCTGAGTGCTTTCAGGAGCTCAATGTGTTTCACACAGACGGGACAGTTCCCCCGGACCTGGACTGGAGAGGACAGCCCTCGCCACCACCTAAACAAGGGCTGCTGCAGAGGCTCTTTGGGAGACAGGTGAGCTCTTCAACCTTATTAAACTGAAAGCCTAAGTATTGTTTGTCATTGACTCTCCATGTTTTTGGCTGTAAGTGTATGTATTCTTATTGACGACTGCAATTTTTTAATAAACCAGAATACACCTATTTTAGCATTTGTTATGTACTACATAACCCACCATGCACCCACCGTGTAAGATCTCACACCGAGCAGTATGGGTACTGTAGTACATCATGCTCCTGAAGCATACATATTGGTGTCCTGTCTATCTATGCTCCAATGTTTCCCTCATTAACTTCTTATTGGGCCTCCTGATAAATCTGTTCTGTATCACCCCCTGTCAGGACTGTTGTGGGAACTGCAGCGACAGTGACGACGAGCCCACCAGGCTGTGACTGAGCTCCCTCCAACCAATTACACCAAGGATCTCATTTGTTTACAAATTTTGCACATTTGTATCTTTAAGATAGTTCTATATAAATATTGGAATGTATATTTTCAGTATATAGCCATAAAGTCCATGTCATTTAAATGTAATCATTATTCAGAACCCATCATAGGAGGCAACAACAGGTAAGCCTAACACTGCTGTGGTCCCCCCCCCCAAATCTGTTGATAGTGTTGTCAGCTTTTCTTTCTCTTTTAAAAAGTGTTGACCGTGCTCGGACTGTGTTTCTGAATGGGGGATGAATGAAAAGTGTACGTTCACAACTATTTTTATATTTATATTTTATTTTTATTTACTTAATGTAATTCTAGGCAATCAAATTAGGAATGTTGTGTGAACTCTAGGCTTAAAGGAAATGGAAGACTAAGGTGAACTTTTGGTATGAGGTGATACATTATGTACATTCTAGGGTTCAATCTCGAGACACTTGATATAAACGAAATAGATATGACTAAACACTGCATATGTAAGTGCAAACAAGTGTATAATTTGTGACACTCGCGTCCGAAGTGTGTCTTCCAATGAATCTGAGTTTAGGTAGAAAGCATGTTAGTTCCCAACCATATTATGAGCTAGAGAAGTGAATTGACAAACAAAAAAAACTGCATTGTAATACAGTAATTCAGTTGTAAGAAATGACCTTTTTCGTAAGACGTGGATAGCCGAGAATGGCCTGGAGTTTCCTCTACCATGACATCCTCTAGATGGCTACACGTTTGTCACGGAGCACTTGAGTTTAATTAAGCGATGCACTTATGACTAAACCGGTTTGTTTTCATCCTCCAAATATTTTTTATGGTTAATTCCTTCCCATTCAAGGTTCCTTTGATAGTTTATGGTACTCTATATAATTACCATATTTTATCAAATCTAACAAAGCTGTCTGTCTAGGTTGAGACCATGCTGCGTCTCTCTCTCCCTCCCTCTGCTGAACCTCATGTGTTCCTCTGCATCGTATAACTCAGTGGGATTCTCCTTGTAAATGTGGGACTATAATAGGACTGAGGGACTGAGCTCCCTGACAGACTATGGGACTATGGTATCACCCTCTGAACCCTCCTTACCAGAGACTATCAGACTGAGGAAGAAGGTTCAAAGGGGAGGGGTCACACCATCTCAATGTAAAGCTCAGCACTCCGACGGAAATTGGAAGAGACTCTCAAACTCCTACCATCCCCGTCTCTCATTATCAAATCATGTTATCGTATGTGATTCTCAAATTAACTTGCCTACATTCCAGTCTATACCGTACTGTACAGTGTAAAGTTATGCTACTTTTGTTTATTTTGCAATGTTTTTTTACCGGTGTAAAGTTACAACAACAATAACAGTTCCACCATGAAACTAGAATAGGACTGAAAGTAAGATGAGTATGATTTCTCTTTACAATGTGCTCCTGAGCCAAGCTTACACACTGAGAGGGAGGGCTTCTGTCTGTCTGTCTCTGCATCCATGAAACACCTCTGACACTTTCTTTTTGCAATGCACTGACGTTTTTTGTGTGGGCACGTATGTATCACCATAACCACTAGACTCTGTACCCACTTGGCACAAACTGGTTAAGTCAACGTATTGTGACGTGGAAAATACACTGGATTTGAAAAAAGTAATCAACTGTTGTAATTTCAACCACAGGAATATATCATAACCAATTTTCAAAATATGTTGAATTTATACCTTTTGAAACATCAGATCTTCAACGTAATATCCACTATAAGAAAACAACTGTAGGGGGGGGGGGGGGTTCTACTAAGCGAACATATGGAATTGTTTTAAGTTAGCTAAATGATCCATCATTTGACTATTTGATTTGAAATTTTAGGACCCCTGTAGGTTTCCCCCCTTGATTTTGGCCTTCACCACTATAGCGCATTGAGTAACGCATTCATACGTGGGAAAACAGACATAAGGAATAAGGTTTTGATGTGTCTGTCCTATTTATAGGAGATATAAGAAAGCTCAGGAAATATTTTTGTTTTTTCAACACACATTTAACCCCTATTATTGTTGGCACAAAACTACCTCCAACCTTCTGTTCATTTTTTAAAACTGGTACTGGTTTACATTCAGACCAGTCCTGTGACACTTGTGGGGATCATAGAGCAAAACCAGTGTGTTCTTTAGTTTAATCTTTCCATAGAGTTGTTATATTCCTTAGTAAGCCAAACCGTTCAGACGCTTTTGTAAGAAGACAGATTTCTGAGATGTGTCCTGGTCTGACAAACAGCACCGTAGCTCTGCCATTTTCTACTGCAGTGGCGGGAGGCCGAAATAGGCGGATAGAGATGCAAAAAAAAACAGGATTTTTTTGTTTGTTAATTAGATTGACGCACTTAAGGATTTTTTTTACCAAGCCCTGCTAAACTTTGATATGTCATCAACTGTTACTAATGTCCTATTCTGAGAATGATTGTTGATATATTCACCGTTGTCATCAAAGTCAAGGGTAGGTTTAACAGAGCAAATGAAATATGACCATATATCATCAATGATGATATTTAGGCCTATATAGCATTTCTAAAGTCATCAACCGCTATTGTTTCAATTCAACACACGATTCAAGCTTTGGTTGATTTCAAATGGAATCTACAAGTTAGTAAAATATAAAGTTGGATTCATGTCTCCATCTCAACCAAAAATGTAAGTTAAATAATGACTAAATTAAATCAAATTGTATTTAAAGTGCATTTAATGTTATCTGATTTAGCCCTATTAATTCAAATTGTAAGTATACATTTGTAGACAAACTGGAATTAAAGCCAGATAGTGGCACGGATGAAACTAAGGACACATCTCCTTCATATGTCTATTTTTGGTTATATATCCTAAATATCCTATTAACTTGTCGATCAGTTAACAAATGGAGACCTGAATCACACAATTCATGTCAACAGAAAATAGAAGTTAGAGAATATATTTAAGCAAGTGGCTCAGATGGAACTACACAAGCAGCAGATATTTCCTTTAAATGTTTATTTGTTTGCATTGTCAACCAAACAATTGTATTTCTTTTGTAATACAGTAAAATGAGTATCACATCCCTGGCCACATTGAGGTTACTGTAACAACAAATGTCTTATGTAATTATAAAAAGTGTGCATGTTCAAGATAGCATGCAAATGTCGCAGGTCTGTGGAGATTTTCTTGCCTGGCTACCCAAACCCTTTGCTCCAGCCAAACGCAACGCCATGCCCACAAACGTTAGTTTATTTCAATGAGTCTGGATCTGAGTACCTCCCTGACGATTTCTAGAATTCTCAACGTTGAGCAAAGTGGGTACCCACGTAGGCAAGAACTGGTTAAATCAATGTTGTTTCCACGTGATGTTGAATTAACGTGGAAAACAGAGTGGATTTTTCACCCAACATTTATTCTAAATCCAATGACATGGTGAGATTTGGTGTGGAATTCACATTAGTTGACAACTCAACCAAATTTAACTCAAAACTAGATGTTGAACTGATGTCTGTGCCCAGTGGGTAAGGTACTGCTCATGATGAGTGAACATGCTACTGTACTAAAGGGAGTTCTCTGAACGTTCTCTGAATGTCAGGAGGATGTCTAAATCTCTATTAGTTTCCCAAGCCCAACAGGAGAGCACTAAGCAACAGGTTTTGACAGTGGGTATGAGAACAGTTACATTTTACCAAACACATACTTAATTTTTACCTCAGTAAAGAAAGACGTAGTTAATACAGTAGAGTACCAACAATTAAAGCACTGAAAAGGATGAATACAACATAAGTCAAAGTACAATATACACTACATGGCCATAAGTATGTGGACACCCCTTCAAATTAGTTGATTCGGCTATTTCAACAACACCCATTGCTGACAGGTGTATAAAATCGAGCACACAACCATGCAATCTCCATAGATAAACATTGCCGTTAGAATGGCCCAGTGAAATCGCCGGGCACCGTCATAGGATGTTACCTTTCCAACAAGTCAGTAAGGACATTTTTCTGCCCTGCTAGAGCTGCCCCGGTCAACTGTAAGTGCTGTTATTGTGGAAAGCCGCGAAGTGGTAGGCCACACAAGCTCACAGAATGGGACCACCAAGTGCTGAAGCGCACAGCGCGTAAAAATCATCTGTCCTCGGTTGCAACGCTCACTACTCAGTTCCAAACTGCCTCTGGAAGCAACATCAGCACAATAACTGTTTGTTGGGAGCTTCATGAAATGGGTTTCCATCTGGCAGTCTGACGGACGAACCTGGGCTTGCCGGATGCCAGGAGAACGCTACCTGCCCGAATGCATAGTCCCAACTGTAAAGTTTGGTGGAGGAGGAATAATGGTCTGGGGCTGTTTTTCATGGTTTGGGCTAGGCCCCCTAGTTCCAGTGAAGGGAAATCTCAACGCTACAGCATATTCTACATGATTCTATGCTTCCAACTTTGTGGTAACGGTTTAGGGAAGGCCCTTTCCTGTTTCAGCATGACAATGCCCCTGTGCACAAAGCGAGGTCCATAAAGAAATGGTTTGTCAAGATCGGTGTGGAAGAACTTGACTGGCCTGCACAGAGCCCTGATATCAAACACCTTTGGACTGAATTGGAACGCCGACTGCGAGCCGGGCCGAATCTCCCAACATCAGTACCCAACCTCAATAATGCTCTTGTGGCTGAAGGGAAGCAAGTCTCCTCAGCAATGTTCCATCATCTAGTGTAAAGCCAACCCAGAAGAGTGGAGGCTGTTATAGCTGCAAAGGGGGGACCAACTCCATATTAATTCCCATGATTTTGGAATGAGATGTTCGACGAGCAGGTGTCCACATATTCTTGGCCATGTAATGTATGCGCACAATAATGGGTCAAAACTAATGAAGTGCTTGTCTTGTATTGAGTCATGGACTGAGCTGTTTCCTCTGTAAAAAGGCTCTATCTGTGAAGCGGAAATGGCGGTTAGCATCTGCTAGCGCTGGATAATGAAGTCGGGTTCATGTGTCACACACGTTACAGTACATTGACTTTAAGGATTCAGGGACGTTTGCTTACCCTTTTAATATTTATGTTGCTTTTATTTTATGTTGCGCTCTTAACTATTTTATAGCCTTCTGTGAGTCTAGACTGTAATGCTAGGTTATGCTAATGCTAGGCATTCAAAATTGCCATGTCCTTATTAAGGTGCTTCCTTACATTATCTACCTGTACATCTGCATTTTATTTCAGTATTTATTTTTTGACCATGTGCTTAAAGTTTTTACCTTACACTGTTGGTTTCAGTTCAAATATTCAGTCATTTTTTTGATGTTGCCATACTCTTCACATTTTGCCAACTATGTTCAGACTGCACTAAGCCCTCACAATTAGGAGGTACGCTTTGTTACAGTTCACGAGGAGAGAATTGAAAAGTGTATGAGGTGAAAAAAATGTATTTGAAATTATATTGTGTCCAATGTCCATATCCTTTTAAATACCATATTAAACCATGCACTAGTCTTCATTGTCTGATTAATTGTAGCTGAATCCATGTCAAATTTGTTGCAACGTTGCATTGTAATGCAGCTCTGCTTTGGCGTTCCGTGTGGAAGGTTGGAGACTTCATTCATGTAACCATCTTCTGTTACTCAATTGCCTTCCCACCCTGTCCTCTGCTAGGCCCCATGTCATACTGTGTGTGTCTCTAGAGACCATTAGGTCTGTTGTCCTACTGTGTTAATATGCCAAATGGAAGCTACCGAGATGATGATTGATGAAAGGAGTCGATAATGATGATAATCAAATAAAAACGTGTTGGTCGTGTACAGATGTGAAATGCTGATGTTACTAGCTCCAACAGTGCAGTAGAATGTCTAGCAAATACAATACTAATACACAAATAATTCAAGTATACAAATAAATGTCAGAATGAGTCCAATTAACAATCCAAAGTAGATGGTGAGCAGTGTCAGAATCCAGAATATAAATATTAATAAGTGGTGTGTATAGACAGTTTATAATTTTGAAAATAAAATGGTATGTAAAGTATTAGGTATATTAGGATGAGCTATGTCAAGAATACAATATATACATAGTGAGTAAACAACAGTATATGAATTGACCCGTGTTCAATGTCTCTCTGTACATGGTGCATTAGTATCACCATGCAGAGTACCTGGCAGGTAGACGGCTAGTAATGGCTGTCCAACAGTCTGATGGCCTTGTGATAGAAGCTTTCTCATTGTCTCGGTCCTGGCTCTGATGCACCTGTACCTTCTCTGTCTGCTAGATGGTAGCAGAGTGAACAGACCGTGGCTCGTGTGGCTGAGGTCCCTAATGATCTTCTTGGCCTTCCTTTGACACCAAGTGCCATAAATGTCCTGGAGGTGATGATCATGTGGATATGTAAATGTGCCATGTGCATGCTATGTATCACTGTGATGTGTTTGTTTGAGCTCTTTTGGTTCTCTCGCTCTCCTCTGAAATCAACTCATACTGTCTGACTGACCCGTCTCCATAGGTGCCTGTGAAACTTTATTAGTCATGGACAGTCATACTGGACCTCCATGTAACATTATTTTTTTGCATAAGAATTTTACTTCAATAAAACATTTTCTTTAGCTTTGGCTTGTCTTATGTAATTCTTGCAAACAGAGATTTATGACAGTTTGAAATTAAGATAGGAGGAGCCAGGAGAATATAGATGACAGACTAACAGGTGGGATTCGTACCTGGTAGCTCAAGAATCTAAATTAAGTCAACCAGTAGACTAAAGAGAAATCCCCTGGTCCAAGGGGGAACTATTTGGCTTATGCGTTTCAGGCAGAGCTAGCAATCACAGTGTGATTTTAAATAATTTCCGCTACACCTGCATTCCTTTAGGTATTTGATTTCCCACTCAGAAACACTAGACCCACTCCAATTCGCATACCACCCCAACAGATCCACAGATGACAAAAGGAGAATATGTGAGAATGCTGTTCATTGACTACAGCTCAGCGTTCAACACCATAGTGCCCACAAAGCTCATCACTAAGCTAAGGACCCAGGGACTAAACAACTCCCTCTGCAACTGGATCCTGGACTTCCTGATGTTATCTACCCTTACCACCTGGAGGCAGCCCATCTGCCACGCTGATCCTCAAGGATGCGTGCTTAGTCCCCTCCTGTATTCCCTGTTCACCCACGCCTGTGTGGCTAAGCACAAGTCCAACACCATCCCTCAACATGAGCAAGACAAAGGAGATGATCGTGGACTACAGGAAAAGGAGGGACGAACACGCCCTGATTCACATTGACGGGGCTGTAATGGAGAGGGTCGAGAGTTTCATGTTCCATCACCAACAAACTATCATGGTCCAAACCCACCAAGAAAGTCATGAAGAGGGTGAACAGGGAACACGCCTTTTCCCCCTCAGGAGACTGAAAAGATTTGGCATGGGTCCACAGATCCTCAAAATGATCTACACCTGCACCATCGAATGCATCCTGACCAGTTGCATCACGTCCTGGTACAGCAACTGCTCAGCATCCGACCGTAAGGCGCTACAGAGGGTAGTGCGTACGGCCCAGTATATCACTGGACCTATATACTAGGCGGTGTCAGAGGAAGGCCCAAAGAATTGTCTGACTCCAGTCATCGAAGTCCTAGACCATTCTCTCTGATACGGCACAGCAAGTGGTGTCAAGTCTAAGTCCAAAAGGCTCCTTAACAGCTTTTAACCCCAAGCCATAAGACTGCTGAACAATTCATCAAATGCCCCGCCCCCTTTGTTTTTTCACTGCTCCAAGTCACTGTTAGTTATCTATGCATAGTCACTTTACCCCTACCTACATGTACAAATTACCTCAACTAACCTGTATCCCCCACACATCGACTCGGTACCTGTACCCCCTGTATATAGCCTCATTATTGTTATTTTACTTTAGTTTATTTAGTAAATATTTTCTTGACTCTATTTTCTTAACTGCATTGTTGGTTAAGTCGTTGGTAAGTAAGCATTTCACGGTAAGGTCTACAACTGTTGTATTCGGCGCATGTGACACATTTTTGGTGCAGCAGATGCATCACCTGACATTATAACAGTCTGACTGCTCACATGTTGGTAACCACCATCCATTTGAACTTTTACCCCCCGTAGGCTCGTGATGTGTAGCACCCACAGCACTGCATATCCCCTGTCCTCTGTTCTACCAGAGTGCCTCTGTCTTCAGCACTTATTTTCACCATACAGGGCTGATACAGTCTATCCTACTCTCCAAACCATAATCTATGCCTCTCCCTCCCTCACATCTCTCTTTCCTCTCACTCCTCACTAGCCTCCCCTCTGTTGCCTGGCAACTCTCTTTAAGAGGAATTTTAAATAAATAAATAATGCTGCAAATAGACTTGTTTTTTTATATTGAAAGGAGGCACAGGGTGCCCAGTGCAGACTGTCTTTATGGCATGAATGTATCATCAGGGTGTTGCATGCTTCAGGAGTGAGGGAGAGAGATAGAGGGTGCTTAGACAACACAATGTTTTTCTATTTTTCCTCACCCAGTCGTGGATCACCAAGGACGTTGAATGTATTGTTCTTACGTGGACATTAGCTGATTGGGAGTGTGCTATTTGGCGCCCCTCTTTCATTCATTCTCTCAGAGCCTCCCTCTCTCACTCTTTTCATCACTCTAAAAGTCTCCTGAAGCATGTAACACCAGGACCCCCTCTCCCCTCTTCCAACCCCCTCTCAACCACTGATGGCTTATGTTTGAAGGTGGTCAGTTGCTGATTAGAACAGGTGACTACGATGATGTAGAGCACAGAAAACAAATGTTTAGGCTTAGCTACTGTTCCTTCAGGTATAGAGAGTGTTGCTACCTTAACAACTTTACAGCTTTTGAACAATGCTGGTACAACACTAATTTTACAAAAAATAATTTATTTAATCACATAGATCTGGATCACCTGTGTCTGGATTAGCACCTTTAATTAAAATGTTCAGGTACTTTTTGTCATCATAGAAGAGTGCAGTATGTGGATCTTAGAACGTTCTCTTCAAGTATAATGGCGCCGGAGGGGATGGCTGCTATTTTACGAGTTCCTAAACAACTGCTATTTTATTTTCTCATTTTGTACATAATGTTGCTGCTACTGTCTTTTATGACCAAAAAGAGCTTCTGGACATCAGAACTGCAATTACTCACCTCGAACTGGATGAATATTTTTTTTGTTAATGAGTCCGAAGTGAAGGATATACTGCTTTGTCAAGACAAGGCCCAAATTCCTGTCATCGGCGCATAGAAAATACAGAGAAAAGGGGGGAGGGAGGGGTACCTTGTAAGAATTAACCACCACTACCCTCCGTATTATTGGAATCCTTGGAAAACAAATTTGACGATCTACGATTAACCGTCGTGAGACAGGTTAGTTTTACCAAACACCTACCAATGGGACATTAAAAACGAATATCTTATGTTTCTCGAGAAGTGGCTGAACGACGACACTGATAATATATAACTGGCTGGCTCCTTGGTGCATCGGCAGGACAGAGCAGCTACGTCCGGTAAGACGAGGGGAGGGGGTGTGTCCCCATTTGGCAATAATTGCTGGTGAGCGATGTCTAATATTAAAGAGATCTCAAGGTATTGCTTTCCTGAGGTAGAATACCTCATGATAAACTGTAGACCACACTATCTACAAGGAGAGTTCTCATCTATATTATTTGTAGACATGTATTTACCACCACAAACCGATGCTAGCACTGAGACCGCACTCAACGAGCTGTATTAGGCCATAAGCAAACAAGAACATGGTCATCCAGAAGCGGCACTCCTAGTGGCTGGGAACTTGAATGCAGGCAAACTTAAATATGTTTTACCTAATTTCTACCAGCATGTCACATGTGCAACCAGAGGGGGGGAAAAAAACTCTAGACCACCTTTACTCCACACACAGAGATGCGTGCAAATCTGACCATAAATGTATCCTCCTGATTCCTGCTTACAAGCCAAAACTACAGCAGGGAGTATCAGTGACTCGCTCAATATAGAAGTGGTCAGTTGACGTGATGCTACGCTACGGGACTGTTTTGATAACACATAGTGGAATATGTTTTGAGATTCATCCAATGGCATTGGAGTATACCACCTCAGTCACCGGCTTCATCAGTAAGTGCATCGACGACGTCGTCCCTACAGTGACCATACATACATATCCTAACCAGAAGCATTGGATTACAGGCAACATCCGCACCAAGCTAACAGCTAGACCTGCAGCTTTCAAGAAGCGGGACATTAATCCAGACACTTATAAGAAATCCCGATATGCCCTCAGACGAACCATCAAACAGGTCAAGTGTCAATACAGGACTAAGATTGAATCCTACTACACCGGCACTGATGCTCGTCGGATGTGGCAGGGCTTGAAAAATATTATGGACTACAAAGGGAAACTCAGCTGTGAGCTGCCCAGTGATGCGAGCTTACCAGACGAGCTAAATGCCTTTTTAAGCTCACTTCGAGGTAAGCAACACTGAAGCATGCATGAGAGCACCAGCTGTTCTGAACGACTGTGTGATCACGCTCTCCGCAGCAAATGTGCGCAAGACCTTTAGACCGATCAACTATCACAAGTCGCAGGGCCAGATGGATTACCAGGTTGTGTACTCAAAGCATGAGTGGACCAACTGGCAATTGTCTTCACAAAACATATGTCATACTGATCCTCAACACTGAGGCCCCTCAGGGGTGCGTGCTTAGTCCCCTCCTGTACTCCCTGTTCACCCACGACTGCGTGGCCAAGCATGACTCCTAGATCATCATTAAGTTTGCTGACGACACAACAGTGGTAGGCCTGATCACCGACAACGATGAGCCAGCCTATAGGGAGGAGGTCAGACAGCAGGCAATGTGGTGCCAGGGCAACAACCTCTCCCTCAATGTGAGAAAGACAAAGGAGCTGATCGTGGACTATAGGAAAAAGAGGGCCAGACACGCCCCCATTAACATCAATGGGTCTAAAATGGAGCGGGTCGAGAGTTTCAAGTTCCTTGGTGTCCACATCACCAACAAACTATCATGGTCCTAACACACCAAGACAGTTGTAAAGAGGGCACAACAACAGCTTTTCCTCCTCAGGAGACTGAAAAGATTTGGCATGGGTCCCCAGATCCTCAAAAAGTTATACAGCTGCACCATCGAGAGAATCCTGACCGATTGCATCACTGCCTGGCATGGCAACTGCTTGTAAGGCGCTACAGAGGGTATTGCGTATGGCCCAGTACATTACTGTGACCAAGCTTCCTGCCATCTAGGACCTACAGTGGGGCAAAAAAGTATTTAGTCAGCCACCAATTGTGCAAGTCCTCCCACTTAAAAAGATGAGAGAGGCCTGTAATTTATAATAGGTAAACTTCAACTATGACAGACAAAATGAGGGAAAAAAATCCAGAAAATCACATTGTAGGATTTTTAATGAATTTATTTGCAAATTATGGTGGAAAATAAGTATTTGGTCACCTACAAACAAGCAAGATTTCTGGCTCTCACAGACCTGTAACTTCTCCTTTGAGAGGCTCCTCTGTACTCCACTCGTTACCTGTATTAATGGCACCTGTTTGAACTTGTTATCAGTATAAAAGACACCTGTCCACAATCTCAAACAGTCACACTCCAAACTCCACTATGGCCAAGACCAAAGAGCTGTCAAAGGACACCAGAAACAAAATTGTAGACCTTCACCAGGCTGGGAAGACAATCTGCAATAGGTAAGCAGCTTGGTTTGAAGAAATCAACTGTGGGAGCAATTATTAGGAAATGGAAGACACACAAGACCACTGATAATCTCCCTCGATCTGGGGCTCCACGCAAGATCTCACCCCGTGGGGTCAAAATGATCACAAGAACGGTGAGCAAAAATCCCAGAACCACACGGGGGGACCTAGTGAATGACCTGCAGAGAGCTGGGACCAAAGTAACGAAGCCTACCATCAGTAACACACTACGCCGCCAGGGACTCAAAACCTGCAGTGCCAGACGTGTCCCCCTGCTTAAGCCAGTACATGTCCAGGCCCGTCTGAAGTTTGCTAGAGAGCATTTGGATGATCCAGAAGAAGATTTGGAGAATGTCATATGGTCAGATGAAACCAAAATATAACTTTTTGGTAAAAACTCAACTCGTCGTGTTTGGAGGACAAAGAATGCTGAGTTGCATCCGAAGAACATCATACCTACTGTGAAGCATGGGGGTGGAAACATCATGCTTTGGGGGCTGTTTTTCTGCAAAGGGACCAGGACGACTGATCCGTGTAAAGGAAAGAATGAATGGGGCCATGTATCGTGAGATCTTGAGTGAAAACCTCCTTCCATCAGAAAGGGCATTGACGATGAAACATGGCTGGGTCTTTCAGCATGACAATGATCCCAAACACACCGCCCCGGCAACGACGGAGTGGCTTCGTAAGAAGCATTTCAAGGTCCTGGAGTGGCCTAGCCAGTCTCCAGATCTCAACCCCATAGAAAATCTTTGGAGGGAGTTGAAAGTCCGTGTTGCCCAGCAACAGCCCCAAAACATCACTGCTCTAGAGGAGATCTGCATGGTGTGTGAAAACCTTGTGAAGACTCACAGAAAACGTTTGACCTCTGTCATTGCCAACAAAGGGTATATAACAAAGTATTGAGATAAATTTTAGTTATTGACTAAATACTTATTTTCCACCATAATTTGCAAATAAATTCATTAAAAATCCTACAATGTGATTTTCTGGATTTTTTTTCTCATTTTGTCTGTCATAGTTGAAGTGTACCTATAATGAAAATTACAGGCCTCTCTCACTTTAAGTGGGAGAACTTGCACAATTGGTGGCTGACTAAATACCTTTTTTGCCCCACTGTATATACTAGGCGATGTCAGAGGAAGGCCCAAAACATTTTCAAAGACTCCAGTCACCCAAGTCATAGACTGTCCTCTCTGCTACTGTACCTCAAGCTGTACCGGCGTGCCTAGTCAAAGACCAAAAGGCTCCTTAACAGCTTCTACACCCAAGCCATAAGACTGCTGGACAATTAACTAAATGGCCACCCAGACATTTTACATTGACCCCCCTTTGTTTTTACACTTCTGCTACTCACTGTTTATTATCTATGCATAGTCACTTTACAAATTAACCTCAACTAACCTGTACTCCCGCACATTGACTCGGTACCGGTACACCCTGTATATAGCCTCGTTATTGTCAAGTAATTTTATTGTGTTACTTGTATTTATTTTTTTTACTTTAGTTTATTTAGTAAATATTTTCTTAACTCTACTTCCTGAACTTCATTGTTTGTTTAGGGTTTGTACGTAAGCATTTCACAGTAAGGTCTACACCTGTTGTATTTGGTGCATGTGACAAATAAAATGTGATTTGATACTAGGAAGTTCACAAGGTGAGAAAGACAGCTGTTTCCCTCCTCTCTGTCTATTTGTATTAGCCAGAGATGATGCTATGCTGCCAACTCTCAGCTGGTTCATCAGCAAGGGCCATGGAGGAATTATAGCTTTATCTCCTCTCATTGGCTACAGGCATCACGCACACCGCATGTCTTGTGTCCCTGAAGTATTCTCTAATTACTGGAAAATTAGGACCTCACTTGAGTCCACTTCCAGAGAATACCTAAGAATGCCTCGAGGAGAGAGAGTGAGCGGGACCCGACGTAACGACACAATGCTTTTCATTGTGCCCCGGCCTGGCCTCCGTGATGCTGCTGTGTCACTGATGCTATCAATCTGAATTACACCTCTGTGTGCCACGTGTCACAGTCACACTGAGTCACAACAACCAATCACAATGGACAGAGTGAATTGAATGTCACTCCAGTGAGCACATGATATGCTCACGTCTCTGACTAGGAAAAAGTTACTGTTAAGGTGTTTTCAATTCTCTCACTCACAAGGTCACATTTTCCTGAGTCACACACATAATTATGACCAACCCCCATTCTCCTGTTCCCTATAGAACAACACTGGACATAACCATTAGGTCACATCTCACACCCAGAACAGTTAACCCTTGCTGTGAAATAAAAATATCACTTGTCAATATTTAGGAAATGGGTTTCCTTCACTGCATCTGACCACTGAGCCCACAGTGTAAGTCAATCTGTCAAAACACTATCCATTGGGAGGAGAGAGACCCACAAAGAATTGGAAAACTAATCCAATTTTGATAAAACTCCCAGATCTATTGGGTGAAATACCAGTGTGCAATCACACGTGCAAGATGTAAATTACAACCCATATTTATTTCCCCTTTTGTACTTTAACTATTTGCACATCATTACAACACTATATATAGACATATGACATTTGAAATGTCTTTATTCTTTTGGAAGTTCGGGAGTATAAAGTTAACTTTAAACTTTTTTATTTTTTAAAGTTAACTTTAATTTAAAAAAATATATATTTCACTTGCTTTGGCAATGTAAACATATGTTTCCCATGCCAATAAAGCCGCTTCAATTGAGAGAGAATTATTATTTTGGATTAAATTAGATTTGTTTATTTCCTTGGTTGTACTCTCAATGGCTGATGGCCGTGATTCCTCGTGAACGTGCTGTACTCAATATGTCATGATTTAGATGTTTGTGTTTACAAAATACTGGATAACACTTTACTTAAGGCGTACAGGTACAATGGTAGGTATAATGCATGATGAAGCATTAAGGGGCCGATTCAGACCCTATTTAAGTGTGTGTAAATGGAACTTAATTCCCTTGTTATACACTTTTCTCTCAATGCATATTCAGACCTTGAACTTAAGCATGAGAATAGCATGCTATTCACCCGCTATTAGTTCAGGTGGGGATCTAAGAAATGAAGATGTGGTGGAAGCGTGTCTACATATGTGCCATATTCTGATCTTGACTTAATTCCCTCATAATTCCACACAAGGAAACCATTAATATGTTTGAGCCGAACCTACTGTTTCCAAGTGGAAAAAGGATCTACTTTCCTTTTTTCCTGACAGAAACAACAGCATCCATGCATTGTAATTTACACTGCTCAAAAAAATAAAGGGAACACTAAAATAACACATCCTAGATCTGAATGAATTAAATACTTTTTTCATTACATAGTTGAATGTGCTGACAACAAAAGCACACAAAAATTATCAATGGAAATCAAATTTATCAACCCATGGAGGTCTGGATTTGGAGTCACACTCAAAATTAAAGTGGAAAACCACACTACAGGCTGATCCAACTTTGATGTAATGTCCTGAAAACAAGTCACAATGAGGCTCGGTAGTGTGTGTGGCCTCCACGTGCCTGTATGACCTCCCTGCAATGCCTGGGCATGCTCCTGATGAGGTGGCGGATGGTCTCCTGAGGGATCTCCGCCCAGACCTGGACTAAAGCATCCGCCAGCTCCTGGACAGTCTTGTGCAACGTGGCGTTGGTGGATGGAGCGAGACATGATGTCTCAGATGTGCTCAATTGGATTCAGGTCTGGGGAACGGGCGGGCCAGTCCATAGCATCAATGCCTTCCTCTTGCAGGAACTGCTGACACACTCCAGCCACATGAGGTCTAGCATTGTCTTGCATTAGGAGGAACCCAGGGCCAACCGCACCAGCATATGGTCTCACAAGGGGTCTCATCTCGGTACCTAATGGCAGTCAGGCTACCTCTGGCGGGCATATGGAGGGCTGTGCGGCCCCCCAAAGAAATGCCACCCCACACCATGACTGACCCACCGCCAAACCGGTCATGCTGGAGGATGTTGCAGGCAGCAGAACGTTCTCCACGGCGTCTCCAGACTGTCACATGTGCTCAGTGTGAACCTGCTTTCATCTGTGAAGAGCACAGGGCGCCAGTGGCGAATTTGCCAATCTTGGTGTTCTCTGGCAAATGCCAAACGTCCTGCACGGTGTTGGGCTGTAAGCACAACCCCCACATGTGGACGTCGGGCCCTCATGGAGTCTGTTTCTGACCGTTTTAGCAGACACATGCACATTTGTGGCCTGCTGGAGGTCATTTTGCAGGGCTCTGGCATTGCTCCTCCTACTCCTCCTTGCACAAAGGCGGAGGTAGCGGTCCTGCTGCTGGGTTGTTGCCCTCCTACGGCCTCCTCCACGTCTCCTGATGTACTGGCCTGTCTCCTGGTAGCGCCTCCATGCTCTGGACACTACGCTGACAGACACAGCAAACCTTCTTGCCACAGCTCGCATTGATGTGCCATCCTGGATGAGCTGCACTACCTGAGCCACTAGTGTGGGTTGTAGACTCCGTCTCATGCTACCACTAGAGTGAAAGCACCGCCAGCATTCAAAAGTGACCAAAACATCAGCCAGGAAGCATAGGAACTGAGAAGTGGTCTGTGGTCACCACCTGCAGAACCACTCCTTTATTGGGGGTGTCTCGCTAATTGCCTATAATTTCCACCTGTTGTCTATTCCATTTGCACAACAGCATATGAAATGTATTGTCAATCAGTGTTGCTTCCTAAGTGGACAGTTTGATTTCACAGAAGTGTGATTGACTTGGAGTTACATTGTGTTGTTTAAGTGTTCCCTTTATTTTTTGGAGCAGTGTATATATTGATAAAAGCTAGGTAAATGAGTAATCCATTTGGAGAAGGGGATTGTAAATACACATAGCTCTTTTTTTGGATAATTTTTCATTAGGATCCCTGGAGACGAATGTGAAACCTGTCATATGGAGGCAAACAAAAAATCAACAAGACCTATTGCGGCCCCTTTTCCACAGTGAAGTAGGCTATAAATAGATGTGCCGTTATTCAACATTTGTATTGTGTTCCTTCTTAATTTGCGTGGATGAAATTTGGAGACCCAAGCAATAAGCTTCTGTAGGGCTGAACTTGCCAAGTTGATGAATGCGCTTTAGAATGTTGTAATTATATGCCCAGACTTTTCTCCATTTTATTTTACAATTTGTAACATGTTATATATTAGCCACTATCATGAGCCACCGTCAGTAATACCCACATACATTCTGTCAATTTGTAGCTTACATTTTGCATCATTCCATTTCATTCTGTTTAACTTTCTTTACTCTGTCATGCTCGTGTGTTTCCTGAGGGTCGCTAGCATTAGTGGGTCATAATAGGCTAACGTTGTGGAATACTTTGGGGCATGTAGCCATTTGAATCATTATGGAACTCAGACCACACGTAGCAGGTTAAACCTGGAGCCTGGCGCACAGTACACCATGACTGGACTGAGTATTTTTAAATCTACCAGTTGGTGCTGAAAAGGGGACCAATATTAATGTATTTTTATGGCTTTCTTTAATTGATTCCTATATTCTGAACTTGTTCTCTCGATGTATTCTAGTGAGCCTGTTGCCAAAATTATAATTAAAAAGGTACACCATATTTAAAGGGATGGCTTAAGAAAAATGTACTGAAAACCCTATTGAATGAAAACTCCAGGAGAAAATCTGTTGCCAGCAAGTGGGAGGGTTTTCAGCGGTTGAATTAAATGTTTTCAGCGCACTCAATATAACCACACCTGCAAAGCCCATTACGCACCTGCATAAGGTGTCTCAATGCCAACTACTGAGAAGTGCGTAGGAAAGGCGTGGTTAGGAAAAGTGTAAATGACCTAAGTCGGAATCTGCCCCTATATGCCTTGTCAAAAGTATCTATGAACTGCTTATAATGTGTTAGTATTCTCTTATAATGGGCCTCTATTAGAAAAAGTGTCAAGTCCCTCCTCTGAACTCTGGTTTCCCTCAGCAAAGCGAAGGTCAAAGCCGACAAGAAGAATGCATATTTTCAGATCAGAACAAAGACACTATTTCAAGGAGCTTTTCGCCCAGGGTCCTAAAAACCAAGAGGGTACTGATGTACGCCAAGCACAGTGTGCCTCACAAGTGAACTACAGAGGAACTAAGTAAGAGCTGGTGTGTGTGTGTGTGTGTGTGTGTGTGTGTGTGTGTGTGTGTGTGTGTGTGTGTGTGTGTGTGTGTGTGTGTGTGTGTGTGTGTGTGTGTGTGTACGCCCCTGTGTGTGCACTATGCATGTGTGTGTGTTCAAACGACGCACGAGGCCGAGGTAAGCTAAGTTAGCTCTCAGGCATATGGAACAAATTGTCAGAAGAAACTGCTAGAAACGAGATGTTTCGAACGCTGTTATACTCTGTAACGCAGTGTGCCAGGGTTTTTATTTTGCTACCCCTGTAGTGACGAGATGAATCAATCCGAATGCAGGACAAAACCTAGACAGAGAACTACATTACTGCTGCATACTGTTGCTATTATGTCACTAAATCACCATGAGGCAACATACAGCATCTTTATGATGCCAATGCTCCGGTGACCTTTCCTCTTGGCTCTGCATGCTCTCTAGTATGTTTGTTATCGCTCAAAAAAAAGGTGAAGTGAGAGAGATCATTCACAGCCTTTAGTACTGTAATATCCCTCAGCTGTGAGTGTTGTCATAGCAATGTGATACTCAGGTCTGTATTGTTTCATGGTGATGTTGTACAGATTCCAGATTGAATGATAGGTCACCCAACCACAGATTGTTAGTTTAGAGCAGGAAAACTGTTTGACCATGTTTGGAACTTCTATAGTAGTCAGATTCCCTTACTTTGGAATAAAATGGTCTAGAATAGAATCTAGTGGTCTAGGTATATTTCAAACAACAACACACTTCTCTTTATTACCAGAATGATTTAGGCTGGGATTCAATCTGATCGTGTTTTGTTGACAATGTGCCATTTAAAGGTAATTTTCCAATTGAGCCGACATTTGCAGCATTTACCGTGAATGCGGTCTCCGTGAACGCAGGAACATTGCCTTTAAAAGACTCATTGTTCAGAAAGCGCAATTGGATTTAATTCTGGCCTTAGTCATACCATTCAACAGTAGATGTGGTAAAGGAGGACACTACGTCAATTAATATTTATAGAAATGTCGTACAAGTACTTTGGCAGATCCAGTCTGACACATAAGCCACTGAACACAAGCAGGGGAGAGAGCCTAGCTGTCCCTGTAAAAAAATCCATAACTCCTGTACATGCTACAGCATTTTCTCAGTTACATTAAATATTGTCTATATGGTGTTCATATTGAGACTGAGGTTGTCCTAACATGGACACTTGATCTGCAAAATGAATAACAGTTGTGAATTTCACTGGAGAGTCACTCATCTGACAATGACCTGATACATCATCTCTATGTACCACTCTGAGTTTGCACAGCAGACCAACTGACAAAATCCAGTTTTCAGTCAAGATTTACTCTGTTTTGAAGATTTGAAGTTGAACATTCAATCCTCAATCTTGATCAGCCTCAAAATCAATTTTTGGATGTATAAATTAATGATTATGTACCCATTGATACATGAAGAATATAACTTATCAGCTTACGTAGTTCAACTGTCGTACCCCCATCAGAACTCAAAATATAAGATTGTTTTACTCCAATGTTTGTAAACAAAGTAAATGTAAAAAAACACTAGATAACACCAAAACATGGTTAAGGGCTCTATTCAATCTATATCGCGGAAATGTAGCGTTACACCATGATTGACATTTAAAGTCCGTTTTTTAGCGAAACAGGGGCGGGAGGATGCTTTCTTATTGTTTTAACTGCTGATTGCCGCTTTAAGGAGGTTGTGGAGAATCTCTCCCTCATAACCTCATGTAGTGTTTGTCTAATTCATTACCCTGTGACACAGTCGTGGAGACTTCTGACATGGCCTTGGAGTTTTAGAGAGAGCTTTAAACGGCATATTAAAACATGGGTGAGGTTTGCGCAAAGGAAAATAGCCAGAGGAAATTACTTTTGATTGAGCTAGGCCAAATGTCCAATTGAAATCACTTTTTGGGAAACAAATGCATCTTTTATGATAGAGAAGCTGGATGAAGACAAGAGGTCTAGTGTATAGTATTGTTATGAACTGTAGAATGGCTGGAGACTATTAGGAGATCAAATGTTGCAGTGCCAAGAGTGGAGTCGGCTAAAGAAAGGAGGCCACAGAGGTTGGTTTCTGACAGGACCACAGAAAAAGACTGCTCTCTGAGAGAGAGCCATCTACAGAAAAATGTCAAACCACTATTGACAAAGAATTATAATTGAATGATAATTCATTGCATTGTTCTGGGGGTTATTGAGGCTGTATTGTGTGGCGTACCTCTCAATTTAAATCGGCACATGTCCCAAAAGACACCAAGTGTTAAGCAATGATCAATGAACACACAATGGCTGTATTGTTAGAGTGGAAATGGTGAGTAATGTAACGGGCTGGCTCTCTCAGTCATTGAAGAATAGTGGGATTCTCCAATGGCGTGTTACAATGCAATGTATTGCAGATGAGCAGAATCACGTTTTATAATTGGGCTCACAACTTTGTCTTTAAACTCCCTAAAGTATGCAATCCTGAAAACAAAGCCACGGACAAAACACATGGTCAAACGCACACAATGGTGCCATTTGCAGGTCCGGATAATGCGGTAGCATATTTATACAATATCACGCCAAATATTATTCAAAAAAATGTGAGAAAGCAAAAAAAGTTAGATAATCATACCCTGCTATATCAAAGATGAAACCTTTTCAATGTAGCCTACTTGTGCGCTTTAGCCTCAGCCACAATGCAACAACAATTACGCACTTGTGTCCTGCGTCCTTGGAAAACCCCTATCCGCATTGATTGTGTGGGTCACGACGATTACGATGGAGGGAAATGAGAAGAGATTGACTGACTATACGACAAATAGATAGGAAGGGAGGAGCCAGGTTGCCAAGGTGAATGTAGACTACTGTCTACTCTACGGTATAATCCAGACCTCATTACTAAACACGACACCGCGCTCATGATTGCCGCACATCGTTCATTAAAGGCGATACCAAGAAACCAGAGGAAATTAGCGTGAAACGGACGAGTAGCATTACTCACTTAAATTGCGGTCAAGGCAACATAAAATACTTCATGAAATCTGTATTTACTTTATTGTTAAATAAACCCGAAACACCTTGGTTTACCGATTTCCTTGCTGTCATAAACTGTGCGCTCAGCTGACATTTCAATGGAACGGAGCGAGTCGTGTTTCTGATCCATCAGGAAGACGTCCTGGCAACAAAGGTAAACAACGAATTGTATTTGCATTTTTTATGGTCAGATTTTATGGAAATGGCGCGCTGTCTCCCTACCTGACATTCATCAGGTGCGCATGCGAAAGAAGACAATTAGGTTTTTAAATCACAAGTGCTGCATATCTGTTGCATCATTTTAATTGTCCATCTCGTATGCGTTTTGGTGAAGCTTGGCACTGGCATTATCATTCCAAGATAGATTATACAAAACATTTAAAGTGTGAGTGTACATTTTATTTGTTGATTCAGTTTACCAAAGTTTGTTATCAGGCTGCTCTAACATTTAATGTAAAATCCAATCCGGATTACATGTGGAGTTATTTAATCAAATTAGACACATTTGGAATGAAAACTTGTTGAGTGAACAACAATGTGCTTCAACTGATATTTGTATTAGTTGTGCTAATAAAGCTACACACGTGGTTTTGACAAATTCCTAAGAGAGGACAAGTATTTGCTAGTCAGAAAAACAAAACTGTTCATTTTTTCAAGTTACCAAAGTTTGTTACCAAACTGCCTTAAAAATTTAAATTGTGTCAACTTCCTATACAGTAGAAATAACTCATTTGAAAATGATACATTTCAGAAATGACTAAGTCTTTGAAATTATATAATATAGATTTCAGTAGGGAACATTATGCTTCAATCTGTCTCTTACATGTGTGAGCTTTTTTGACAGTTTCAAAGCTGGCATTGCACTCAGATACAATGCTATACGCTAACGCTTATAGGGAAGGACATTCAACAAGCATGGCACTTACACAAATAACTGATGATTGGCTGAGAGAAATTGATTATAAAAAGATTGTGGGAGATGTTTTGTTAGACTTCAGCACGGCTTTTGACATTGTCATTCATAGTCTGCTGATGGAAAAACATATGTGGTATGGCTTTACACACCCTGCTATATTGTGGATAAAGAGTTACCTATCTAACACAACACAGAGGTGTTTTTTAATGGGAGTCTCTCCAGCATAATCCCGGTAGAATCAGGAATTCCCAAGGGCAGCTGTCTAGGCCCCTTACTTTTAAAAATGTTTACCAATAACGTGCCACTGGCCTTGAGTAAAGCCAGTGTGTCTATATATACGTATGACTCAAATCATGTCTCACATGCGCCGATTTCAACCTTACAGTGAAATACTTACAAGCCCTAACCAACAATGTAGTTTAAGAAAAACAAATATATGAATAAGAAATAAAAGTAACAAATAAACAAAGAGCAGCAGTAAAATAACAAAAGTGAGGCTATATACAGTGGGTACCGTTACAGAGTCAATGTGCAGGGGCACCGGTTAGTCAAGGTAATATGTACATGTACGTAGAGTTATTAAAGTGACTATCCATTGATAATAACAGAGAGTAGCAGCAGTGTAAGAGGTGGGGGGGATTTGATTAGATGTTTGATTAGATGCAAAGCGTCAATACAGGACTAAGATCGAATCATACTACACTGGCTCCGATGCTCATCAGATGTAGCAGGGCGGGCAAACTACTACAGACTACAAAGGGAAGCACAGCCGAGAGCTGCCCAGTGACACAAGCCTACCAGATGAGCTAAATTACTTCTCTGCTCGCTTTGAGGCAAGTAACACTGAAACGTGCATGAGCGCATCAGCTGTTCCGGGGGACTGTGTGAACACCCTTTCCACTGCCAATGTGCGTAAGACCTTTAAACAGGTCAACATTAACAAGCCAGCAGGGCCAGACAGATTACCAGGACGTGTATTCCAAGCATGCACTGACCAACTGACAAGTGTCTTCACTGACATTTTCAACCTCTCCCTGTCGGAGTCTGTAATACCAACATGTTTCAAGCAGACCACCACAGTCCCTGTGCCCAAGAACACTAAGGTAACTTGCCTAGATGTCTACTGACCTGTAGCACTCACGTCTGTAGCAATGAAGTGCTTTGAAAGGCTGGTCATAGCGCACATCAACACCATTATCCCAGAAACCCTAGATCCACTCCAATTTGCATACCGCCCCAACAGATCCACAGATGATGCATTCTCTATTGCACTCCACACTGCACTTTCCCACCTGGACAAAAATAACACCTATGTGAGAATGCTATTCATTGACTACAGCTCAGCGTTCAACACCATAGTGCCCTCAAATCTCATCACTAAGCTAAGGACCCTGGGACTAAACACCTCCCTCTGCAACTGGATCCTGGATTTCCTGATGGTCCGCCCCCAGGTGGTAAGGGTAGGTAACAACGCTAATTCTCAACACAAGGGCCCCTCAGGGGTGCGTGCTCAGTCCTCTCCTGTACTCCCTGTTCACTCATGACTGCACGGCCAGGCATGACTCCAACACCATCATTACATTTGCCAATGACACAACAGTGGTAGGCCTGATCAACGACGAGAAAGCCTATAGGGAGGAGGTCAGAGACCTGGCCATGTGGTGCCACGACAACAACCTCTCCCTCAACGTTATCAAGACAAAAGGAGACGATTGTGGACTACAGGAAAAGGGGACTGAGCACGCCTCCATTCTCATCATTGGGGCTGCAGTGGAGCAGGTTGAAAGCTTCAAGTTCCTTGGTGTCCACATCAGCAACAAACTAACATGTTCCAAGCACACCAAGACAGTCATGAAGACTGAAAACCTATTCAAAACCTATTCCCCCTCAGGAGACTGAAAACATTTGGCATGGGTCCTCAGATCCTCAAAAAGGTTCTACAGCTGCACTATCGAGAGCATCCTGACTGGTTCCATCACTGCCTGGAATGGCAACTGCTCGGCCTCCGACCGCAAGGCACTACAGAGGGCAGTGCATACGGCCCAGTACATCACTGGGGCCAAGCTTCCTGCCATCCAGGACCTCTATACCAGGCGGTGTCAGAGGAAGGTCCTAAAAATTGTCAAAGACTCCAGCCACCCTAGTCATAGACCGTTCGCCCTGCTACCTCACGGCACGTGGTACTGGAGCGCCAAGTCTAGGTCCAAGCGGCTTCTAAACAGCTTCTACCCCCAAGCCATAAGACTCCTGAACATCTGGTCAAATGGCTACCCAGACTATTTGCATTGTCGTCATCCCCTCACCCCCTCTTTACACCACTGCTACTCTGTTGTCATCTATGCATAGTCACTTTAATAACTCTACCTACATGTACATACAACCTCATTGTTGGTTATGGGCTCGTAAGTAAGCATTCCACTATAAGGTCTACCTACACCTGTTGTATTCGGCACATGTGACTAATAAAATTTGATACACATAAGACAGGCACTCTACACACACGTACACATGGATTTTGTATTGTAGATATGTGATGGTAGAGTAGTGGCCTGAGGGAACACACTTAATGTATTGTGTAAAATGTTAAGAAATGTAATGTCCTGTAATATTTTAAATTGTATTTAACTGCCTTAATGTTGCTGGACACCAGGAAGAGTAGCTGCTGCCTTGACAGCTAATGGGGATCCTTAATAAATACAAAAACTGTCCAGTTGTTTGGTCAGGAGCCACAAAGAGGGACTTAGGAAAATTACAATTGCCCCAGAACAGGGCAGCATGGCTGTCCAACAAATGTTCACGGAGAGCTAACATGAATAATATGCATGTCAATCTATCCTGGCAAAGTGGAGGAGAGATTGATTTCATCACTAATTGTATTTGTAAGAAGTATTTACATGTTGAATGCACCGAACTGTCTGTTTAAACAAAAAAATATAAATTTTCAGTCAACACTACTGTTATGTAGCTTCAGTTGATTTGACTGCTTGGTTGAATTTTTAAGTAAGCACATAGTTAGCTGGTTCAAATGGATTTTTTTGTATAATTTTTTTAATATACAGTCTTGTCCCATCGCTGCAACTCCCGTACGGACTCGGGAGAGGTAAAGGTTGAGAAGCGTGCGTCCTCTGGGCGTGCGTCCTCCGAAACACCACCCCACCAAGCCGCACTGCGTCTTGACACAATGCTCGCTTAACCCGGAAGCCAGTCGCACCAATGTGTCGGAGGAAACACACCTGGCTACCCTCCCCTAAACCCGGACGACGCTGGTCTAATTGTGCGCCGCCTCATGGGTCTCCCGGTCAAGGGCCAGCTGTGACACAGCCTGGAATCGAACCAGGATCTGTAGTGACACAGATAGCACTGCGATGCAGTGCCTTAGATCGCTCTGCCACTCGGGAGGCCCTACGTTGTAGTTATCTTAATTTGAAATTTTTAGTCAACACAACTGCAGGTAGCGTAGGGGTTAAGAGCGTTAGGCATTGTGTAACTTTCCATTAAGGTATCTATACTTTTACTCAAGTATGACAGTTGGGTACTTTTTCTACCACTGGTTGAAAGAAAATCAACGTGACATTTTTTGTCAACTCAACAAATTATGGGTGCACCTGGCGAGACCCAGATGCAGATGGTCAAAGATGTTTATTAACAATCCAAAAGGGGTAGGCAAGAGAATAGTCATGGACAGGCAAAAGGTCAAAACCAGTTCAGAGGTACAGAATGGCAGGCAGGCTCGAGGTCAGGGCAGGCAGAATGGTCAGGCAGGTGGGAATGGAGTCCAGAAAACAGGCAAAGGTCAAAACCAGGAGGACTAGTAGAAAAGAATAGAAAAGCAGGAGCACGGGAACAAAAACACACTGGTTGACTTGAACATACAAGATGAACTGGCACAGAGAGACAGGAAACACAGGGATAAATACACCAGGGAAAATAAGCCACACCTGCAGGGGGTGGAGACAATCACAAGGACAGGCGAAATGGATCAGGGTGTGATGCAATTTTACTTGACTTGGCTAATTAAACAAGTCATTTTGACTGAATTTCAAAATATATATATTTTTTGACAGTGTACAGAGGAGAGCAAGGAGAGAATCAGTCAATAGGAAAGCTGTTTATGTTGGCATCAGGTGCATGCAGGGTGGTTTCTCCAAGCATGGACATCTGCATATTATTACCTCTCCAAATTAATTAACCTTTAAATATTTACCTTTTTTTGTGGGATGTTTGATATTGAATATAATGCTTTTGCATGAACTATCTTGTGTACTGTATATCAAGATGTAATAGGTATCAAGATATAACAGTATTAGGCTACTACAGTGTAATAATCAGAATAGTCTAACCAACAAATGGCAGAATCGTAATAGAGGTTTCAGTGAACAGCTGTGTTGGGTTATTACATGAGAATAGGTGTCGATGCTTTACAGTGCATGATTCAAATGGGTAATATAAGAGTCTATCAACCATTAACGCTTGTGTAGATTGCACCGGGGCAGGGCACACACACTGAGATTGGACTAGTCATTCTGTATATTAAGTGAAATGTGATGACAGCTTGTGTCACAGTCACCCTCCAATAAACTACCTGAGGAGAAGGAGGTAAGAGGAGAGATTAAGGACAGGAATCTAGGAAGCTTGGGGTAGAGTGGTGTAACCTTACCAAACCACAGCTTCTTACTCCAGCCCTATCCATGATCACGATGAGTCACAGTCAGGAGGTGTGCCAGGCAGTAAGATCAGAGAAGGGAGAAGGGACAACAAGACACTTCCATTGGTTCCATAGGTTTGGAAATGTTATGAGGGAATCAGTCTTTCCTTCCTCCTTCCTAACCACCATTATATAAGTCATCCATTATGCCACCTCTGGGTGTTAAAGTATGATAATCATCAGAGATATACAAGATAAAAGAGCAAGGCCAATGACCTGTAAAGGAAGGAATTTATCCACCTCTAAGAAAGTCACGACAATAAGAGTCTAGCGTTATTATTTTGTGGGTGTATGGAGGCCAAGGCCAGATTACAAATGCTCTAATGTGATGTGATAGTGAGGAGAGTGGCACGACTAGAACATTTACTAGAGGTATCAACAACTCGGTCTATAAGATTCAGTATATGTGGCCTGGAGTTTTTCCTGACCATGTAACCTGACCAGTAAGAAATATGGGCCCTAGTTAGGAGCTACTAAGATCCAGAGTATTTCCATATTTTTTCCTGGTTGGGAAAAAACGTCATGGCCTAGTTATAACTATGATTTCTAGTCAGGTCCAGTGATTCCATTGAGTACTGTCCCAGCTAGTGCACCCTGAGTGTGGGTGTGGCATGTGGGGACAGAGAATGACCTGCTATGTTGAGGTCAGCATTATTGGGGCCCACACAAAGGGCCCTGTTTTCCCCATGAGATCCATGTAGGGTTCTGCTCCTTCTTCTCTGATGTGTGAAACTGATACTCACCCCCTGAGGTCACCATCATTATGATGCTTGAACATTTGAGATCACTTACCAGACAGGCCCATTTTTTGGGCGTATTTCATAATTGATAATGATTGTCCCCTCTGCCCTCTCTCCTCCCTCTCTCCCTTTGTTGAGCAGCGTGACATTGAGAGTCCTCTGGAGTTCTGAGGTGCCAGAACCCATCAGAACCCATAGTCTGGGGATCAGGGTGCCAGAGGGGGGACGTGGAACCGCTCAGAACTCCGCAGGAGTGTACGGAACCCCTGGGCCTGGCCCTGTGTCCTGGAGGAGGCCGCTGAGGGACGGACCGGGGGCATCACGTGGCACTGCTCTGCCTGACTCCCACCCAGACCTCACCCCTCAGAGGGCCCTCTCAGCCTGCCTGCTGGGGAGAAGAGCAGGCCTTCAATCTCAGTGGGAAGGAGGAGCAGTGCTCTGTGTTTATTTGTGTTTTCATTAAGCTGTGTTTTTTCAGGATACCTGGACAGTGGATGTGATTTAGACAATGAGTTTTGCAGTGAGACTGCAGGGAGAATGTAGATGACCTTGTTTTACCTGTAAAGAACCATAGGACATCTGATCTGCAGTGACCAGCAGGCTGGAAAACAACTGATCACACCTGGCCTTTGGACTACAGAAGCGCCTCTGAGACAGTACTGTTGGTGTGGGTGTTGTTGTGTGGGTATGAAGACACTGGACAGCCGGTCATTTTAACAGGGATCATGTACACTGTCATCAGGGCTGATCTGAGACATCAGCTGTCACACTGATATAAGATGACTAAAAATCAACAGAAGACTACACATTCAACCAAACTCCTCTGGAGACTGGAGCCCTGTTTTCCCGTCTCCTCAGTGACAGTCAGTGCTATTTGATTTAACGTATCTCCAGTCCAGTTGGCTCCTCATTTAACGCACCTCGGTAGTGCCAAGTCAACTAGTTTCTCATCACCATGGTGATGTCCCAGGGCACATACACCTTCCTGGCCTGTTTTGCTGGGTTCTGGCTGGTGTGGGCTCTCATCGTCATGCTGTGCTGCTTCTGCAGCTTCATCCAGCGCCATCTGAAGAAGAGGAGGGAGGAGAGGCTGAGGGAGCAGTGTCTGAGGGCCTTGGAGATGGAGCCATTGGAGTGCCTGGGCCCAGAGGGGTTAGGAAGGGAACCCCCCACCAGAGAGCCCCTCCATTTCTGCCCCCCACATTTCTCCCCCCCACTCTCCCCTCCGCTGCACATTCTTCACTCCCTCCCACAGGGCAGCTGGGTCTCCCCTCAAGGTAATGCACTGATACAGTACTTTTCTTTACGGCTTTGAATATTCCACCACACGATGCACGCACACACACACACTATGATTAATTAAGATTAGACTGCAGTACTTTGAATCATACACACTTCAACCAAGCTAAATTACTTCTATGCTCGCTTCGAGGCAAGCAACACTGAAACATGCATGAGAGAATCAGCTGTTCCAGGCGACTGTTTGATCACACTCTCCATAGCCAATGTGAGTAAGACCTTTAAGCAGGTCAGCATTCACAAGGCCACGGGGTCAGACGGATTGCCAGGACATGCACTCCGAGCATGCGCTGACCAACTGGCAAGTGTCTTCACTGACATTTTCAACCTGTCCCAGACTGAGTCTGTAATACCAACATGTTTCAAGCAGACCACCATAGTCCCTGTGCCCAAGAACACTAAGGTAACTTGCCTAAATGACTACCGACCCATAGCACTCACATCTGTAGCAATGAAGTGCTCTGAAAGGCTGATCATAGCTCACATCAACACCATTATCCCAGAAACCTAGACCCACTCCAATTTGCATACCGCCCCAACAGATCCACAGATAATGCAATCTCTATTGCACTCCACACTGCCCTTTCCCACCTGGACAAAAAGAACACCTACGTGAGAATGCTATTCATTGACTACAGCTCAGCGTTCAACACCATAGTGCCCTGAAAGCTCATCACTAAGCTAAGGACTCTGGGACTAAACACTTCCCTCTGCAACTGGATCCTGGACTTCCTGACGGGCCGCGCCCAGGTGGTAAGGGTAGGTAACAACACATCTGCCACGCTGATCCTCAACATGGAGTCCCCTTTTTAATTTTTATTTCACCTTTATTTAACCAGGTAGGCAAGTTGCGACCTGGCCAAGATAAAGCAAAGCAGTTCGACAGATACAACGACACAGAGTTACACATGGAGTAAAACAAACATACAGTCAATAATACAGTATAAACAAGTCTATATACAATGTGAGCAAATTAGGTGAGAAGGGAGGTAAAGGCAAAAAAGGCCATGGTGGCAAAGTAAATACAATATAGCAAGTAAAACACTGGAATTGTAGTTTTGCAATGGAAGAATGTGCAAATTAGAAATAAAAATAATGGGGTGCAAAGGAGCAAAATAAATAAATAAATAAAATACAGTTGGGAAAGAGGTAGTTGTTTGGGCTAAATTATAGGTGGGCTATGTACAGGTGCAGTAATCTGTAAGATGCTCTGACAGTTGGTGCTTAAAGCTAGTGAGGGAGATAAGTGTTTCCAATTTCAGAGATTTTTGTAGTTCGTTCCAGTCATGGGCAGCAGAGAACTGGAAGGAGAGGCGGCCAAAGAAAGAATTGGTTTTGGGGGTGACTAGAGAGATATACTTGCTGGAGCGTGTGCTACAGGTGGGAGATGCTATGGTGACCAGCGAGCTGAGATAAGGGGGGACTTTACCTAGCAGGGTCTTGTAGATGACATGGAGCCAGTGGGTTTGGCGACGAGTATGAAGCGAGGGTCAGCCAACGAGAGCGTACAGGTCGCAATGGTGGGTAGTATATGGGGCTTTGGTGACAAAACGGATTGCACTGTGATAGACTGCATCCAATTTGTTGAGTAGGGTATTGGAGGCTATTTTGTAAATGACATCGCCAAAGTCGAGGATTGGTAGGATGGTCACTTTTACAAGGGTATGTTTGGCAGCATGAGTGAAGGACGCTTTGTTGCGAAATAGGAAGCCAATTCTAGATTTAACTTTGGATTGGAGATGTTTGATATGGGTCTGGAAGGAGAGTTTACAGTCTAACCAGACACCTAAGTATTTGTAGTTGTCCACGTATTCTAAGTCAGAGCCGTCCAGAGTAGTGATGTTGGACAGGCGGGTAGGTGCAGGTAGCGATCAGTTGAAGAGCATGCATTTAGTTTTACTTGTATTTAAGAGCAATTGGAGGCCACGGAAGGAGAGTTGTATGGCATTGAAGCTTGCCTGGAGGGTTGTTAACACAGTGTCCAAAGAAGGGCCGGAAGTATACAGAATGGTGTCGTCTGCGTAGAGGTGGATCAGGGACTCACCAGCAGCAAGAGCGACCTCATTGATGTATACAGAGAAGAGAGTCGGTCCAAGAATTGAACCCTGTGGCACCCCCATAGAGACTGCCAGAGGTCCGGACAGCAGACCCTCCGATTTGACACACTGAACTCTATCAGAGAAGTAGTTGGTGAACCAGGCGAGGCAATCATTTGAGAAACCAAGGATGTCGAGTCTGCCGATGAGGATATGGTGGTTGACAGAGTCGAAAGCCTTGGCCAGATCAATGAATACGGCTGCACAGTAATGTTTCTTACCTTTATGCCTCGTAAAATAAAGGTAAAATAAAATAAAAAGGATGATAACTATGAGGGTGCCCGTGTTTAAGGCTTTGAGGGGGTACCTGGTAGGTTCATTGATAATTTGAGTGAGATTGAGGGCATCAAGTTTAGATTGTAGGATGGCTGGGGTGTTAAGCATGTTCCAGTTCTGAAGATAGATGGGTGGCAATCAGTTCACATATGGTGTCCAGAGCACAGCTGGGGGCAGAGGGTGGTCTATAGTAGGCGGCAACGGTGAGAGACTTGTTTTTAGAGAGGTGGATTTTAAAAGTAGAAGTTCAAATTGTTTGGGTACAGACCTGGATAGTAGGACAGAACTCTGCAGGCTATCTTTGCAGTAGATTGCAACACCGCCCCCTTTGGCAGTTCTATCTTGTCTGAAAATGTTGTAATTTGGAATTAAAATTTCAGAATTTTTGGTGGTCTTCCTAAGCCAGGATTCAGACACAGCTAGAACATCCGGGTTGGCAGAGTGTGCTAAAGCAGTGAATAGAACAAACTTAGGGAGGAGGCTTCTAATGTTAACATGCATGAAACCAAGGCTATTACGGTTACAGAAGTCATCAAAAAGAGCGCCTGGGGAATAGGAGTGGAGCTAGGCACTGCAGGGCCTGGATTCACCTCTACATCGCCAGAGGAACATAGGAGGAGAAGAATAAGGGTGCGGCTAAAAGCAATAAGAATTGGTCGTCTAGAACAGAGAGTAAAAGGAGGTTTCTGGGGGCGATAAAATAGCATCAAGGTATAATGTACAGACAAAGGTATGGTAGGATGTGAATACAGTGGAGGTAAACCTAGGTATTGAGTGATGAAGAGAGAGATATTGTCTCTAGAAACATCATTGAAACCAGGAGATGTCATTGCATGTGTGGGTGGTGGAACTAATAAATTGGATACGGTATAGTGAGCAGGACTAGAGGCTCTACAGTGAAATAAGCCAATAAACACTAACCAGAACAGCAATGGACAAGACATATTGACATTAAGGAGAGGCATCCTTAGTCAAGTGATCAAAAGAGTCCAGTGAGTGGAGTGGTTGGTTTGGGGGTCACAGCGATTCAGACAGCTAGCCAGGACATCGGTAGCAAGCTAGCATAGGATGGAGGTCTGTTGTTAGCCACCTCTTGCGTTCCGTCAGTAGATTAGTGGGGTTCTGTGTGGTAGAGGGGATTAGTCCAAATCACACAACAATAGATATAGTTATAGAGGCCCAAGAAGAAACATAATAATAATAAAAATAAATAAATTGTCCGATTGTCTATTCTGAGAGCAGCCGGTAAGACAGCTAACGGTTAGCAGGCCGCAGATGGGCGTTCAGGTAACGTCGCGACGGAGGAGCCAGCCGGATCTCCTTCGGGTAGATAACGTCGGCAGTCCAGTTGTGAAGGCCCGGTGGGGCTCCGCGTAGGCAGTAAAACGGGTCCTGATAGGTGACTGCAGCCCAGGAGTGATTGACGGAGCTCAGGAGTGATTGACGGAGCTGGCTAGCTCCGGAGTAATTGATGTTTGCTCCGGAATCGACGAGAGCAGATAGACACGGATAGCAGCTAGCTAGCTGTGAGATCCGGGAATGAATGTCCAGAGAGCAGTTGAAATCCAAGGACATGGAGAGAAAAATTGGTCCGGTATGTTCCGTTCCGAGCCGCGCTGCGCCGTACAAAACTGGCGATAGATTTTCGAGCTAAAGGATAGCTGATGACCACAAACTGTGCCAGTAAAGAAGCTAACTAGCTTCTGAACTAGCTTCTGATTAGCTTCTAGCTAGCTCCTGGCTAGCTTCTGGTTAGTTTCTGGCTAGCTTATTGGAGTTTCTGGCTAGCTTCTTGGAGGATTGCAGATTTGAGGTAAATAATACTTATTTATAAATATAAATTGGTGAGGCGGGTTGCAGGAGAGTGTTTTGAAGATGAGTTGATGGAAAATAAAAATAAAATGTATGTGAAAAAAAGTTGTATATATATACACAGGACACGACAAGACGAGGACCGCAACGCATATACTGAGGGTAGTGCGTCTGGCCCAGTACATCACTGGGGCCAAGCTTCCTGCCACCTAGGACCTCTATACTAGGCAGTGTCAGAGGAAGGTCCTAAAAATGGTCTAGCCACCCTAGTCATAGACATATCTCTAATACCGCACGGCAAGCGGCACCAGAGTGCCAAGTCTCGGTCCAAGAGGCTTCTTAACAGCTTCTACCCCCAAGCCATAAGACTCCTGAACAGCTAATGAAATTGCTACCCAGACTATTTGCATTGCCCCCCCCAAGCCCTCTTTTACGCTGCTGCTACTACTCTCTGGTTATTATCTATGCATAGTCACTTTAACTCTTTACCTACATGTACATATTACCTCAATTACTTCGACTAACCTGTCGAAGTAGTGTATTTAGCCTCGCTACTCTTATTTAACTGCAACTCTAACTATTAGTTATTTTTGTTTTACCACACACTTATTTTTATTAACTGCATTGTTGGTTAGTAAGTAAGTAAGCATTTCACTATAAGGTCTACTACACCTGTTGTATTTGGCACATGTGACAAATACAACAAAAACAAGTTTGTTTTAGCTCTGATGTTTACCATGCAACCTCCTTTTCCAGTTCAATATGAGAGCAATATAAACACACAAAGAGCATAACCCAGGAGACACCTGCAGTTTTCTGTACATTACATGCTACAGGCATGACAGCAGTGACTATGAAGGTTTTCTGTAGGCTGTTGTTGTATCTGTAGCTGTGTTCCTTCATGGGTGACATGGTGACAGTTAGCACTGTAGCGTAGGCGGTGTGTAGGCAGAGCAGTGGCAGAGTTGGCAGCACAGCAGCCAGCTCAATGACAGAGACTGCAAGCAACTCGACACTTAGTAGGGGCTAACGGCGTGACAGTCAGTCAGTGGCATGAAAGGTAGGCTAGCAGCAGCCATTGAAATAGACAGAGAGGGCTAGCAAGCACAACAGCCAGACAGAGGAACTCAGTACCAAGGCGGCTAGGACAGGCTGGTTAAGGGGTGCACCTCAGAGTGGTAGAAAAATGGGGATTCCCTCCCCCAAATGTCATTATAGCTTCAGGACATAAAATGGACATTTTTTTATTGCTGTTTCCTCATGCTGAGCTCCATAGGCCTCCAGCATTGGAGAGGACTTTTTCCAATAATACCTTCCTCCATGTAGCTGCTGTTGTGCCTGCGTCATAGGGGCTGTCATTGGTGGCAGATGTGGGCCCTGGGGCCCCAGGATCACGGAGGCTGAGATTAGCAATCCTGCCCCCGGTGAAGGTGGCTCCCCTCTGGATAGTCCCTGAGCCTCGTCCCCCCGCCTGCCATTCCTCCATCCTCTATACTCCTCCACGGCCCTGCCAGCCCTCTGCACCCGTGGCCCTCTCTAGGTTTGGAGGCATTGCTGACACTGGAAACAAACACCCGCCTGGCGCAACACATGAAACACTCCTTTCATCTCCCAGTGTTCTGGGCCTCCATTGTTACTGTATGGAAGTAATTTTTATTCATACATATAGCAGCTGGGGCTAATATTAGAGACCAAAGCAGGGTATTATAAATGTGTGGTGGAAAACGAGATCATAAAAACTATAGTGTAATTCGTTGTGAATATGTGGACACATACAGGGAATATACAGTCGTGGCCAAAAGTCTTGAGAATGACACAAATATACATTTCCAAAGTTTGCTGCCTCAGTGTCTTTAGATATTTTTGTCAGGTGTTACTATGGAATAGTGAAGTCTAATTACAAGCATTTCATATGTGTCAAGGGCTTTTATTGACAATTACACAAAGTTGATGCAAAGAGTCAATATTTGCAGTGTTGACCCTTCTTTTTCAAGATCTCTGCAATCTGCCCTGGCATGCTGTCAATTAACTTTTGGCCACATCCAGACTGATGGCAGCCAATTTTTGCATAATCAATGCTTGGAGTTTGTCAGAATTTGTGGGTTTTTGTTTGTCCACCCGCCTCTTGAGGATTGACCACAAGTTCTCAATGGGATCAAGGTCTGGGGAGTTTCCTGGCCACGGACCCAAAATATCGATGTTTTGTTCCTCGAGCAACTTAGTTATCACTTTTGCCTTATGGCAATGTGTTCCATCATGCTGGAAAAGGCATTGTTCGTCACCAAACTGTTCCTGGATGATTGGGAGAAGTTGCTCTCGGAGGATGTGTTGGTACCATTCTTTATTCATGGCTGTGTTGTTAAGCAAAATTGTGAGTGAGCACACACCCTTGGCTGAGAAGTAACCCCACACATGAATGGTCTCAGGATGCTTTACTGTTGGCATGACACAGGACTGGTGGTAGCGCTCACCTTGTCTTCTCCGGACAAGCTTTTTTCCAGATGCCACAAACAATCGGAAAGGGGATTCATCAGAGAAAATGACTTGACCCCAGTCCTCAGCAGTCCAATCCCTGTACCTTTTGCAGAATATCAGTCTGTCCCTGATGTTTTTCCTGGAGAGAAGTGGCTTCTTTGCTGCCCTTCTTGACACCAGGCCACCTTCCAAAGGTCTTCGCCTCACTGTGCAGATGCACTCACACCTGCCTGCTGCCATTCACGACTGTACACTTAATTAGTATTTGGTAGCATTGCCTTTAAATTGTTTATCTTGGGACAAACGTTTCAGGTAGCCTTACAAAAGCTTCCCACAATAAGTTGGGTGAATTTTGGCCCATTCCTCCTGACAGAGCTGATGTAACTGAGTCAGGTTTGTAGGCCTCCTTGCTCGCACACGCTTTTTCAGTTCTGCCCACAAATGTTCTATTGGATTGAGGTCAAGGCTTTGTGATGGCCACTCCAATACCTTCACTTGTTGTCCTTAAGGCATTTTGCCACAACTTTGGAAGTATGCTTGGGGTCATTGTCCATTTGGAAGATGCATTTGCGACCAAGCTTTAACTGATGTCTTGAGATGTTGTTTCAATATATCCACATCATTTCCCTGCCTCATGACGCCATCCATTTTGTGAAGTGCACCAATCCCTCCTGCAGCGAACCACAACATGATGCTGCCACCCCCGTGCTTCACGGTTGGGATGGTGTTCTTCGGCTTGAAAGCATCCCCCCTTTTCCTACAAACCCACTGATGGTCATTATGGCCAAACAGTTCTATTTTTGTTTCATCAGACCAGAGAACATTTCTCCATAAAGTACAACCTTTTCCCCCATGTGCAGTTGCAAACCGTAGTCTGGCTTTTTTAAGGCTGTTTTGGAGCAGTGGATTCTTCCTTGCTGAGCGGCCTTTCAGGTTATGTCGATATAGAACTCGTTTTTACTGTGGATATAGATACTTTTGTACATGTTTCCTTCAACATCTTCACAGGGTCCTTTGCTGTTGTTCTGGGATTGATTTGCACTTTTCGCACCAAAGTACGTTCATCTCTAGGAGACAGAATGCGTCTCCTTCCTGAGTGGTATGATGGCTGCGTGGTCCCATGGTGTTTATACTTTTGTTTGTACAGATGAACGTGGTACCTTCAGGCATTTGGAAATTGCTCCCAAGGATGAACCAGACTTGTGGAGGTCCACAATTTTTTTTCTGAGGTCTTGGCTGATTTATTTAGATTTTTCCCCTGATGTCAAGCAAAGAGGCACAGAGTTTGAAGGTAGGCCTTGAAATACTTCCACAGCTACACCTCCAATTGACTCAAATGATGTCAATTAACCTATCAGAAGCATCTAAAAGCTATGACATCATTTTCTGGAATTTTCAAAGCTGTTTTAAGGCAACCGTACATAGCAGATCAGTGCCACCACAACAACACTTCAAATAAACTTTATTTGTCACATGCGCCAAATACATGAAGTTTAGACTTTACCTTGAAATGCTTACTTACAAGCCCTTAACCAACAGTGCAGGTCAAAATATTTACCAAGTAGACTCAAGTAAAAAGTAACACAATAAGAATAACAACTGTCACGTCGGCATAAATGATTCGAGAGACAGGCGCAGGAATGCGTAATAGGGTTTTGTATTGTACCCAAATTACGGCAAGGCACGAAGACCAAACAAACACTATACAAAAGGGTTGAAACCCAAATAAATAACACACGCGCACAATGATTAACACACGGGACGGGACCCATAATCACACAATGGCACCACAATGGCATAAAAGCCAAAACACACAGCACCGGTACACTCATGCACCAACTGACATTGTAACAATAATGGACAGCCCAATGGAAACCAAAGGGCACACTTATATACGTACTAATCAGTGGGAATAGGGGACAGGTGTGTGTAATGAAAGTTCCAGAGGGATCCGTAACAATAATAAGGCTATATACAGGGGGCACCGGTACCGAGTCAGTGTGCGGGGGTACAGGCTAGTTGAGGTAATCTGTACATGTAGGTGGGGGCGAAGTGACTTTCCATAGGTAACAAACAAATAGCGAGTAGCAGAAGTGTACAAGGTGAGAAAGAGCAGTGTGGAGTGCGATTGAGATTGCATCATCTGTGGATCTGTTGGGGCGGTATGCGAATTGGATTGGGTCTAGGGTGTCCGGGAGGATGCTGTAGATGTGAGCCATAACCAGCCTTTCAAAGCACTTCATGGCTACCGACTTGAGTGCCACAGGGCGGTAATCATTTAGGCAGGTTATCTTCGCTTCCTTGGGCACAGGGACTATGGTGGTCTGCTTGAAATGTAGGTATTACAGACTCGGTCAGGGAGAGGTTGAAAATGTCAGTGAAGACACTTGACAGTTGGTCCGCACATGCTTTGAGTACACGTCCTGGTAATCTGTCTGGGCCAGCGGCTTTGTGAATGTTGACCGGTTTAAAAGGTTTTGTTCACATCGGCTACCGAGAGAGTTATCACACAGTCATCCAGAACAGCTGATGCTCTCGTGCATGCTTCAGCATTGCTTGCCTCGAAGCAGGCATAAAAAGCATTTATCTCGTCTGGTAGGCTTGCGTCACTGGGCAGCTCGTGTCTGGGTTTCCCTTTGTAGTCTGTAATAGTTTGCAAGCCCTGCCACATCCGACTAGTGTCAGAGCCGGTGTAGTAGGATTCAATCTTAATCCTATATTGACGCTTTGCTTGTTTGATGGTTCATCTGAAGGCATAGCGGGATTTCTTTTAAGTGTCTGGGTTAGTCTCCCGCTCCTTGAAAGCAAAGCGGCAGCTCTAGCCCTTGGCACGATTGCGGATGTTGCCTGTAATCCATGGCTTCTGGGTGGGATATGTACATACAGTCACTGTGGGGACGACGTCATCGATGCACTTATTGATGAAGCCGATGACTGAGGGGGTGTATTCCTCAATGCCACATACTGTGGAGGATTTCCCATATCTCACATTCCATATCCTTGACATCAATCAGTTGTCGTGTGTTTAGAGAACAGCAACATTTCTTCCATTGGAAAACATTCTGTTCAAAGTGGTATGGCTTCCTGGAATATGTAGTGAGAATCTCAACTGCATTCTCCTTGCATCTTCTCTCCTTGCCTCCTTAAAACCCATTGGATGAGAGAGCCAATGGTCCCTCCTCTCTGACCTTCTCCTCAAATCAAATCCCATTTTATTTGTCACATACACATTTTTAGCAGATATTATTGCGGGTGTAGCGAATTGCTTCCTTCAATGAGTTTTTTGAGGAGGCGGCGAGGAGAGCGGATGAGTTGAGTAGGCAATTGAGGTTTTCCCATTATATAGTATAGAAAGGCTGTGGGTAGTCTTTGAAAGGGATGCGGGCTGTAAAATGGGAGTTTATGATTAGTAGTACCTCTCCCTTTATCAGCCTGGGTTTCCACACTGGAGGAAGTAGCACTGTCAAAGCACTGCAAATAAAGTACTCCAGAGGTGTGGTCAGAGGGTGTGTCATTGTTATTAGCCCAGCTAGCTACATTTTACAACCCTCCGGATTCATCACCGAGTAGTCAGAGTCCAAGGAGATATTACTTCACCAGTTTGCTCCACATCCTTATCTCTGACTTGTATTCTGTTGTTCAAACCACAAGTATATCAGAGTTTCCAGGCATGAATGACCTATGACGTCTCAACTGTACTAACCTCACATGACATCATTCGAAAGGAAGTCGTCCCTATATGGTAAACCCTGGGGGCGAGAACACTTCATACAGCTGAATGTACTTTACCGCCCACTAATTACTTTACAGACTTCATGTTATTGCCTCGTGCTACCGGTTTGTCACATCAAAGAATCCAGTGTGAATCAGACACAAGTCTATCGACCCGCTCGCCTCTACTCTCATTCCATATTTTACAGGTCCCTCTCTCTGTGTCACACCTGTCCTGTTCCTGTGGGTTTTCTCTTTGTGAGCTTTGAAGGGAGTGAATCCAGATGATTGTGCTGAAAACATCAGTAAATTAGCCTCCGACTTGTGGCTTGAATGTTTCTGTCAGAACAAATATCTCATTAAGCTCTCTTTACACTGTGTGTGTGTGTGTGTGTGTGAATGTGTGCACGTGTGTGAAGCCATTCAGTACTTCAAAATGTCAGAATTGAGTCAAAGAAGCCTTTATTGTAGGCTACTATACTCATCAATGGAATTCTCACCGCTCAACCTGTGTTCCACATGATTCACCGTTTAAAAGGCAGAGCTGTCAGTGTAGGAGTTGGACTTGGCAGTGGTATCAGTAGCTTCAGATGTATAGTCAGCCATCTGAGATGACTGAGGTGTCAGTGAAGCTCCATTAACATTATGTAATAGCCAGCAGGAGTCAGCTTAGCAATAATAATCACCCACACAACCCTTTCCACAGGATCCCTACCTTTAGACCTAAACACTGACAATCCAATGGCCTAATATGACTGTGTCCATGGTAAAGTAGCATTTGATAATAATGATGGATTTGGTTTATATTAAGCTTTTCCAATGCTTACAGCACTTTACATTGTTAAGGGGAAACTAACATACTGTACGTTTGTCTGTTTCCTCCCCAGAGACGGACGTGTTTGGAAAGCCCCCCTGCTATGAGGAGGCTGTTCTGATGGAGGACCCCCCTCCTCCCTACTGTGAGGTGCTGGCTGACAGCCGGGGGGGCACCAACACCAAGCCCTCCTCCCGGACCTCCAGGCTGGAGCAGCAGGAGACTGAGACCTCCAAGACTCCTCCGGTCACAGTGTTCTCAGAGAGGGGCTACTCCTCCCTGATCCGCCTGCCCACTGCCCGACGCTGGGACTCCCTGGGGCACCTGCTGTCTACCATGGACCTCAACCACAACACCCTCCCCATGGAGCCCCTCTCCCTGCAGGCCCAGGCCACCACTACCATGCCCCGCGAGGGCCGGACTCACACACAGCCAGAGCTGGGGCTGAGAAGTATCCAGGGGCTCAGGCGGCTAGAGCAGAGCTGTGGCCTGCCCACGTCCTTCCCTCTGCCGGGTCGCAGCACGGCCGTGTAAGCCTGAATAATCCTCCTGGAGGTGGGGGTGAGGCTGAAGCTAAGGACGCTGGGTTGAGGTGGAGAGGCGTTGGGTTGGGTTTGAGGAGGGGCGTCTGGTTTGTAGAGTTGGACTGATGGCGGGGGTAGAGGAGGGAAAACACCTTTTAGACACCCAGCAGCCAGAGGTATTGTTCTCTGCTTTCTTCTGTGCAGTGAGATGAGGACAACTTTTCTAAAGATGACATATCTGCCTTCCTCTCATCATCCCTCTTTTATCTTGCTTTGTCTCCCTCCATATCTGTCTCGCTCTATTCTCTCTCTCTGGCTGTGTTGATCTCTCTATTCTCCATGGCGTCGCAGCCTGATGCAGAGCAGCTATTACACCGAGGGTACAAAACATTTGGAACATCTTCCTAATATTGAGTTGCAACCCTTGCAACCCTTTTTGTCCTCAGAACAGCCTCAATTCATCAGGGCATTGACTCTTCAAGGTATCGAAAGCATCCACAGGGATGCTGGCCCATGTTGACTCCAATGCTTCCCACCCTTGTGTCAAGTTGTCTGGATGTCCTTTGGGTGGTGGACCATTCTTGATACACACTGGAAACTGTTGAGCGTAAAAGAATCCAGCAGTGTTGCAGTTCTTGACATACTTAAACCCATGCGCCTGGTACTTACTGTTCTACCATACCCCGTTCAAAGGCACTTAAAACTCTTGTCTTGCCCATTCACCCTCTGAATGGCACACACACAATCCATGTCTCAATGCATAAAAATCCCAATGGTGGAAAAAGTACCCAAATGTTATACTTGAGTAAAGGTAAAGATACTTTAATAGAAAATGACTCAAGTAAAAGTGAAAGTCACCCAGTAAAATACTACTTGAGTAAAAGTCTAAAAGTATTTGGTTTTAAATATACTTAAGTATCAAAAGTAAAAGTATAAATAGTTTCAAATGTCCAGACTGCATCATTTTCTTGTTTTTTAAATTTACAGATAGCATGCTCCAACACTCAGACATTATTTACAAACAACGCATGTGTTTAGTGAGTCCGCAGTAGGGATGACCAGGGATGTTCTCTTGATAAGTGTGTGAATTGGACCATTTCCCTGTCCTTCTGAGCATTCGAAATGTAACTTTTGGGTGTCAGGGAAAATGTATGGAGTAAAAAGTACATAATTTTCTTTCTTTCTTTCTAGTAAAAGTTGTCAAAAATATAAATAGTAAAGTACAGATACCCAAAACAAATACTTAAGTAAAAATACTTGAAAGTACTACTCAAGTACTTTACACCACTGAAAAATCATTCCTCCCCTTTATCTACACAGATTGAAGTGGATTTAATAAGTGACATCAATAAGTGATCATAGCTTTCACCTAGATTCATCTGGTCAGTCTGTCATGGAAAGGTGTTCCTAATGTTTTGTGCGCTCAGTATATGAGTCTGCTGTTGCCATGGCTCCCTGGAACGGTCTGTTGCCCATGATGCCTTGGCCCCCTAGCGACTCCAGGTAGAAAGACCTCTAGTAGCTCTGTGTTGCTCCTGTTGTATAACATTAACAGTGAAGGACCAAGAGATTTGCTGCATTCAGTAGCTATCGCCCTGCTCTGAGGATTGCGATGTGCAATGGAAACATTGTTTTGAATTGAAAAAGCTCTTCTCCATCATTACTGTCATATCTTCAAGATGTTCTGGAACTATGTGGACTATGAATATCAATTTAATAAACCACAGCTGGGGATTGTTGCTCCTCGGTGTACGTGTGTGTGTGTGTGTGTGCGTGCGTGCGTGCATGTATGTGTGCGTGTATGTATGTGTGCGCGTGTGTGTATATGCGTGTGTGTGTGTATGTGGTCTAGCTCCTAAATCATTAGTCCAATCAAGTACAAAGGGAGACAGCAGCCTTTTTCCAGCAGGAATAAGTTCCCTCTATCCGAAGAATTGAAACCCTTGTATAAATAATTCATAGCGCTAATCATAAGATTTCCTTTCTCTCCCTCTCTGGGTTGTAAATTACTTCCTAATGGTTGCAATCTGTCCATCAGTGAAGCGTTTCATCGAGATTGTAAATCCATTTCTCTCTTTCTCTCCCTCTCCATCTCAAGCTACTCATCAGGCTAGATGTGACTGTGAAACACTCCTTCACATTGCCATGCGGGTGCTACAGTACATACAGCAGACACCATTACAGAAATTTTAAACAGTCATGGTAGCAAGGCAAACCCATCACCATGCAGCAATTGCAGACACAAGATTTTCTTTCCTTATTTCCTCAAATATTATTTAGCTATTCATGGCTTTCGCTCTCTCGCTATTTCATAATATCTGACCCCTTCTCTCGGCACCACTGGTGTTGTCAATGACATTCAGACAGCTCCTATTCGTTGAGCTTTGGAAAACACTTATCGCTAGTCATTTCCATCTCGCTGAGTCTGATGAAGAACCCTAGCCGAGTGCTGAAGCATAAGTGTTAAATCTAATAATTCCCATTAAGGAATGTATAATTAGCGTACACCCTGCTTTCTTTTGTCACTCACAACCAATTATATCTTGGGAATATTTTTTCTGTTTTCAAACATTTTTTCACAGCTAGTGTGATTAAGCGCTGAATTCAATCCGTGGAGCTCATGATCAGCGTTACAGCATGATTACATTTAAAGGCAATGTTCCCCGTCAGCGAAGACTGCATTCACAGTAAACCCTGCATATGTCGGCTTAATCTGAAATGATGTTCATATTTTTATCACGCAGTCGTGCCCCAGATGGTTTTGCAGGGGAAAAATCTATCTGAAAAATCATGAGGGAAAATTAGTGAGATATGAACAATAGTGCGTTGATTGCATCAAGGCCAAAGTATTTCCTTCTTCTGAATCCATCCAATACGGACCCCATTTACTACCCTTCTCAGCCTATGAGGAACCATGTTACCCAGCAAGATCCGCCTCTTTGTTATTAGCTGTTATGTAACCCAATTCAATCACATTATGTAACCACTGAAATTAATGCATTATTTGATGGGCTTACCTGGCAGCACCCTTGAGATGCTTGGACAAATTAGGAAGCTTGTCAGCTTGGTTCGGTCCTCAAGGACGCTCGAGTTAGGGAATTGGATTGGAGATCTTCAATCCAAGGAACACCACCATTACAGTATGGGGCACAGCAGGTTATACAAATGTGCAGGTAGGAAACATACAGTACCCAACAGAAGGAGAGAGATGGAGAGACTGGAGGGGGAGAGAGAGAAAAATGGGTGAGAGGAGAAAGAGCATGAGAGAAAGCTACTTGAGGCCAGTCCTGTAAATAGAGAATGTTATTACTGAGAGGTAAAAAAAAAGTATTGCAGTTTGAAGTGAGGGACAATAGGGGAATGTCAAAGAGCACTTATTTATATATTAAGGTAGTTGTGGTTATCTTGAAACCTAAAATTTAGGCAGTCCCATTAAGTTTATTCCAGATGCTGCTTTTTGTGGGTTTTTTTTTTTACAGTATACAATTGCATTTAGACAATCATTTTGAGAGTTTAGGAGTTTTCCTTTTTTGGAACAACCAATTTAATCTGATTATCATGGCCCCTGAATGTACAGATTCATGATATAAGTATAACTGAAAATGAACACAATTTAATTTGAGGTGTTTCTATCCATGCTTGAATGTAGAAGTAAATGTTAAATATTATTTTGCCAAATGTTTTGTCTGTTTAGATCACACATCATGTCATATAGAGTCTTCTTGATTGATTGACAATTGCTTCTGAGCTGTCATGCCTGGATTCCAGTCGCTTATTTAATTGTACAACTGTTTTGTTCATGCAGTTTATTTTCTTTTCCCCTCCTCCGCCACAGAAGGAAAAGACAGAGGTGTAAAACTGTCATCCTTCCTCTGTTGGCCTACGTGTTGCTTGGCAACCACCAGGCCAGAGTGCTAGCTCAGTTTGTTTACATAGAGTGAATGGGAACATCAGCTGTGTGGCCAGTGCTGAACATAGTCAGAGCACAATGGATATGGGCCACTGGGCAAGGTTACATGGCTTCTAGCTACTAGTGTGGGACTGGGACTGTCAGTAGTGTCAGACAGAGTTTCCCATCTCCTAACCCAAGGGGTCACCCAACACAGTTGGAACTGGACCCATATCATAGAGAATGAGAGGCCTCTAGTGGCCAATAGGTATTAGAATTTGCAGTGCCATTGAGGGCTTCCACCACTTTAATATAGTGAACTGGGTGGGACTTCCAACTTCCTTGGCTGGTTCATTCTGGTGACCCGGTTGGAGTCGTGTCCAACTGGGTTACGAGGAGGGATCAGTCAATTGTGAAGAAGAAAATGGACTACTTCAAAATTTAGATTTCTTTAATAGGGTTGCCTATGCTGTCACATACGCTTTAACAGTACAAAGATGAGTCCTCTACCTCTATGCCCGGGTACATCAACTGTCTAGCTGGCAATGTGGCAGCCATTTTGACGAGCTCAATAAAATGCCCTGATAGAATGGACCGTTCCTCTAACATTGGGTTGGCATCACTGTGGTATATCCATCATTTGAGGAATTCGAACAGACATTCATTTACCATCCAAGGAAGCATATTATTCCAGACAGGCTACAGATTGATATGGCTTATAGCAGAACGTGGCCCTGCCATAGTATGGACTCTGACACCTCCTCACAAATACATACCTGTTCCGCTGTGACTGTCTGTACAGCATGTAGCATGCAAAGTGTTCTGTATACATATGACTGCAGGAGCTGTTCTCTGTTAGTTCTCTCCTACATCTGCTGCTACTACTGTATTGTATGGAATGCAGAGCAAAAATGTCCCCCTACTACCTATATAGTACTTTTGACTAGGACCCATAGGAACTATATAGGGAATAGGGTGCCATTTGGGACACAACCTATGTGTTCCATGTATACCTGTGAGAAAGGGGCTTCATAGTCATAGTCCAGTTATGGACTAATTTATGGTTCTAATTCAATGGTACCAACATCTCTTTAATAAAATGCAGTTGAATAAAAACAAACATGACAAGTGGCTTTGACAGATTCGTGTTTCAATGTTGCTGGATGTTTTGTGTTCATGATCATAGCTGCTTTGAAGAGATTATTTGATTGTATGTAAAATTAAATTAAATTAAAATTAAATGTAAAAAAAAAAAAATGAACTTCCAACAATATATGCTATAAGATTCCCTGACCAAGACGGATGTCACGTTGCAGGGATTCTAATGTTCTATTTAACTCTATGATGCTAGCATTTCCCTTTGCACTTCCTCCTTAAGTCATGATAATATTTAAGTCAATGATGTTAGCATTTCCCTTTGCACTTCCTCCTTAAGTCATGATAATATTTAACTCAATGATGTTAGCATTTCCCTTTGCACTTCCTCCTTAAGTCATGATAATATTTAACTCTATGATGCTAGCATTTCCCTTTGCACTTCCTCCTTAAGTCATGATAATATTTAACTCTGATGCTAGCATTTCCCTTTGCACTTCCTCCTTAAGTCATAATATTTAACTCTATGATGCTAGCATTTCCCTTTGCACTTCCTCCTTAAGTCATGATAATATTTAACTCTGATGTTAGCATTTCCCTTTGCACTTCCTCCTTAAGTCATGATAATATTTAACTCTATGATGCTAGCATTTCCCTTTGCACTTCCTCCTTAAGTCATGATAATATTTAACACTATGATGCTAGCATTTCCCTTTGCACTTCCTCCTTAAGTCATGATAATATTTAACTCTATGATGCTAGCATTTCCCTTTGCACTTCCTCCTTAAGTCATGATAATATTTAACTCAATGATGTTAGCATTTCCCTTTGCACTTCCTCCTTAAGTCATGATAATATTTAACTCTGATGCTAGCATTTCCCTTTGCACTTCCTCCTTAAGTCATAATATTTAACTCTGATGTTAGCATTTCCCTTTGCACTTCCTCCTTAAGTCATAATATTTAACTCTATGATGCTAGCATTTCCCTTTGCACTTCCTCCTTAAGTCATAATATTTAACTCTATGATGCTAGCATTTCCCTTTGCACTTCCTCCTTAAGTCATGATAATATTTCAGTGCTCAAGTGCATTGGATTTTTAAAAATGTGCATATATATATATTTAAAAAAAAATATATATATATATTCTTAACTAGGCAAGTCAGTTAAGAACAAATTCTTATTTCCAATGACGGCCTACCGGGGAACAGTGGGTTAACTGCGTTGTTCAGGTGCAGAACGACAGATTTTTACCATGTCAGCTCAGGGATTCGGTCCAGAAACCTTTTGGTCTGTCCCAATGCTCTAACCACAAGGCTACCTGCTGCCCCAATTGTACAACTGGATTGGGGAGAAGTGGGCAAAAAAAAATAAAATAAAATCAAAACTCTGAAGTCATCGTTTGGAGGTTTTTAAGTCTTTTATTAACATACATCAGCACCTAGCATGTCACAAAAGATCTTGCGCTTATTTAAAAAAAAACAGTGTGAGAGAAGCGGACGCAAAAGAGGGAAGAGAATCTTTTTATTTCTATCTTTTAAATAAAAAGAGATCAGTAAAGCCAAGGAACAGCTAAGCCTTGCTTTGGGGCGAGTATTAGGGGTAGTAGTAGAGTAGTAGTCTCCTAGTAGTGCAGTAGGGAGAGAATAATAATCACTAACCAGGAGGTTATCAGAGTGAAGAAGTATACATTGAAATTATGTGGAAACGGTGTCAGTTACTGCTAAAGATGCAGGTTGGTCGGCTCTTACCAAGCATGAGGTGATTCTCATATACGGAAAAGGCTGCGAGGGATATGGAATCCCACCACGACTCACATTTCAAATCTCTCTTCAAAGAAACTTCATTTAAAAATCTCACTCAATCCCACAACAAGCCTCAATTCAAAGTGGCATAATCATAAGGGCCACAATGACCCCCCCGCCAAAAAAAGTGTTAGTCGATCATTAGTTGTATATTACTAAATATCAAACACTATTTACAGAACAAAAAAACGACATTGTTTTTTTTTTCTTTCTTATTGCTTTCTGGTTCCCACTCAGAACTCTGTGGTAAGAACAGAGAGATATAACAATATAGAACTGTTCTATCTCTATGAATAAGAATGACGGGATTTATTTAGAATCAGATCAGAGGTGTGGAATCTCAGAAATGAAACTACCCTTGAACAGTAACGATAATAAACAACCTCTAGATCATGTGAAGGAAGACAGACAGACAGTCCACAAGCCGTGTGTGGGGGGGGGTCAATAATCATCTGTTCTAAACATTGGAACATTAATAAAGGGGATAGTGAGTCTTTATGATCAAAATCATTTCTACGGCCTACGTGCAAAGCTAGTCTACTGTACTGTTTCTCATTTAGGGGTGAAATCAGAACCGAGATGACTGGGTGAAAGTCAAGCAGGGAATGAGACCTGTGCAAAAACAACATAGTCCCAATGGTAGAATTACAATAGTGCTTCTGAGGCCATCAAGGGGGCGTGCATGTGAACTACATCATTTTAAAAGAAGGACGAGGGAAATTTAAACAGATGGAATGCAAAAAAATGTGAATTTGTGTCTACTGAAAAGAAGGGTATCATGTCATACAGCAGAGACTAGTGTGGCAGCTCTCCAACAACCTCAGCACAAGACACACTGTTCCGTTCATAGTGCCACAACGTGTGACGAATGTCCTCGTTCCCATCTGAGTACTCTAGATATAGTTATTGCCTAGTTTTCACTGGAGACGAAACAAAACGAGACTACAGCTATGGCCATGATTCAAAGACCCTGAATATTAATTTCTAGTACACTTTTAATAGGTAGTAAAAAATATACACATTCTCCTCTAGTCTGATTTTATGCTGGGATAGCACTAATACTTTCCCAGCAGAAAAACAGACTAGGGGAAAATGTGTGTATGCCAACAATAAACAATAAGAAACTACGATAGATATTCCTTTTCAAAGTGACTTGCACATATATATATTTTTTAGGGTTTTACTATGATATAGTACAATAGTACTGCTATCCCAGCCTGTACTATGATGTCCGCCATGCCTTTGTCTGGTTCCCCGCTCCTCCTCTATCTGTCTACAGTGGATTATGAGTAAGGACCCATGGCCAAACTGACACATTGAAAAATTCAGGATTACACTTGGCACCATTTCCTCTCTGATCCCCCTCGCCCTTCCCCCAGGCACCGTGCCCACTTTTATCCCCAACCAGCTACTCAGAAGGGGGGTTAGGTCCCCTAGGCCTCAGGGGAGAGGGCCAGAGCAGGGCAACTCTTGGCACTAGGGAGGGTGGAGCCCAGGGTTGGGGGAGAGAGGAGGGGGCTGTGGTAGGAATAATTGTGATTGCTCACAAAAGGGTTTGCTCTAACTTTTAATAGGCTACCTGTCTGGTACAGGGGTCATATCTGCTGTAGAAGACACAGACGTGAGCTACTGAGCTGTGTATATAAGTACCCAAGAAAGTAGTTCTCACTCTCTGCTATTTACTCGACATAGCAAATAAGGAGAAATATAAGAAATACATTTTAAAAAACAAGAGCTCATCATCAACCAATTAGCATCTCTAACAATAACTCGACAACCTTTTCGGTGGCTAACATTTTTTTGTTTTATTCTAGAACATTATACAGATTTTTTTTTAATGCAAGACTTGTTATTATTACTTTTAAAAAAAACAGTTTCGTCATTGATGATGCGTTGTTTCTACTTCCCTCCACCGGACTGTTCTACTCCGCCATCGTCTAGTCGCTGTCCTCCATTACAGGGTCCGTGTCCCAGCACGTGATGTCAATCTCTGTACACACACAGTGCATAGATAAACATCCACAAATCCACAGGGTCAATCTTAGCACACACACACGCTTTAGTATTTTCATCAAGGGTGTCTTACAAAATGTCAAAGAAGGGGGCAGAAACAACCACATACCATCATCATCACACATCAGACTGTCTTCAAAAAGAAGTGTGACAGCAGTTCTTAAAAAAATGTGTTTCTGACTTCGCCAAACATGAAGCTCTCTCACTCACCTGGTGGCTTGTTATAAAACACTGGCGTCGGGTTCATTTTAGCAGAGCAGTCCTCCTCCTCCTGCGATTGGCTGAAGTAACCCTCGCTCGCCTGCACAGGCAGACAGATTAGTTAATAACAGTATCGTCTCAGCATATAGACATTTTCCTCCAGCTATGCCATCACAAGGGTACACGGTTCAGTATACTGCATGTACAGTACAGTTTGGGTTATCTTGGGGCAATTCGTATAATCCAGTGCTGTACTGTGTGTGTATCTCTGTGTGTGTCAATCTTTGTTCCATATCAGGAACACAGAACAGACTTCCATCCTCTCCGTCCTAGGTAACCAGCAGCACTCACTACTGCCGATGTAGAATGCATTTACTGCCATCTTGTGGCCCATAATATTATCACTTTAGAAAAAGGAGAGATTCAATACAAGCATACAAAGTAAACAACTCACAACAAGTCATAAACCCCACATATGAAATAAAGGGAAAAGTGTTCAATGTTAATTACATTCTGGTTATCAAAGTAGTTTCAAAGTAACTACATGGCATAAGGCTAACATAATGTAAAGTTCTGCCAAGTCATGTAATGTCGTAATGACCTGAGTCCCTTCTTTGAGCAGCGTCTCCCCATTGGTCATCAGCTGAGTGTCATCTGAAGCATGCTGCAGTGCATGCTGGTAGCTCAGGGTCATATCGTGGGTCCCAGCCACATCCACCAGGCTGGAGGGCTCGTCCTCAGCACCCCCGGGGCCCCCCGGGTAGAATGGTACGTCTCCCATCTCGTCGAAGCTCAGCAGGGGCTGGACTCGCCCTCCAGGAGGCAGGGCCTGAGAGGGGGCGGAGCCTGTGGCAGGACTGCTGTCCCATAGGTCCACCAGGGGGTCTGCGGCAGTGGGTGCGGGAAGGGGCCTGAAACCTGAGAAGGGGTCATAGTCGTCCGAGGTTGAGGACGGGGCTTGGGAGTCTGGGCGGGTCTGGGGGGCCACGCTCTGAACGGGCTTGGTGGGAGTGGACTCCTGGACTGGGCCTGGCTGCTGCTTCGGCTCACCTGGAGGGGAGGGAGAGAGGGAATGTTATCAAAAGTTATCAATAAGCTCTGATAGGAGACAAAGCGAAACAGTCCAACGATCATTCATTTTTAAAACAAACTATAGAAAGTTGGTTGCAATTTCAGTTTAATCCACCAGAAAAAAAACTGAACAAATAAAACAAGAAATATTATGGTTAAATTCAAATATACTAGTGGAGCTGTCACATGCAGCTGACAAAAATATATGGAAACGTCTGCGCTACCCAAAATTACAACCAACTAATTAAAGAATTACCGCAAAAGTGGAAGAGGCAAGTGGAAGTGGGAGATAGAAAGGAACTTGTCTGTCTGCCCTGCATTAAAGACCGATTGTTTAAAGAATATTGTGATAAATAAAAAAGTATAGCAGTTTATTTTAAGGGACAAAAAATTGACAGCTGAGCCATACAGATTGCAAAATAGTTAAGAGATCGAGTCAAAACTACACATTTTTCCATTTAAATTATAATACAAAATGAATGCAACCAATAGAACGTTATATACAGTGCCTTCGGAAAGTACCCAGACCCCTTGACTTTTTCCACATTTTGTTACGTTACAGCCTTATTCTAAAATTGATTAAAAAATATATTAAAAAAACATAAATATAGTAAAAGTAAAAAGTATAAAGTAAAAGAAAAAAAAGATATTTATACACACACACACACACACACACACACACACACACACACACACACACACACACACACACACATTACAAGTATTCAGACCCTTTAAATCAGTACTTTGTTGAAGCACCTTTGGCAGCGATTACAGCATCGATTCTTCTTGGGTATGACGTTACAAGCTTGGCACACCTGTGTTTGGGGAGTTTCACCCGTTCTTCTCTGCAGATCCTCTCAAGCTCTGTCAGGTTGGATGGGGAGCATTGCTGCACAGATATTTTCAGGTATCTCCAGAGATGTTCGATCTGGTTCTAGTCTGGGCTCTGGCTGGGCCACTCAAGGACATTGAGACTTGTCCTGAAGCCACTCCTGCGTTGTCTTGGCTGTGTGCTTAGGGTCGTTGTCCTGTTAGAAGGTGAACCTTCGCCCTAGTCTGAGGTCCTGAGCGCTACTGAGCAGGTTTTCATCAAGGATCTCTCTGTACTTTTCTCTGTTCATCTTTGCCTCGATCCTGACTAGTCTACCAGTACCTGCTGCTGAGAAACATCCACACAGCATGATTCTGCCACCACCATGCTTCATCGTAGGAATGGTGTCAGGTTTCCTCCAGACGTGAAACTTGGCATTCAGGCCAAAGAGTTCAATCTTGGTTTCATCAGACCAGAGAATCTTGTTTCACATGGTCTGAGAGTCTTAAGTTAACTTTTGGCAAACTCCAAGCGGGCTGTCATGTGCCTTATACTGAGAAGGTGCTTCTGCCTGGCCACTCTACCGTAAAGGCCTGATTGGGGGAGTGCTGCAGAGATATTTGTCCTTCTGGAAGGTTCTCCACAGAGGAACTCTGGAGCTCTGTCAGAGTGACCATCGGGTTCTTGGTCACCTCCCCTCCCCAGGCAGCCAGCTCTAGGAAGAGTCTTGGTGGTTCCAAACTTCTTCCTTTTAAGAATTATGGAGGCCACTGTGTTCTTGGGGACATGCCATGCTGCAGAAATGTTTTGGTAATCTTCCCCTGATCTGTGCCTCGACACAATCATGTCTCGGAGCTCTACAGACAATTCCTTCGACCGCATGGCTTGGTTCTTGCTCTGACATGCACGGTCAACTGTGGGACTTTATATAGACAGGTGTGTGCCTTTACAAATAATTTCCAATCAATTGAATTTACCACAGGTGGACTCCAAGTTGTAGACACATCTCAAGGATGATCAATGGAAACAGGATACACCGGAGCTCAATTTATAATCTCATAGCAAAGGGTCTGAATACTTGTGTAAATAAGGTAACTTTTTAAAAATTTTATAGATTTGCACACATTTCTAAAAACCTGTTTTGCCTTTGTCAATATGGGGTGTTGTGTGTAGATTGCTGAGGATTTCTATTTTATTTTAAATTTAAAATCAATTTTAGAATAAGGCTGTAACTTAACAAAATGTGGAAAAAGGTCAAGGGGTCTGAATACTTTCCGAAGGCACTGGAGATGGGGGATACCGCCACCCCAGCTCTGCAGATTTGGCTGTGAAGAGACAGAATCATTAGATATTTTGTTTTGGTACTGTCCCATATGTAGCTTGTTGTTGGTCGCAGGTTCAGGAATGGCTGAAGAATTGAAACATTTACCTGGAGATAACTGCAAATAGCACTGCTGGGGGATTTGAAAAGTCACGATCGATCGATAATACTCTTAGCAAAATAATTGCTTTCATTTACAATCTAATCTGTAGAAACTATGAGAATAGAAAGGTTCAGAATTTTTGTGAAACATCACAGCACAGTTGAAATATATATGGCAAATAGAAGTGGATAATGGTCAGAGACAGATGGGAGGGGTTCCGAGACAGAGAGGGGGAGGGGTTCAGAGACAGATGGGAGGGGTTCAGAGACAGATGGGAGGGGTTCAGAGACAGATGGGAGGGGTTCAGAGACAGATGGGAGGGGTTCAGAGACAGATGGGAGGGGTTCAGAGACAGATGGGAGGGGTTCAGAGACAGATGGGAGGGGTTCAGAGACAGATGGGAGGGGTTCAGAGACAGATGGGAGGGGTTCAGAGACAGATGGGAGGGGTTGAATGGAGCTGAATGATGGGACTAAAACAAACAAAAGATAAATATTGTAAAATATACTGGGTCCGTAAAATGTACAGCACATTCATTCGGAAAGCCTTATTTTAAAATGGATTACATTATACCCCCCCTCATCAATCTACACACAATACCCCAAGTCATACAGTATATGAATCAGAGCGCCACTGGGGCCTAGAGACATGAGCAGGGGAAGCCCAGCCATCTGTGAAGGCAAATGAGGCCTGGGCAAACACAGTCCCAGTGTGGGTGTGTATGTTTTTGTATTGGATAAGTAATAGCCACGCTGTATCACAAACGGCTGTGATTGGGAGGCCCATAGGGCGGCACACAATTGGCTCAGCATTGTCCGGATTAGGGTTTGGTCGGGGTAGGCCGTCATTGTAAATAAAAATGTGTTTTTAACTGACTTGTCTAGTTAAATAAAGGTTAAAAAAAATTGGCCAACAGGCCAGGGCTCTCAATAGTTTTAAATGTTAACATTAACCATGTACAAAGTGGCATATAGCAACATAATCAAACAGAAAACAACTATTTAAGTCCTTGTTAGGCCCCAGTATAACAACTCTGTCCAGTCTTACCCCACTCGTTCCGGCTGTCGTCCTCTGCCTCCTGGATGGGTGTGGTGACTATTTTAGGGATAGGCGTTGGGGACGTCCCCATGCTGTGGTCTGAGCTCCCTTCATCATCACCATCTGGAGGAAGGTCAGACAACACACATTGAGAGGGAAGACCATCACAACTTCCCATAATCACCACCCAACATCACCATTGTGCAATACCTTCAGTCACAATCAAAATGACACCTAACATTCAACGCCAACACAATAAACACCAACACAATAAAAATACAGCACTCCCCCACAATCAACAGCACGTTCAAAAATGTTACCAAACACTAAACCCAATCAAAAGGCCACCACAAAAATCACATAATGAACACAATGAAATACCACCATCGGTCACAATAAGCACAATCAGACTAGCCTGAACACTGTATTCAATTTCACACTGGAGATGACAACGGTGTCGTTATTCATTTCAATTAGCGACTTGAATGGTGCAACAGCAGCTGTATATCTACTCAAGCACAAATGCAGCTGGGGATGAGATCATGTGACGCATGGGTGACATCCCTGGCGGCGGTGAAGCGTGGGTCCTTCCCAGCAGGCTTTTGTGCATTTAGCTGTCAGTAAGCAGCAACAACAGTTATATTCCCATGCATGAGCTGCAGCAACAACAGTTATATTCCCATGCATGAGCTGCAGCAACAACAGTTATATTCCCATGCATGAGCTGCAGCAACAACAGTTATATTCCCATGCATGAGCTGCAGCAACAACAGTTATATTCCCATGCATGAGCTGCAGCAACAACAGTTATATTCCCATGCATGAGCTGCAGCAACAACAGTTATATTCCCATGCATGAGCTGCAGCAACAACAGTTATATTCCCATGCATGAGCTGCAGCAACAACAGTTATATTCCCATGCATGAGCTGCAGCAACAACAGTTATATTCCCATGCATGAGCTGCAGCAACAGTCACTCCATATGGGAGTCTTCTCTCCTCTCCAATACATGGCCTTCAAATCAGTACTGTAGGTAGAAGTTGCCCCTAACCACTGATACAGGTCAGACATCCGATGATTATGATTAGCACAGAGTTAAAAGTAAGCTGATCCTAGATCTGGGCTTAGGGGCATCCTTCAACACCTCACGCAAAAAGACAATCAGATCTTCATGGTGATGTTGTCTTGATCTAAACAATGAATTCACCTGAAAGCAGAAATAGTGTGTGAGGAATGTCCATCAAAATGACACATTAAGTGATGTGGATAAATCTGTTTTTGAGTCAGCTAGTGATTCTCTGCTGTCTGTAATGCACATTGCAAAGAATGACCTGGGAGGAGATTTCACCTGAGGAGGGCGAATCTCGATGACAAAGAATTCATATCCATTCAACGAATAAACTCCAGCACATTATACAGGCTGATACACCAAACACAATTCCCTTCAATTCAATTTAGACCAGGAACTGCGGACACAATAACAGAACGTGCTCGTGATTACTAAGAGCCAAAGCACCAACAAACAAACCATTGATAATGACCAACATCACTGTGACTGGGAGCAACAGGACATACAGATGACTGACTGGTGATGATATACAGTGACTACAGCATCTTGCTTGGGTGGGGTTCCCACTTCACTACTAATCTAGGGGTCGTTAAATACTAAGAAGAGAGGACAGGATATTGTCCCGTCCTCATCAAAGCTGAACCATTTAAAATCACAGTTTCAGTTTAAGGGGGGAAATATTTCACATGCAGAGGTGAAAAGTACAGGCTGAATTTCATGGTGGAATAGGAATCCCTTTGCAGGAAAACCTTTGACATATCTAGGGTGTTGGGTCTAGTAGGAACCAGTTGGAATTGGTTGGCCACCCTCACCAGAGCTGCCTTCACAGACAGACCATACAACATGAAGACACAGTACAGTTCCAGTACAATACTCCACATAGGTCAGAGGTAACATAACGGTCACACAGGGCCCACAACACAAGCCCAGAGACCACAGGCAACACAAATGAACGAGCAGCTCGACGACGACACACTCACAGGTCATAGTTCAGGAGGTACGCGAGGTATGTGTGTACGGGCAGAGCATCACAGTCCAGGAGTAGCATGAGAGCAGAAACAGGTTAGGGAGAAGGGGGTAAAGGTGGACACGAAGTGAGATCGCCAAAACAAGTAATGAAGCATGGAACCTAATGTTTGCAGGTTTGGATAATTCTCCTCCTCTCCTCCAGGTGAAAGCCTGCCCAATAGGGTTTACCATGACTAGTCCCCTAACCATACTACCATCTCCACAACCCCTGGATAAAAGATCAGACCTCAGTGGACAACATATAAACATTGCGACCAAGAGGAATAATGGAGTAAACATCATTGGCGTTAAGGGGATGGAAGAGTTGAAGCCGTTGACAAGATAGTGTGTTAGTACGTTAGGGTAGTTAGTACTAAGATTCATTTGTGATAGGATATATAAGAGGCAATAGTAGGCCGAAGTAAGGGCCATGATCAACACAGCTCTTTGATAGATACAGCCATCATCAAGGGGGCTCCCGAGTGGCGCAGCGGTCTAAGGCACTGATTTTCAGTGCTAGAGGCGTCACTACGTGTTGTTGTAGGTGTCGAAATGCTTTACTTTATCTTGGCCAGGTCGCAGTTGTAAATGAGAACTTGTTCTCAACTAGCCTACCTGGTTAAATAAAGGTTAAATAAATAAATAAAATAAAAACATTTAAAAAAACTTTTAATTGTATCAGCAAGACAACTAAAAGCACACTGCACCAGAGTGGGAGTGCAGAGAAAGAGGCCAAACCAGGAGCGCGCTGACTTACTGAGACACCACCTGTAATGGGATCTGTCATCACACTGGGAGGACTTTTAGCACAGAGCACCATGGGTTTTAGCACACTGCACAGCCACCCATCTCCTACAGACAGTCTCAACATGGTCCACTTTACCATGGGTATCTATATCACATGCTCAACAAGGACTCAAAATAGGATAGAGCATGTCAGACCCAGGTTAGCTAACAGTAGTGCTGAGCTAGCGGGGGTGAGAAAGGATGGGGGAAGAGAGAGGCTGAGTTTGCCACAGAAGCTTTAGGGTGGGGTTCGTGGTGAAGGATTGGGGGTGAGTGTCCTCTACTGTGGTCCTGTGAGGGTGGGTGGGGGGGCTAAGGGGGGGTCTCCATGTCCTCCCTGCTCCTCCTCCTGTCCAGTACCTACCGGGTGCAGTGGGCTGCAGCCTCGCATGTGGCGGGGTGCAGAGGGGGGGCGGACTGGGCTCGTTGGGACTGTGCTGCTGCTTCAAGAACGGGCTGTCCAAACGGCCTGGTAACGGGCTGTCCAAACGGCCTGACAAAAGACAGGGCCCAGGGCGACACACACACACGGAGCGACACACACACGGAGCGACACACACACGGAGCGACACACATACGGACGCAGGGAGGACAAGAAAAGACAAGATAGAGAGAGAGAGACAGGGAGAGTAGGAGGAAGACAGGAAGGAGAAAGTCAAGATAAAACGAGGTAAGGCCCAAGAGGATCCCCGTGAGAAGTGAAGGATTGTGGGGGAATGGGCATGGTCCCATATAAACCCATTAGTGAGGAGAGAAGAGGAGACACCCAAGAGAGGTCCCGGAGGAAGAACAGAGGGAGACACCAGAAGAATAAAACGTACGGGTGGATGAATGGAGAGACATGAATGGAGAGACAGACGACAAGACAAATAGACGCACAACCATGAATCAAACCAAAGAAGTGAGGTCAAAGAGAGAAAGGAAGAGAGAGTGGTTAGTGTGGTAATGACACACTGTGGACAAAGTAGTGATGTAGTAGAAATGAAAAGCACTGTTCTTTGAAGTTATCCTCGTCTCCCTGTTCCTCTGCACCAAGCTCATTAATGATGGAGAAAGGAACTGAACATGGATTCAGTTCAGTATCTTCAGATGGACTTGGAATGCACACGGCTATAGTCCGTTATGAAAATATACCGTTGCTTGTAGACAGAAACAGATTGTTTCAGGAGATTCTTTGGTTGCTTGGGTTTGCAGGTGGACACGAGTCTTATTCAGTATGGAGACCCTCACCGAGTCAGGCACTTCTTCCAGTTTCCATTCAGCTCCACCTGGCTCCTTTGAGCCACTTGTTATCCATATCTATGTAGTCTGCAAGGGAACACTGCTAGAGAATCCATCTCTCTGCTTCATCTGTCTTCAACTGGATTACTCCTCATCTTCATCTGAATTCTACACCAACTGTTCTCCTGGCTTACAGATCTCTGTGGGATATACAGCTGCCTGGATCCAAAGGGCTCTGTCCACTACCAGTCATAACAGACACACTGGGGGGGACAGTACAGTCCAGGGACTGAGGCAGGTGACGAGGTGAATGACAAGACGAATGGTGGTTTTGGTGACCCAAAGACATCCACCCACCCTTCCTCCCTCCCTGACCCCTCCCTCCCTCTCCTCTTCTCTGGTCTTACCGGCCCTGTGGATAGAGACAGGAGAGACGTCCACACCAGTGGTCACAGCCTTCTCTTTCTGCTTAAAGAACTCCCTGGGATTGTCCGCCCGCTGGGCAATCAGGGCTTTCGCCTCCTGTCAACAAACAGACATACATTACAACATTAGACAACTAGAACACACGCACCCCTGTGAGACACACTCACATCACAGCATTTCTCTTACTCACAGAGTCAGACACACATATCCTACTGTAGCCTGAGTTGTCTCAATAACACAGATCGAAAACCCAGGAGTACTACGGTCACAACGACACACATATACAGGCCATGAGTCTAAGATACAATGTGCTTTACTCGCTGTCTCAACTTAACACTGGAGAGAAGTGGGACACAATCTTATATCATGGCAAAGTAAAGCAGGCTATAGTACAACAAATCAATCGTTTCAGTGACGGTGTGTTTTGTAGTAGCAGTGTTTGTATGCTATGTTTTTTCAACCCACCTCCACTTCCGTCTCCTTGTTCTCTTTCTCCAGATCCTCATAGCTAGGTTCTGCTGTCTGCAGACAGCGAGAGAGCACGAGAAAGACAGAGATACAAGGAGAAAGAGTATAAAGTTTATATCTTCTACATCTATCCAGCAGGGGGTAGCAGAGCCTACATGTTTAAATCCCAGTGATGTCATCCACCACTAGCAGGGTTGCTGTATGATTGTCTGGAAACAACAATAAAGAAGCATAAAAGATGTCCACCATTTCATACAACCACATTAGTACATAATTACGTTCTCACCGCATGGCCTCGCAGAAACACAGACATAAGCAGGCATTCTCAGGGTTCTGAAAACAGAAGTATTGTTTTTGCAGGAAGTGAGTTAAAATAACAGTGGCTATAGTGGAATGGTAAGAGGAAGGAGATAAGTGAAAACGTTGTCGGACCCAATATTTGGAGACTAAATCTTGTTTCGTGTTGTGTCAGGGTTAAAATATTCATGTTGATGCTAGTATTGAATTAAAGTTAGAGTTTTTTTAAACAGGAAATGTCATTCTTGATTCTTCTTAATTTTCCTCCCCAGACAATATCAATGATTCATGACTAGTCTCAAAATTAGATGAGAAATTAACTCTAAAAGCAGACTGCCTCTATCAGTGATGTGAAGTAACTAAGGCAAGACCCTCTTTGGCACAGAACAAAGAATATGCACACTGTACATACTCTGTTACTACACACACACACACACACACACACACACACACACACACACACACTTTCTTAAAGAGTACAAATACTGGCCATGGCTCTTACTACAGTATGAATTCAGGAAGTAAACGTAAATACATTTACTTTCAATGACCCCTAAAAAACGGTTGATTAAACGATGTCAAAAGTTTATTTTTAATTCATTTATTTGTATTTTTAAATCACTTCCTGCATTGACAGCCTTCAATTCAAATTGACTCCAGCCCTGACACACACTTACTATGAGGGGCTGGTTCCGTGTCCTCTCTTTGGCCTCCTCTTCCTCTTGCATCTTCTTTCTACTCCACACACACACAAAGTTACCACATGGATCAATCACAAGAGTTTACAGTGATACTTCACATTACCCATAAGTCACGGTGGCCCACCTGTGTTCCTCAATTTGCCTCTCCCTTTCGCGGTACCTCTTCTCTCTATCCTCTTGCTCCTTCCTTTCCAGCTCCATCCTCTCCTCCTCAAAGCGTTGCCTCTCCTCCGCAACCTTCTTCCTCTCCTCCTCCTTTCTCAACTCTTCTTCACGCTGGTACACACAAAGAACCAAGAAATATATTGTATTATTTGTTTAAGTCATTAACTCTGCTGGAGTTTGGTGTAGCGGTTTCAGCTTCCGACTTCCGGACCACATATGCCCCCGTGGCGATGGGGGTTCGAGCCCCTCTGTACCCCTCTCTACATCGGTCTCCCAATCAGTACTGACACCTGTCCTGTCAACCAATCAAATATTTTAGAAAAAACAATTTCAATAATCCCTTTGAATTAGTAACTACATCATAAAATATCAAAGACTGAAATGCAAAACAGAACACTTGGCGTTGGTCTTATTGAGAGGAAGCTAAATCCACAGGCAATTTGTAAATGGAAATCTACTCAGATAAAGTTGCATTTCAGAGTTGAGTCTAACTTGCAGAGGGCAAAGCCGCCCCCTCATAATGATTCAAATTCAAATAACCTAAAGGACAGACAGCAATGGATGTCATATCGCATGAGTCTCATTGGCCAGTGGCAATGCTTCAGGAAGGGGGACATGGTTTGACTTTGTTTTGATCCTACTCCTACACACACTCAAATTGAAACCGCTATTCATGCGAACACTACTAGCCTGAGGAAAAGGTAGAGGGAAAAAAGACGGACGAATAACACTGCTGCTGCTCTCGTCTCCAGAGTCCCTGTTCCAGTCAAACTCCCCTCCCTCTTCTATCCCGCTTTTCCTTCCTCCTGACAGTTGGAATCATGTTCTTTCCTACCTTGGCTTGTTCCCAGAATTCCTCTCTATTGATCTTCTTCATCTCGATCTCTGCGTTGGTCTTGGTGTACACGGTGCCCTGAGCATTCGTCCAATAGAGAAAGAGCAGAGGGAAACAGGAAGTGGTCGGTTACAACCATTCGTCAAAGAGCCATGGCACAGTTCTGTGCCCTCCAAATCGTATTCCACCCCACCACCCTGTAACCAACAGGGTCAAACAAGACATAGTGTCATATTTCTGTTCCACACACACCGTATCACTTATTGTACGCCACTACCTGGATGTGAATTATATTCGTTATACAATTTTAACTTCTATGTATATCACGTATAAAAAGGGGGGAGTATCAGACCGTTTACATTAAGAGCAAAGAAAGCACTACGTGATTTATGATTCCGATAGAGAGAATAGTACAGCCTGTACTTGAACCCCTAAGGTGAGGGCCTTCAGAAAGTATTTGTACCCATATTTCACACTTGGTTGTGTTACAACATTGAAATCAACATTGATTGCATTGACACACAGTACCCCATAATGACAGTGAAAACATGTTTAGAATTGTTTGCAAATTTATTGAACATGAAATACAGATAAACTCAGAAGAAAAAAAAGAAACGTCCCTTTTTCAGGACCCGGTCTTTCAAAGATCATTAGTAAAAATCTAAATATCTTCGTTGTAAAGGGTTTAAACACCGTTTCCAATGATTGTTCAATGAACCATAAACAATTAATGAACATGCGCCTGTGGAACGGTCGTTAAGACACTAACAGCTTACAGACGGTAGGAAATTAAGGTCACAGTTATGACAACTTAGGGCACTAAAGAGGCCCTTCTACAGACTCTGAAAAACACCAAAAGAATGATGCCCAGGGTCCCGGCTCATCTGCGTGAATGTGCTTTAGGCATGCTGCAAGGAGAAATGAGGACTGCAGATGTGGACAGGGCAATAAATGGCAATGTCCGTACTGTGAGACGCCTAAGACAGCGCTACAGGGAGACAGGATGGATAGCTGATCGTCCTCGCAGTGGCAGACCATGTGTAACAACACCTGCACAGGATCTGTACATCCGAACATCACACCTGCAGGACAGGTACAGGATGGCAACAACAACTGCCTGAGTTCCACCAGCAACGCACAATCCCTCCATCAGTGCTCAGACTGTACACAATAGGCTGAGAGAGGCTGGACTGAGGGCTTGTAGGCCCGTTGTAAGGCAGGTCCTCACCAGACGTCACCGACAACAACGTTGCCTATGGGCACAAACCCACCGTCGCTGGACCAGACAGGACTGGCAAAAAGGTGCTCTTCACTGACGATGTTATTATTATTCAATGTCAGCTTTTTTGTTGTTGTACCCATCTACCAATAGGTGCCCTTCTTTGTGAAGTATTGGAAAACCTCCCTGGTCTTTGTGGTTGAATCTGTGTTTGACTGATGGACCTTACAGATAACTCTATGTGTGGGTTACAGAGATGAGGTAGTCATTCAAAAATCATGTTAAACACCATTATTGCACACAGTGTCCATGCAACTTATTATGTGACCTTTTTAAGCACATTTTGACTCCTGCTTTTTATGTCTAAAAACACAATTCCACTTTGACATTACGGGGTGTTGTGTGCAGGCCAGGGACAAAATATAAATGTTATCCATTTTAAATTCAGGCTGTAAAACGTGGAGAAAGTGAATACTTTCTGAAGGCACTGTGGATGTGATCCAGGTAGGCTGTTCAAAGTCCCCGTGTGACACTAAGCATGTTGAATACTAGAACTGCCTTTCCCATTGTAAAAGACACATGATCTAGTGCATTTTGTTAGTGTCGTCTCAACCTTCCAAGTTCTAGTTATTTGCTTCAACATGTGGTCATGATTTGCCAACATTATCAGAATGTAATGCATCTTTAGCGTAGTGGCTAGCCTAACGTACTACTTCAGTTGTGTCCAGATAAACAGAGGGGGAATGAGGAAGGAGCCTGCTAGCTGTCCAGCTGAGTGACTCATTCCTTATTAACCCCCTAACACACAGTAAGGCCTATTGTGGTTCCTAAACATTAACAATGCCTTGCTCTCAGAGGCCCGTTCCAATGCTTTCTGTGCCTCTTCATCATCTCTTTCCCTCTTTTTCTCTTGCTTTTCTCTCTCTTTCTGTCTCTCTCCCTCTCTGAATCTCTCCCTCCCGCTCCCCTCCTCTAAATCAGTAACATGGCTGTAGCCTTGTGTCACACATCACACTAATAGAGAGCTCGAGGGCCTCCCGAGTGGGACCGCGAGCTAAAGGCACTGCATCGGCGTTACTACAGATCCAGGTTCGATCCCGGGCTGTGTCGCAGCCGGCCCCGACTGGAAGACCCATGAGGTCGGCGCACAATTGGCCCAGCTTCGTCCGGGTTAGGGGAGGGAGATGTCCTTGTCCCATTGCGCTCTAGCAACTCCTTTGATGGGCCCGGCACCTGCACGCTGACCTGGTCACCAGTTGGACGGTGTTTCCTCCAACACATTGGTGCGAATGGCTTCCGGGTTAAGTGAGCAGTGTGTCAAGAAGCAGTGCGGCTTGGAAGGGTCATGTTTAGGAGGACGCATGGCTCTCAACCTTCGCCTCTCCCAAGTCCGTACAGGAGTTGCAGCGATGGGACAAGACTAACTACCAATTGGATATCACAAAATTGGGGAGAAAAAGGGACCTTATTTTAACCTTTGTCGTAACACTCACTCCCCTCTCCTGCTAGACTGTCACTCTTTCCCTTAAACCCATCTATACTCCTTCAATCCCTCTGCATCTATCCCTGTACCAACTCTCTCTCCATCCTTCTAATCCACCTCTCTCCTTATAGCTCTCCATCTTATCCTCCATCTCTCCACCAACTCTCTCTCCATCCTTCTAATCCACCTCTCTCCTTATAGCTCTCCATCTTATCCTCCATCTCTCCACCAACTCTCTCTCCATCCTTCTAATCCACCTCTCCATCTTATCCTCCATCTCTCCACCAACTCTCTCTCCATCCTTCTAATCCACCTCTCCTTATAGCTCTCCTTATAGCTCTCCATCTTATCCTCCATCTCTCCACCAACTCTCTCCATCCTTCTAATCCACCTCTCTCCTTATAGCTCTCCATCTTATCCTCCATCTCTCCACCAACTCTCTCTCCATCCTTCTAATCCACCTCTCTCCTTATAGCTCTCCATCTTATCCATTTCTTCACCATCACCCCACCTCCTATCCACCCACCCATCCCTCCCCTCTCTTGTACCACTCCAAGCTCTCCGTTCTCCTCCTCTCTGGTTCTCAGACGGCTGAGGACGGGGCTGGCCACAGAAGCTGTCCCATTGGTCAGTCTCTGTCCAATGGCAGATGGTTCGATGTCGTCCATGGTGCTGGCATTGACGATGATGTTGACTCCCTGCGGACAAAAAGCAAAAAACGCCTCTTCAATGGAAGTATAGCCTTCCCCTTTAAATTGAATGTGTGAGATGGTATCCCACGGGTAACAGGAGAAAGATCCAAGGGGTTCTATTAGTGTCAGACTACAGGGCACAGGCTTCCTCTGGCAACCTTTGATTGGGGGAAACACACACACACACACACTTTAGAGCCACGTGGTTGGAAGGATAAAATTGGTTATGTCATGGAGAGAGGGAGAGAGGATAGAGATGGCCTTAGTGGATGCAAGAGAGAGAGGGAACGAGAGGTCAAGAGGGAACGAGAGGTCAAGAGGGAACGAGGTCAAGAGGGGTGATGGAGAAATGCATATGTGCCCCATGCCAGACTGTTGATTGAAGCTAAAAGACATCAAACAGTGTTTAATATCACGCACATGTACAGTGAGTGTGCAAAAGATTAGGAACACCTTCCTAATATTGAGTTGCACCCCTTTTGCCCTGAGAACAGCCTCAACTTGTCAGGTCATGGAGTACAATGTGTGGAAAGTGTTCCACAAGGATGCTGTCCCATGTTGACTGCAATGCTTCCCACAGTTGTGTCAAGTTGGCTGGATGTCATCTGGATGTCATTTGGGTGGACCATTCTTGATACACACAGGAAACTGTTGAGTGTGAAAAACCCAGCAGCGTTGCAGTTCTTCACAAACTCAAACCAGTGCGCCGGGCACCTCCTACCATACCCCTTTCAAAGGCACCTCAATATTTGGCATGCCCGTTTACCCTCTGAATGGCACACATACACAATGTCTCAAATGTCAATTGTCTACACCCCTTCATCTACACTGATTGAAGTGGATTTAACAGGTGACATCAATAAGGGATCATAGCTTTTACCTGGTCAATCTGTGTCATGGAAAGAGCAGGTGTTCGTAAGGTTTTGTACTCAGTCTCAGTCGTGTTCCCACAAACCAGAGTAATCTAGAAGACACACATCAAAATGGCTGGGAGTGAGAATGATGCTGTGGGGATCCTGTTGTGTGTGCATAAGGATGATATCCTGAGACAGGATAAACCATACACACGTCTGCCTGTGTGTGTATGTAAATGTGTGTATGTGCGAGCCTGTCTGCATGTGTGTCCTGCCTGCCTGTGTGTGTGTGTGTGTACCTGACAAGTGTTTGTGTCTCCCAGCTAACTAAAGCCTTTTCAACCAACTAATCCCACATTAAATCGAAGGCCAGTGCCATCAGTGTGAGCAAGCAGATGGCCACAGAAAAGAGCTGTTAAGGCGAAGGTGACAGACACTTCACATCAATTGACTGAGGCTGGCTAGCCAGGATTCCTCCAAGGCCTTCACAGTCAGGACTGCTCTTTATCTCCATATCTCTTTCACATATTTATATATATATTTTTAAATCTTTATTTAACTAGGCAAGTCAGTTAATAAGAACAAATTCTTATTTACAATGACGGCCTACCGGGGAACAGTGGGTTAACTGCCTTGTTCAGGGGCAGAATGCCAGGTTTTTACCTTGTCAGCACGGGATTCGATCCAGCAACCTTTCGGTTACCTGCCGCCCCAATTATTCAAGAGACACCGTGGATAAAAAGGCAGAAAGAATTGTCATCTGTCTCCTACCGCCGAGCACCTTGTTCACAATAACATTAGAGAGTGCTGTGTTAGTCATACACATAACCTCTACTGATCCTGTGGGCGGACCAGTGGAATCACTCCTATACCCAGAATCACTGAGCTGATTCTCAACAGGAAGCTAAAATGGCCCTAGGCCTCTGCTCTGGCCGGGCTGGTAGATGACAGTCTTTCTCTCCATATTTTAGATCCAAGTCATTAAAAGAGCATCACTGAAGGACGCTGGAGGAGAATCTAGGCCCAGATTCATAATGACGAGGAAAGCTTTTTTTACATCATAATTAATAATATTATGGTCAGGGAGACCTGATCCCAGATCAGCACTCCTACTCTGAGACCGTAACAAAGTAGGCGCAGAGAAGCAGATGGCATTCAGACATAAAATAGCTTTTAATTTAGTCATCCAGGAAAGTTTTAATAAACAGCTTCAACAATGTGTCTTAGAGAGAGTCTTCAAGTAGCAGTTGGGTTTACCTCAGTGAGACTGACCTGGAAAAACTCTGCAATGTTAGCCACATGGCTGGCACACTGACACTTCCTTGCATCAGGCACATCCTCACCAACCTGGGAGAGGAGAAAAGGAGAGGACAGAGAGGGAGAGGAGAAAAGGAGAGGACAGAGAGGGAGAGGAAAAAAGGATAGGACAGAGAGGGAGAGGAGAAAAGGAGAGGACAGAGAGAAAAGGAGAGGACAGAGAGAAAAGGAGAGGACAGAGAGAAAAGGAGAGGACAGAGAGAAAAGGAGAGGACAGATAGAAAAGGAGAGGACAGATAGAAAAGGAGAGGACAGAGAGGGAGAGGAGAAAAGGAGAGGACAGAGAGGGAGAGGAGAAAAGGAGAGGACAGAGAGGCAGAGGAGAAAAGGAGAGGACAGAGAGGGAGAGGAGAAAAGGAGAGGACAGAGAGGCAGAGGAGAGGACAGAGAGAAAAGGAGAGGACAGAGAGGGAGAGGAGAAAAGGAGAGGACAGAGAGGGAGAGGAGAAAAGGAGAGGACAGAGAGGCAGAGGAGAAAAGGAGAGGACAGACAGGGAGAGGAGAAAAGGAGAGGACAGAGAGGCAGAGGAGAGGACAGAGAGAAAAGGAGAGGACAGAGAGGGAGAGGAGAAAAGGAGAGGACAGAGAGGGAGAGGAGAAAAGGAGAGGACAGAGAGGGAGAGGAGAAAAGGAGAGGACAGAGAGGGAGAGGAAAAAAGGATAGGACAGAGAGGGAGAGGAGAAAAGGAGAGGACAGAGAGAAAAGGAGAGGACAGAGAGGGAGAGGAGAAAAGGAGAGGACAGACAGGGAGAGGAGAAAAGGAGAGGACAGAGAGGCAGAGGAGAGGACAGAGAGAAAAGGAGAGGACAGAGAGGGAGAGGAGAAAAGGAGAGGACAGAGAGGGAGAGGAGAAAAGGAGAGGACAGAGAGGGAGAGGAGAAAAGGAGAGGACAGAGAGGGAGAGGAAAAAAGGAGAGGACAGAGAGAAAAGGAGAGGACAGAGAGGGAGAGGAGAAAAGGAGAGGACAGAGAGGGAGAGGAGAAAAGGAGAGGACAGAGAGGGAGAGGAGAAAAGGAGAGGACAGAGAGGGAGAGGAGAAAAGGAGAGGACAGAGAGGGAGAGGAGAAAAGGAGAGGACAGAGAGGCAGAGGAGAGGGAGAGGAGAAAAGGAGAGGACAGAGAGGCAGAGGAGAGGACAAAGAGAAAAGGAGAGGACAGAGAGGGAGAGGAGAAAAGGAGAGGAGAAAAGGAGAGGACAGAGAGGCAGAGGAGAAAAGGAGAGGACAGAGAGGGAGAGGAGAAAAGGAGAGGACAGAGAGGGAGAGGAGAAAAGGAGAGGACAGAGAGGGAGAGGAGAGAGAGGACAGAGAGGAGAGGAAAAGGAGAGGACAGAGAGGGAGAGGAGAAAAGGAGAGGACAGAGAGGGAGAGGAGAAAAGGAGAGGACAGAGAGGGAGAGGAGAAAAGGAGAGGACAGAGAGGGAGAGGAGAAAAGGAGAGGACAGAGAGGGAGAGGAGAAAAGGAGAGGACAGAGAGGGAGAGGAGAAAAGGAGAGGACAGAGAGGGAGAGGAGAAAAGGAGAGGACAGAGAGGGAGAGGAGAAAAGGAGAGGACAGAGAGGGAGAGGAGAAAAGGAGAGGACAGAGAGGGAGAGGAGAAAAGGAGAGGACAGAGAGGGAGAGGAGAAAAGGAGAGGACAGAGAGGGAGAGGAGAAAAGGAGAGGACAGAGAGGGAGAGGAGAAAAGGAGAGGACAGAGAGGGAGAGGAGAAAAGGAGAGGACAGAGAGGGAGAGGAGAAAAGGAGAGGACAGAGAGGGAGAGGAGAAAAGGAGAGGACAGAGAGGGAGAGGAGAAAAGGAGAGGACAGAGAGGGAGAGGAAAAAAGGAGAGGACAGAGAGGGAGAGGAAAAAAGGATAGGACAGAGAGGGAGAGGAGAAAAGGAGAGGACAGAGAGAAAAGGAGAGGACAGAGAGAAAAGGAGAGGACAGAGAGAAAAGGAGAGGACAGAGAGAAAAGGAGAGGACAGATAGAAAAGGAGAGGACAGAGAGGGAGAGGAGAAAAGGAGAGGACAGAGAGGGAGAGGAGAAAAGGAGAGGACAGAGAGGGAGAGGAGAAAAGGAGAGGACAGACAGGGAGAGGAGAAAAGGAGAGGACAGAGAGGCAGAGGAGAGGACAGAGAGAAAAGGAGAGGACAGAGAGGGAGAGGAGAAAAGGAGAGGACAGAGAGGGAGAGGAGAAAAGGAGAGGACAGAGAGGGAGAGGAGAAAAGGAGAGGACAGAGAGGGAGAGGAAAAAGGATAGGACAGAGAGAGGAGAGGACAGAGAGGACAGAGAGAAAAGGAGAGGACAGAGAGGGAGAGGAGAAAAGGAGAGGACAGAGAGGGAGAGGAGAAAAGGAGAGGACAGAGAGGGAGAGGAGAAAAGGAGAGGACAGAGAGGGAGAGGAGAAAAGGAGAGGACAGAGAGGCAGAGGAGAAAAGGAGAGGACAGACAGGGAGAGGAGAAAAGGAGAGGACAGAGAGGCAGAGGAGAGGACAGAGAGAAAAGGAGAGGACAGAGAGGGAGAGGAGAAAAGGAGAGGACAGAGAGGGAGAGGAGAAAAGGAGAGGACAGAGAGGGAGAGGAGAAAAGGAGAGGACAGAGAGGGAGAGGAAAAAGGATAGGACAGAGAGGGAGAGGAGAAAGAGGAGAGGACAGAGAGAAAAGGAGAGGACAGAGAGAAAAGGAGAGGACAGATTGGAAAAGGAGAGGACAGATAGAAAAGGAGAGGACAGAGAGGGAGAGGAGAAAAGGAGAGGACAGATTTTCAGAGGAGAAAAGGAGAGGACAGACAGGTCTGAGAGGAGAAAAGAGAGGACAGAGAGGCAGAGGAGAACAGAGAGAAAACAGAGGACAGAGAGGGAGAGGAGAAAAGGAGAGGACAGAGAGGGAGAGGAGAAAAGGAGAGGACAGAGAGGAGAGAGAAAGGATAGGACAGAGAGAAAAGGAGAGGACAGAGAGGGAGAGGAGAAAAGGAGAGGACAGAGAGGGGAGAGGAGAAAAGGAGAGGACAGAGAGGGAGAGGAGAAAAGGAGAGGACAGAGAGGGAGAGGAGAAAAGGAGAGGACAGAGAGGGAGAGGAGAAAGGAGGACAGAGAGGGAGAGGACAGAGAGGAGAAAAGGAGAGGACAAGAGAGGCAGAGGAGAAAAGGAGAGGAGATTGAGAAGAGGAGAAAAGGAGAAGACAGAGGGAGATGAAAAAGGAGAGGACAGAGAGGGAGAGGAGAAAAGGAGAGGACAGAGAGGGAGAGGAGAAAAGGAGAGGACAGAGAGGGACACTTGGAGAAAAGGAGAGGACAGAGAGGGAGAGGAGAAAAGGAGAGGACAGAGAGGGAGAGGAGAAAAGGAAAGGACAGAGAGGGAGAGGAGAAAAGGAGAGGACAGAGAGGGAGAGGAGAAAAGGAGAGGACAGAGAGGGGAGAAAAGGAGACAAAGGAGAGGACAAAGAGAGGGAGAGGAGAAAAGGAGAGGACAGAGAGGGAGAGGAGAAAAGGAGAGGACAGAGAGGGAGAGGAGAAAAGGAGAGGACAGAGAGGGAGAGGAGAAAAGGAGAGGACAGAGAGGGAGGGAGAAAAGGAGAGGACAGAGGAGGGAAGGAGAAAAGGAGAGGACAGAGAGGGAGAGGAGAAAAGGAGAGGACAGAGAGGGAGAGGTTGGGAGTTCAAAAGAGAACAGAGAGGGAGAGGAGAAAAGGAGAGGACAGAGAGGTTGGAGAGGAGAAAAGGAGTTGGAAGAGAGGGAGAGAGGAGAAAAGGAGAGGACAGAGGTTGGAGAGGAGAAAAAGGAGAGGACAAAGACAGGGAGAGGAGAAAAGGAGAGGACAGAGAGGGAGAGGAGAAAAGGAGAGGACAGACAGGGAGAGGAGAAAAGGAGAGGACAGAGGGGGAGGAGAAAAGGAGAGGACAGAGAGGGAGAGGAGAAAAGGAGAGGACAGAGAGGGAGAGGAGAGGTAAATGGGGGAAGGGGTGAAAGAGGGAAGACAGGAAAGGCAGGTTAGTGTGTTACCCATTTCAAGGATACAATCTTCATCATCAATCAAAGTAGCCACATTGAAAGGATTTGATGGTCTCTATCAAGTGTATAATGTGTTGTGTGTTTAAGGACTCAAGATAGAATTGTATTCAACTTTAAATTGGTGTCTTTATGTTCAGTTTTCCAGGAGTAAATGTATGAAGTGTTATTCCTCAAAAGGAAAATCCCTGGTAGGATGACATTATCATGGCCTTTTGAAAATAACGGTAAATATACACAATGGCCACTGATTACCTGAAAAGAACAGTGGAACAGCAATCATCCATAAAAACACGACTGATTTGGTACAGCTGCTAGAGAATGATCAAATACAATAATTGGTCAAATAACACCAATTTCTGGGCTATTCACCTAGTTAATGAAACATCTCCGGAGAACTGCTCTAAATACTTTACATCTTAGAGCTTATAAGGACAACAAGAAACAGCACATATTTTCAGCTTCCTGTTTGAGAGGGGAGTTGATGGGCGACTGCAATGTCTGAGAATGAACAAGATACCCTCACTGCAGGGCCACTCGAACTTCTCTGCTGCTTTCTCCCTCCCTTCATCCCAATTTTCTATTGTGACAAATACATTATAACATTTGCTGTATACTTATCCCATGCAGTTTAGTCCAATCTTCATGTATGAGCGCTTCATATTGTATTTGGTATGAGTTAGCTACAATGTCACAATGTAAAGGGTTTTGATTTGAGGAAAGCACTAGCTACTGCAAATTTAAATCCTGATTGTCATTCTGCTGTGTGCTACAGTATATGGGTCATTCCAGAGCAGAGTGGTAAGAGGTGCTGTGATGAGACCAGTAGCCAGAGGGGATGTCTGGGCCTGCCACAAGGATAGGGACATAGAGTCCATTAGGCTGTCTCAGACTGCCTGAGCTCATATTCCCCTAAGCTTCACTCTGGTAGGAGGGAGGGCTTGGGCCATCAGAGAGAACACATACAGTGTATACCCATAAACAGAGATGTGCATAATAGTATCAGTCAAAAGTTTGGACACACCTACTCATTCAATAGTTTCTTTATTTTTACTATTTTCTACATTGTAGAATAATAGTGAAGACATCCAAAAATGAAATAACACATATGGAATCATGTAGTAAACAAAAAAGTGTTAGACAAATCAAAATATATTTTATATTTGAGATTCTTCAAAATAGCCACCCTTTGCCTTGATGACAACTTTGCACACTTGGCATTCTCTCAACCAGCTTCACCTCAGCTTCAGTCTTGAAGGAGTTCCCACATATGCCGAGCACTTATTGGCTGTTTTTCCTTCACTCTGCAGCCCAACTCATCCCAAACCATCTCAATTGGGTTGAGGTCAGGTGATGCCAGGTCATCTGATGAAGCACTCCAACACTCTCCTTCTTAGTCAAATAGCCCTTAGACAGCCTAGAGGTGTGTTGGGTCATTGTCCTGTTGAAAAACAAATGATAGTCCCACTAAATTCAAACCAGATGGGATGTCAAGCTGATTAAGTAAGTCTTGAAAAAGACAGAGTTTGGAGGTTGGTTCACAAAGAAACAGGGTTTGGAGGTTGGTTCACAAAGAAACATGGTTTGGAGGTTGGTTCACAAAGAAACAGAGGTTGGTTCACAAAGAAACAGAGGTTGGAGGTTGGTTCACAAAGAAACAGAGGTTGGTTCACAAAGAAACAGAGGTTGGAGGTTGGTTCACAAAGAAACAGAGGTTGGTTCACAAAGAAACATAGTTTAGAGGTTGGTTCACAAAGAAACAGAGGTTAGAGGTTGGTTCACAAAGAAACAGAGGTTGGAGGTTGGTTCACAAAGAAACAGAGGTTGGTTCACAAAGAAACAGAGGTTGGAGGTTGGTTCACAAAGAAATAGAGGTTGGAGGTTGGTTCACAAAGAAACAGAGGTTGGTTCACAAAGAAACAGAGGTTGGAGGTTGGTTCACAAAGAAACAGAGGTTGGAGGTTGGTTCACAAAGAAATAGAGGTTGGAGGTTGGTTCACAAAGAAATAGAGGTTGGAGGTTGGTTCACAAAGAAACAGAGGTTCACAAAGAAATAGAGGTTGGAGGTTGGTTCACAAAGAAACAGAGGTTAGAGGTTGGTTCACAAAGAAGTAGAGGTTGGAGGTTGGTTCACAAATAAACAGAGGTTGGAGGTTGGTTCACAAAGAAATAGAGGTTGGAGGTTGGTTCACAAAGAAACAGAGGTTAGAGGTTGGTTCACAAAGAAACAGAGGTTGGTTCACAAAGAAACAGAGGTTGGAGGTTGGTTCACAAAGAAACAGAGGTTGGAGGTTGGTTCACAAAGAAACAGAGGTTGGAGGTTGGTTCACAAAGAAACAGAGGTTGGAGGTTGGTTCACAAAGAAACAGAGGTTGGAGGTTGGTTCACAAAGAAACAGAGGTTGGAGGTTGGTTCACAAAGAAACAGAGTTTAGAGGTTGGTTCACAAAGAAACAGAGGTTAGAGGTTGGTTCACAAAGAAACAGAGTTTAGAGGTTGGTTCACAAAGAAACAGAGGTTAGAGGTTGGTTCACAAAGAAACAGAGGTTGGAGGTTGGTTCACAAAGAAACAGAGGTTGGAGGTTGGTTCACAAAGAAATAGAGGTTGGAGGTTGGTTCACAAAGAAATAGAGGTTGGTTCACAAAGAAATAGAGGTTGGAGGTTGGTTCACAAAGAAACAGAGGTTGGTTCACAAAGAAATAGAGGTTGGAGGTTGGTTCACAAAGAAACAGAGGTTGGTTCACAAAGAAATAGAGGTTGGAGGTTGGTTCACAAAGAAACAGAGGTTGGTTCACAAAGAAACAGAGGTTGGAGGTTGGTTCACAAAGAAACAGAGGTTGGTTCACAAAGAAACAGAGGTTGGAGGTTGGTTCACAAATAAACAGAGGTTGGTTCACAAAGAAAAAGAGGTTGGAGGTTGGGTCACAAAGAAACAGAGGTTGGTTCACAAAGAAAAAGAGGTTGGAGGTTGGTTCACAAAGAAACAGAGGTTGAAGGTTGGTTCACAAAGAAATAGAGGTTGGAGGTTGGTTCACAAAGAAACAGAGGTTGGTTCACAAAGAAACAGAGGTTAGAGGTTGGTTCACAAAGAAACAGAGGTTGGTTCACAAAGAAACAGAGGTTGGAGGTTGGTTCACAAAGAAAAGGTTGGTTCACAAAGAAACAGAGGTTGGAGGTTGGTTCACAAAGAAACAGAGGTTAGACGTTAGTTCACAAAGAAACAGAGGTTGGAGGTTGGTTCGCAAAGAAACAGAGGTTGGAGGTTGGTTCACAAAGAAACAGAGGTTGGAGGTTGGTTCACAAAGAAACAGAGGTTGGTTCACAAAGAAAGAGAGGTTGGTTCCCAAAGAAACAGAGGTTGGAGGTTAGTTCACAAAGAAACAGAGTTTGGAGGTTGTTTCACAAAGAAACAGAGGTTTGTTCACAAAGAAACAGAGGTTGGAGGTTGGTTCACAAATAAACAGAGGTTGGAGGTTGGTTCACAAAGAAAAAGAGGTTGGAGGTTGGTTCACAAAGAAATAGAGGTTGGAACCAAAAATGTCTAACTTGGACTCATCGGACGTGTTTCTCGGCCCAAGCAAGTCTTCTTATTATTGATGTCCTTTAGTAGTGGTTTCTTTGCAGCAAAGGCCTGATTCACGCAGTCTCCTCTGAACAGTTGAGGTTGATATGGGTCTGTTACTTGAACTCTGAAGCTGCCATTTCTGAGGTAACTCTGGGTCTTCCTTTCCTGTGGCGGTCCTCATGAGAGCCAGTTTCATCATGGTGCTTGATGATTTTTGCGACTGCACTTGAATAGATTTTCAAAGTTCTTGAAATGTTCCGTATTGACTGACCTTCATGTCTTAAAGTAATGGACTGTTGTTTCTCTTTGCTCATTTGAGCTGTTCTTGCCATAATATGGACTTGGTCTTTTACCAAATAGGGCTATCTTCTGTATACCACCCCTACCTTGTCACAACACAACTGATTGGCTCAAGCGCATTAAGGAAAGAAATTCCACAAATTAACTTTTAACAAGGCACACCTGTTAATTGAAATGCCTTCCAGGTGACTACCTCATGAAGCTGGTTGAGAGAATTCCAAGAGTGTGCAAAGCTGTCAAGGAAAAGGGTGGCTACTTTGAAGAATCTCAAATATAAATTATATTTGGATTTGTTTAACACTTTTTTGGTAACTACATGAATCCATATGTGTTATTTCATAGTTTTGATGTCTTCACTACTATTCTACAATGTTGAAAACAGTAAAAATAAAGAAAAATGTGTAGTTGTCCAAACTTTTGACTGGTACTGTATAAACATATTTATAGACATGTACTGACCAAAAATATAATTCTACTCTGGTTATCATATATCCTGATGCCTAGTCACCTTACCTGTATAAATATCTACCTCTATCACTCCAGTATCCCTGCACATTGTAAACATGGTACTGGAACTGACTGACCCCATATATAGTATGCTTACTTTCTCGTGTTCTTATTTCTTATTTTGATTTATTGTGAAAAACACACACACACACACACACACACACACACACACACACACACACACACACACACACACACACACACACACACGACTCACCCAGTTGATGAGGACGTAGCGCGGCAGTGCGGCCGTGGGCTCCTTCAGGCTGCAGAAGCCGTACATGACCCTGGCATTGTCGAAGGTCACTGTGATCTCCGGTAGACCTCCAGCTAGAGGAGGGGAGGCAGTGGAAGAGGTAGAGGAGGGAGGAATAGTAGGAAGGGAGGAATAGGAGAGAAAAAAAACGAGATGGAGGTGTAGGATTTCCACAAAAATCTCACCAATGCCACTCTCCAGGCTGACCTGTGTTACCCTCTAACCCAGTCTCTGCCCTCCACATTATGTTCCCCAGTGCCTCACACTTCAGTGCTATACTGCTCCAGGCAGAGGCAGCTCTCTGCCCTATATGATCCTCACTGTTACCATCCAATGGAATCATTTAATAGCTTGATAGTGATAGTTCTGGCAGATGCATGTCCTCCATGACTTACACTGAGGAGAGCTGCAGTTTAGAAGTATGGCAGGCTTACGTCCACTGAGAATAGGCAATCTCCAGTCAACTGTAGCAATGCACTGTTGAAATATTAAAATCTCATCTATGGTAAAGGTATTGCGATGGCGAGGCAGCTGACTTTGTGGGTCTTTCACAGTGTCATGATGTGTGGCATTTGTCACACTCACACCTGACTACTCTTACGCAAGTAAACAGAGCTGCCACCAACAGCATCACACACTCAAACCTACCCCAAAGCCTATCTGTCAAATCAGAGTGAGGCCTCACTGGTCCAGCCCGCCCACTCCAACTACTGTACACCAATAGGATGACTGATGGCCTGCCTCTCCTCAAACATGGCAATAAATCAACTCTGTGTGTGTGCACACATTGTTAGAAGCCTCCATAACAGTAGATCTAAGAGGACAAGGCCAGCCTATCAGCATATCTCTCCCCCAGACATAATAAACAGAGCAGTGAGAGCTCAGCACCAGGTACTCTTTTGTGTATCTGAGATATGGAACACTTTCATTAAAAGTCATAATAACTAACTAATGAAATAATGATTATGTCATTCCTAACGGAATAGTTATCATCTTAACACCAAAAACAATGGCTGGCTGTCACTTTCAATGGAGGCCACAAAGCTAATAATGCCCTCTACTGCCACAATTCCCCTCCAGACAAAGAGTCAATTGCAGGCTCTTTCCCCAATCCAATAGGAAACTTTACACCCGTACACGGGTTGATAATGGCAGATTTGGGTACTGATAAGTGCCTAAATTGGATCGCAGTGGCTGTACATGCTATACATTTGTTATTTAACTAGGCAAGTCAGTTAAGAACAAATTCTTATTTTCAATGACGGTCCAGGAAGTGGGTTAACTGCCTTGTTCAGGGGCAGAATGACAGATTTTTTACCTTGTCAGCTCAGGGATTCGATCTTGCAACCTTTTGGTTATTAGTCCAACGCTCTAACCATTAGGCTACCTGCCGCCCCATGATGTCAGATCTCAGGCTGTGTGCTTTACAGCCCCGTATGGGTTGTGACTCACAGGTGTTCTTAACTTAAGCACCGCACACGACAAGAAGTTGCCCCATCCCTCCCCCTAATTGGGCAACTTTTGCCATAGTTGTGTTGTCTGACTGAGGGAAATGCTGTAAATTAAGGGGACTCTATGTATTTTGAAAGATGAGACGTTGAGGATTATAATAAATACCGCTTTAATGTCACACAAGCAAGCCAGACAACAGTGAGTCCAAATGTGCACTTCACATTCCGATGTCATAAAACTCCTGTCATATACAGTATCAAGGTTTATGATCACAATGTTTGATGTACAGTTACAAGATGACATGGCATCATACCCTGGGTTGTTTTGAACAGAATGAGCCTGTTTGTATATTGTGAAGAAAATTCACCATGGAACACGCAGCTGAATGCAATCATGAGTCCTTTCTATGAGCACCAAAATTACAATCTGTTTCTCTGAATTGCCTTGGGAAAGCCTAATACTAAGATTGTATTTTGTATTTTATAATTTAGCTAGACATTTTGGCAAGAGAACAAGCTGGTGGTAGTGATGTGCAGTTCGCAAACAATTTGTTATTTTTGAACAACTTTTTTTTCAAGTGTCATTATTTTTCTGAGTGACTTGTACATGTGACCTGCTGTGCCTCGTTCCTTTGACCACAATGAATTCTACAAGGGGATTAATATGTGCTCCTCTGGCTCTATGGGTATCTGCTAGCAGTAATTGCGCAACGCTAGTTAGCATTTACTCACAAAACCACCTCTAACTTCCTTCATACTGGACACAGACATAGAAATGGTATCCACGAGTGCATCTGACTCTGGGAAAGTAGATAAATAGCCACATTGACAAAATCCCGAAGTATCCCTTTAAAAACATGCTGTATGTAAAATATTGTGTGCTATACATTGGAAAATAAATAAAATGTGACTCTCGATGACAACATAATGATGTTTCAAACATTAGGGCTGTTTTCCTAAAGAACTTAAATCTGCTTCATGTTCTGTTTCCTTCCCACGATACTAACAAGTATGGCATTTCTAGTATCATCCCAGCCCTACTAAACATACAGGTCAATTCCCACCAGTGTAAAACGTTAATCAAATAAACAACAATGAAACATCACATTTAAGAGTGTAGAAGGATGGATGGACGAATATATAGGAGATTTAGCTTACCTCCTGATGATGCCAGTGTCAAATCATTGCTGTTGTCCTCATATGTGTACAAGGCCCTGCAGGAGGGAAACAGAGAGAAAGACCGTCAGACATAGAAACCAGAACGCAGCATCAAAACATCCCAGTCATGTACTCTTTTTGACCAGCGCTTGCTCCAGTATGTTTATATTTCACATTCATACTGTCGTAACTCAAAAGAAAGGAGGTACAGAGAGATGAACAAAGAGATTTAAAAAAAAGGAGAGATGCCAGTACAAGGTGCAACAGACACTGTCACAGGGAGTCTCTTGGTCTGCCTGGCTGGGCATTAAGAATATGACAAACGCCACCTTTAAAAGGGAGGCATCATCTCGAACCCTGCCCGGACGAGAGGGTGCTGCTCTCTACAGCCAATGAACTAAACCATTTCTTCACCCTCTTTGAAGCAAGGGGCGGCCCCGCTCCCCCAGCCTGTCTGGAGGAGGTGGTCATGGCAACCAAGAGCGCACTTGTCATCAATGAGGAAGTCGTACATTGAGTGTTCAAAAGCACTGGAGCATGAAAGAGCTTGGGGACTGATAACACAAGTGGTTGTGTCCTGAAACACTGGAGCCAGTTCCCAGGGTGCCACCTGATCAAATATGCTGACGACACTGATTTGGTCAGTCTCCTCAAAGGGGATGAGACGAGCCAAGGACCGGCTCTAAATTATGACTAAATCTAAAACTCGAAAAATAACACACACAAAAAAAAAGGACATGGTGATTGACTTTCGAAGGAAGTCTACCATGCACACACACAATCACTGATAAAAGGTGAGCCCATTGAAATAGTGGAGGAGTACAAATACCTTAGGCTAGTCATTCACAACAAGCTGTCCTGGGATCAGTGTACTGATGATAATTTTAAGGAAGGCCAACAGAGACCATTTCCTACTGCACTTTTTTAATGTTGACCTAACCATCATGGTTCTCTTTTATAAATCACTTTCTTAATGTTGACCTAACCATCTTGGTTCTCTTTTATAAATCACTTTCTTAATGTTGACCTAACCATCTTGGTTCTCTTTTATAAATCACTTTTTTAATGTTGACCTAACCATCTTGGTTCTCTTTTATAAATCACTTTTTTAATGTTGACCTAACCATCTTGGTTCTCTTTTATAAATCACTTTTTTAATGTTGACCTAACCATCTTGGTTCTCTTTTATAAATCACTTTTTAATGTTGTAACCATCTTGGTTCTCTTTTATAAATCACTTTTTAATGTTGACCTAACCATCTTGGTTCTCTTTTATAAATCACTTTTTTAATGTTGACCTAACCATCTTGGTTCTCTTTTATAAATCACTTTTTTAATGTTGACCTAACCATCTTGGTTCTCTTTTATAAATCACTTTTTTAATGTTGACCTAACCATCTTGGTTCTCTTTTATAAATCACTTTTTTAATGTTGACCTAACCATCATGGTTCTCTTTTATAAATCACTTTTTTAATGTTGACCTAACCATCTTGGTTCTCTTTTATAAATCACTTTTTTAATGTTGACCTAACCATCTTGGTTCTCTTTTATAAATCACTTTTTTAATGTTGACCTAACCATCTTGGTTCTCTTTTATAAATCACTTTTTTAATGTTGACCTAACCATCATGGTTCTCTTTTATAAATCACTTTTTTAATGTTGACCTAACCATCATGGTTCTCTTTTATAAATCACTTTTTTAATGTTGACCTAACCATCATGGTTCTCTTTTATAAATCACTTTTTTAAATGTTGACCTAACCATCATGGTTCTCTTTTATAAATCACTTTTTTATGTTGACCTAATCATCATGGTTCTCTTTTATAAATCATTGAGAGCATTTTGTCCTACTGCCTGACCTGCTGGTTATCAAGGTCGCACAGAAAAATAGGTTGGGCAAGATAGTCAGGACTTAGGTCAGGAAGAATCATGGGCAGCAACAAGAACGGTCATCTCTCTACCTAGGAAGAGCCCTCCAGAAGGCGAATAAAATAGCAGTAGACTCTTCCCACCCATTCCACCCCAAATTCCAGCTCCTTCCCTCTGGCCACAGGTACAGACTACCTAGAGAGAGAAATAAATAGAGCCACGTACTCATTTATTCCAAATGCAATTCTGCAACTAAACAAAATGTTGAGTAATTGCACTTCAGAACTTGCAATGCAGCCTGTTTTGACATTGTTATTATGAAATTGCACTTACCCAACCTACTTGCTTGTAAACATCCTTTGCTATTTTTTGTGATTTAAAAAAATATATTTTATTGCATCTGAGGACATGAAAGTTTTCTGAATCGTAATCTGTACCTACATGAGCCAAGGGAAGAACAGGGCTAGGGCACGAGGTGGAACTCTTCACATCTGGTCGCAGGTGCTGTTAGCTCCGAGAAGTGGAGAGGAGAGAGACCGGCATCCGCGTTTTACTATGTTACGTAGGAGGTTAAAGCCTGGAGTGATTAACTAGATTTAGAAAGAGAATCCCATTTCAATTCACACTGCTGCTTTTATGGCAGTAGATAGACATACACTCCAGCTAAACTGCCGGGATTATTGTTCCCATTCCCTGAGAGGAGATAGAGCCATTGAATTAATTCTCTGAATAGAGCCATGAGGTGAGACTAATACCACAAACTCCTCCTCAGACTCCTGCACAGACTCCTCAGATACTGGCTGTGTCTTCACTGTCTAATACTTTGATTTGTGGGTAATCTCTCTACTACAGGAACGTTGAGGGAAACAACACATTCTCCCTCAACGTCAGCAAGACAATGGAGCTGATCGCGGACTACAGGAAACGGAGGGTCCGAACACCCCACCCCATTCACATCGACGTGGCTGTAGTGGAGAGGGTCGAGAGCTTCAAGTTCCTCACCGTCCACATCACTAAGGACCCATCATGGTCCAAACACACCATCACAGTCGTGACGAGAGCACGACAACTCCTCCACCCCCTCAGGAGGCTGAAAAGATTTGGCATTGGTCCCCAGATCCTCAAAATGTTCTGCAGCTGCACCACTGAGCATCTTGACCGGCTGCATCACCGCCTGGTATGGTAACTGCTTGAGATCCGACCGCAAGGCGCTACAGAGTGTAGTACGTACGGCCCAGTACATCACTGGGGCCGAACTCCCTGCCATCCAGGACCTCTATACAAGGCGGTATTGGAGGAAGGCCCTAAATATTGTCAGACTCCAGCCACCCAAGTCATAGACTGTTCTCTGTAGTACCGCACAGCAAGCAGTACCAAGACTGAGACCAAAAGGCTCCTGAATAGCTTCTACCCCCAAGCCATGAGAACGCTGAACAGTTCATCAAAATGGCTAACCAAACTATTTACATTGAGACCTATTCTTATTATTAGTGTTGATGTTTTTTTGCACTGACTATGCACACTCACTGGACTCTACCCACACTCCAACCCACAATCACAACACATACACATGCGAAGTTGATGCTACACACACACACGCACTTTCACACGGTGATGCTAGTTTATTATATACATCCCGATTGCCTAGTCACTTTTAACCCTACCTACATGTGAACTCAGCACAAAAAGAAAGGAATGTCCTCTGTCAACTGCGTTCATTTTCAGCAAACTTAACATGTGTGAATATTTCTATGAACATAAGATTCAACACCTGAGACGAACTGAACTGAAGTTCCACAGACATGTAACTAACAGAAATGTAATAATGTGTCCCTGAACAATGGGGAGAACAAAATCCAAAGTCACAGTATCTGGTGTGGCCACCAACTGCATTAAGTGCTGCAGTGCATCTCCTCCTCATGGACTGCACCAGATTTGCCAGTTCTTGCTGTGAGATGTCACCCCGCTCGTCCACCAAGGCACCTGCAAGTTCCCGGACATTTCTGTGGGGGGTGGGGGGGGGGGGTCACCAGGGGGGCATAGCCCTCACCCTCCGATCCAGCAGGTCCCAGATGTTCTCAATGGGATTGAGATCAGGGCTCTTTGCTGGCCATGGCAGAACACTGACATTCCTGTCTTGCGAGCAGAATGGCTGGTGGCATTGTCATGCTGGAGTGTCATATCAGAATGAGCCTGCAGGAAGGGTAGCACATGAGGGAGGAGGATGTCTTCCCTGTAACGCAGAGCGTTGAGATTGCCTGCAATGACAACAAGCTCAGTCTGATGATGCTGTGACACACCTCCCCAGACCATGACGGACCCTTCACCTTCAAATTGATCCCGCTCCAGAGTACAGGCCTCGGTGTAACGCTCATTCCTTCGACGATAAACGCGAATCTGACCATCAGCCCTGGTGAGACAAAATCGCGACGCGTCAGTGAAGAGCACTTTTTGCCAGTCCTGTCTGGTCCAGTGGGTTTATGCCCAAAGGCAACGTTGTTGCTGGTGATGTCTGGTAAGGACTTGCCATACAACAGGCCTACAAACCCTCAGTCCAGCATCTCTCAGCCTATTGCTGACAGTCTGAGCACTAATGGAGGGATTGTGCGTTCCTGGTGTAACTCAGGCAGTTGTTGTTGCCATCCTGTATCTGTCCCGCAGGTGTGATGTTCAGATGTACCAATCCTGTGCAGGTGTTGTTACACGTGGTGTGCCACTGCGAGGAGCTGTCTGTCCCGTCTCCCTGTAGCGCTGTCTTAGGAGTCTCACAGTACGGGCATTGCAATTTATTGCCCTGTCCACATCTGCAGTCCTCATTCCTCCTTACAGCATGCCTAAAGCACATTCACACAGATGAGCAGGGACCCTGGGCATCTTTCTTTTGGTGTTTTTCAGAGTCTGTAGAAAGGCCTCTTTAGTGTCCTAAGTCTTCATAACTGTGACCTTAATTGCCTACAGTCTGTAAGCTATTAGTATCGTAACGACCGTTCCACAGGTGCATGTTCATTAATTGTTTATGGTTCATTGACCAAGCATGGGAAACAGTGTTTAAACCCTTTACAATGAAGATCTGTGAAGTTATTTAGATTTTTATGAATTATCTTTGAAAGACGGGGTCCTGAAAAAGGGACGTTTCTTTTTTTTTGCTGAGTTTACATATTACCTAAACTAACCTTTACCCTTTACACTGACAAGGTACCGGTACTCCTTGTACACTACATGATAAAAGGTATGTGGAACATCTCATTCCAAAATCATGGGCATTAAAGTAGAGTTGGTCCCCATTTGCAGCTATAACAGCCTCCACTCTTCTGGTAAGGCTTTCCACTAGATGTTGGAACATTGCTGCGGGGACTTGCTTCCAATCAGCCACAAGAGCATTAGTGAGGTTGGGCAATTAGGCTTGGCTCGCTGTAGGTGTTCTAATTCATTCCTAAGGTGTTCGATAGGGTTGAGGTCAGGGCTCTGTGCAGGCCAGTCAAGTTCATCTACACCGATCTCAACAAACCATTTCTGTATGGACCTTGCTTTGTGCAAAGGGGCATCGTCATGCTGAAACAGGAAAGGGCCTTCCCCAAACTGTTGCCACATAGTTGGAAGCACAAAATTGTCTAGAATGTCATTGTATTCTGTAGAATTAAGATTTCCCATCACTGGAACTAAGGGGACTAGCCCAAACCATGAAAAACAGCCCCAGACCATTATTCCTCCACCAAACTTTACAGTTGGCACTTTGCATTTGGGCAGGTAGCGTTCTCCTGGCATCCGCCAAACCCAGATTCGTCCGTCGGACTGCCAGATGGTGAAACATGATTTATCATTCCAGAGAATGAGTTTCCACTTCTCCAGAGTCCAATGGCAGGGAGCTTTACACCACTCCAGCTGACTTTTGGCATCGCGCATGGTGATGTTAGGCTTGTGTGTGGCTGCTCGGCCATCAAAACCCTTTTCATGGAGCTCCAGATAAACAGTTTTTGTGCTTCCAGAGGAATTTTGGAACTCGGTAGTGAGCGTTGCAACCAAGGACAGACTATTTTTACGAGCTACAGCTTCTGCGGTCCCCTTCTGTGAGCTTGTGTGGCCTACCACTAAGCGTCTGAGTCGTTGTCGATCCTAGATGTTTCCAGTTCCCAATAACAGCACTTACAGTTGACGAAAAGACATGTTGGAGAGGTGGAATCCTATGACAGTGACACATTGAATGTCAATGAGCTTGTCAGTACGGGCCATTCTACTGCCAATGTTTTTCTATGAAGATTGCATGACTGTGTGCTCGATTGTATACACACACACCTGTCAGCAACGGGTGTGGCAGAAATAGCTGAATCCATTCATTTGAAGGTGTGTCCACATACTTTTGTATATATAATCTATATTGCGTTACTATTTCCTACCTTTTTTGCAAATCTTTTTAAATCTGCATTGTTGGGAATGGGCTTGTAAGTAAGAATGTCATGGTAAAGTCTACACGCAGCGCATGTGACCAATAAAATGAGATTTGATTTACTAATTGTGGATGGCAGCCACCTCACTCCATCACCCAAGAGAGAGGATGGCTGTCACAGAGAAAGGCTGTGTGGAGCTCGCCAACACACGCCAAGAGAGCGAGCGAGCGAGATTAAAGAGGAGCGAAGGAAGAGGACAGCCATAGTCTGAGACAAGACCACTGAGGGCTACCAGACCTAAATGGTTGGAGACGGAGGGAGGGAGAGGGATGAAGACACAGAGGGTGATGGAAGTAGAGACAGAGAGGGATGGAGCAAGTCCTTCTGCTAGAGCCTCATGGCTGGCTAAACAGACCGTACAGGAGAGGAAGGTCGACCAGATTCATCTAGAAATGTAGGATGTCTGTCTGTTGCTGCCTTGCTGGCATACAGTAATCCCACTCACCTTCCTTTACCCCTTGCTAAGTGTGTGTGTGTGTCATTACTAAAATAATGGTATGAAATGGTCCAACTATTATGCAGACGGAAGAGACAGTATTCCCAGTCATTAATTAAACTTGTTTATAATCCTCTTACTGTCACACACACACACACACACACAACCAAAAATTATCCATTATGGAAATTACAAACACACATACTATTGATCCTGATAAAGCACTCCTTAATATTACTGTACAATAGCAATCATCAGAATCACTTCAGTGCCATAAATCAGATCATTCTTAATAAGTCATTAAGTAAATGAGATGGAATCTGTATCTCCTGAAAGCCATTACAGTAAAATGCAAGGAGGGATATTGAAGTCACATTCCTGGTTTTAATAATCCTATTCCAGTGTCAGTCATGGCCATGTAAGGACTTGGGCCAGTATACCTTGTAGATTGGAGCCCTGTTCCTGGTTCAAGATCAAGACTAGAATGACCTGCATTGGAGATGATGAATTGCCATGAATAGTGTGGTAAATCCTTATAAATATAGTCTCAAGAAGATGCATTTGTTTATTCTAACCTGCACAGTCACATACATCTTCCAACATACACTGAGTGCACAAAACATTAAGAACACATTCCTAATATGAAGGTGTATAGTGTTGCGCTGGTGTTAAGCAGTCAGCCTGGTGTTAAGCAGTCAGCCTGGTGTTAAGCAGTCAGCCTGGTGTTACTTTTGACTGAACGCTGAACGGCCCTTTGCCTTTGTTTTCTCCCTGCTGAATCATGATTTAAAAACCCATTTAAATTTCCTCCCCCTGCACTTTTCCCTTACATTATTAAAGCCTGTTTTAGGATGACTTATA